>NC_137787.1:120062876-120690376 GCF_963383645.1 Muscardinus avellanarius | reverse complement strand
CTAAACTGTAAAATCCCATGGTTTTAAGGACGGGGATTATGTCACCGTTACACATTGCACAATTCTTCCATCCCATTGCTCATGAACTTGCCGGCATATGTCAGAATCCTCAGCTCCTAAGACAGACCAGGAGCTGATCGAACGGGCTCAGAAAGTGCCCCGCATCGGCCCCACAGCCCTTAATATAGCCCGTAGAGCCAGAGCCCTCGGGTGTGGCTCCCAGTTTAGCCTGGCAGTCACATGTTTCTGAGATAAAAACAGCAAAGCAGGAATTCTGAAACTTAACTGCTGTTCTGAACTAAAAATACAGAGCTAATCATGACTAAGCGTATCAGAAAGTCAAGTTGATGCTGCAGATATGACTAGGTTTCTCCTTCTGTTTGTTTGTTGGTTCTGCTTCTGTCTCCTTTATTGCATAGCTACTTTTTCCTGCCAAGGATGCGCTCTCCCAGGTAGAAGTTGAGTTTAGACTCTGGGCAGCGACCCAGTCTTTCAGCAGTGGCTGCCAACAAGAGTTATCTGGCCCCAGATTCCTCTGCCTCTTTCTTTCTTACTGGTCACTCTAGTCCGTGGAGTTGAATTTTATAAAATAATAATCATAATCATAAATGAGTATTGAAATACTATTTCTCTGCCTCTGAATTTTGCCTACTACTTAGCAAAACCTTTTTTTTTTTTTTTTGTACTGGGGATTGAACTCAGGGATGTTCTACCTCCCAGCTACACCCCAGTCCCACACCCTTCTTTTGGTACTGGGAATTCAACCCACTGGCATTCTACCTTTGATCTACACCTCCAGCCCTATTTTTCTTTTGAATTCTTTATTTTGAAACAAGGTCTCATTAAATTGTGGGAGGCCTTACTAAGTAGCTAAGGTAGCAGCAAACCTACAATCCTCCTGTTTGAGCCTCCCAAGTACTGGGATTGCGAGCACGAGCCATCATGCCCCACTTGGAACCTGGAGGCATTCAACAATCCCAGCCCATTTGTTTGTTTCTTTGTTTGTTTGTTTGTTTGTCTGTCTGTCTGTCTGAAACCAAGTCTCCCTAAATTACTAAGATCCTCTAGTCTCAGCCTCCCAAGCACTGGGATCACAGGCGTTCATGGCAATAAACATGCATTTGCCTTGAACGTCTTTTGTCACTTTGTACCAGTATTGGGAATGGCCTAGGAAGATTTGAGGCCTATGATTATTAATATATTCCAAAAACTGGGTGAGGGGCAAATCTGTGAAAGGACTTGGTTTCTGCCTAGAAGCAGGCAACTATTCCAATGTAAATTAACCTAACTAAAGGTAATTAGCAAGTCTATAGGAGAGGGGAACTAGGACTTCCTCATCATTCTAAAGACAGGTTTACATAATAATTGGATGATCTAGCTAGGATGAGAGGAGGGGTCACCTTCCTGAAAGGAGACACCTTGCCACACTTGCTGGGGGAGGAGCCTTACAGGGACGTTTACTAGGTCAGAATTACATAAACAAGATGGAGGTCATGGGTATAAAAAGTCGGTCCACGTGCTGTATCTTTGGGTGGGGCATTCATTTGAACCACCCCCCTCATGCCAGAATGGCATGGGGCTATAACTATCTTCTGTATTTCTATCTTTTTAATAAACTTCTTTAAATTTTCAGCAAGAGTCTGAGCTAATGTGTATTTAACCTTAGCTCAGGACAAGAACCTGCGCTTTTTCTGATTTTTGTTTTGTTTTGTTTTGTTTTTTCTGTTTTTTTTTTTTTTTGGGGGGGGGGTGGTGGTTGTGGTTTAACGGAAATTGTGTCTGGGACCCTAACAGGGGTCCCTGGGGAAAGTTTCCCCAAAACCATAACATTCCCAAACCGTAACAACCAAGTGTGCACCAGCACACCCGGTTGTTACTTAGAATTTGTATCTAGGCTCATGAAGGATAATGGACTATAGTTTTCTCATAATGTTCTCTGACTGAATTTATAAAATGGGTTTCAGAGTATTTTCTTCTCTTCAATTTTCTGTTTATCTTAAAATGCCATTTTTTTCCTTAAATGTTTTGCAGAATTTACTAAAGATGTCTTTTGAGCATAGAGTGTTGTGGGGAGACTTTTAATTAAAAATTCAAATTCTTTGATAAAAATAGATCTACTCATGTTTTCTATTTCTACTTGAGTGAGCTTTGGTATTTGGCAGTTTGTGTTTTTCAAGAAATTTACACATTTATCTAAACTGTTATTCAACATGAAACATTAGCATCAATTATTCTGTTTATTTTAACATCTGTAGAATCTGTACTTATATCGTCTCTATTTTTATATATATTTGAAATATGTGTCTTCTTTCTTGTTTCCCTAATCAGTCTGGCTAAGAATATATAAATTTTATTTATTTATTATATATATATTTATTATTTTGTGGTACTGGGGACTGAACCCAGGGGTATTCTACCTCTGAACTACATCCCAGCCTGATGGGGTTTTTTGTTTGTTTCTTTTTATTATTATTATTATTATTCTTTATTTTGAAACAGGGTCTCTAAGTTGTGAAGGGCCTAAGTAGTTGAGATTGGCCATGAATCTGTGATCCTTTTGTCAGAGCCTCCCAAGTACTGGGACCATAAGTGTGCACCATCATGCCTAGTTTATTAATTTCATTTATTTATTTTTTATTTTTGCGGGACTGGGGATGGAACCAGGAGCATTTGACCTCTGAGCTACACCCCCTGCCCTATTTTTTGTTCTTTATTTTATTTTATTTTTATTATTTATTTTATTTTTTGGGGGGGGTACTGGGGATGGAACCCAGGGGCCCTCTACCTCTGGGCTACACTCCCAGACCTATTTTTATATTTTATTTGGAGACAGGGTCTCTTAAGCCAGCTGAGGCTGGCTTCGAACCTGCATGATCCTCCTGTCTCAGCCTCCCAAGCGCAGGGATTACAAGTGTGCGCCACCACGCCCGGCTTGTTCTTTATTTTGAAACACGGTCTCACTAAGTTGCAGAGGGCCTCACTAAGTAGCTGAGGCTGTCCGCGAAGCGATCCTCTGGTCTCAGCCTCCTGAATGCTGGGATTACAAGCATGCACCACCACGCCCAGCTTATTTTTTCTTTTCTTTCTTTTTTTTTTTTTTTTTTTCAGTACAGGGGTTCCTAGAAGCCCTTCTACCTCTGGACTACTCTTCGAGACCTATTTTATATTTTTATTTGGAAACAGGGTTTCTTAACCAGCGCGGCTGGCTTTGAACCTGCGTGATCCTCCTGTTTCCACCTCCCAAGCGCGGGATTACAAGCCTGTGCCACCATGCCTGGCCTTTTCTTTTCTAATATAAAAATTTAGTACTATAAATTTCCCCCTAAGTATTAATAGAGCAGTGTTATACAGTTTTTATATATTTTTTTGTTTTTTGTTTTTTGCTTTTGGTACCCAGGGGCATCCGACCTCCGAGCCATACTCCCTGCCCTATTGTTTTTATTCTTTATTTTGAAAGAGAGCCTCACTAAGTAGCTGAGACTGTCTGTGAACCACAATCCTACTGTCTCAGCCTCCCGAATGCTGGGGTTACAAGCGTGCGCCACCACGCCCAGCTTTTATTTGTTTATTTATTTATTTATTTATTTATTTATTTATTTTTGTGGTACAGGTAGAACCCAGAGGCTCTCTACCTCCGGGCTACACTCCCAGACCTATTTTATATTTTATTTGGAAACAGAGTCTCACTAAATTACTGAAAGCCTCACTAAGCAGCTGAGGCTGGCTTGGAACCTATGTGACCAGCCTCCCAAGTGCTGGGATTACAAGCGTGAGCCACCACACCCGGCTTTATTTTTGTTTTTATTTAAAGTGTATTTCTTGTAATATCATGCTGTTAGTATTTTTTAATTTTTTTTTTAGATCCAATCTGACATTTTATGCCTGGGAATGTTTAGATCATTTACCTTTAATATGATTATTGGCATGGGTAGGTTTAACTATTATCATCTTGTTATAACTTTATTTTATTTTTTAATTAATTTTTTTTCCGGTACTGGGGATGGAACCCAGGGGCATTCTACCTCTGAGCTACATTCCCAGCCCTATTTTTTTTATTCTTTATTTTGAAACAGAGTCTCACTGAGTTGCAAAGGGCCTCACTAAGAAGCTGAAGCTGTCCTTGAACCGCCATCCTCCTGTCTGAGGCACCCAAATGTTGGGATTACAAGCATGTGCCACCACACCTGGCTAATTTTATTTTATTACTTTATCATTTTTAATCTATTCTGATATTAAATTATAAAACATTACAATACTATGCCTCAATTTCTCTTCTTCTAGGTTTTTAGTTTTGTTATCATACATTTTACTTTTACATAGATATTAAATCCCATACTGCATTATTATTTTGTTTAAACAATTTATTATTGATTTAAAATATTAAATTATTTTTTAAAATCTCACATATTTACCATGTAGTTAACATTTCTTTATTCCTTTATAGATTCATACTTATTTATTTGCGTGTCTGGGGATGGAACCCAGGGGCATTCAAACTCCAAGCTACACAACCTGACCTAGTTTGTATTTTTTATTTTGAAACAGTCTCACCAAATTGCAGAGGGCCTCACTAAGTAGCTGAGGCTGTCCGAAAACTGGGATCCTCCGGTCTCAGCCTCTCAAATGCTGGGATTACAAACGTACACCACTACGCCCGGCTTCACCTTTGTTTTTGAAATATAGTTTTGCTAGATATATAATTCTAATTTGACAGCTTTATTCTTTAAGGACTTTAAAAGTGTTACTCTAGCCGGGCGTGGTGGCGCACACTTGTAATCCCTGCGCTTGGGAGGCTGCGACAGGAGGATCGAACAGTTTCGAAGCCAGCCTCAGCTACTGAGTGAAGATCTCAGCAACTTAGTGAGACCCTGTTTCCAAATAAAATATAAAAAAGGTCTGGGAGTATAGCCCAGAGGTAGAAAGCCTCTGGGTTCCACCCCCAGTACCACCAAAAAAAAAAAAAAAAAAAAAGTGTTACTCTACTGCCTTCATCCTTCCATTGTTTAGTACCACCAAAAAAAAAAAAAAAAAGTGTTACTCTACTGCCTTCATCCTTCCATTGTTTCTAAAAAAAAAAAAAAAAAAAAAAAAAACCTGGCCAGGTTTTTATCCCAGTACTTGAGAGGATAAGACAGGAAGATTGTAGGTTCAAGGCCATTCTCAATAATTTAGCAAGGCCCTGGGCAACTCAGTGAAGCCATGTTTGAAAATAAAATAGGGTAGCCGGGCATGGTGACGCACGCTTGTAATCCCCGTTTGGGAGGCTGAGGCAGGAGGATCGCACAGGTTCAAAGTCAGCCTCAGCTACTTAGTGAGGCTCTCAGCAACTTAGTGAGACCCTGTTTACATAAAATATAAAATAGGTCTATAAAATAGGTCTGGGAGTGTAGCTCAGGGGTAGAAAGCTCTTAGCTTCCATCCCAGTAGGACCAAAAAGAAGAAGAAGAAGAAGAAGAAGAAGAAGAAGAAGAAGAAGAAGAAGAAGAAGAAGAAGAAGAAGAAGAAGAAGAAGAAGAAGAAGAAGGAGGAGGAGGAGGAGGAGGAGGAAGAGGAGGAGGAGGAGGAGGAGGAGGAGGAGGAGGAGGAAAGATAGGGTAGGGTTTAGCTCAGAGACAGAATTCCCCTAAATTTAATCCTCAGTAAGAAAAAAAGAAAAACAGCCAGGCACGGTGGCGCATGCTTGTAATCCCAGTAATTTGGGAGGCTGAGACAGGATTGTCTCAACTAGTGAGGCCTCCGCAATTTAGTGAGATCCTGTTTCAAAATTTATTTATGTATTTACTTATTGTGGTACTAGGGATTGAACACAAGCTCATTCTACCTCTGAGCTATACCCCCAATCCTATTTTTTTTATTCTTTATTTTTTAAACAGGGTATCATTAAATTGCGGACAGCCTCACTAAGTTGCTGAGGCTGGCTGTGAACCTGTGATCCTTCTGTTTCAGCCTCCCAAGTACTGGGATTACAGGCACCACCACACCCAGCTCATTCTGTGAATCTTTTTTTTTTTCTTTCTTTCTTTTTTTTTTTTTTATCATATTGGTTATTGAACTCAGGGCATTCTACCTCTGAACTATACCCCAGCCCTATTTTATTCGTGTGTGTGTGTGTGTGTGTGTGTGTGTGTGTGTGTGTGTGTGTTGCTGGGTATGGATCCCAGAGGCTTTCTACCTCCGAGCTTTCGGGCTACACTCCCAACCCTGTTTTCTATTTTATTTGGAAACAGGATCTCACTAAGTTGCTGAGAGGCTCACTAAGTAGCTGAGGCTGGCTTCGAACCTATGTGATCCTCCTATCTCAGCCTCCCAAGTACTGGGATTACAAGCCTGCGCCACCATGCCCAGCTCCTATTCTTTATTTTGAAACAGGGTGTCACTAAGTTGCTGAAGGCCTCCGCAGTTGCTGAGACTGGCTGTGAACCTGTGATCCTCTTGTAAGTACTTGGAAGTACTTTCCAGATCCTCTGCGATCCTCTTGTGAGCCTTGCAAGTTCTGAATTGAGGTCTTGTAGTCCAGCGGGTAGGAACAGGCACTATTCTTGGGTGTGGTTCTTCTCTGTTCTCAGATAGTTTCCTTATACTTGTGCACTGACCAGTATGTAGCCCCTTCTAGAGAGCAGCAACTAATCAAATATCTTTATAAATTGTTCTTACATTTGTCACATGTTCCTTAATATAGTTCCTTGAGTGTGCTCAGAACAATTGGGTGTGGTTCCCAAATAAGACAGCCTCATGACAAGCTGTCACATGTTTCTGAGATAAAAACAGCCACACAAGAATTTTGAAACTTGCCGGGCGTGGTGGCGCACGCTTGTAATCCCAGCATTCGGGAGGCTGAGACCGGACAATCGCGGTTCGCGGACAGCCTCAGCTACTTAGTGAGGCCCTCAGCAATTCAGTGAGACCCTATTTCAAAATAAAGAATAAAAAATAGGGTAGGGAATGTAGCTCGGAGGTCGAATTCCCCTGGGTTCCATCCCCAGACCTGCCCCCCCCCAAAAAAAAAACTATTCTACTTAAAATAACAGGACTTGAATTGGGATTGCTCTTGAGCTCTTCTGTGTTAATGTAAATTAAATACCTAGTTCAAAGAGTAAAGTTCATGAAAAATTACCAAAGTGTTCTAATTGCCTTATAATGTGGGCATGCCAGTCCAACAGTATCTTGGGTGGTGTCATGTGTCAGTGATACCCTGAGGTTGAATCTAGCTTGGTTATTAAATACAAGGTCAGAATGTTGTCTCTTTTGCTTTGCTTTAGTTTTGTTGTTGTTTTCTTACTACCAACACTGTTTCAAGTTGTATGGCAGTTGCTCAGTATAGATTTACTTAGAGAATGAACTGAATGGTACTAGGGATGGAACCCAGGGGCATTCTACCTCTGAGCTACCCCCCTGCCTTATTTTTTATTCTTTTTTTTTTTTTTTTTTTGGTGGTACTGGGGTTCCTGGAAGCCCTTCTACCTCCGGGCTACACTCCCAGACCTATTTTTACATTTTTATTTGGAAACAGGGTCTCCTAAGCCAGCGCGCGCGGCTGGCTTCGAACCTGCGCGATCCTCCTGTCTCTGCCTCCCAAGCGCGGGGATTACAAGCGTGCGCCACCACGCCCGGCTTATTCTTTCTTTTGAAACCGGGTCTCACTGAGTTGCAGAGGGCCTAAGTAGCTGAGGTTGTCCGCGAACCGCGATTGTCCAGTTTCAGCCTCCCGAATGCTGTGCCACATGCCCAGCTCAAATGGAGATATATATATATTTTATTTTATTTTATTTTATTTTATTTTTGGTGGTGGTGGTACTGGGGTTCCTAGAAGCCCTTCTACCTCTGGGCTACACAATCTCAGACCTATTTTTTATATATTTTTTTGAAACAGGGTCTCTTACGCCAGCGGGGCTGGCTTTAAACCTAAGCGATCCTCCTGTCTCCACCTCCCAAGCGCGGGGATTACAAGCGTGCGCCACCACGCCCAGCTTCAAATGGATATTTTAACACAAATATTAGTTTAATATACATATGCTATGTTTTCACCTGTGATCCTATTTTTGATGTTACTGTGGTGCAGATTTGGTCTGTGACATGAGGTAAATGTGAGGAGGGAAATTTAAATTATTCGTTGTGGTACTGAAAATTCTGGAGCTACACCCTCCGGGCCCCCAGTCCTTTTTCTTTTGTCTTTATTTTCCTTCTTTTTTTTTTTTTTTTTTTAAAGGTCTCACAAAGCTGCCGAGGCTGGTCTCAAACCTGAGGTCCTCCTGTTTCAGCCTCAGGGTCAATAGGGTTACAGGTGTGCGCCACCACTACCCGATGAGTAAACTGAAGTTGGTAAGGTCACATTCGTCTAACAAAAACCAAAGCACGTATGAGTGGTCTGAAGGAGGCCCAGGGCACTCGAGGGCACGGAGCTAGTCTGGTCTGATCATGGCTATGAACCTGGTCCTCCAGGAGCCATGGGAGCCCTACGGGGACTACTGGGCCTCAACCAGAACCTTCACACACATCCTCAGGGTCCGCACCTTATCAACACATTTCAGTACAGGCCACGAGGCCGGGCGCTTGACAGTCTCCCGCTCGCCCCGGCACCTGCAGCTCCACACGCTCGGCTCCCGCGCATGCGCACCTGCTCGCCCCCGCACCTGCAGCCCCACACGCTCGGCTCCCGCGCATGCGCACCGCCACCGATACGGCTCCGCAGAGCCCAAGGAAGGAAGGAAGGAGGGAAGGAGGGCGGGAAGAGGTCAGAGAAAAAGGAAAGCAGGGCTGGCCACCTCTAGAGCAAAGCGGTGCTTATTCTGCCATCCTCCCAGACTAGGGAAAGCTCTCTTAGTAATACAAAACAAATCTCACAAAGCCTCATTTACCAACCCCGTGCCCAGCCGGACGCTAGCAGCCTGAGGCCCTGGCCGGGTGGAGATTGCCGAACCTTCAGCCACATCCCACAAAACTGCCAGGAAAAACGCTGCTCGAGTGTTTTCAAAACTCAGTGTCATGCCGGGCGTGGTGGCGCACGCTTGTAATCCCCGCGCTTGGGAGGCAGAGACAGGAGGATCGCGCAGGTTCGAAGCCAGCCGCGCGCGCTGGCTTAGGAGACCCTGTTTCCAAATAAAAAAGTATAAAAAATAGGTCTGGGAGTGTAGCCCGGAGGTAGAAGGGCTTCCAGGAACCCCAGTACCACCAAAAAAAAAAAAAAAAAAAACTCAGTGTCTAGCCGGGCGTGTGGCGCACGCTTGTAATCTCGCATTCAGGAGGCTGAGACCAGAGGATCGCGGTTCGCGGACAGCCTCTGCTACTTAGCGAGGCCCTCCGCAACTCAGTGAGACCCTGTTTCAAAATAAAGAATAAAAAATTGGGCAGGGGTTGTAGCTCGGAGGTCAAATGCCTCTGGGTTCCAGCCCCAGACCCGCAAAAAAAATAAAGAATTTAAAAAAAAATAGGGCAGGGGGTGTAGCTTGGAGGTCGAATGTTCCTGGGTTCCATCCCCAGACCCGCAATAAAATAAAATAATAAAAAAAAAAAACTCAGTTTCTCCAGACAGTAGTAGTGGCGCACACCTGGAATCCAACTACTTACTTAGGAGTCTGAAGCAGGAATATGGAAAGTCAAAGGCCAGCCTTGAAAACTTAGACCCTGTTTCAAAATTTTTAAAAAGGCTGAGAATTAGCCAGGCCTGGTCGCCTATGCTTGTAATCCCAGCATTTGGGAGGCTGAGACAGGAAGATCCGGATTCACGGCCAGCCTCATCTACTTAGTGAGCCCCTCTGCAAGTTAGTGAGACTGTTTCAAAATAAAGAATAAAAAATTGGGCTGGGGATGTGGCTCAGAGATAGAATATCCCTGGGTTCAATCCTCTGTACCAAAATGTTTCCCCATTATTATAGGTATTTAACTCCTTAGCTCCTGGGCCAGATTTTCCTGGCGAAGTCTACTTATCAACGGAAACCATGACCACAACTACAAAACAAGACCTTCAGAGGGGGTGGGGAAAGAAAAAAACAAGGGCCAGCTCCAAGCACAGCTTGCCAAAGGCTTTAAGGTATTCAGTAAGCCTACTAACTTTTTTTTAGCTAAAATTAAATTTTAAAAATGTTTTCCAGAATGTTAGCTGGAATATACTGGAGAACAAAGAGGAAACCCAAGTAAGAATTTTCTCTTTCACTATTAACCAAACTAGCAAAGAAGCCTTAGGATAATTGTCTGACCTGAGAGCCAGATGTCTTGTCTAGCAACCTGACAGCTGGTGGAGGGTACAGCAAGAAGGAAAAAACACATTAAGAACACTCATTTTCATTTTCTTCCCAAAGAAAATGATAGGAGGGTCTACTTCTTAATTCTACACACTTTTTTTTTTTTCTGGGGAAGAAACGTTAGACCCCCAAAGTTGTTTTTTTTTTTTTTTTTTTTTTCCTGAAAATCAAAGGGTAACCCACAGAGGCACACTGCAAGTAAAAAGTAAAAAGATTAAAAAATTTAATTTAAAAACACACTCTTAGACTACTGTTTACACATTTTTTAACCAATTTTTTTGTGGCAGGGTTCATTTACAAACTTGAATCCCTGAATTTTTGGCTGCGTACTAAAGGAGGTAGAGACAGTTAATTGTTATAAAGTCTTCCCCCTTCCACTTTAACAATAAAATATCAATTTGAAAATGGGGACTGTCCGCGAACGCCTGTGTGTTTTCTGTTGGTGTGTGGACCACACGCACACGCACTTGAGAAGCTCTCGCTGGCTGGTGCATCTTTCGATTCCATCTGGCATGCTCCCCACCCCCACCACTTCATTATGCTTTCGTGCAGTGACCACGCACAGTGGATCTAAATTTGGCACATTTCAAGGTCAAGCGATGCAGCTAACAGAATCTGACCTGGAACAATGTGTCTTTGTCCGTCGCCCATCCTCGCAAATGTGGGCACACACCGTGTGTTGGTGGCTGCGAGTCCATAAGTCTTCATCCCAGAAGATTATTCGCTTCTTCATCAAATTCTTACAGAAAAGAAAAGACATCTGGATCCGCACGTCCCCCCACCCCCACACACGCACAGCTGGAAGAGCAAGGACAGTGTTCTTAAACTCCGTTGGTTCATTAGGCACAAAATCCAAAGCAGCTCCAAAAGGGACATCAATTTAAAAAAAAAACAGTTTTCAAAGTCTGTAATTATGTATTTACACAAATTACATAATCCTGTATGTATTTACATACAATTACAGATTACCAAGTAAGTAACACAATGTCATAGTGTTAATGAGATGAAATAGGATGAAAACACTATCACCAGAAGCCATTTGTTTATCTACAAAGCAGGACCTGGCAGGGCGGTTCCCCACACTGCCCTGGCTGCTCCTGCGGCACTGCCTGGGGACATTTGCGTGACAGATGGGAAGTGGGTCAGTCCACTCCGGGTGAGTCTTTGACCATGGCCCGAGTGTTGGCACTAGCCACATAGTGATTTGGTTCTCTGAGCATCTGTTCGTGAAACTGGAACTACCCATCTCACAGTGGCTTGGGGCCGCCATCCAACGGGCTTTGGATCTCTTATGACAAGAACCGGATGCAAACCCATAGAGTGGGGATCACTGGATCGCCCAAAGGAATGATGCCCACCCCAAAGCCCTGAGCCGCTTACTCTCCCATAACACCTATTTGCATAAATTGCATAAGTCCATATTTATTTATTTACAGACCATTACAGTTTATTGCATCAGTTGCCAAAAGCATATAGCATTTTGCTTTTCTTTAAAAAAAAAAAGTATCAAAACAACCCCAAAAGTAGGCATTAAAGTAGCATTTTCTAGAGCTGCATGGAGATTTTGGTCTTTTTCACAGTCCCTTTCCGATCACCTGAAATCTTGGGCTACTTTAAGATTACTTTTGGCAGTCTTTGATAATAAATTTCTTCAGTGCCTATAGTATGCCTATGGCACCCTAACAACTTGATTCTTCCCTGTGGTCAAATGTTTCGTCTTCAGCCCTCCCCACAAAATTAAATGCCTTTTGGAAAACCCAAAGCCTGAATATGAGCACATCTTAGCAGCAGCAAATGGTTAAATAAATAAGAATAGTCCTTCTTAGAATTAAATGCAGTTTCTGCTTAGAAAGTAAAAGAAAAAAGAATCTCTAGAAAATAAGGGAAAAGGACGTCCTGATCTTTATCACAAATCAACTTTCTGACAGTGCTTCTCCCTCCCTCGGGGAGCTTTCAGAACTCCAATAGGGGACTTGGGTTTTCTTCCATGTGCCTCAGTGGGAAGGCATCACCACGTGCTCCACTTGGGCCCAGAAGCTCCCTGTGCCCGTGCCCGCTCACCCCGCCCGGCCGGCTCCCCTCACTCATGGCGGCTTTCCCTCGCCAGCGACAGGCTGTTATGTTTCATACAGAATGTGCATCCGAGCAAAACAAAGTTGGAATATTAAATTTTAAAGTTGTTTATGTAAATCCCAGCACATTTGTTTAACTGTCACTTTCAATTTCCCAATGGAAGTGTTACATGTGGATGAGAATTTGTTATAAATCGTTAAATATTGCTTAGGAATTTGGCTCTTGTCACGTTTGTATAGAATAAGAAAGTCTTCCTTGGCCAAGGGCTAGTTCAAAATTATTGCTACCAAGGAAATATGTATTCTTATGCTTTTCAGCATAAAATGTTATAAACCCTTGTAAAAGATACTCTATATCATAACCTCCCCTCTAAAAAAAAATGAGTGCTTGTGAAGACCATTTTTAAAAACAAGACAGTGAGTATAATACATTCCCCCTCAGTGTCGTTATTGATAAAGGTTTATTGGTTTCATGTTGCAAGTTTTACTTCATGGGTGCTATTACCACATAATTATGACAATTCACACCAAAAGCAATTCTCTCTATAAAAGGTGTTACAATGACCCCCACGGTACTTGTGTAATTTAATATTCGATAGCTAAATTCACAAATAAAGAGTTTGCGAAAATCATCCTGCCAATCTGACTCCTGTGTATTTAAAAAAAAAAAAAGTGTGCCACATAAGCTGTTTTTTCTTCTGTATTTGAGAATTCTCAATTAGGACAACATCTGACGGTGGTCCTTTTGCTCTGCAGGTGGCCAAAATAAAAAGCATGGTCACTGTTCAGCTTCGGTCTATCCCGCAACAGATTAAAACAGTAAGACGTCTACCAACCCTCCTCTTTCCAACCGTGAAGTTACAGAGATGGACCGAGTATGAGAGGAAAATTACAGACACAGAGTAAAAGGTTGAGACCCAGTTTATCTTTAATCCTCTGGGGTAAGCTATGAAACAAGCAGTCTGAAGAGCGCGGGACTCAGTGTCACGAGCGATGTGCAGAAGTTTACAATAATACGGGCACAAAGAAGATTGTCGCCTTTAGTACATTGGGGTCATCAGAATTTCTTAGATCCATGCACCCTGATACTTGCATGAATTTACCACAGGTTCATAGCGGACTTTACCATTTAATGCTTACACAGCCTAAAGCTTCCAAAATGCCTATCTGGCCTGTACAGGTTTCATTAAAAATAAACTCTATATAATAAATAAATATATAAAATAAATAAAATGTCGCCTTTGGAATTTCTATAAATAAATTTAACTTTTTTCTTTTTTTCTTTTTTCTCCTTTTTTTTCTCTTTTCTTTTATTTATTATTATTATTTTATTATTATTATTATTTTTAACTAAGAGGTCTTTGCTTTTAGTTCACTGGGATGATACCAGTGAGAATTAACTGAAAAAGTCTCTTAAGACTGTGCCCTCCATGCCTCCGTAAGTGCGGCGTCCCCTTGCGCAGGCCACCGGCCAGAAATCCCGATGAGTCCCAGTACGGCATCTGTGCTGATACAGGATGGATACGACTGATGGAGATGGAAAAGCGTGTCTATTCCCAGCATGCATCAGGCCGTCGACCTCTGCTCCATCGCGACTCCCCGGCTCACCCACTCCCGCACACAAGCACCCCTCACTCGGTCTCCCTCGCTCTCTCTCCCCTTCTTTCCCCAAATCAAGCAGAGGGCCCTGGGCGGCCCCCCCAGGACGGCCGTGAAGTGCATCCAAGCTTCCATCATACATTCTACATGCGACAAAGTTTGGCAACGGAGGAGCGGAGGTGACGACGCAGGTAATCGGTAAGAACCCACCGCGTGAAACCGTCTAGAGTGGTTCCTGTTGTTAAGGGCTCAAGTGAAGGAATTGTCTTTGTCAGCTTTGGCTTAGAATATCCTTATATAGTTCGGGGACTTTGTCAGGGTCGACGGGTCTAGGTAAAAAGTGTGTGAACTTCTGGTGCCGTTTAGTCCTGGTCCCTTCTCTTGGAGTCCCGTCTTTATTTAATGCCACATAGTACCGCCTTCCAGTGTCCATATGTTTATATACGTTCGATGAGTACGTGTTATACCAGTTTTCTTCAAACTGTTCTCTGAATACACATTCTTGAGTTAGTTTTTCCTGTTAAAAAGGGAAGGAAAAAGAGAAATCATTAGTTATTTTCTGTATTAAAAGCAATATTCCACTGTTACACAAAACTAGTTGAGTATCGGCTCATATAAAATGCTTGGGACTTGCTGGGTGTCATGGTGCACACCTGAGATCCTAGTGCTTGGGAGGCTGAGACAGGAGTATCGCAGGATCAAGGCCAGCCTCCGCAACTGAGCGACATCCTATTTCAAAAATAAAAAATAGCCGGGCGTGGTGGCGCACGCTTGTAATCCCAGCATTCAGGAGGCTGAGACCTGGAGGATCGCGGTTCACAGCCTCAGCTACTTAGTGAGGCCCTCTGCAACTCAGTGAGACCTGGTTTCAAAATAAAGAATAAAAAATAGGGCAGAGGGTGTAGCTCGGAGGTTGAATGCCCCTGGGTTCCATCCCCAGACCCGCAAAAAGAATAAAAATAAAAATAAAAAATAAAAATAACAAGGGCTGGGAGTGTGTTTGAAGGCAGAATGTTCCTGGGTTCAATCCTCAGCATCAAAATAAATACATGCTCACATACATACAAAAATGTAAATAAATAAATACATGCACACATACATACAAAAATGTAAATACATTCCATGAAAATTTAAAAGTACAACAAAGCCATTTCAGTCTCTATTTTCTATTTGCATAACAAAGTCTCTTCACAGGCAAGATTCTTCCTGGCTACAAAGGACCAGTTTAAGTTTGCTATAATTTAAGTACATTTTCTGAACAAATTATGTTGCATTTATTTTTACACTAATAAAATGGACTATAGAACTGGATGCTGAGTTCAGTTCTACGGAAAAAAACTAATTCAAATTAAATTCTTTTTCTCAGTAGGAAATCACACCACACCTAACAAACATTGCAAAATTAATTTTTATTTAAAGATATAGAATAGCTCTCCTCCTCCCGAAGCCAGGAGTTAGGCACTTTTTGGTTTTCCTTTCCTTTGCTTAGAAACACCTATCAGCCGTGTGTGGTGACGCACCCTTGTAATCCCCGTGCTTGGGAGGCTGAGACAGGAGGATCTCACGGGTTCGAAGCCAGCCTCAGCTACTTAGTGAGGCTCTCAGCAACTTATCGAGACCCTGTTTCCAAATAAAATATTTTTAAAAAGGTCTGGGAGTATAGCCCGGAGGTAGAAAGCCTCTGGGTTCCTCCCCCAGTACCACCAAAAAAATAAAAAATAAAAATAAAATAAAAAAAGAAACACACCTATCAAACAATGGCCTTTCTTGGATGAGAAGTAGGTCTGCAGTCTCCACAGCAGAAGAGGACTGGTTTCATACCTCAAGAAGAGCCTGGCTGTGGACTAAGCCTCCCACCCCAGCTGCAGCCCTCACTGCTGGGGGACTTGTTTGTGTCACTCTCCAAGTATCAGTCGCTTGGACTTCAAAACAGTTAGTACAGGTTGAACGTCCCTCACCCCCAACTCCAAAATGCTCTGTACTCCAGAACTCTGGAGGGATCATGTCAGCCCTCAACAAGTTTCAGAGCATCAGACTTTCTTATGAGGGACGCTCAGTGGGTAAAACCTATGCAAAGATTCCAAAATCCAAGGGGAGGGGGGAATAAAAATCAGAAACATTCTGGTCCAAGCATTTGGGATAAGGCCACTTAGCCTGTAAGTGTCCTGAGCCACAGGCTGGTAAAGGTGCCATAGGAAGAGGACTGAGCTCAGAGGAGGTCCGTGATCAGCAATGCTGTTATCAATATCACTGTATCACAATTTTGTAGCAACAAATTTAGACAACAGTTTTTGTGGTTTTCCAGTTAAATACACAGAACAAGAAGGCCCAGACCTGAGGGAAGGTGTCCCTGTCAATGGCCACACAGTCCTGGTGTGACAAGAATGAAAGCATTAGAACAAGAAGCTTCCAGAAGCCCTCCTCCAGCAGCTGCACTCACTTTCCCGTTTTGTTTGGCACTAAATCTAGTGGTTCCTGCAGCCACTCTGGGCCATGAGGCTGTTGCTTCTCCAGGTACATGGGGCTAACATTCAGAGGTCATGATTGCAGCAACTCTTCTCAGTTCTCTGTGCTTGTTTTTGTCTTTATTCAAAATGCAAGTTAAAAAAAAAAAAAACACTATTTTCCAGGAGGAAGGGGTTAAAGAGGAGAAAAAAACAAAACATGAACAAAGTTCTGCAGAGGTGTCGGCAGCTAAAAACAGACCTGGATCTGTTCTCAGGGCTTTAGGAAACATTCTCACCGTATGCTTTTTTAAAAGAATATGAAAAGCCAGGTGTGGTGGTGCGCGCTTATAATCCCAGTACTTGGGAGGCAAGACAGAGATCCCAGGATCATGGGCAGCCTCAGCTACTTAGTGAGACCCTGTTTCAAAATAAAGAATAAAATAGACTTGGGGTGTAGCTCAGAGGTAGAATGCCCCTGGGTTCAATCCCTAGTATAGCAAAAAAAGACAAAGAAAAAAAGGATACAAAAAACTTCTTTTTCAAAAAAAGGTGGGTAGCAGGGCGTTGGGAGGCTGAGACAGAAGGATTGCAGGTTCAGAGCCAGCTGCAGCAATTTAGTGAGGCCCTGTTTCAAAACCAAAATATAAAAAATAAAAATAATAAAAAATAAATAAATTAAGTTAAATATGGCTGGGGTGAAGCTCAGCAGTAGCTCAGAGGTCCAATCCCCAGTGTGTGAGATATACACACACACAGAAAGAGAGAGACAGAGACAGAGACAGGTGGGCAAGCTAAGCAATGCAGTAACCTTTTTGATGCTGGATTGATGTCGCTCTATTTCCCTAGCAGGCTATTTTAGCATCACTGATACAACTTTTTAGGCAATCCAGAAAATAAAGTGAATTCTTTTTTTTTCTTGCGGATTTGGGGATAGAACCCAGAGGCATTTGACCTCTGAGCTACACCCCCTGCCCTATTTTTTTTTCTTTCTTTATTTTGAAACAGGGTCTCATTGAGTTGCAGAGGGCCTAGGTAGCTGAGGCTGTCCGCGAACAGCGATCCTCCGGTCTCAGCCTCCCGAATGCTGGGATTACAAGCGTGTGCCACCATGCCCGGCTAAAGGTGAATTATTCTATCATAAAACAGTACATTCAGCAGCCAACATTTCTCATGATAGTAAGGAGCTGGGTGGTGTCCCCTGAGAGGGAGTATAGAGCTTCAGTTAAACAAGGCCATGCCGGTGTTAACTCTGCTAAACCACTGGCACCTCACATCTCCTGACACCACGCCGAGCATGCCACTCCAAACAGCCTGCATTACATACAATTAAAAGTATTATTAAGCCGGGTGTGGTGGTGCATGCTTGTAATCCTAGCATTCGGGAGGTTGAGACTGGAGGATCGCGGTTTGCAGGACAGCCTCAGCTACTTAGTAAGGCCCTCTGCAAATCAGTGAGACCTGGTTTCAAAATAAAGAATAAAAAATAGGGCAGGGGGTGTAGCTCAGAGGTCAAATGACCCTGGGTTCCATCTCCAGACCCCCCCACACACACAAAAAAAAGTATTATTAAAAGCACACTTATAATACCAATACTTTGAGAGGCTGAGACAGGAGGATCACAGGCTTGCAGCCAGCCTCAGCAACTTAGGTATGTCCTCAAAAATTTAGTGAGACACTGTTTCATTTTATTTACTCATTATTATTTATTTATTTATTTATTTTTGCAGTACTGGGGATTGAACACAGGGCATTCAGCCCCTCCCTTTTTTATTTTTTATGGTACTGGGGGTAGAGCCCAGACGCTTTCTACCTCCGGGCTATACTCCCAGACCTATTTTATATTTTATTTGGAAACAGGTTCTCACTAAGTTGCTGAGAGCCTCACTAAATAGTTGAGGCTGGCTTCGAACCTGTGCGATCTTCTTGTCTCAGCCTCCCAAGTGCGGGGATTACAAGCGTGTGCCACCACGCCCAGCTCCCCAGCCCTATTTTTGATTCTTTATTTTGAAACAGGGTCTCACTGATTTGCAGAGGGCCTCACTAAGTAGTTGAGGCTGTCTGTGAACCATGATCTTCCCGTCTCAGCCTCCCAAATGCTGGGATTACAAGTGTGCGCCACCACGCCCAGCTTGAGACTTCATTTTAAAATATAAAATAAATAGGGGCAGGGGTATAACTTGGAGGTAAAATGCCCCTGGGTTCAACCCCCAGCACCAAAAAAAAAGTGTTATTAAGATCTGAATATTATATAGCCGGGCACAGTGGCACATGCCTGTAATTCTAGTATATGAGAGGCTGAGACAGGAGGATGGCAGGTTCAAGGCCAGCCTCAGAAACTTAGCAAGACCCTGTCTCAGAATAAAATAAAAAATAGGCCTGGGGGTATAGCTTGAAGGTAGAATGCCTCTGAGTTCAATCCCCAGCACCACTAAAATAAATAAATAAATAAATAAGGCTGTGCTATTCCCATGCATATAATTAAATTTGGGATATGTTTAGGTGATTTTTGTTTTAGGCAAAGCAGAAAGACCTTACAGAATTAATGTTTTTACCATAATATTTCAGTATCAAGCGATGAAATATTTCACTGAGGTGAATATATTTGTTATATATTTCTATCCCAAAATTGTTTTTATAAAACTAGGTAGATGTGGCTGGGGGTGTCACTCGCCCAGCACATGAGGTCCTGGGTCAGATCCCCAGAACCAGGAAAAGAATAACAACAATACTAATACTAAGGAGATGGAAGCAAATTGGAGCAGCCACATTGTATTAACCTGTATTCTTACAGATGTGCCTGGTGTGGAGTGTCTGCCTTCAAATAAAGTGTACACTTTAGAATTACAGGAGTCAGATGTTTCAAAGCTCAGCACATGTTTCCAATGCAGACAGTTTATAGAGTATTCCACTATAAAGTGATCAATTCTTGTTTTATTGTATTTCCATGTTTTAAATTTTTTTTGGATTACTTAACTATAGCTGTTTATGGCATACCTATCTTTGAACTGTTGGATTATATCACGAAGCTTGGGTGGAGAATGTGGGTTTAATTCAAAAGTCGACTAAAGCTCATACTTTGGAACAAAATCTGGTGACTGTTAGCAACTATGGAAACCTTTTCATTTTATATCATCACATTCGGAGCAGTGGGGAAACTGAAATTAAAACCTCAAAACTTTTACCGTTCCTGTTAACACCAGAGTATGAGATAATCATGTGAAAATTGTACTACTGCCCAGAGAATGCTTAGGAATGTTATAAGACACAGACTCATAGACACTAATTTTACAATAGTAAACGATTTGAAAGGGGCAACCCACGTGGGCATTCTTTGCCCAAATTGAAATCTATGCCGATGAAAAATGAGATCAGAGATGTGTCAGATCCAGAGCCCTGCGCGGCCCTGCTCCTTTAAAGCTGGGTCTCCATGTTGATGAGGGCACGCGCCGCGCTAACCACTCTGTGCAGCAGGCCGCGTCCATTCAGCACGGTGGGTTGTTTAAACCACTTGCTCCCACGACATAAACGACTGGACCGCGCCAGCTCACGACCAGTGACTTAACTGCAGAGGTCTCCAACACGCCACAGGTTCATGACTTTGATGTGCTCCTTCTTTCTACCCACCGCTTACTACACTCATGGTATTTAAGCCTCCCTCAACCACAATTACTTGTCCAGATGTGAGCTTCCTCATGAATAATCTAGCAGTAAGGCCTTAATGGGAGTTGTCACAAGGACCAGGGTGATTAAATATAATGACTAAAGGACCATTAATAAGAAGGCAAGTCTTTTAACTCCTCTCTCCTGGGAGAAGTCCCGGAGTAGCAGAAAGGAACAAATAAGGAAGAGGCGAGAGGATACTATTCCTGTTTTGTTAGAAGCTCCAACCTCTTTCTCCTTCCTGTATGCTTTGTTTGTGTGGAAGTGTAGGGGCGGGTGCCAGGGATTGAACCCCAGGGCGTCTACCTCTGAGCAGAACTCCCGGCCCCATTTTAAATTTATTTTATTTATTTATTTATTTATTTATTTATTTATTTATTTATTTTACAGTTCTGCGAATGGAACCCAGGGGCATTCTACCTCTGAGCTATACTCCCAGCCCTATTTTTAATTCTTTATTTTGAAACAGGGTCTCACTGAGTTGCAAAGGGCCTCACTAAGTAGCTGAGGCTGTCTGCAAACCACGATCCTCCTGTCCCAGCCTCAGGAATGCTGGGATTACAGGCATGCAGCACCACGCCTGGCCCTTTTTTTAAAATTTGAAACAGGATCTCACTAAGTTGCTATGGCCAGCCTGTAATTTGCAATCTTCCCAAGGACTGGGATTAGAGCTCATCATAAGTACTGTTTCTCTAAACCTTTGGTTCCCCGCTATCCCCAAGGGGCTCTGAGATCCATGCTCCTGTGTAGCAGCACAGTTGCCTCTGGAATTGAGGGGAAAACAGAATTGGTTGCATCTGGACCAACACAAAATGAAGCAAGCAGAGAGGCAACTTTTCATTTTGTCTCATCAAAATATATGAAGCCGGGCGTGGTGGCGCATGCCTGTAATCCCAGCATTTGGGAGGCTGAGACTGGAGGATCACGGTTCGCAGACAGTCTCAGCTACTTAGCAAGGCCCTTTGCAACTCAGTGAGACCTGGTTTCAAAATAAAGAATAAAAAATAGGGCAGGGGGTGTAGCTCGGAGTCAAATGACCCTGGGTTCCATCCCCAGACCCGCAAAAAAAAAAAAAAAAAAAAAAAAATTATATATATATGAGAAATTCAGCCGGGCATGGTGGTGTATGCTTGTAATCCCAGCATTTGGGAGGCTGAAGCTGGAGGATCACAGTTCGTGCACAGCCTCAGCTACTTAGTGAGGTGCTCCATAACTTAGTGATACCCTGTTTCAAAATAAAGACTAAAAAATAGGGCAGGGGGTGTAGCTCGGAGGTCGAATGCCCCTGGGGTTCCATTCCCAGACCTGCAATATATATATATATATATATATATATATATATATATATATATATATATATATATATATGAATGAAATTCAGGGGGAGAAGGAAGGGATGGGAGGAGGCTGACTGATGGGGAGAAAGACGGACAGGAGTTCAGGTGCCCTGTCACTCAGCCAGGCAACAACAGATAATGAGGATGTACTATGTTTCAAGAAGCTAGAAAGATGGGTTTTCATGTTTTCACCATAAAAAAAGCGATGTCTGGCTAGGCACATCTGTCATCCCAGTACTCAGGAGACTGAGAATGGAGGATTGAAGGTTTAACGCCAGCTCAGCAAATTAGCAAGACCCTGTTTCAAAGTAAAAATTAAAATAAAATAGGGCTTGGAGTCCAAATGCCCCAGGGATTAATCCCTAATATGCCCCCCCGAAAAAAGTGATGTTTGTGAAGACAGGTGTGTTTAATCTGATTTATATACCACACAGATCTGCGGTATAGCTCAGTGGTAGAGTCCAGCATGCACAAGACCCTGGGTTCAATCCCCAGCACTATGGAGATGATAGTAATAATATAACGTGGTAATATAATAACATTATAACATTTACAATAATATAAACATTACATAATATACACATATGGAAACTTCTCATAGATACCCCATAAATACGGATAATTTTTATACTTTCATGTATCGATCATATACACAATGGAATTTTATTCAGCCACAAAGAACAAAATTATGTCATTTGCAGGAAAGTGGATGGAACTGGAACACTATGCTGAGATCAGCCGGTCCCAGAAAGTGAGGGGCCATGAGAAACCAGAAACAAAGGGACCTCAGCTAAATGAGGAGAGAGAACAGTGGGAGGAGACGGGGGAGGGAGCAGGGAAAGGAGAACTGATGAAAGAAACAGTTTAAACAGGGCAGCATCCATCCATATAGACGGTGTCACCGCCAAGGTGTCACCGCCAATCTCACGAAGCTGCTCGGGGAGTAGTGGAGCAGGCTGGGACGCCGGGGAAACACCCAAGTGTCGTGTGCAAGTCTTTTCATATCACTTTAAGCCTCATTATGATGTTTAATTACAATGTACCAGTAAAATTATATTTTAAAAAAGAAAACCAGCCGGGCATGGTGGCGCACACTTGTAATCCCAGCATTCGGGAGGCTGAGACCTGGAGGATCACGGTTCGCAGACAGCCTCAGCTACTTAGTGAGGCCCTCTGCAACTCAGTGAGACCCGGTTTCAAAATAAAGAATAAAAAATAGGGCAGGGGTGTGGCTCGGAGGTCAAATGCCCCTGGGTTCTACCCCCAGACCCTCAAAAAAAAAAAAAAAAAAAAAAAAAAAAACCAAAGAAAGTAAATAAATTGAAGTGTGACAGGCTATAAGCCTGTACTCAAAGCTACTCAGGAGGTTGAGATGGGAGGACCACTTGAGCCCAGGAGCTTGAGACCAGCTGGAGCAAGAGTGAGACCCCTAAATAATCAATCAATTAACTCCACTCAAATTGATTTTTTAATTAACTAGATTTAATTCTAACTAAATATCTAATTTTAATTATATGTTCAATGCTTTGTAATTCCTGTGTTCTCTCCAGTCTTAAAAATCCCCTCTCACCGGGCGTGGTGGTGCACGCTTGTGATCCCAGCATTCAGGAGGCTGAGACTGGACGATCACGGTTCGCAGATAGCCTCAGCTACTTAGTGAGGCCCTCCGCAACTCAGTGAGACCCTGTTTCAAATTAAGAATAAAAAAGTAGGACTGGGTTGTAGCTCAGAGGTAGAATGCCCCTGGGTTCCGTCTCCAGTACTGCCGAAAGGAAGGAAGGAAGGGAGGGAGGGAGGGAGGGAGGGAGGGAGGGAGGAAGGGAGGGAGGGAAAGCACCCTCTCCCCAGAGCTATGTCAGTATGTGGGGGCTTGGAGATTGAAGTCCAGGTCTGCATCTAGGCACAGACATACACAGGCGTGCACATGCACACACACATCCTGCTGGGGCACGCTCACCAGCCACGTGGTGATAAATACACTGCCAGGGACAGATCCTGCCAAATAGGCCAGATGACACTTCAGAGACCTTCCTTAGAAGCTGCCTATAAAGAGGCATCTCTGCTCAGCAAATCCTATGTGTCTTGAACCGCCTATGCATCTTCGGAGATGTATTCTCAAGCAGAAGAGAATCACACCCTGACTTTAACAGAATTTAAATGTGAAAAATTCAGCGTTCACTTTAAGGACTATCCTGGCTTCTGTTAATACATAGCCAATGTGTATTTAATTCTTCCCTGGAGAAATTTTCATCCAATTTTTATTTTAGGCTCTTGGAATGCTGAGTGAAAAAGCCTTGTATCTCTTGTAGACTGTCCCGATGAGAGCAGTGGTTGTCATTC
Organism: Muscardinus avellanarius; assembly: GCF_963383645.1. NCBI lineage: Eukaryota > Metazoa > Chordata > Mammalia > Rodentia > Gliridae > Muscardinus > Muscardinus avellanarius. Next base: position 120,666,683 of record NC_137787.1, on the reverse strand, counting down.
AGTGACCACACACAGCCGTGGAAAGTAGAACACTTCAAATCAAAATGACTCAGTAAAAACCGAGCGAAATGTCAGTGAGGGCCAGACGGTGGGGAAGTACTCAGCTAAACGCTGAGGGCGAAGAGTAAGGGAATGGAGGTTCAAGGAAGCCACGCAGAGACAGCGAAACCCAATGCTTTGCTTTCGTGAGACGCGTCAGCTATTTGGGAGAGAGTGGGATTGAGAAAGAAAACCATGGCAAAGCCTTTCTGTGAGGGACAGAGCAAGTTAAATTCAGTCCATGGTTTGCAGAAATGAGAAAACTCAGAAGATTAACAAATATACTTTCTGAGGCTGTCCTCGAACCTGTGATCCTCCTGTCTCAGCCTCTCAAGTGCTGGGATTACAGAAGTGCGCCACCATGCCAGGCTTTGAAGATAAATTTTGAAGAACTGAAAGATACAGAATTTTCTTGGTAAAGGAATGCCGACCTTCAGGAAGCTCACACGCATAGGTGGGGAGATGCCAAGATTTCTAGGCTTCAATTTCCTTCTCTGGAAAATGAAGGTATTGGATGAAGAGATTTCTGAGGTCTTTTACTGTTGTTATTGCTGTTGATTGAGTGCTGGGGATGGAATCCCACTGCACTAGACTTCCAGTCCTGAAAAGATCCCCAGAGTCTCAATCTTGGAGATATCAAAATCAATCAGGACATGGTGGCGCCCGCTTATAACCCCAGTACTTGGGAGGATAAGACAGGAGGATCACAGGTTCGTGGCCAGCCTCAGCTACTTAGTGAGACCCTGTTTCAAAACAAAGAATACAAAATAGGGCTGCGGGTGTAGCTTGGAGATAGAACACCCCTGGGGTTCAATATCCAGTAATGCAAAAAAGTTATTCACAGTAACTCTGGAAGGGCATTGAACAGGAAATTAAAAAGAGAAAATGACAGAGTTGGAAAATGGGGGGAAAAAACAAATGAGTGGCCTGAGTTGCCCCTGCAGACAGGAGGGTAGTGGGACATAGATGTGAACTGGATCCTGCTTCCAAGGATAGTGGAGAGAGAGGCTGCTCTTTCCCCTTGGCACAAGGGCCCTCGTTTCCTCCCCAAGGACCATTTAGAGGGTGCACTCCATTGCTCTTCCTCCCTCCCTGCATCTGGGGCTACCTAGGGCCTCTCCGACAGCGGCCTCCAAGAACAGGGCTCCTCAGTGGACTGTCTCCCTGACCAACGAACCCTACCAACATCATGACCTGCCCCAAGAGAACACTCTGGAAGAAAACCCAGGTCCTATAAGAAAACAAAAAATTTGCAATGTGCAGGGCAGATCTGAGTGAAGCTAAAGAAAATGAAACACGGAAGAGCAATAATGCCCGGGCTGCTGGGCCAGCACGTGCTTCTGCACAAGCCTGAGTTTCTCCAGCACCTCTAGCTGCTGCTGTGTCTCCTGAACACAGAGAAATCCTAAGTCAGACTGCAGAGGGAGTAAAGCCCACTGTCCTCCCTACTTCTTACACCCCAACTTCCAGCTCCCCCGCATGGGCCCCTCAGTCCCTCTGGAAACCAAGCCTTCTGCCCAACCCCACCGTGTGATGACTGACCCCTCCTTTCCTCCACACTTAGGTGAGGGGTTCTGATTCTCTCAGGAACCTCTCTACCCTCTCTCTCTCAGCACACTGGTGACTTCTGGTGCTAACCAGGGCCTCTAATGGACTAGGTACTCCATTCCCCAGGACACCAGCATGGGTGCCCACCTTTGTGGCACCTTTTTTTTTTTTAAGTTTTGGTACTGGGGATTGAACCCAGGGGCATTCTACCTCCAAACTATACCCCCAGCCATTTTTCTTTCTCTTATTTTTTATTTTATATTTATTTATTTATTGGTAATGGAGGTTGAACCCAGGAACATTCTAACTCTGAGCTGCACCCCCAGCCCCCCCCCTTTTTTTTTAAACAAGGTCTTGCTACATAGCTAAGAGTCTAAGTTCCTGAGTCTGGCCTCATACCTTTGATCTTCCTGCCTCAGCTTCCCAAATACTAGTAATACAGGTGTGCATCACTGCACCCAGCTAGAGAACTTTTTAAAACCATGCCTTAGGCCCCAAAAATGCATTGATATCTGAGTGCTGTGACAGCCTAGTGAGTTCATTAACCTGTGAACAAAATAATAATAATAATAATATTATTATTATTATTACAAAGCAAATAAAAAATTACAAAGTAAATGAAATATCTAATAAAAGAAATTTCTTTAGCCAAACAGATAAAATAATGAATTTTATATAAAAATAAATCAGGTAACATTAATCTTGATAAAGTTAGCAGACAATTTAAAGTATAACTTGATGGAACTGGATATGGGGACCCAGGCCTGTAATCCCAATATTTGGGAAGTTGAGATAGGAGGACTGCAAGTTCGAGGACAACTTCAGCAACTTAGCATGACCCTCAGCACCTAATGAGACCCTGTTTCCAAATAAAAATAAAATAGAGACAGGCTTGGTGGCCCATGACTGTAACCTCAGTACTTGGGAGGCTGACAGGAGAATCACAATTCAAGAACAGCCTCAGCAAGTAGTGAGACTCACCAACTTATTAAGACCCTTTCAAATAAAAAATAAAAAATAAAAAATAGGAGCCGGGCGTGGTGGTGCAGGCCTGTAATCCCCGCTCTTGGGAGGCTGAGACAAGAAGAACGCACAGGTTCGAAGCCAGCTTCAGCTACTTAGTGAGGCTCTCAGAAACTTAGTGAGACCCTGTTTCCAAATAAAATATAAAATAGGTCTGGGAGTATAGCCCAGAGGTAGAAAGCCCCTGGGTTCCACTCCTAGTACCACCAAAAATAAATAAGCAAACAAACAAACAAATAAATAATAGGGCTGAGGTTGTAGCTTGAAGGGAGAATGTCCCTGGGTTCAATCCCTAGTATCAGAATATAAAATAAAATAGGGCGGAAGCTGGGCATGAGGCTGCACACTTGTAATCCCAGCATTTGGGAGGCTGAGACTGGAGGGTCGTGGTTCGCAGACAGCCTTAGCTACTTAGGGAGGCCCTCCGCAACTTAGTGAGACCCTGTTTCAAAATAAAGAATAAAAAATAGGGCAGGGGGTGGAGCTCAGAGGCCATATGCGCCTGGGTTCCATCCCCAGACCCGCAAAATAAAAATAAAATAAAATGAAATAAAATAAAATAAAATACGGTTGGGGTATAGCTCAGAAGTAAAGCTCTGGGTTCAGTCCCTAGTACCACTCACACAAAGGTATTGAAGGAGACCATATTTTGATCTGTAGGAAATTTGTGACTTACTTTCAGACACTATTTTTGAGTCAACTTCAGAATTCAAACTTGGAAGAAACAAGTTGGTATATTCCCCATGCCCACTGATAGTAAGGACTACCAGAGGCCGCAGGAGTACAGCGTCTCCCTGCGTCCATCAGGAAGGGCGTGGGCCTGCAGCCTTATTTACCAGCACCAGCCAGGTCCATTGGCAGACATCAGCTCCCGGAGCCCAGGACATCCGAGACTGTCCCTGCGCAGACAGTGAGCATCGCCTCCCACTGCTGCACTCTGGGTCCCCAAGCCCAGACTTTGGTTCAAGCACAAGAACAGACCAGATCTTCAGTCAAAACCCTGAGCATCACAAAAGCAACTCGGGAAAAAAAAGAAAAAGAAAAAAAAAGGACGGCAGGAGGAAGGGAGGGAGGGAGAGAAGAGGAAGGGGCGGGGTTAGAGGGAAGCCCAGGCTTCTAGTAGCAGTGGACTGCCGACTGTGGGTGAATGCTCAAAGCAACATGGCAAATAATCAGGCAAGAACCGCCTAGGGGCACCTGGGCGTGACCTCCTCAAGCCCTTCTCAGAACACTGCTTTGACGGCATGGTGGCGCACTCTGCTACTTCCAGGACTTGGGAGGCTAAGTCAGGAGGCTCTCAGGTTCCAAGCCAGCCTCGGCAACTTGGCGAGGCTCTCAGCAACCTAGTGACACCCTGTTTCCAAATAAGAAATAAAACAGGGCTGGGGGTGCATTGATAGTACTACTGACTGGGCTTTGGGCCCTTCATTACAAAGGAAAAGCAAACTTCAGTAGAGATTTCTATGAAGGACTTTTTAAAAACTAAGAATCAAAAGTAAGAGGGAATCAACTTGTGTTAGGGCATTACTAAGCATTCATAGGAAGCAGGAAAGAGCATGGGTCTGAGGGAGCGGCTCCAACAGCCGGGCTCCCTGGGGTGGGGGTGGGGTGGGAGCCTCAGCTTCAGGAGTCAGGAATGCGGGCTTTTTCTCAGCCAGTTGTCACCAGGAGAGCTGACAGATGATGCTTCTGCACAAGTTCAAGTCCGTTCCTGGTGCGGAGCAAGGACGAGGGGGAGGGGCACAGGCAGTGCCCCCAGCAGTGGCTCCACAGGACTCTGCCTGGTCACCTGGGCAGGCCAGGTCGCAGAGCACTGGAGCAGCAGCATCTCCAACTCAAAGGGGAGGACCCTCCCAGTGCAAAGCGCACAGCCTCTGGTGGAGGCTGGAGTAGACAGAAACGGAGACCAGAGACGGTCAGGATGGGGCAGGACAGCCCGCAGCCCCAGGAGCCTCTGCCCCCAGCAAAAGGGCCCCTTCTGCTGATGCACCTGACTCTGCTCAGAATGCCCCCAAGCCAAGCGCAGTGGCACATGCCTATAACCCCAGGACTTGAGAGGCCAAGACCCGAGGATTGCAGGTTACAGGCCAGCTGCGACAATTTGGCGAGACCCTGTTTCAAAATAAAAATTAGAGCTTGTAATCCCAGCATTTTGGGAGGCTGAGACCAGAGGATCGCGGTTCGCAGACAGCCTCAGCTACTTAGTGAGGCCCTCTGTAACTCAGTGAGACCCGGTTTCAAAATAAAGAATGAAAAATAGGGCAGAGGGTGTAGTTCGGAGGTCAAATGCCCCTCGGTTCCATCCCCAGACCCATGGGGGGAAAAAATTAAAAAAAAAAAGGCTGCAGTGCAGCTCAGAGGTAGATCGCCCATGCGTTCAGTCCCCAGTACCAAAAAGATTAATAAGCAAGCAAGAGCACCTGCCTGCTTGTTTCCATCTCCTCTGGGAACGAGCTGACATTCTCCCCACGCCCTAGGTTGAAAGCCCCTCTGCATGTTCTGTGAGCCTCTTTTCTACATAATTCTAGTGTAATATCTCTTGCACCAGGTTATAATTCTTGGCTTGCACATCTGATTCCCCCAACAAAGTTCCAAGTTCTTCCTGAATGAGTTCTCAGATCCTGAACTTGCAGGTACAGAGGCAGTCGACTCTTATTTGCAATAGCAAAATTCTACATAATATTCCAGAATATCAAACCAATGCTCCTGGGAGAAATATGGGGTGAGAACCAGGTGCAGTGACACATGAGGCGGGAGAATTAAGGGTTGGAGGTCCTCAGCAATCTAGCAAAAACCTGTTTCAAAATAAAACAGGGCTGGGGGTGTAGCTCGAAGGTGGAATGCCCCTGGGTTCAATTCCCAGTACTACAAAACAAAACAAAACAAAACAACAAGTGCCTCCACCACTCATTACATTTTTGTCAACCTATCAATACATAACCTTGTTTTGTGTGTGTTTCTTGTCTTAACATCAGATTCACAGGCAATATCACCATGACTCCAGCATGAAGTAAGCTTCTTTCCCTTTTTTGTTTTTTCCTTGTTTCTTGGTACATGAGATTGAACCCAGGGCCAGGGGAATTCTACCTCCGAGCTACACTCCCAGTCCTTTTTATTTATTTTGCAACAGAGTCTATATTGCTGAGTCTAGCCTCAAACCTACTATGCTCCAGTCTCAGCCTGTCTAGTACCAGGACTCCCACACCTGGCACATTCTAACACACGAATTTGTTCTGCAAGGTAACATGGCTCTCGTACTTTCAGTGACACTCAGTGGCCCTTCAGCCCCATGTTGACATGTTTTTTTTGCAGCAAGATCACTGACAAGAGGCACAAAAGAAGAAATGCATTGCGCCAAATCGACCTCCAGGACACTGTGCACAGGTGTGAGCGCTGGGGACGCAGACAGCCTGGGTGCTTCTGCCTCAGTTGGGTCCACACACGCTCGTATTTTTTGTTTCTCTGCAAATGTTCACAAATAACCACGAAAGACAGGCAGATACTGACGTAGGGGTTCCAAGCTCATCTGAGTGAGCAGGCCAGTTCATAAACACAGAATCTACAAATAAGGGAGACGGGCTGTTTCCAGCACCTATAAGGCAGGTGGCATGAATTAGTGATGGGTGAGCGCTAGCGCTGGTGATGAACCGAGCTGTGTGGCGGCGCACCTGCATCCCAGTACTTGGGAGGCTGACACAGGAGGATCGCAGGTTCCCAGCCAGCCTCACAACTTAAGTGAGGCCTTCAGCAACTTAGCAAGACCCTCTTTCAAAATTTAAAAAAGGGCTGGAGGTACAGTTCAAGAGGTAAAACACTCCTGGCTGTGATCCCAGTACCAAAAAAAAAAAAAAAAAAGCAAGACCAAGTGTGTGTGTGAGTACAGAAGTGTGCTAGTAAATTGAGACAAGTGAATGAATGTGTGTGAGCAAGTGTGGGGGGACCTGGGCCAGTGAGCACATCAGTGGAAAAGTGAACGGTGAAAGCCTGAGTGTGTGAAGAGGGGAACACACCTGTGGGCGTGTGTGCAGAGACGGTGTGTGCACGACTGGTTGGCCAGTGACTGCTTCCGGATTCTGAATCAGGTGCCCAGTGGCACCTGTTCAAGAACTAAGCAGGATGCTCGATGATTCCAAACCAGTCGGAGAAACGGAGGCTCTCGTCAAGTGGCCTAGGGCGCTGTGTGGCTGACAACCTATTCTGAGAAAAGGGTGACGCTGAGATGCAGGACCGTGGTGAGAAGAGGTGCGCCAGGGAGCTCCCAGCAGAAGCCAGGCTGTGGCTACCCTGCCATAGTCGTCTCCTGGTTGCACCCACTCTCCCCAGCTTACACAGACTTGACTTCCTGGTGGGTGCTAGGGCTCAGGACTCAGGGAAAGAGGCCAACCCTGTCCCAAACCACAGACAGGGAACCTCGCGGCACAGGCTCCCTGTGCCGTTCAAACGTGTGCAGGAGCTATGCAGGAATGTAGGTGCTCAAGAACCCACAGGAGCTGTCGTCACATGCACGCTCCCAATCTAAAGATGTGAGCTCAACGACACCGATGTGGGGACTCAACCCTGTTATCCCAAAGGCACCGTTTGACTCATACTGATCAAGAACTACAGGTCCACACCTCAACTCTTCCAGCTCTCAAATATCTATGCGTAAATTAGGTGCTGCCAGGGCCAGCTGGTTCCTGAGAGCAGGAGGGAGGGAGGAGGAGTATCTATTAAGTTCAATAGTTCATTTCTTTATTGGGTTATTTGTTTTGGCAGTGTGGTGTGTGTGTGTGTGTGTGTGTGTGTGTGTGTGTGTGTGTGTACACGCGTGCGTGTGTGAGTGAGTTACTGGGGATGGAACCCAGCTTTCTACCTTTGGGCTACATTCCCAGACCTATTTTCTATTTTATTTGGAAACAGGGTCTCACTAAGTTGCTGAGAGCCTCACTAAGTAGCTGAGGCTGGCTTTGAACCTGCGCAATCCTCCTGTCTCAGCCTCCCAAGTGCTGGGATTATAAGCATGTGCCACCATGCTTGTATCGCTTTGAACTTCACTATAACATAGAACTACAATGCAGCAAGAAAAGGAAATGAACCACTAAATAAAATAAAAACTAGACCATTAGCCAGGCATGATGGCACACGCCTATAATCCCAGGACTTAGGAGGCTGACACTGTAAGCTCACAGGTTCAAGACCAGCCTCAGTTACTTAGGCTCTCAGCAACTTAGTGAGACCCTGTTTCCAAATAAAGTATAAAATAGGTCCGGGGAGTATAGCCTGGAGGTAGAAAAGTCCCTGGGTTCCACCCCCACTATCACACACACACACACACACACACACACACACACACACACACAATATATATATTAGAGGGGGGGGGAGCACGCGCTGAGAGTGTTGCTCAGAGGTAGAATGTCCCTGGGTTCAATCCTCAGTAACACACACACAGACACACACAAACCTAGGCCATGGAGTGGGGGAACTTCCTCCAAAATCATATCTGTGAAAGGAATACTAAAATATACATATAATGAAGAGAAGAAGGAAGTGATTTGGGATCCACTCACTAACCCAATACTTATTAAGCACCGACTGCATACAAGACTGTTTTCAATACGTTCACATGAGCATATATCAGACAAGATGGTTTTAGTTTACCTATGTTCAGTTTGCTCTATTATTTTACCTATCTCCTGAATTGTTACTTGCTACCTATGTGAAGTCTCAAGTCACTAAGTCACTAAAATTCTCCTCTTTTCTAAAACTAGGGCATTATATAAACTAAATTATATGGGAGATGGTCTTCTGGGGCTCTGCTCTCTTCCTTGTCTGAGAATTATGACTTAATCCTTTGAAACTTGGCCATTACTAATGAAATACAAAGCACACACCTGTGGAGAGCCACCATTTCTGAGCTGCTTGAGGTCAGACTCACTGCTCGGCACATGGACCTCTTCCTCGTCCCTCTCACATGAACAGCATTCTCTGGAGAATCCCTGTGCAGGAACGTCTGAACACCTCCCATCAAAAACACCTCAACTAAACCACCACCGTGACAGTTACCAAAGTCATGGCCTCAGCAACCTAGCAAGACTGTTTCAATGAGAAGGGCTGGGGATTTATTTAGCTCAAAGGTAGAAAGAATGCCTCCGAGTTCAACCCAGAGCCCCCAAATGAAAAGAATACTCAAGACCCTACAGATGACACCTCCTAATCACATACTGTAGCCCAAGAAGGCAAAGTCAGCCCTCTGTATCCATGGGTCTTTGTGAAATTGAATAACCACAAAACAACAACACTCTGAAGAAGAAAACTGCATCTGTACTGAAGACATATGGACTTCTTGTTTTTCCCTAAACACCATAGCATAACAACTGGCTACAAGCCCTTCCATTGTGCATGGTATTATCAGTGTCTAGAGATGATTTAAAAATCATCACCCTATGCCATCCTACCTAAGGCACTCGGACACGGGAAGATCTGGATATCCCAGGGGTCGTGAAGCTGAACCCAACTGGACATGGAGGAGTGACAGCCTTTGGGTTCTAAGTAACTTTCAGTGGAAGCCAGATAGGACAGCACAGGCCTCTAATCCCAGCCAGAGGCCAGCCTTAGCACTTTAGCAAGCCCTTGTTTCAAAATAAAAATAAAATCAAAAGGGCTAGGGGTGTAGCACAGAGGCAGAAGGCCCCTAGCTTCAATCTCTAGTACCCCACCACCACACACAAAGGTACTTTCAGTGACAAACAGTGCCACCTTCCACCAGGTCTAATAGGGAGAGGAAAAGGAACACCCAGTCTATCAGCAGGAAGCCTAGAACAAGTAAAGACAGGGGGACGTCGTTAGCGCCGCAGCGATTCAAACAGGAAGAAGGTAGTAAGGAGAGCCAGTCACCCATGTGCTCTGAAACACAGGCCTGCTGGGCTCAAAGAGGACAACCTGTGGCAGGCGTGGTGGCGCACGCTTGTAATCCCCACGCTTGGGAGGTGGAGACAGGAGGATCGCGCCCATTCGAAGCCAGCCACGCTGGCTTAAGAGACCCTGTTTCCAAATAAAATATAAAGTAGGTCTGGGAGTGTGGCCCGGAGGTAGAAAAGGTTTCATCCCCAGTACAACAAAAAAAAAGAAAGAAAGAAAGAAAGAAGAAGACAACCTGTCAGGGACACGCGGACAGCACCGAGCCTCCTCGTTTCAGTCAGGTACCATCCACCACCACATTAAACCAACTGTGCTGACTTACATTTTATTAGTCCTATAGTTTAGCTTGAACTTTCATAGAAATATGTTTTGGATTACAGTTGCCAATGAGGTAGAGATATGGGGAGTTCACATCTGGCTTCACATCTGCAGATATTCAAATGACTTCAGATTTAAGTCAACATGGGGTTCCGAGGATCTGAAATACAAATCCAGGGAACTGTGACGGGTTGAAGGATTGGGCCAGGGGACATTTGCCAGGTGCCAACCACAGAAAGTGCACACCGTGCCTCTGGGTAGCAAAGAGTTTGCAAAGACAGAGACTCTGACCCAAAACCTGCATCCAGAGAGAGACAAGAATTAAAATTCCAGGCAGGGAATCGCAGGCAGTACCACGCTGATAACCCCAGTACCAATATTCTAATTCTGTGTGCACAAGAGTATGCACACGTGTGTGCAATTTCACATGTCTAACTTCCAACCACAAAGAATACTCTGGTCTTCACACTTGAAGGGCCACATGGCCGGGCTTGTCTGCCCTGGCTTTGCTGCAATTCCTATTCATCTCTCAAGACCCATTTTTTGGGGGGAGGGAGTAGGTGGAAATATAGGGGATTGAACCCAAGGCGTTCTACCTCCAAGCTACACTCTCTGTTCTATTTTTTATTCTTTATTTTGAAACAGGGTCTCACTGAATTGCTGAGGGCCTTGCTAAATTGCTGAGGCTGGCCTCAAACCTATGATCCTTTTATCTCAGCCTCCCAAGCACTGAGATCATGAGTGTGCGTCACTGCACAGGGCTTCAAAGCCCACTTTGAATGTTACCACCCAATTTCCCAGGCAGTTCTTAAAATACTCTTCTGGGCCTCGGGGACATCTGTGCATTCCTTAACTCCAGTGAAGTTTACACAGTACTGGACTGGACCACACTTAGATACCTGCTTATCGCTGGGCTAGATACATGCAAATGAATGGAGAAATAACAAATAATCAAATTCCACACCAGAGTTAGGATTACTTAGGCTCTCCTCTAATCAAATCATAATGCACACTAGCAATACAGTTATTTTTTCCCATTTCCACGTTCTAACAGGAAGTGAGAATCGAGTCTTACCCACTCACTCCTGTGCTCTTAGGACACTCAAGGTGAACTCGGAGGCAAAACAAACAAACCTACACTGATAAATAGAGCAAGTTAATTCCAAAACTGAGAATAAATATATATTTTCTGTGGTACGGGGGGTTGAATCTAGTGTGTGGGGGGTTCTATCTCTGAATTATACCCCTAGCCCTTTTTATTATTTATTTTGAAACAGGGTCTCGCTAAATTGCTGAGGGTCTCACCAAATTGCTGAGGCTGTCCTTGAACCTGTGATCCTCCTATCTCAGCCTCCCAAGTACTTCCAGGCCCTCATATACTTCCAAGTACTTCCATGCACCACCAGGCCCAGCTACGAAAATACATTCTAAATAAAATTTTGCTATATTAACACATTAATTTATAAAAGTAATTCCCATTTCCCCAAATCTCCTATTTGTCTTCTTTTATAATGAGAACAGTGTTTCTGATGTTTTTCCAACATTTGAAACAAATCTCCACTTTGGTGAACAGAGCTTTATGGACCATCACCTAGGTAAGAATTGCTTAAGCTCCAAGTTTTACTGTATTTTAGTAACAGAACCATCACACTGTGGGTTTGCTTTCCAGCTTTCAGTGTAACCAAGCAGTGGCACATGCCTGTAATCCCAGTACTTGGAAGGCTGAGACAGAAGGATTACAGGTTCAAGGATAGCCTCATCGACTTAGTGAGACTCTTAGCAACTTAGCGAGACCTGTTTCAAAATAAAAAGGGCCGGTGTGTAGCACAGTGGTAGAATGACCCTAGGTTCCATCCCAATCACAAAATGAAAGAGAGAAAAACAAGCTATTTGGTCATGCTTCATTCCTGCTGCCTCGCCATGATACCTGCAAAGCCAGTGGAAAATTGGGAGATTCCAGCCCCAGAGGAGTAAGGTACTCTTCCTCATCCTCCCTTCCCCTGCAGGAGGGACAGACCAGAGGGAAAACACCTGCTGCCCAGGTCCTTACCTCCTGGCTCCACGCAGAGAAACAAAAAGATCTTGCTGCACAGACGTTCTGTGTACACAGAGAGCATTATGGACATTATGGTTAGATAGAGTGGCCTCTGAAGAGCTCATATGAGTATTTGGGTTGATGTAATTTAATAATGAGTGCTGTGATCCCAGCAGTGGATAAGTCCATTGTTGGGTGGTGGCCTGGGCTGGTCCAGTGTGGCTAGAGCAGGTGGTCCCTGGGGCGTGGCCTTGAGCATTATAGATATATGGCTCCTTCTCCCCTGTTTGGCTTCCGGCCTCCATGAGCTGAGGAGTGCAGCCCACGAGCTCTCCCTCTCTCCACCTCCTGCCGCCATGCCCTGAGACCTGCTGTCCCCAGCCTCACAGGACGGAGCCCCAAACCATAAGGTAAATCATCTTTCCTCCAAGTTACGTGGTCAATCTTTTGGGTTAGAGTTGTACCTGACAAATCCAAAATATAGAGCTCTGTCCAGAATGAGGAATCGCATCCCAGGCGTCTAACGCAAGGTCACCATCTCAGAGGTGTGAAAAGGAGGGCCTGCTGGCTCCCTGGGAACAGAGACAGCGGGGAACTCCCCAACCTCCTGCGACTGTCCTCTCCGTTCTCCAGCCCCAGCCATATCCCCATCGTGCTGCATACACTGGGGACTACAGGGATACGGCCCAATTAAGCTCAAGACAAGTACACTGCTATCTTCTTCCTCTGGTGTCCTGAACACACACTGGCCATACAAGTGGAGTCACACCAACTCTCATTCCTGAATATCACATGGAAGAGTACAGACCTAAATTGTAACTTTGAACTCAGTGGACTCCAGCGAATGTTCATTAAGGACTGAAGATGCTCATGGGTCATTGGTACCCATCGGGAAACCTTAAAAAGAAAGATGTGGCTGTACTAATTTGCAATCCCACCAACAGTATATGAAGGTTCCTATTTCCCCACATCTTCGCCAGCATTTATTATTATTGTCTGCATTTTCCTTTCTTTTTTCTTTTTTTGGTGCTAGGGATTGAAACCAGGGGAATTTTACCTCCAAACTACACCCCCAGCACTTTTGTATTAGGCTGGCCTGCAACTTGCAATCCTCCTGTCTCAGCCTCCCAGGTACTGAGACTATAGGCGTGTGCCACTATGCCCAGTTTATTATCTTGAAAAAACAACATGGAAGTTGAGAGGAGAGAGACTACAGTTAAGAGTTTTCTAACAATCAAGAGGATGTCAAAAGTATCAATCACTTGAGTTAAGTGAAGTATACATGTTAACAAGTGAGGATATAAGGAAATAGAGGCTAAGTATTTACAAATCAGAGGCATAAAAGAGAATAAAGAAAATGGATCAACCCAGTACTAGGTGGGGAAAGGGAAAAAGGAAGCAAGAAAAGTGGAATAAACAGAAAAATTCAGAGTTAAGCTGGGTGTGGTGGCGCATGCTTGTAATCCCAGTGTTTGGGAGGCTGAGACAGGAGGATTGCACAGCTTCGAAGCCAGCCTCATCTACTTAGTGAGGCTCCCAGGAACTTAGTGCAATCCTATTTCCAAATAATGTACATAAAAGGTCTGGGAGTATAGCCCAGAGGTTAAAAAAAAATCCCCTGGGTTCCACTCCCAGTACAACAAAAAAAGAAAAAAAATTAAGAATTAGGTATAAGCTGGGCGTGGTGGTACGCGCTTAGGTGGCACACGCCCCTAGGTTCAATCCCCAGTACTGCAAAAAAAAAAAGTTAGGTATAAATAAGTCCCCAAGTATTAGTAACCACAAGAAAGAAACAGATAAAACTTTCTTGTTAAAAGACAGAGATCAGCTGGGCATAATGGTACATGCTTGTTTTTTGTTTGTTTGTTTGTTTATTTGTTTTTTAATATGGATCATATTGAAAATGGCATACATTCAGAGTGTGCTTGGCACATCCTTGTAATCCCAGCATTTGGGAGGCTAAGACAGGAGGATCATGGTTCGCAGCCAACCTCAGCTACTTAGTGAGGCCCTTTGCAACTCAGTGAGACCCTGTTTCAAAATAAAGAATAAAAAATAGGGTGGGTATACCTTGGATGAATGACCCTGGGTTCCATCCCCAGACCCACACACACAAAAAAGACAGAGACCCTCTGGATTTTTTAAGGCCAACTATATTTGCTTATTGGTGTGTGAGTATGTTTATACCAAAATCAGTGCTACATGTCTGCTGTTTTTCTTTTTTTTTTCAGTACTGGGGACTGAACTCAAGGGCATTCTACCTCTGAACTACACACTCAGTGCTTTGTTGTTGTCCTTTATTTTGAACCAGGGTCTCACTAAGTTGTGGAGGGTGGAGACCACATCCGGCTCTATTGTCTGTATTCTTTTTTTTTTTCCTAGTACTGAGGATATAACTCAGGGGCATTCTACCTCTAAGCCATACCCCCTGCCCTATTTTGTATTCTTTATTTTGAAACAGGGTCTCACTGAGTTGCAGAGGGCCTCACTAAGCAGCTGGGGCTGCCCGCGAACCTCGATCCTCCGGTCTCAGCCTCCCGAGTGCTGGGATTACAAGTGTGCACCGCCACGCCCGGCTTACTGTCTGTATTCTTGATGACTGTCACTATGAAGGTCAGCATGGAGGGCTCTCAAAAGACACAGGACCACCACACGACCCAGCTGTAGAACTGAGGTCAGAATATATAGTGATACGTGAATCCATGTTTATAGCAGCATAATTCACAGTAGCTAAATTACAGAAGCAGCCTAGGAGTCCATCAAGAAATGAATGGAGCCGGGCGTGGAGGTGCACGCTTGTAATCCCAGCACTTGGGAGGCTGAGACCGGAGGATCGCAGTTTGTGGACAGCCTCCGGTACTTAGTGAGGCTTTCAGCAACTTAGTGAGACCCTGATTCCAAATAAAAAAATATAAAAGAGGTCTGGGAATGTAGCTGGGAGGTAGAAAGCCTCTGGGTTCCACCCCCAGTACCACCAAAAAATAAAAATAAATAAATAAAATAAATAATAGGGCAGGGGGTGTGGCTTGGAGGTCAAATGCGCCTTGGTTCCATCCCCAGACCCGAAAAAAAAAAAAAAAAAAGATGAATGGATAAAGAAAATGTAATTATACACAGTGAAATGTAGAAAAATGTATAGAACTAAAGAATAAGTGAGATCAGTCCAAGAAAGTCAAGGGTTATATGTTTTCTCTTGTATAAAGAAGCTAGAGAGAAATTCAGGAGAAAGCCCAGTGGAATCGTGGAAGGGGACTGGTAAGGGAAATGGGAAAGGAGGCTTGAGGAGACAGTTCAAATAATGCCATGCATTATATGAAGGTATCACTTCCAACCTCAGCAACATGAGGAGGCCAGAGGGAAAGACACCAAGTGCTGTGTGCACGTATCTTTCTATTACTCTGAACCTCGTTATGATGTTTAATTACAATTGACCAACAAAAGAATATTATTTTGTAAAAAGCAAGAAAAATGTGGTCCATACCCTCCTTTTGATCATGAGGGGGATACAGAAATGCCTTTGGCCATACCACAAACAGGACTGAACTACTGCAAAATGTAACAGTGGAGACAGAAACAAAGTATTACAGGAGCCCCTGGGGGAAATGCAAGAAGTGTGGACCAGAATAACCAGGGCCAGAGGGAGGGGTGTGGTGAGGAGCTTCTGGCCACTGTGTCACACACCTGTCACTCACCTGTAATCCCTGTACTTGGGAGGCTGAGTCAGAAGTTCATTTTCTCAACCAGCCTCAGCAACTTAGCGAGGCCCTCTACAACTTAACAAGACCCCATTTCAAAATACAAAATAAAACAGGGCTGGGGGTATAGCTTGGAGGTAGAATGTCCCTAGGTTTAATCCCCAGTACCACATACACACACATAAAAAGATTCAATAAATATACAGAATATATATAAACAAATGTATAAATATATATCCAATGGACCGTTTTATACTTCTATTGGTGCATTATAATTATATACACCACAGTGAATTTCAGAGAAGTGCGCACATGCAGGTACACGGCACTGGGTGTGTCCACCTCTGAGCCCCTCTCTGCTGCCCAACCCTCCCCATCATGTTAGATTGGTGCTGGTCCCTCCACACACACAGCGTTATTTGGACTGTTTCCTCCATGGCCTCTCCTTTTTCCCCTCAGCCACCCATCCTAGCCCTGCCACTCTTCTACAGGTCTCTCTCCTCATTTATCTGAAGGCCTTTTTCTTTCCTATTTTCTAGATCCACATATGAGAGAAAACATCCGACCCTTGACTTTCTGAGACAGGATGATCTTACTTAGCACAACCTTCCCCAGTTCATCCATTTTCCTGCAGCTGACATGATTTCGTCTTTCTTTATAGCAGAGAATACCATTGTGTATATAGACCACATTTTCTTTATCCATTATCTGCTGACACACACCTAGGTTGGTTTCATATTTTGGCTATTGTTATTGTGAAGAGTACCGCTATAAATGTGGATATATGCATGTTTTACTATAGAATTCCGACTTTAATTCTTTTGAAATAATACCAAGGAGTGATATGGCTGTGTCATAGGGTGGTTCCTTTTTTTTTTTTTTTTTTTTTTTTTAATTTGGTACTGAGAATTGAACCCAGGGGCATTCTACCTCTGAGCTACATCCCCCCATCCAATTTTTTATTCTTTATTTTGAAACAGGGTCTTACTAAGTTGCGGAAGGCCTAAGTAGCTGAGGCTGGCCGCAAACCTCAATTCTCCTGTCTTAGCCTCCCAAGTACTGGGATTACAAGTGTGCCACCCCGCCCGGTACATTTCTTTTCTCTTTTCTTTCTTTTTTTTTTGTGGTACTGAGGATGGAACCCAGGGGCATTCTACCTCCAAGCAACACCTCCAGCCCTATTTTTTATTCTTTATTTTGAAATCACAGGATCTCACTGAGTTGCAAAGGGCCTCACTAAGTAACTGAGGCTGTCCACGGACCTCTGTCCTGTCTCAGCCTCCCAGATGCTGGGATTGCAAGCATGCTCCACCACTCCAGGCTGCCAAGCCTGGTACATTTCTCGTCTTTTGACAAACTTTCATACAGATCTACAGTTGTACTTATAATTCTTCCAATAGTGTATAAGAACTCCTATTTCCCCTCAGTCTCCCTAGCATTTTATTACTGGTTGGGGGGGGGGGGTTCCTCTCTCTTCCTTTCTCTCTCTCTTTGTGGTACTGGAGATTTAATTAAGGGGCATTCTACTTTTGAGCTACACTCCCAGCCATATTTCTTTTCTTTCTTTTTCTTTTTTTTTTTTTCTTTGTAGTGCTGGAGATGGAACCCAGGGGCTTTCTACCTCTGGGTTATACTCCCAAATCTATTTTCTATTTTATTTGGAAACAGGGTCTCACTAAGTTGCTGAGAGCCTCACTAAGTAGCTGGCTTCGAACCTGCGTGATCCTCCTGACTCAGCCTCCCAAGTACTAGGATTACAAATATGTGCCACCACAGCCGGTCCCGGCCTGTGTGTGTGTGTGTGTGTGTGTGTGTGTGTGTGTGATACTCAGCCTCCCAAGTACTAGGATTACAAATATGTGCCACCACAGCCGGTCCCGGCCCGTGTGTGTGTGTGTGTGTGTGTGTGTGTGTGTGTGTGTGTGTGTGTTACTAGGGGTGGAACCCAGAGGCTTTCTACCTCTAGGCTATATATACTTCCAGACCTATTTTATATTTTATTTGGAAACAGAGTCTCACTAAGTTGCTGAGAGCCTCACTAAAGTAGCTGAGGCTGGCTTTGAACCTGTGTGATCCTCCTGTCTCCGCCTTCCAAGCATTGGGATTACAAGCCTGTGCCACCACACCCAGATGCCCTATTTTTTTTTTTAAAGGCCTTCTCACTGGGCATGATGGCACAGGCTTGTAATCCCAGCATTTGGGAGGCTGAAACAGGAGGATTGCAGTTCACGGACAGCCTCAGCTACTTAGTAAGGCCTTCCACAACTTTGTGAGACCCTGTTTCAAAATAAATAATAAAATATAAAGCAGGGGTGTAGCTCGGAGGTCAGTGCCCCTGGGTTCCATCCCCAGACTTGCAAAAAAAAAAAAAAAAAAAAAAAAAAAGGCCTTCTCTTTAACCAGGATTCTGCTATTGCATTTATTTACTTAATTTTGTTCATTCATTCATTCATTCATTTATTTTTTGCAGTACTGAGGATTGAACCCAGGGGCATTTTACCTCTAAGATACACCCCTAAGCCCCATTTTTTATTCTTTATTTTGAAACAGGATCTCACTAAGGCCTCATTTAGTAGCTGAGGCTGGCCATAAACCTGCCATCCTCCTGTCTTAGTCTCCCAAGTACTGGGAATACAAGCGTGTGTCATCACACCTGGCTCCCAGCACTATTTTTTATTCTTTATTTTGAAACAGGGTCGCACTAAGTTGCAGAGGGCCTCACTAAGTAGCTGAGACTGGCCGCAAACCTGCGACCCTCCTGTCTCAGCCTCCCAAGTACTGGGATTACAACTGAGCACCACCAGGCTGGGATTTTTGTTTGTATTCTTGATTGCCATTCTAACTGCAGTTAGATGGAATCTCAGTGTATTTTTTATTTGCAGTTTCCTGATTATTAAGGATGTTAAACACTTTTTCATACATGTATTGGCATTTAAATAAAGAGTACTGCTTCATCCAATAGAGGAAAGAGAAGGACATTCCAGAGAGGAGAATGAAGTTGACCATGCACCTGTCAGGTATCTGAAGCACAGCCAATATACAGACTCAAATTACATGGGAAACAGGTGAAAGAGAAAATACCAGGTCCAGAGAGAAGGGTTTGTGCAAAGGATCCGATGCTGCCTTATCTAACATGGGCACTAGCCTTCCACAGCCAAGTGTGATAGAAGTCAGTGAAGACGCCACACCATATGGAGGCACTGAGGGTGACTCTGTGTCAGCGTGGAGAGCGGAGGGGCGCTCCACTCTGGAATCTTCCTGCCTCAGCCTCCCAAGTACTGGGGTCACAGGCCCCTGCCACTGTGCCCAGCTTGAAGACATTTTTTCATGTGGAAAGGTTTGTATTCCTCAAGCACAAGAGGAAGAAGCGCCATTTTCCTCTTCTGAGCTTCTCCCTTTGCCTAACTGGGATTGTCAGCCAGCCTTGTGCCCATACGGTAGGGCAGGGAGGGCATCCACCTGCGACCACATCCTCGGTCTATGCTCGAAAGAGCCCGACACGAGGCAGTCAGGGTTCACAGAACACAGAAGGAGACCGGCTCCCAGGCAGCAGGTGAGATGGTGTCTGCCTCCTAGCCTTCACTTCCTGTGGCACTGCCACGCGCGTCCAGTGGACCCTCACCCTGCCCCGGGCACTGTGCTGGAACTGGAACACACGCAAGCAAGAGGACAGAAGAGGAGGCACAGGTCAGCAAGCCGCTGAAGTAATCCCGATGGGAACCCACTGGCCTTGAACCTACGATCCTCCTGTCTCAGCCTCCCATGTACTGATCACAAGCTTGCGTCACCACACCCGGATTTATTTTTATTTTGAAACAGGGTCTCTGCTAAGTTGCTGAGTCTGTCCTGGAACTTGTGTTCCTACTGTCTCAGCCTCCCAAGTATTGGAATTACAGGGGTGCACCACCACACCTGGCTGCAAACATATTTTTAAATAATGTATTCTCTCAAAAAGGTATTTAAAAATATATGTAGCCAGGTGTGGTGGTGCACGCTTGTAATCGCTGCGCTTGGGAGGCTGAGACAGGAGGATCACACAGGTTCGAAGCCAGCCTCAGCTGGTTTAAGAGACCCTGTTTCCAAATAAAATATAAAATAGGTCTGGGAGTATAGCCCAGAGGTAGAAGGCCCCTGGGTTCCATTCCCAGTACCACCAATATATATATATATATAAAAATATATGTAGTTTGTGTGGGGGAGAGAGTGGTGCTGGGGATTGAACCCAAGGACGTTCTACCTCTGAGCTACACCTAAGCCCGATTTTTTTTTTCTTTTCTTTTTGTACTGGGGTTCCTGGAAACCCCTCTACCTCCGGGTTACACTCCCAGACCTATTTTTGTATTTTTTATTTGAAAACAGGGTCTCTTAAGCCAGCAAGGCTGGCTTCGAACCAGCGCGATCCTCCTGTCTCCGCCTCCCAAGCGCAAGGATTACAAGCGTGCGCCACCATGCCCGGCTTATTTATTTTGAAACAGGGTCTCACTGAGTTGCAGAGGACCCATTAAGTAGCTGAGGCTGGTCGCAAATCGCAATCCTCCTGTCTCAGCCTCCTGAATGCTGGGTTCATGGGCCACCTGCCTCTATTCTATAGTTTTTGAAACATAAATCAGGGTCTAAGTTGTGGAGGGCCTTACTAAGTAGCTTAGGTGGGCCATGAACCTGCAACCCTCTTGTTTTAGCCTCCCAAGTACTGAGATTACAAAACCATGTGCCACCATGCTGGTTTATAGTTAAAATCGTATCACAGTCTGTGTCATTAAAAATAACGTGTTATATTCAAATTATACACGCCATTATTTCTTGTCACCTGCAATATTTTGGTAAAACTTTAAATAATACATATGCCAGGCATGGTGGTGCAAGCTTGTAATCCCAGTATTTAGGAGGCTGAGACAGGAGGATCACAGGTTCATGGCCAGCCTCTGCAATTTAATGAGACTCTGTTTCTAAATAAAAGAATAAAATAGGGCTAGGGCTATAGATCAGAATTATGTCTCTTAGTCCTATCCCTAGTACCAAAGACAAAATAAAGTATATATAATATCTCTGCATTACATATGAATGTGTAGGTACACATTTCTTAAGCAGTACATCGAGAGCCAGGTGTGGTGGTGCAGGCCTGTAATCCCAGTACTTGGGAGGCTGAAACAAGGAGAATCACAGGTTCAAGGATACCCTTGGCAAGCAGTGAGACTCTCACCAACCTAGCAAGACCCTGTTTTAAAATAAAAATAAAACAGGACTGGGGGTGTAGTTCAAAGGTAGAATGCCCCTGGTACCACCAAAAAAAAAAAAAAAAAAGAAGAAGAAGAAGAAGAAAAAGAAGTACATCTAGAAATAAATAGCCTTTCATTTCTTTTCTTTTTTTCTTTTTGCAGTACCGGGGGCATTCTACCTCCAAGCTACACTCCCAGCCCTATTTTTTATTAAAGGTTACCTTAATTCTAAATTGTAATGCTGAAACCCCAAGTGCAGTCAGGCCCCCCTGGAGAGTGCACAGGGCGACAGCCAGTGTTCCTTACAAGCCTGACACCCGGCAGGGCACAGTCAACACACCATCACTGCCCGTGAAGGCCTTCCACTCAGTAGGGATGAGAAGGGAGAGACTGCAAAAAGGGAAACTTTGAATTTTTTAATATTTATTGGTACTGGAGATTGAACCTAGAGGCATTCTACCTACAAGCTACATCTCCAGCCCTATTTAAAAAAAAAAAAAAACAGGGTCAATAAGAGTCTCAATACTTGCAGGGGCTGTCTTGACCCTTCCTTCTTCCATCCACCTATCTCAGCCTCCCAAGTACTGGGATCAGTAGCATGTACCTCCAGGCCTGGCTAAAGGGAAACTTTTTTTTTTTGGTGGTACTGGGGATGAAACCCAGGGGCATTCTACCTCTGAGCCCTATTTTTTATTCTTTATTTTGAAACAGTGTCTTACCAAGTTGCAAAGAGCCTCACTAAGTAGTTGAGGCTGTCTGCCAATCGATCCTCTTGTTCCAGCCTCCCGAATGCTGATTATGAACATGCGCTACCATGCCCAGCTTAGGGAAACTCTTAATACTTGCAAACAATGGCAATGTTGTTATATTCTTATTTGCAGACAAGAATATCTAACAACTTCCATTTCCCTTCTCTCCCAGCATAATCAAAGTCTTATGTTGCGCAAAGAAAGGCTTTCAGATTGCTGCATGATCTATTTCTATTTTAATGGCAATGCTTAGCAAAGCCTAGGAAAAGATTGTTTCAATTCATTTCAAAAATAACTCCCATTCAGTATAAGATGAGGTTTTTCACACTTCTGAATTTGTTTTATTTACTTGACAATGAAGATGGTTTAGCATAGAAATAAAGCATTTTCTTAGTGATTTTTTTGGTTTAGTAAAGATGCAGAACTGATGAGCTATTAACAAAAATGAAATTGCTGGCCTCAAAAAGGAAAAGCTTACCCTAGCCTTCCACAAGGGCATGGTGTCAGGTCTAGATCTTAGCCCAGAGAAAATGTGGCTCAAATCAAACCTTTGACATAGAGACTGGCAACGTCTCTCCAGGTACTTACCGATCCGTAGAGCTCCCCCTTCTCGTTCATCCCGAGGTAGAGTCCACTGTCCACACCCCGAATGCTCACTAGGCCCACTGCTATACTGATAAATTCCAGAATGCCTATAAGACAAACAGCAAGAGCAGAGGAAGGTTAGAACACAGAGCCACATCACAAGAGGAAACAGCCCAGCTCCCAGCCTGGGTAACTTCACACCAGAGAAGCAACTCCTCACTTGGGAGGTTAAAACAGAAGAATCCGAGGTTTGAAGACAGCCTCAAAAACTTAGCGAGACCCTGTCTCAAAGCAAAAAATTAAAAATACAACTAGGAGTAGAGGCAGAATGTCCTTGGGTTTATTTTATTTTTATTTTTATTTTTTCGGTGGTACTGGGGTTCCTGGAAGTCCTTCTACCTCCGGGCTACACTCCCAGACCTATTTTATATTTTGGAAACAGGGTCTCTTAACGCCAGCGCTGGCTTTGAACCTGCCCGATCCTCCTGTCTCCGCCTCCCAAGCACAGGGATTACAAGCGTGTGCCACCACACCCGGCTTGTCCTTGGGTTTAAATGTCCACTACCCCCACCCCCACCCCCACATAAAGCAACATCTCTTAAAATCACTGCCTGAAAGAACTGAGTTTTAACTAAATTCTATCTCATCATATGCGTGTGTGTGTGTGTTTCAGTACTGGGATTGGAACCCAGGGGCATTCTACCTCAGAGCAGAACTACTTTTATTCTTTTTCTTTTCTTTTTTTTATTTATTTATTTTTTTTTGGCAGTATTTGGGATGGAATCCAGGGGCATTCTACCTCCAAGCTACCAAGCTACATCCCTGGTCCTATTTTATATTCTTTTATTCTTTCTTTCTTTCTTTCTTTCTTTCTTTCTTTCTTTCTTTCTTTCTTTATTTTGGTGGTACTAGGGTTCCTGGAAGCCCTTCTACCTCCAAGCTACACTCCAAGACCTAATATATATATATATATATATATATATATTTTTTTTTTTTTTTTAAATAGGGTTTCTTAAGCCAGAGAGGCTGGCTCCAAACCAACACGATCCTCCTGTCTCTGCCTTCCAAGCACAGGGATTACAAGCATGTGCCCCCGGCTATTCTTTTTATTTTTTGAAACAGGGTCTCACTGAAGTGTGAAGGGCCTTCTACTTTGTAAACATGGGTCTTTTGAGATGGTAGTATGGATGGGAAATGGGGAACTTGGTTGAGTCTCAGTCTAAACAATCCTATATATATTATTTATATTATATATAAAACATATTATAAATAATCATATATATATATATATATATATAAAATTAGTGAAACTATCAATACTATCAATACCAATTTCAAAGGAAGCAGGGTGGGGTCCAGAGGGAACCGCACCAGGTGCTGTGTTCAGATTCTATCACACTGAACTTCAATATGGTGATAGTTATACTGCACCAATAAAAATATACTTAAGAGCTAGGCATGATGGTGCCTGCCTATAATCCCAGTACTTGGGAGGCTGAAATAGGAAGATCACAGCCTCCACAACTTAGCAAGACCCTAAGACGCTGTTCTACCTGGGTTCAATCCCCAGTATGAGAGAGAGAGAAGGAGGAGGAGAAGGAGAAGGAGAAAGAGAAGGAGGAGAAGGAGAAGGAGGAGAAAGAGAAGAGGAGGAGGAAGAGGAGAAGAAAGAAAGAAGAGAAGAGAAGAGGGAGAGAAGAGGAGAGAGATTAAGTACTCTTGTATAGGTGTTTTGACCCTGGACTCCCAGCTCTAGAGCTGGGGAATAAACGTATTAAACAGAAGGGAAAAAAAAATTAGTATTTACACAGTTCATAAAATGTTCCATTCAAAGCCAGGCGTGGTAGCACATGCTTGTAATCCCAGCATTTGGGAGGCTGAGCCTAAAGGATTGCAGTTTCCAGACAGCCTTAGCTACTTAGTGAGGCCCTCTGCAACTTAGTGAGACCCTGTCTCAAAATAAAGAATAGAAAATAGGGCAGGGGGTGTGCCTCAGAGGTCAAATGCCCAGGGTTCCATCCCCAAACCCACAGGAAAAAAAAAAAAAAAAAATCCGTTCCAGAGAATGGTTTTTAACATCTCTCAAAAAAAAATAAGAGTATGAGATGTTAATGAAAGCCTTGAAGCCTTGACTGCTTTAGACATAAAATCATCCAGCTCTCAATTGTATAACTTTATTGAATTCCCTCTGAAAAAATAAAACAGCCTACATACCTCCCAAATATCTCTGCTTAAAGTATTGATTTCTGCTTATCTAAACTCAAAGTGATAGCTAAGCAATTAAGAGAGCACAATATTTTGGAGGGAGATGCTGCTTCTGAAAATGCTCTTGATTTAAAATAGGCATGAGAAGCCACACCCCCAAATCAAATCCACACAGTGATCTTTTATTTCCTTCTTAGACCCTTGCTTACCTCGCTAAGAATACCAACACCTAAGCTGGCATAAATCCAGAGTTTTATGGCCACACAACAGCCGCTTCAATTTCTCTCACTGCACTGTTGTTTCAAGACAACTGCCCACAGGACATGCAGGGCACTGCTAATATTCTTCATGCTCAGCCAGATTTCCCTGTTTTGTTATAAATTAAAGTGCTACCCTTTGCGTATACCTGGCATTGGTGCATACCCAAAAACTGAGTTCTCATTTTAATAACACTGCCAAATACTGAAAAAAATTTACTTACATTCAAGAGTTGAGGGGGGGGGGAAACTTAGGTAACACTGCTGTAGTCAGCCTCATGTGACTAATAAAAAAGCACTTACACAGATTTTTAAACAATTAATTCTTCAACTCTCACAAAATAAGATTGTGCTGCAGTCAAATGAAGGCAATAGCTACAGAACTCTCATAAAGCGAAGGATGAACTCAGAAGGAAACTCTACTCCAAGGTGATGAAAAAAAAAAAGAAGTGCTAATTCTTCCCAAAATATATCCCTGATGTTTCTATAAGCATAAAATGTTATAAATTATATCCTGCTTTGGTGTAACAGAATATCTACCTGCACATGTCCGCTTACTTATTGTGGTAGCATGTGAAAACTTTCATGGAAACAGCATCAAGAGAAATTACAAGCTGGGCGTGGTGGCGCACGCTTGTAATCCCAGCATTCGGGAGGCTGAGACCTGGAGGATCACGGTTCGCAGACAGCCTCAGCTACTTAGTGAGGCCCTCTGCAACTCAGTGAGACCCGGTTTCAAAATAAAGAATAAAAAACAGGGAAGGGGGTGTAGCTCGGAGGTCAAATGCCCCTGGGTTCCATCCCCAGACCCACAAAAAAAAAAAAAAAAAAAAGAGAGAAATTACAAATGAGGGTCTGAATCTAATAACCGATCACACACGGAAGGCACATCTAAAGCACGCCAATTCATGCCCAGCCTCCCTCACAAAGAATCGAACGGGAGGACAGATGCAGGATCCTACGCTCCATTTCACAATAGGTGCGCTCATTTTATATCGTGTACCAGTTCAAACTCTCATGATGCAAAATGATCGAGATTGTGGCATCTTATTACTATTATGAGTCTTGCATACATGAAGCTTTTTTGTTACCCAAAAGCACACCACAATCTAGGTCACACTCCTGAAATTAGCAAAAGGAATCAATTCATATCCAATTTTCCCTGTAACATAAAATGCAGGACACATTTTGCCCCATTGAGAGCTGAACGATTTATTGCACTGGGCCAATGAGGCAAGGTTTAATCCTACAGCTACAGGAAATGGCAGCCTCCAAGAGCGTGTGATGATCCATCTCCTCTGAACACAAGCGGCTCTGAGAACTAGGGTCTGAGCCAACGTTGTCCATCAGGTCCCACAAAGAAACAAAGAATTGGATTTCATAAAACTGTTTTCCTGCTTGGTCTACAGGACACCAAGAACAGTAACAACAACAATAATGATCATAACAGCTAGAATTCTTGAGACCGATTCTTTGGCCTTCTCTCATTCTACCCTTGGGACAACCCTAGGCATTACAGGGTTTTAATATCCAGTGTGCAAATGGGGAAAGTGGTATCCCAAAGGTTGAATAACTTGCACCAGCCAGGCATGGTGGCACAAACCTGTAATCCCATTATCTGGGAGGCTGAAACAGGAGGATCACAGGTTCAAGACCAGTCTCAGCAACTTAGTGAGACACTGTTACCAAACAAAAACTAAAATAGGGATGTGGGTATAGCTCAGAAGTAGAAGTATCTGAGTTTAATCCCAGTACTACCAAGAAAGATAGAAAGAACAGCTGGACATGATGGCACATGCCTATAATCCCAGTACTTGGGAGGCTGAGAAAGGAGAATCCCAGGTTTAAAATCAGCCTCAGCAACCTAGCAAGACCCTGTTTTATTTTTATTTTTTTATTTTTTTGGTGGTACTGGGGGTGGAACCCAGAGGCTTTCTACCTCCGGGCTATACTCCCAGACCCATTTTTTTATATTTTATTTGGAAACAGGGTCTCACTAAGTTGCTGAGAGCCTCACTAAGTAGCTGAAGCTGGCTTCGAACCTGAGCGATCCTCCTGTCTCAGCCTCCCAAGTGCGGGGATTACAAGCGTGCGCCACCACGCTCGGCTCAAGACCCTGTTTTAAAAACAAAATATATGCCAGGCATAGTGGCGCACACTTGTAATCTCAGTCCTTGGGAGGCTGAGACAGGAGGATCACAGGTTTGCAGTCAGCCTCAGCAACTTGTGAGGCCCTCTGCAACTTAGTGAGACCTTGTTTCCAAATAAAGAATAAAAATAGGGCTGGGGGTGTAACTCAGAGGTAGAATGCTCCTGGGTTTGATCCCTAGTTCCAATAAATAAATAAATAAATAAATAAGGGCTGGAGATGTAGCTCAGAAGTAGCATGCTCCTTGGTCTAATCCCCACTATCAAAAAGTAAATTAAAAGAAAATAAGGGCTAGGGATGTAGCTCAGAGGTAGAATGTCCTTGGGTGGTTCAATCTCCAGTATAAAAAAATTAAAAAAAAAAAAAACTTGCACCAAGCGAGCGGACCCCAGAGCTTCTTCTTAACTATTATGTATGTCTTCTACTTGGCTTTACCTTTTTTGTGTATTTGTGATCTCTGTACTTTTCATATAGCAAAGTTCTAAACTTACAATTATTATATAACTTGGAAATATCTATGTTGAGTTTTATCTGGTATTGATAAGACTGCTGAAATACATATACATTCGCTTGTTCATTCAAGAAACTAGTATTGAGGAACTATTATGAGACAACACCACACCATTTGCTGAATATATAAAAATTATTAACATCTCGCCTGGGCCTTATACCCTCAGACTGCTCACCAACTACAGCAGTTCAGCCTGCCTGCAGGGGTATATCTCAGAAGTAGATGTCCCTGGGTTTAATCCCAGTACCACCAAGAAAGATAGAAAGAATAGCTGGACATGATGCCTATAATCCCACCAGGGCCAAGTGGCACACGCCAGCTACTCAGGAGATTGAGGTAAAATCCTTGAAAGCGTATAGATGGTTTTCTCCTATACACACACATCTATGATAAAGCCTAACTTATAAATCAGGCACTATAAGGGACTAATGACTAATAAAACAATGAAAATAATACACTACAGTAAAGTAATAGAAAACTTATGAGTTATTTATTTCTTGAATTTTCCATTCTCTATTTTCAGACCCTAGTCTGGCCATAGGGAACTGAGACTGCAGATGAAGGGACCACTGTAATAGGCATAAAAGCAAACAAACAACTCCAGCAGAAGTGCAGGTCTGGGAGGTATTGAAAGGCGGGCGGGTCATTCCGTCAGGGGAAGGCAAGTCAGAGAGGAAGCTGGTGTGTGTTTGGGGGGGAAATACCTGAGATACTTCTCTGGGGAGCCATCTGAGCAAAAAGAAAGATCTAGTGACCCCAGGTGGAAAGGCCTTCATCACCTTTCCAACTACCTCCACCATATCTCTGCAGCTCCCTAAAATCAGAGTGCCAAAGGTCAGCCCAGATTTTTATGAGGTCACCTCAGTGATCCAAGGGCAAGAAGACCTGCGTGTGAGTCACAGCCCTCTCCCACACCCGGGAGCACCACTGCTGTGAGGTCAGGGAGACCTGGCAGCGAGGCCCCACCCACCCACACGGGACTCCTTAACATTCCTGGTACCATCTTGTCCGCAGTGAACTCTACATCCGCAGCCAGGTCACCAAGCTGGAGCCAAGCGGTGCTCCACCTGTCCTCCCTGAACACAACCCTCCACACAGCCGGCACCCCAAAGATGCATGAAGCATGCTGGGCAGCATAGAAAGTGCTGGGTCAGTGCGACTTCACGGGGACAAGGATGCTTGGAAGTTTAACCAGCAAGGGGAGAGGATCAGAAAGAGGAGACGGAAGGAGGAAGCAGGCCACGGTGTGTAAGACTAAAACTGCGGCCACACCAAGACAGCTCAGAAGGGCCACGGTAAGGGGAATGATGGCGTAGCAGGTCAGTGACGAGGGCCGCCTCTCCATTCTCTTCCACTGCAATCAACAGTTCCAAATGAGGATGTGGTCACTGGGCCTCATGGGGTCTGACGGGGCCCAGCAGTGTCCCTGGACCAGAGGCCAGGTCTGTGCTTAACTACTACAGCAAATGGCCACATCCGACCTTTGTCCTTGCCCCAGGCTCGCTGGTGGTTAGTGACTAGCCCCAGAGCTGATGGGGCTTCTCTGGCCCAAGTGGGCCACTAATCTCACACCAGCCCAGCCTGGGAGAGCCCATGGGTGTGTGCTGGTCCCTACTCTCCAGGCCGTGACAAGGCCAGCCATAAGAAGTTGGAGGGAACAGACAGAAGCTGCTGTGCCCTGGCCCACATCAGACAGCTGTCCAACCTCAAAGCTCTCCACACTGAACACAGACAGCCTCTGCACACAAGAGAAACATTTACACCAGGGCCAAGTGGCACATGCCAGCTACTCAGATTGAGGTAAAATCCTTGTGCACATGAATTCAAGGCCAGACTGGGTAACATAGTGACCCTGTCTATTAAAACACACACACACACACACACACACACACACACACACACATCACACACAACCATGGAGAGAGGCTTGAAATGAAGCTGTCAAAAGTTGATTAGCCAAGCATAATCCCAGTGCTTGAGAGGCTGAAACAAGAGGATCTCAGGTGGAGGCCAGCCTCAGCAACTTAGTTAAGACCCTCTTTCAAAATAAAAAGGGCTGGGTGTAGCTCAGAGGTAGAATGTCACTGGGTTCAGTCCCCAGTACCAAAAAAACGGCCCGCCCTGCTGTGCTTGGGGCTCACCCACAGAAGCTCATCCATGGCAATGACCTGAGAGCCTGCTGCCACCACGGCCAGCGAGTTCACTCAGGTAAAGACAGGCTCAACAGGACGTGGAGCCCAGGGGTTTTCAAGAATCTGAACCAAGCCTAAAAATAGCCCCTAAAATGGCCAGCGTCTCCCCCAGTGAGACACGATATGGAGAACAGAACATTTTTAAAGTGCAAAATCCTGAAAATGACTTCCTTTCATTTAAAACACACACACCATATTTCTCCCTTCTAATACAACCTCCATCTGATACCTGACTCACTTCGAATGTGGGGTGCTGGCCTGGGCTTCCGATGAATCCCAGCACCACCACCCACACCCCAGGCCCAGCATTCACACCTTTGTCTTCTTCTTCCTTCTTTTTCTTCTCTTCCTTTCCCCTTTTACCAGTAGGGATAGAACCCAGGGCCATTCAACCTCTGAGCCATCTCTCTTTATTTTTCTATTTTGAAACAGGGTCTTGCTAGGTTGCTGAGAGTCTGGTCTCCAACCTGGGATCCTCCTGATTCTCCTCCCAAGTACTGGGATTACAGTTGTGTGCCACCATGCCAGGCTTAGCGTTCACTTTTTTTTTTTTTTTTTTTTTGGTGGTACTGGGGTTCCTGGAAGCCCTTCTGAAGACCTCCGGGCTACACTCCCAGACCTATGACCTATTTTTTATATTTTTATTTGGAAACAGGGTCTTAAGCCAGCGCGGCCGGCTTCGAACCTGCGCGATCCTCCTGTCTCCGCCTCCAAAGCGCGGGGATTACAAGCGTGCGCCACCACGCCCGGCTGCGTTCACTCTTATGTGGCTCTACATTACTATTGCCCCAGCTGGTTTTCTGCTCACATTTCCCCCCTCCCCTAGCAAATCTGGAGGGCCTTAAAGGTGAATGTATATTAACATATATGCACACACGCACAAATGAAAGGCCTTGCTCCCCCGGCCCGTTACCCGGGAAAACGCTCTTCAGCTGCTCTCCGGGCCCACCCTTTCCTCCATCACCCTCCCCCGCCAAGGAAAACACAGAAGGACCCTCAAGGTCCCGTCTAGTGTCCCTGCACCAGGACCCCCTCGCCCCCACGTCCCCGCACCGACGCTGCAGAGTCGCCGCCAAGCTCGCCCGCAGCTGCAGTCACCTGCGGCTGCCCGGGGGCGGCGGCGGCGACGATCACCCCGGCCCCTTCCCTTCCGCCGCTCCGCCGCAGGCAGAAGACGCGCCTTCTATTTTAATCAAGGTGCAAGGCCGCCCGACACACAGCTCCCCGGCAGCGGGGGGCGACGGCGAGCCCCCCAGCGAGGAGGCGGCGCGGGCGGGAGGAGGGCGGAGGTGGCCGCGGCGCGGGCGCCAGGTGCGCAGGGCTGCCGCAGCCCCGGCCGGCCGCGGGGTCCTAGCGCCGGGCGGCTCGCGGGGGGGGCGGGGGGAGGCCCCCGCGCGCCGCAGAGGTTGCTAATATTGGGACCTGCCGCAGCGGCAGCAGCGGGAGACCGCGGCGCTGCCGTCACCCGCGGGGCCCGCTCCGCGCCGCAAACGGATGAGACTTAAATAACCCTCCCTCCCCGCCCCCACTGCGCAAGCCAGCCCCCCACTAGCTCCGTCCACGCGAGGGTGAGTGGCGCGGCGGACCTGCCACGGCGGGGCCGGCCCGGGCTTCCGCTCCCCCCGCCGCAGCCCCCGCGCCCCGGCCGGCGAGCCCGGGCAGCCATGTCACTTCCTCGGCGACACCTTCTGCAGCCCCGGGGCCGCGGAGGGCGGAGGGCGAGCTTTTGGTGTCCCGGCCCCTCGGCGACCTCGCGAGCCCTCGCCGGCCCCCGCGGCACTTAGTGAATTTCTGACGACTCGATCGGTGGCGTGACAAACGTCCTATCCTAAAGGTGACTGCATCAAAAAGCAGGAAAGGCCGGGGGGGGGGCGCGTGGCGGAGCCGCAGGGGCGCCTCGTGACTGCTCCGCCGCCCGAGCCGCCTCGGCCGCCCCCCGCCGGCCCCCGCCCGCCCCGCGGCGAACAATAGCCGCCCTCCGCCGCCCTTTGTCCCCGCGCCCGCCGCCCTGCGAGGCCCCCGACCCACCCCCGCTCGGCCCCGGGCTCCGCCAGGCCGGCCCGCGCTCGCGAGGGGGGGGCACCGCCTGGGCTGGGCTGCGACCCCCGTCCGGCGCCGCAGCCCTCCCGCCGCAAACCCCGCGCTGCCGCGGCTGTCAGCCCCACGGACCCACACTCACACACAAAGGGCGCGCCGGGCGAGTGCCCGGCAAGGACGGCAACGCGACTCCCCGCGGCGGCCAGCGGGCGTCGCCCGGGTCTGCCCCCCACCCCGCGTTTCCGCAGCACCTAGGGCGCGCCGAGCCCGCCGGAAAGGGAGCCAAAAGCCGAGCGCGTTTAGGACCGCGCGGAGCCGCCCGGCGCGCCGGCCGGCTGCGGAGCCCGCACCTGCCGGCGAGCGCGGGAGGCTGGGGACCGGCCGCGCACCTGGCCGCCCGGCCGACCCCGGCCGCTGGCCCGCCTCGCCAGCTCTCCACCCTCGCCGCCCGCCGCCTGTGGTTCTGCCAGCGGTCGCTGAGCTCGGGCTGTCCTTAAAGCGGCCAGCTGGAAAAGCACTTTTAACAAAGTTTAGCGTCCCCCATGCAACGATCAGAGGCTACGCTGAGTCCTGAGTGGGGCGCGGGGGGACAGCTACGCCTTTGCCGAACAATTGCATGGCAAAGAGCTTTAACTTTTTTTTATTTTCAGCAAGGGGAGACGGCTGGAGAAATTTTTACTAGGTTCGGCTTTGGGCTCTGGCTCCGCTGAGATCAAAAGGAGCGACTCCAGGGCCGGGGTATCTGGAACCGTCCTCATCCCAGGCCCGGCCTCCTCACCTGGCCTCGCCCACAGGCCGCAGAGCAAAGCCTGTGCTTTAGGTTGGGTTCGACATCTGGTATTCAAGCACGAGGAGGAAAGTCGCCACGGGACTTTGCCTTTTTACGACCTATTTTAAGTGTTGTCAGGTGGGTTCGCTCAGAACTTAACTCCTTCCAACAGAATGGATGCCCAAACTGCCGGGTTTTTGTTTTTTTTTAAAGTAAGGGTGGGGATTAAGACGGCTCCCACCCGGATGGAGACCGCGTCGGCTGACTTGGTGCTGCAAGACTAAGGGTGCCCAGCAGGCACGTGTGTGCAGCATCAAGGGGACAAGTCACCTCCCTCCAGTCTCCAGCCCTCGGTGCTGAGTCACAAGTACCCTCCCCAGAAAACGAACTCCTCAGAATGCCCTTTAAAATGAGCTCGCAGCTTCTGCACGCGGATGCACACACTCACACCAGAAAGCCACACTGGGCTGCACGCCCTGGACATTAAAAAGCAGAGAGTATAACTTGGTGGCTAGAGGAGGCGCACCCCTGAGGAAGCCTCTGCCCCTTCCCAAGCCATTCTCCCTAAGGCTTCCGGCCCTGCAAAGCTCAGAGTCCAAAATAGGACTCGAGCCCTCCCAGCCCAGCAGCCAGCCAGCATCCTTCGCCGAGGGAGCCTCCAGAAAGCCCCGCACGATTGGGGACTAAAGAGTATAGCCAATTTACAAGTCAAGCAGAATACTTAGTAGAGGAAAAGGGAGCAGTCTGAATCTGGGCACAGAGTACCCACTGCCTTGAGGAAACTGGACGCATTGCAAGTTCTTAGTAGTTAATGGTTAAAGCTTTAAAGTCGTGGAATCCGTCCATTCAAAAGAAACTTCCTAAACCATAGCTTGCCCTATATCTGATGCAAAAAACTAGAGACTGGTATTACCATTAATCAGGCCCCTTCCCTTAAAAAAAAAAACAAAAAAAAAAAAACACCTTCGAGTGTGGACTTGTGCCTGTGCCAGGCGCAGAGCTGCAATTCCGGAGGCATTCTTTCCCCATGAGCTGACAAGACAGCAGAGGAGAGAAAAGGAGAGGTCCCTTCCCGCATCCCCGGCCCAGTGCGAAGGTACCGCGGCACGGACACCAAAGGGTTAACGGCGTACCCACCGAATCGGCTGTGGTCTTTCCGGGTTCCCTGGATAGTGCCGTTGGGGAAGATCTCTAAGTGAAATCCAGTCCTGCAGTAGAGCTGCCTCCGCCTGAGAATCCCCTTTAAATGGTCCAAGTCCGTGACTGCGGGCCCCCTGGGGAGCCCCCCTGCTTCGGACTGGCCCAGGTGGTCACTTAACAAGACCGGGCTGTCCACCGGCAACACGGGCACATTCCCAAACGGTACCGCATCCTGCACGCCGAAATAGTTCCCAACTTCACCTAAGGGAGCCATCAGAAGACGCGGCTTTCGGAGCACACGAATAAACAATAATGATGGTGTGGACCCAGGAGATACTAGGCGAGGTATATCCAACTCCCTTCCCTTACTGCAGTTGCAGAGAGAGAAAAAGAGGGGGAAAAAAGGTTCTTTTCTTCAATCCATTAAATGCATAAATAAAAGTAATCTGCCGTTTCACTGGCACCGGTTCAAGGTCAAACCACTGATAGCCCAAGAAACCACCACTTTATAATCGCACACTGACACATCGAGAACGTATCTCTGTATCTCTATCGATAGATCCCCAGCTCTCCGCAGGCAGGCAGGTCTTCATCCCATCCGACCGGAATGAGGGGGGAAAATCCGTGGTTTCTCCATCTGCCTGGCGATCTGAATGACCATAGCAACTTAAATGCCTAGGCGTTATTATAGGGATTTTAAGATGCACGGGCTACGTCAGAATTTGCGGATCCTGACCCCGGGAAGGCATGCGCCGTTTTTACTCGCTAAGCGACTCTGCAGACATCAGCACGAATCCTTCAAGGGGAAGAAAAATCTCACGTTGGTGGCGGCGACGAATCTCCCCAGTCCCCCCTCCAAAAATAACAAGAATGGCGATAAAACAAAAAGAAGGCAAAACTTTGGGCGTCCACAGCTAGCGTCCAGAGTCCCCCGGAGGCTCGGCGGCGGCGGCGGCGGCGGCGGCGGCCGGAGCTCGCGCCGCCCGGGCTGCCGCGAACAGGTGTCGCCGCGCGCCTGGAGCGAGGCCGGCGGAGCGCTCCTCCGCGCAGCCCCCGCCGGGCGAGTGGCGCAGCGGCCGCTCGGGGCTGGGTTTAAGGTAGCGCCGCGGCCGCCCGCGCTCCCCGCGGTCCTAGCGCCCGTCCGCGCGCCGGGCCGCGCTGCGGCAGGGCCCAGGCCGGGCGCGGACTTCCCGGGAAGCCGGCGGGAGGCGGCCCGGCGCGGAGAGAGAAGCCGGCGCGAGAGGCGCTGCCCGCGGCCGGAGGAGAAACTCGGAGGCTCCGAAGCGCTCCCGAGGAAGACGGGCGGGTGACCTACAGTCTAGTTCGCTGCGCGGGTTGAGCATTCCGAATGCAAGAGGGAAACTAGTTTTCCCGCAGACTCTGAAAGCTGGTGCTGCATTACGAAATCGGACTTGATGGAGAGAGTTGAAGGGAAGGGGGCTCGGTGGTATGGACTCGGTGGCCATGCCAGTCTCTCCCTGTCCTTTTCCAGCCAGATACAGAAGCAAGCACAAAGTGTAGCGCAGGTGAGAGGGCTCGCTGGGAGCCAGTCTCTGGCACGCGCGCGCGCACACACACGCACACACACACACACACACACGCACGCACACACACACACACCCTCGCACACGCGCCGCCGCTGCGGTCTGGATGGGCGCGGGCTCTGCAGGGCACGTCCGCGTGGGGGCCGCAGGTCCAGCCCTGCGCCCGGGCCCAGGGGGGCGTGAGAGTCGCCGGGGCCCCCTCGCTGGACGCGCGCGCCTCCTGGGGAGTGGGCGGAGGGGCGCGCTGCGGCGGGGTCCCTCGGTCCCTGCGCCCCGCTGCTGGGGACGAGCTGCGCGTCCGAGCCCTGCTCAGCTCGGGGACCCAGGCGAGCTCAGGGTCTCCCCGGCGGAGCCCGGCGGGGGGCGCGGGAAGCCTGGGCGCCGGTCCCGGGGTCGGGCTTCTGCTCGCGCCCCGCGAGAGGAAGGGACAAAGAAACTCGACGCCGCGGGGCCGAGCGGCCGGCCGAGGGGCAGCGGCGGCGGGGTCCGCGCCCCACGCCCCCCGGCCCCAGCGTTTGCGGGCGCCGGGCGCTGACGACCCCCGCCCCGCAGCGCGCCGCGGCCCCGGCCTCCCGCCCGCCCCCCTTTGTTCACATTGTCTCAGAAACAGCCCGACTCTCGGGGCGAGGTGGGGAAAGTTGCCAGGACTTGACTGCAGCTCCAGCCCGCGTGCAGGCGCGCAGCCCCGCGGCTCTGCGGCAGGGCCGCCGACCCCCGCCGGGCGGGGCGGGCCCCCTGGGGGGGCAGCGCGGGGCTGGGGGTGCAGCCCGGGCGGCCCACGCGGGCGCGACGGTTTCTTTGCCACTAGGGATGAACCTGCAGACTCGGGGGGCGCTGGACGTGCGGGCGACCTTCCCTTCCCCCGGGCTGGAGGCCGCTGCGGCAGGCGAGGGGGCAGGAGAGAGGGGCCCGGGACCCCCCTCCACTCCGCAGCCCCTGCCGCAGTCCGGGGTCTCGGGGTGCGGGGACCGGCTCGGTGCGTCTCGCGGCCGAGTTTCTGAAGCGGGCGAGCCCCGCCCGGGCGCGGCGGTCACCCCCGCGGCGGCGCGGCGGGCTCTAAGGGTAACTGCGGGGTGGCGGGGGCGCGGGGCTGGAGAGGAGGCGCCACCTCCTCGCACCCACCGAGCGGCTCGCCCCGACGCCGAGGGCGAGGCAGGGGCGTTCCTCGACCTCTCGGGTACTGCGCGCCAGGTTGGTGACTTTAAAAAAAAAATGGAAGAGAAACTGGCAGAAAGCGAGAGAGAGAGAGAGAGAGAGAGAGAGAGAGAGAGAGAGAGAGAGAGAGAGAGATGCTTGATAAGGAGAGGCGAGCAGCACGTGGACACTTCCACCGAAGACAGGACTGAGACCGCTTCCACCAGCTGTCTCCAGCCACATTCTTTCCGTCTGAATTTAGACTGTCATCCAATGAGCAAAGCCCATTTCCGCCTCTGAATCCCGCAGCGTCGTGACTGTCGCTTTAAAAAGCTGCAGCAATGCGCGAGGGGCAAAGTCGCTGACGAAGCACTTTCCGGGCGGCGGAGCCTCCCCGGGCACCTCTCCTGCACTGCAGCGCCGCGCACCTTTCATCCGCACTCGGAATCCGGCTGCGAGCAGCTCTCCGCGTCCCTTGCCCTTGCCCATTCGGCTTCCCTGCTGCTTCTGTTTGGCCCGTGTCCTTATTTAGTGATGGAAACAATGTCCGTCCTCCGTGGCCGGTCACATCAAGCTTCCCGGGCACTCGCCCATCTCCCAGGCTAGCGTCGGCGAGGTCGCTCCCCGGCTCGGCCACGATCGCGAATTCCCACGTCCAGGCCTAAGAGTCTGTTTTACAAGTGTTCTGCAATTACTATATGGCTGGTAAGCTCCAATCACACTGTGGCCTTGCTCTCTAAAGACGGGTGGTATAATTGACTTAATAACACCTACCTGGGAAGACTGATGTTAGGAATAAAAGCAAAAATGCACATAAAACAGCACACAATAGACACCTAAGAGTAGCAGCTATCACTAAATCAGCCCTTGCAGAGTTCCCCCATTGATGTGTGCCCGCGGAGATATACAACAGCACATGCTGTTACTGATTTCACCATAGCTTGGCTATCACTTCTCAGAATGTGGTTTCGTTTGGTTTGGGTTTGCTGTGGTACTGAGGACTGAACCCAGGGGCACTCTGCTCTGAGCTGCATCCCCAGCCCTATTTTGATTTTTATTTGAAACTAGGTCTTACTAAGCTGTGCAGGGCCTTGCTATGGTGAGGCCGACCTTGACTGTGATCCTCCTGACTCAGCCTCCCACCTGGGGTTACACGTGTGTACCACCAGCCCAGCTCCATTTAATCCGTCTTGTTTTCCCTTTTCCACCCTGCCTGTGTTTCTATCACGTTTGTCATCTGCCTTTTTTTTTTTTTTTTTGCACTATTCCCTAGAACCCAGGGACATTCTACCTCCCAGCTACACCTCAGCCCTAATTTTTTTTTTTTTATTCTTAATTTTGAAACAGGGTCTCACTGAGTTGCAGAGGGCCTCACTAAGTAGCTGAGGCTGTCCTCGAACCCAGATCCTCCTGTCTCAGCCTCCCAAATGCTGGGATGATTACAAGCATGCACCACCACGCCGGGCTTCATCTACCATTTTGTCTGTCAATTTAATGCGTAGGCCTGGGTGGGAATGAATAAGAAGGCCGAAGGGCTATGGAGAGAAATGAGCACAGATCTGAAACACCGTTGGAGCCTCTGCCTGCTCCCTGTGTGACTGCAGGGCTCCCCCTCAAGGGCCCCCGGGAGCTGCAGGGAAGACAGGAGGTAGAAAGCCCTTCCTTAATCTAAAGTGGCCACTTGAGCTGGGCATGTGCCTCAGGTTTGTAATCCCAGCTTTCGGGAGGCTAAGACAGGAGGATGGTGGTTCTTGGACAGCCTCAGCTACTAAGTGAGGCCCTCCATAACTTAGCGACTCCCTGTTTCAAAATAAAGAATAAAAAAGGAATAGGGCAGAGGGTGTAGCTCGGAGGTCGAATGCCCCTGAGTTCCATCCCCGGACCTGCAAAAATAAATAAAGTGGCCACTTGAAAAAAAAAAAAAAAAAAAAAGGTCCCAGTCGACTCTATGGGCTAAGTTTGAGCTTGGGAGGAGGATACATCAGCCATACT
The DNA here is from genome assembly GCF_963383645.1 of Muscardinus avellanarius. Classification (NCBI taxonomy): domain Eukaryota; kingdom Metazoa; phylum Chordata; class Mammalia; order Rodentia; family Gliridae; genus Muscardinus; species Muscardinus avellanarius. The sequence continues at coordinate 120,628,645 of NC_137787.1, read as the reverse complement.
AGTCACCATTTATTGACTGTTTTATGCTTTAGCTTTTTTATTTTATTTATTTATTTAGGTACTAGGGATGGAGACCAGGGGCTATCTATCTCTGAGAGACACCCCCAGCCCCCTTTTTTTTATTCTTTATTATTTTTGAAAAAGGGTCTCACTGAGTTGCAAAGGCCCTCACTAAGTAGTAGCTGAGACTCCTTAAACCCAGTCCTCCAGTCTCAGCCTCCCAAATGCTGGAATTACAAGCATTGGCTACCACCAAGCCTGGCTTGGCTTTTTTTTTTTTTTTTTTTTTTTTTGCAGGTCTGGGGATGGAACCCAGGGGCACCTATTTTTTATTCTTTAGCTTTTTAACCCTCAATCCTACATATGAGACGAGCACTATTTCATCCCAGTTGACTGATGAGAAAAATGACATAAAAATTCGTAACACCCCTACTGCCACAGCACAATTAACAGTGAAGCAAGTTCAAAGACCGCAGACCCCCCTATGCATCCGTGCCTTCTATTATAACACGTGTACCTTTATTTTTGTGTGTGTGTGGGGGTCTGGGGATGGAACCCAGGGGCATTAGACCTCCGAGCTACACCCCCTGCCCTATTTTGTATTCCTTATTTTGAAACAGGGTCTCACTAAGTTCTGGAAGGCCTCACTAAGTAGCTGAGGCTGTCTGCAAACCAGATCCTCAGGTCTCAGCCTCCTGAATGCTGGGATTACAAGCCTGCGCCACCACGCCCAGCTTACCTTTAAAAAATTTTTAATAGCATGTTTCTAGCCAGGCACAGTGGCGCGTGCTTGGAATCCCAGAACTTGGGAGGCTGAGACAGGAGGATCACGAGTCCGAAGCCAACCTCAGCAACTTATTGAGACATTTCAAAATAAAAAGGGCCAGGGGTATAGCCTGGAGGTAGAACACCCCTGGGTTCAATTTCCAGTACCACAAAAAATAAATAACCATGTTTCCACACAATAAATAAACAGAATTAAGTAGCAAATACATATACTCAACAGCCAGTTCCATTTAGTGTGCATAAGCAACCAATTAAAAGACATAATGAAGGAAAAGACCCCAATTACAATAGGGGAAAAAGATAAGAGAAATGAGATTCCCTGGGAACGAAATTAATAAAAAAAAATGTACAAGATCTTTAAGAAGAAATATTTTTAAATCTACCTATGGGCACGAAATAAGACTTGAATAAATTAAAAGGTTTATAATGTCCCTAGATAAAAGAACTCAATTTTAGATGTATGCAGTCCTTCCTAAATGAAGCTAAAAACTTAGCATGATCACAAAAATATCAAGTTTTAAATTTTTTTATAATTTTACTATGCACTGTAATTATACATCATAGTGAGATTCAAAGTGATACAAACAGCCGGGTGTTTTTGGGAGGCTGAGACAGAAGGATCACAGGTTCATGGCCAGATTCAGCAACTTGGTGAGGCTTTCTCAACTTAGTGAGACCCTGTTTCAAAATCAAAAATAAAAATTAGGGCCTGGGGTGTAGCTCTGAGGTAAGATACCCTTGGGTTCAATCCCCAGTTCCACACAAAAAAAGCGATACAAACATCCATGCACACAGCACTTGGTGTGCTTCCCTCCAAAGCCCACCTCAACTCCCCACACACATGCTAGTGAAAATCTCATATATAGACATCGCAGTATTTGAATTCTCTTCTTCAGCCCGTTTCGCTCTCTTTCAACTTCCCTCTCCCAACCCCCTCCCACTGTTTTACAGATTTTTTTTCCCTCGTCTATCTGAAGTCCCTTTTCTATTTTCTCTCTAGCCGCCACACATTAAAAAAAAAAAAAAAAAATGCCGGGCGTGGTGGCGCACACTTGTAATCCCCGCGCTTGGGAAGCTGAAACGGGAGGATCGCGCAGGTTCGAAGCCAGCCTCAACTATTTAGTGAGGCTCTCAGCAACTTAGTGAGACCCTGTTTCCAAAATAAAATATAAATGGGTCTGGGAGTATAGCCTGGAGGTAGAAAGCCTCTGGGTTCCAACCCCAGTACCACCAAAACAAAAAACAAACAAAAAAAAAACTTAGCATTCTATTCTCAAGTTCTTTTTTTTTTTTTTTATGGTACTGGGGGTGGAACCCAGGGGCTTTCTACCTCTGGGCTATACTCCCAGACCTATTTTCTATTTTATTTGAAAACAGGGTCTCACTAAGTTGCTGAAAGCCTCACTAAGTAGCTGAGGCTGGCTTCGAACCTGTGCAATCCTCCTATCTCAGCCTCCCAAGTACTGGGATTACAAGGCTGTGCCCCCACACCCAGCTTCTATTCATTTTAATTAGATACATTGATACTAAATATATTAAAAGTAAATTAAAATTGACAAAAAATTTTGACAAATGGTAACTAGCCATGTAATAATATTTTTAACATTTTAAAGCTACAATATTATTATATGCTAGCACTATTTATATTATGTATATATTACCTATTAACAAAGTGAATTATTCCTATTAGCATATAGACAAATAGATAAAATAATAATACAGAAGAGAAATTATAAAAATGGACCCAAATACATATTTAGAATTAATATACAGCAATTAATAGAAGAATATGAAATACTGATTAAATGCTTTTGAAAAAACTGAATAGGCAATTGGAGAGAAATAAGACGTATTTATTCTTCACTCTTGCTTTTTTGTACGGTGACTGAACCCAGGGATGCTGTATCACTGAGCTCTACTCTCAGCCTTATTTTATTTATTTGTTTGTTTATTTATTTATTTATTTATTTATTTATTTATTTATTTATATTGGTGGTACTGGGGTTCCTGGAAACCCTTCTACCTCCGGGCTATACTCCCAGGGCTATTTTTTATATTTTTATTTGGAAACAGGGTCTCTTAAGCCAGAGAAGCTGGCTTTGAACCTGTGTGATCCTCCTGTCTCCGTCTCCCAAGCGCGGGGATTATAAGCGTGCACCACCATGCCCGGCTCAACCTTATTTTATTTTGAAACAGGGCCTCCCTAAATTGCTAATGCTAGCCAGGCGTGGTGGTGCATGCTTGTAATCCCAGTGCTTGGGAGGCTGAGACAGGAGGATCGCACCCCCAGTACTATAAAAGTTAATTAATTAATTAATTAATTAATAATAAAGTATAAAATTGGTCTGGGGTATAGCCCGGCGGAGGTAGAAAAGCCCCTGGGTTCCACCCCCAGTACTATCAAAGTAAATAAATAAATAAATTGCCAGTGCTAGCCTCAAACCTGTGATCCTCCTGTTTCAGCCTCCCAACTACTAGGCACATGCCACCACACTCTGCTCATTCTTTACTCTTGTATTGAGCTTAAAATCCAAATGGGGCAGATATTCTGAAGCAAGTCTGTAAAAAGCGAAATGCTAACAAGCGCTATTTGGAGGTAACAGTGAAGGAATTCCTTTGTAATCTGAATCCAGAGGCCTTTCTAATTATACCACAGAATCCAGAGACTGAAGAGAGAAAGTCAGAAAATGTCGCCACACACGAAATGAAACGTATCAGCTGCGTAGAAGGAAAATGCAAATTCAAAGGAGGGATTGTGCATGTCAAATCCAGGCGAAGGACCGGCATTCCCCACGGATGAGCAGCCCCACAAGTCAGTGGGGAAAATACAACCTCTGGTGTCTCACACAGGAAAAAAGATGAACGCACTAAAAACCAAGAGCTCCTCTTGGATTCATCAGATAATTACAATAATAGGACAACTAACTGCCCGCCCTTAAAGCTGGAGAGACAGGCAGATACACAGCACTGCAGTTTAATGGAGCAGAAGGAAAACTCAAACTGTAATCGCCGAGGGCTCAGCGTGGACAAGGTTTTGTTTCTTTGTTGTATGCATGTGTGTGTTGTTCTGGTTACTGAGGATTGAACACAGGGGTGTTCTATCTTCTGATGTACACCTCCCACCCTTTTTATGTTTTATTTGGCAACAGGGTCTAGCTAAATTGTTGAAGCTGGCCTTGAACCTGTGATGCTCCTGTGTCAGCTTCCCAAATACTGGAATTCTAGGTGTGTGCCACACACCCAGCAAGTAGACAAGTCTGAGATTGAAAGTTTATAAGGGGCTTAGTCTTAAAGAAGCCCCCACACTTTACTGAATTTTATGTCACAAACTCCTACCAGGTTCCCACTATGAAGATTGAGGAAAAAAAGAAAAATCCATTCTTACTTTCCTCAGGCAGAGGGGAAAGAAACCATTTTAAAATATGCCCAGATCAGAAGGGCATGGTGGTACACACCTATCATCCTAGTACTTGGGAGGCTGAGACAAGAAGTTTGTAGGTTCAAGGCCAGCCTCAAAAACTTATGGAAACCCTGTTTTCAAAATAATAATTTAAAAAATAAAGGACTAAGGGAATAGCTTGGAGGTAGAATGCCCCTGAGTTTTTTGTTTTGTTTTGTTTTTGTGGGGTTGGAGATGGAACCCAGGGGCATTTGACCTCCGAGCTACACCCCCTGTCCCATTTTTTTTTTTTTTTTTTTTTTTGGTGGTACTGGGGTTCCTGGAAGCCCTTCTACCTCCGGGCTACACTCCCAGACCTATTTTTACATTTTTATTTGGAAACAAGGTCTCCTAAGCCAGCACACGCGGCTGGCTTCGAACCTGCGTGATCCTCCTGTCTCTGCCTCCCAAGCGCGGGGATTACAAGCGTGCGCCACCACGCCCGGCCCATTTTTTTTTTTTAAACAGGGTCTCACTACGTTGCAGAGAGCCTCACTAAGTAGCTGTGGCTGTGTACAAACCACAATCCTCGGGTCTCAGCCTCCGGAATGCTGGGATTGCAAGCGTGTGCCACCACGCCTGGCAAGCCTGAGTTTAATCCCAGCAAAGGGAGGGAAGGAGGAAGGGAATAAAAGGTGGGTGGGGAGGGAGAGAGATGGAAGGCCAGCAGACAAAGCTTTCTCTTCTGCCCTCAAGGACAACTATGTTACCAGAGCCTAACTGGGAAAAGAAAATATCCAACTTCAGTCCCCTCCTGCCCAAACGAGGCCCACAGACAGACTGGATCGTAGTAACATGTAATGCATCCTCTCTTCTATTCCTTACTGCTTCATCAGTAGAACTCCTGTATAACATGGAGCAGGGCTAAAAGAACGGAGATCCTCTTTAAGTAATCTGAGGGAACCCCAAAGAAAACAGGAAGACAAATCAAAACAAATCTGACACAAGCAGCCACAGCCCCTAACTCTTGGCCAGATAAATACTAAATCTCACACTCAGGACCTCTGCCTCAGTAGCTTTAGTTTGATATATCCTGTCTAGCTTGCAGAGAAAAAAAAAAAGTCCAAAGCATGTTAAAAAGCAAAAAAGCACAGCCCAAAGGGACACACAAGGACTGGACAGTCATAGCAGAGACAGTGGTGTTCTCACACACAGTGTGAAATGACGGGGATCAGCACAGGAACATTCCTATGGGTAGAAATGGACATGAAGAATAAACGGGTAAGCCAGGTGAGTGGAGCATACTTGTCGTCCCAGTGCTCAGGAGGCGGAGACAGGAGGATGGAACAAAATTTAAAAATGGGACTGAGAGTGTAGCTGGAAGGTAGAGTGTCCTGTGTCCCGTCTTCAACACCCCCCCCCCAAAAAAAAGAATAAATGGGTAATGTGAGCAGAGAGAGTAAAACAAAAGAAAAAAATCTAAAAGGAATGCTGGAGATTGGAAATACTGTAACGAAAATGAAGAATACCTTTGATGAGGTTATTGGTAGACTGGATATGGCTAAAGAAAGAATCAGTGAGCTGGAAGATAAGGCAACAGAAACTTCTCAAACTCAAATCAAAAAAACCAAAGCTATCTTGTTGTTGCTGTTGCTATTGTTGTTTGTTTTGTATTTTTGCGGTACTGGAGATTGAACCCAGGTGCATTCTACCTCCAAGCAACACACCCAGCCCTATTTTTTTTTATTCTTTATTTTGAAACAGGGTCTCACTGAGTTGCAAAGGGCCTCACTAAGTAGATGAGGCCAGCTTTGAACCCACACAATCCACCTGTCTCAGCTTCTCAAATGCTGGGATTACAAGCATGTGCCGCCATTCCCGGCTTACCAAACTGTTTTAAGAGATTACAAAAATGAATAAAAGACTACTATCAAAGAACTGTGGGGTAAGCCAGGCATGGTGACTCACACTTGTAATCCCAGCACTTGGGAGGCTGAGACAGGGGATTGCATGTTCACATCCAGTCTCAGCTACTTAGTGAGGCCCTCTGCAACTTAGTGAGTCTTTGTTTCAAAATAAAGACTAAAAAATAGGGCAGCGGGTATAGCTCGGAGGTAGAATGCCCCTGAGTTCCATCCCCAGCAGCGCGCACACACACACACACACACACACAAACACACAGAGAGAGAGAGAGAGAGAGAGAGAGAGAGAGAGAGAACTGTGGAATAATTGCAAAAGTGTAACATCTATGTAATAGGTGTGCCAGAGGGAGAAAAAGAAGAAGATGGGAAGCCAGAATGGCTGACAATTTTCCAAAATGAAAAACAAACTCCAAACTACCAATTTAGGAAGCTCCAAAGACACTAAACAGGATAAATACCAAAAAACGGCATCACGTTCAAACTGGAGGCCGACTCAGGACTTGGGCTGAGGTCCACGTGGCCTCCGCCTTCTACCTGTGAAGTGGGAGCAGCCTCCCTGAGGTGCTTTTGGCTTCTGTGTGCTGTTTGCTCTGCTTCCCACTATGTAGGGGGACCCCCCACGTCAGGACGGGACTCAAGGCCTTGCCCCTGCCTGACCCAGCCACCCTAGATGGTGTGGCCAGTGCACGTCCTGGCTGGCCCATGTGCCAAGGCAGGGCAGCCAAGGGGCTGCTGATGGTGCGTGCAGGTGCCAGGGCTGGAGCCCGGTGGTGGGAGGCAGCTTACAGCTCTGTGGTCCTCCCTCCTGGAGTGACAGGGTGGCCACATGCACCCAGGCTGTCCTCGCCCCTCCTTGGAGCAAGGCTCTGCCCTTCCCCTCCTCCTGAACCCCTTTCTTTGTGCTGATGTCTGGGACCAAAAGGGGGAGGGACTGATAAGTCAATGGGTCTAGGGCCCCAAGCCTGAGCACCTGAGCCCCCCAAGCGTAACTAAATCTCGGTAGAGTGGACTCTGTCCCTGGCCCCAGCTGGCCTCACTCTGGGACCCTATGGGGCTATGGAGGCATAGATAGCCAGCCTGCCAGGTCCTTCCTCTGCAGGTGTGTTCTTGGCCTCTGGGCTGGGCTGGGGAGGTGCTGCGTCCTGTCTGGGTGTCCCTAGTGCACTCTGGGACAGCTGAGAAGCACAGACTGGCAGCAAGCTGCCCAAGGTCGGTGTACAGAGCGTGCAGGGCAGGCACTGCTAGACAAGGCAGGCTGAGACAGGAGGATCGCAGGTTTGCAGCCAGCCTCAGCTAAATGAGGCCCCCTGCAACTTAGTGAGACTCTGTTTCAAAGTAAAAATAATAAAATGGGGCTGAGGACGTAGATCAGAGGTAAGATGCCCCTGAGTTCCATCTTTAGTGCCAAGAAAAAAAGGGGGGGGGAGTAAAAAAGGGTTTGTTTCCTGAGTTCAGTTGGTGAAGGGGGTGCCTCTGGCCACGGATTTGCTTTTCATTCTGGGTTTTTGTGCCACTTTTCCTAACCACCCAGCCCATCTCCACACTTCCCAGGGGTATCAGCCTAGTAGCCCTGGAGCATCTGAGGTGGGGAATCCCTGACCATGTGGGGCCAGCAAGGTCCCAGGGTCCAGCTGGGGAGGCCTCTGCAGGCCTGTGTCGACAGCCTCCCCAGGCAGGGCAAGGCTTGGGCAGTGAAGCAGTCCTGACCTGCATCCCTGACGCGCCTCCCCATCTCGCTATGCAACTCCAGTTCAGATCCCATTGGTCCCTGGGTCCCAGGTCTGTCCAGCCCAGGACGGATGGGGCGGAGGGGGGGGGGCGTGCAGTTGGCAGACCCTGGGCCACATCCGGCTCTATTGTCTGTATTCTTTATTTTTTATTATTTTTTGCAGTGCTGGGAATGGAACTCAGGGACATTCTACCTCCGAACTGTACCCCAACCCTATTTTTTATTCTTAATTTTGAAATAGGCTCGCACTGAGTTGCAAAGGGCCTCACTAAGTAGCTGAGGCTGTCTGCGAACCACAATCTTCCTGTTTCAGCCTCCCAAATGCTGGGATTACAAGCACGCGCCAGCATGCCTGGTTTAACCCTAATTTTGACAAATATTAAAAAGCCATATAAAAAAATTATGTGAGAGCTAGCAACATAGCTCAGTGGTAGAGCATTTGCCTAGTCCCCAGCACTACAGCACTACAAACAACACACGCACACACACACACACTCACACACATTGTATGATAGAGTGGGGAGACGGGCACTCATATATCCCTGGTATGGAGTAAATTGGCACAGTCTTTCTGAGGAAAAGGAAGGGCACTTTGAAAACATCTGGTAAAATTCCAAATGCAGAGAGAGAAACATGGGCCTAGAATCTCTGCTCTAGGAATTTATCTTCTATATCTATGTGTGCACATGCAAGCTCATGTTCACAGAAGATTCCACACTCTAGCACTCTTTGTATTAGCAGGAAATTGGAGACAACCTATATGTCCATCAAGAACGCCTGTGTGCACATCTGGGTACGGTGGCACATGCCTGGAATCCCAGAACTTGGGAAGCTGAGACAGGAGAATTGCAGGTTTGAGACCAGCCTCAGCAACTTAGCAAGACTCTCGGCAATTTATTGAGATACTCTTTCAAAATAAAAAGGTCAAAATCAGAGGTCGTGTGCTCCTGGATTCAACCCCTGGTACAAGAAGGGGAGGAACGGAGGAAGGGAGAGAAAGAGAGAGGCAGGAAGGAAGGAGAAATGGAGTCCTGTGGAAGTGTCCTTAAACTTTGCTTCCTACTAAGATGCCACCCGAATGACAAAAGGTGCCGACCTGGCAAGTGAAAAGATGAGATGGACAGGGCCGCATCCCGGGGCCCAGACACCCAGTGAGCAAGGGGAGACCAGCGGAAAGGAAAGGCGGTCCCCAGCGCCTGCTAAGAGCTTTTCTAGTCTAGACAGTCTTTTTAAATAGTTCCTCTGGAGAAACCCTTCCTCTTTGTTTCTCTTCCTCCTGCTCCTCCCCTTCTTTCTTCTTTTACATTATTTTAACAATCCTATCTACTAATCCAACAGCTTTATCCTGGGCCTGCTGCTGGTGTTTGCATGTTTTTTTTGTTGTTATCTCTTTTTTATCACCCATTCCTTGCCCCTTTGCACATCTAGGTTTTGTTGATTGTATGTGTCACACACACACACACACACACACACACACACACACACACACACACACAGACAATAAACATATTTCAAGATTCTAATTACGTTTTTTTACCTGGCTGGTGGTGGTGCACACCTGTAATCCCAGTACTTGAGAGGCCAAAACAGGTCAATTGAATGTTCAACACCAGCCTTAGCAATTTAGCAAGACCCTGTTTCAAAAGAAAAAAGGGTGGGGGTGTGGCACAGAGGTAGAATGTACCAAAAAACAAACAAAAAACAGAACTTGGCTAAGTGTTCCTCAGTGTGTATAAAAAAATTACTGATATTCGTTACACTTGTAGAAGTGTGCCCTGGGATCATTACACTTGTAGAAGTGTGGTCTGGGAGTGTTCAGACAACCTAAATTACATCGTCTCCTAAGAGCTGGAATAAGCTTCTGTCTCTATAGGAAGTGCTTAGGAGCATGATGCTATTTGCACTTATAAAACAAGTGATACCAGTTTACACATATTCTCTGAAACAAAAAAGCCAATTACTTCTTTCATTGACTATTCAAATTTATAATAAAATAAAGAAAACATAGTAAAACCATAGGGAAGCTTCAGATGATGGATGATGTCATTTGCTTTCAGAGAGTGAGCCCTGCTTTTTTGTTTAGATTGGGTGAGGGGTTTATCACCTGAAACCAATCAAGAGTTGAATTGGAGAGAGGCATGGTAATACACAGCTGTAATCCCAGTATTTGGGAGGCTGAGACAGGAGGTTCAAAGCTTCAAGGCCAACCTCAGCAATTTAGCAAGACCTGTTTCATTCATTCATTCATTCATTCATTCACTTTTGCAGTACTAGGAATGGAACCCAGGGGCATTTTTACCTCTGAGCTACACACCCAGCCCTATTTTTTATTTTTTTATTTTTTATTTATTTATTTATTTTTTTTTGCGGGTTTGGGGATGGAACACAGGGGCATTCAACCTCCACGCTATACCCCCTGCCCTATTTATTAGTCTTTATTTTGAAACAGGGTCTCACTAAGTTGCAGAGGGCCTATATAACTGAGGCGTCCGCAAACCTGTGATCCCCTTGTCTCAGCCTCCCAAATGCTGGGATTATAAGTGTGCGCCACCACTCCTGTCTTAGCAAGACCTGTTTCAAAAGATAGAATAGGAGCCAGGCGTGGTGGCAGACGCTTGTAATCCAAGTACCTGGGAGGCTGAGACAGGAGGATCGCAGGTTCACGGCCAACCTCAGCTACTTAGTGAGGCCCTCTGCAACTTAGTGAGACCCTGTTTCAAAATAATGAATAAAAAATAGGGCTAGGGTGTAGCTCCCATTCTACCTCTGTAGAATTCCCTTGGGTTCGATTCCCAGTTCTGCAATAAATAAATTAATTAATTAATCAAAAAATAGAATTGGAGATATAGCTCAGAAGTAGAAAGCCCCTTGGTTGAATCACTAGTAGAAGGAAAGAAGGAAGGCAGGAAGGAAGAAGAAAAGGAGAGAGGGAAGGAGATAGATTACGTACAACTCAATAGACCTTTATCCCTCCCTCCCCGCCCCTTAGACATAAGCCCTCCCGGGCTTCTAATGGCCTACCAGGTGAGCACAATTTCCTTAATCCTGAGAGAGAGTCCAAGTCTGTCCTTCAGAGGTTTTTAAACTCTCCAGCCTCCTGGCCCTACAAAGCTTCAAAGTCTGACAAAGGACTCTCCCATGGAGCCTTGTTTCCCAAGAACTTGGTCCTGAAGAAGTTTTTTGTTTTTTGTTTGTTTGTTTTGTTTTTTGTATTACTGAGGATGGAACTCAGGGGCTTTTCTACCTCGGGGCTATACTCCCAGACCTATTTTATACTTTATTTGGAAACAAGGTCTCACTAAGTTGCTGAGAGCCTCACTAAGTATCTGAGGCTGGCTTCGAACCTGCGTGATCCTAAGTGCTGGGATTACAAGCTTGTGCTAACACACCCGGCTTTTTCTTTTTTTCTTTCTTTTTTTTTTTTTTTTTTCATGTCTGGGGATTGAACCTAGGGGCATTTGACCTCCAAGCTACACCCTTGTCTTATTTTTTATTCTTTATTTTGAAACAGGGCCTCACTAAGTAGCTGAGGCTGTCCGCAAACCGTGATCCTCCAGTCTCGGCCTCCCAAATGCTGGGATTACAAGTGTGTGCCACCACACCCAGCCTGGGAGAGGTTTTATTTGCCTTTAGAAACTTTCAGACCCACTCCTGGTATCCTATGAATCAGAAGTGATGCTGGAGAAATCCAGTTCCGAGTTCAAAACATCCAGAGCTTCCAGTTTGTCAGTCTTACACCAGGCTGGTTAAAGCTTTGCTGGCGTTTCCTTTGTAAGGACCCTGGGTACCAACCAGTCCAAGCCCAGCCTCCGTCCAGAACCAGCCCGGCCTCAGAGCCACAGAGAGCTGCCACTCACCAGCTCGCTTTGCCACAGCTTCCCCTCTCTGTGACTTTACTGTCTAGTCCTCTTGTCTTCCACTACTCCCCGATCTCTTTAAAAATAGGATGTTTGGCCAGGCTTGGTGGCGCACGCTTATAATCCCAGTGCTTGGGAAGCTGAGATGGAAAGCTCACAGGTCTAAGGCAACCTCAGCAACTTAGCAAGACTGTTTCAAAATTAATTAATTAAAAGGGCGGGGGTATAACTCAGGAGTAGAATGGCCCTGGGTTCAATCCCCAGTCCCACTGTAGCAAAAAACAAACAAACAAACAAATAAACGAAAAGTTACTACTGAATCACCTTTTAGATTTCGATAAAAACGAGTTTATAACATTTATGAAGCGATCGTTCAGGCACCATTTCCTACATGGCTGCTGACTAGGGAACAAAATTAAATAACATCCCAAATTTTTCTAAAATTTGTACCCTGCATGAACTTCCTGGCACATTAATTCTATAAGTTATGCTGGTATATAGACTAAACTCTAGATAACTGTCCCAGCCTCTCCATATTATAGCCTTACCAAGCTAGTCTTTAAAAAAAGGATAACCTGGGTTTAGCGGCGCACGCTTGTAATCCCAGCATTTGGGAGGCTGAGACAGGATCGCGGTTTGCGGGCAGCCTCAGCTACTTAGTGAGGCTCTTTGCAACTCAGTGAGACCTTGTTTCAAAATAAAGAATAAAAAATAGGGCTCAGAGGTTAGCTTGGAGGTAGAATGACCCGGGTTCCATTCCCAGTACGGCAAAAAAAAAAAAAAAAAAAAAAAAAAAAGGATAAAGAAAGTATTCAACCTTTTTTTTTTTATATATATATTGGTAATTGAACCCAAGAATATTCTACCTCTGAGCTACACCTTCTAGCCCTTTTTATTTTTTTATTTTGAAACAGGGTCTTTCTAAGCTGCTGAGAGTCTCAATAAATTGCTGAGGCTAACGTCTAACCTGTGATCCTCCGGTAGTACTGGGCTACAGGAATGTACCACCGCCACCACACTCTGGGTTCAGTATCTTTTTTTTGGGGGGGGGGGTACTGGGGATAGAACTCAGGGGCTTTTCTACCTCCAGGCTATACCCCTGACCTATTTTATACTTTATTTGGAAACAGGGTCTCACTAAGTAGCTGAGGTTGGCTTCGAACCTGCACGATCCTCCTGTCTCAGCCTCCCAAGTGCTGGGATTACAAGTGTGCGCCACCACGCCCGGCACTGGGTTCAATATCTTTAGGTATCTTCTTCTCATAGTGTTTGTAATTCAGCAATGCCCTTTGGCTGGGAGAGTCCTTGGTATTTGGCTGAGCTGGCCTTTGCCACAGTGGTCACAAAGCATACACAGCATCCTCTGCAAGAAATCCAGAAATATTCCAGGCCCCAAACTTCCCCCCCCAGCTGATGTTAGAAATAAACTCATAGGGGAGAGACTCTCATTCATGAACGAACCAGACCCGGAAGACACGCACTTACAATCAGATTGTATATAAGCACTTAGTCAGGACTGATCAAATAGCCTGTGTTCAGAGAAAAACAGGAAGGTCTGGTCACACTCAGAGTGTGTGGCCAATCCTGCTGTGATGGTCTCAATTGCAAGATACAGGGCTCAAGCATCTGAAGTCCTGTTTAAAAGAGCCTTTTGCTTTGTTGTGTGTGTGTGTGTGTGTGTGTGTGTGTGTGTGTGTGTTTCTGGGAACTGACCCCAGGGGCATTCTACATTTAAACTAAACCCCCAGCCCTTTTAGTTTTTATTTTGAAACAGGGTCTTCCTAAATTGCTGAAGCTGACCTCAAATCTGCAATCCTCCTGTCTCAGCTCCCAAGTACTGGGGTTACAGGCTTAAACCACTATGTGCACATTTTTTTTTTTTTTTTTTTTTTGCAGTACTGGGGATTGAACTCAGGGACATTCTACCTCCGAGTACACCCCCAGCCTTATTTATTTATTTGTTTATTTATTTATTTATTTATTTATTTGTGTGTTACTGGGAATTAAGCCCAGGGACATTCTACCTCCGGGCTAAACTCCTAGCCCTATTTTATTGTTTACAGGGTCTCAACTAGGTTGCTGAGTCTCACTACTTGCTGAGGCTGGCCCAAAACCTGGTATCCTCCTGTCACAGCCTCCCAAGTACTGGGATTACAAGCCTGTGCCACCACACCCAGCTTATTCTTTATTTTGAAACAGGGTCTCATTATGTTGTGCAGGGCCTTACTAAATTGCTGAGGCTGCTAGCCAGACGTGGTGGCACACACTTGTAATCCCAGTACTTGGGAGGCTCAGACAGGAGGATCATCAGTTTGTGGCCAATCTCAGCTAATTTAGTGAGACCCTGTTTTAAAAATAAGGAATAAATGTAGCCCAGTGGTAGAATGGCTTGGGTTTGATCCCCAGTACCACCAAAAAAAAAAAAAGTTCCTGAGGCTGGCCTCAAACCTGTGATTCTGTCTCAGCCTCCCAAAGTACTGAGATTACAAGCGTGTGCCACCACATCCTGTTTTTATGCACATATTTAAATTGCTCAGTCGTATTTGGGATTCTTCACTTTAACCTGGCATTGTTTGCTTCAATGTGTTGAACACACAGTGAAAGGACAATAAAAATGTTCACTATTCCTACGTATGTCCAGATGTGGAGAGAATTCTGCATTTTGAAACGCTTCTTACAGAAAGCTCACAGACCCAACAGACAGTGCTTATTAGTAGCCTTGAACGTTTCTTTAGCAACAACTGGAATTATTGATAAACGTGTCACTTCTTTATTTACTAATTCTACTTTGCATCCGTGGCCTGGGATTTGGATGGCCATCACACTTTATCCATCTCAACAGTGAGTCTGATTAGGCAGATTTCAAATAACATAGTAACTAGCAGCCAACCAGAGCGCTAAGGCTCCATGGATTTCTCCTCAACAAAAATTGCTGGCAAAGACAGGCATGGTGGCGCACACTGGTAATCCCCGTACTTGGGAGGCTGAGACAGGACCATAGCGGTTCGAGGACAGCCCTGGCTACTTAGTGAGGCCCTCTGCAACTTAGTGAGACCGGGTGTGTGTGTGTGTGTGTGTGTGTGTGTGTGTGTGTGTTACTGAGGGTGGAACCCAGGGACTTTTCTACTTCCAGGCTATACCCCAGACCTATTTTATACTTTATTTGAAAACAGGGTCTCACGAAGTTGCTGAGTGCCTCACTAAGTACCTGAGGCTGGCTTCGAACCTGTGCGATCCTCTGGTCTCAGCCTCCCAAGAGCTGGGATTACAAGTGTGCACCACCACGCCCGGCTAACCCTGTTTTAAAATAAAGAATAAGCTGGGCGTCGTGGCTCATGTTTGTAATCCCTGCATTTGGGAGGCTGAGATGGGAGGATCATGGTTCACAGCCAGCCTCAGCTAGTTAGTGAGGCCCTTTGCAACTCAGTGAGACCCTGTTTCAAAATAAAAAAAATAAAAAATAAAAAATGGAGCTGGGGATGTAGCTCAGAGGTATAATGCCCCTGGGTTCCATCCCCAGTAACACAAAATAAATAAATTAATTAATTAAATAAAGAATTAAAAAATGGGGCCTGGGGTGTAGCTCGGTGGTAGAATGCCCCTAGGTTCAATCCCCAGTACCACAAAAAATAAAACAAAAGAAACAAACAAAAAAACTTGAGATAAAAATTGTTGATGAGCTGGTAGTGTGCCAGCTAATTATTCTACTTAATAAGATGCACTTTCATTGAGCCCTTTTCGGGTACCGGCACTGAGCTGCATTTTATACAGGACCATGCCTGCAATCCAAGTAACTAGGAAGCTGAGACAAGAAGACTGCAGATTCAAGGCCAGACTCGGCAATTTAGAGAGACCCTCAGAAATTCAGCAAGGCACTGTTTCAATAACAACAAAAAAAGGGCTTGGGGTCTAGCTTGGAGGTGGAATGACCTGGGTTCAATTCCTAGTACCCACTCCCCCCCACACACACACACAATTATTGGCATGCAAACTGAATTTGAAAATATGAACAGGAGTAAAACATCAATAGTTGCACACCTAAAAGAAAAAAATGGTGCTGAGTTTAAGAAAAACCCTCTACCAGATGGTGCACTCTGATGCCACATGTTTCTCTGCATGTATTCTTTTCTCAGAACCAGAGGGAAGGAATGCTCTTCTCCAATCCCTGGCTCCTAAAGAAGAGATCATGGAAAACAAGAAAGAAAGAAAAAAAAGGATGGCTAAGTAGAAAGAGCATGTTCTAGCCCAGTGTGGTGGCGCATGCTTGTAATCCCAGTGCTTGGGAGGCTGAGACAGGAGGATCGCACAGGTTCGAAGCCAGCCTCAGCTACTTAGTGAGGCTCTCAGCAACCTAGTGAGACCCCGTTTCCAAATAAAATATAAAACAGGTCTGGAAGTGTAGCGCGGAGGTAGAAAGCCCCTGGATTCCATCCCCTGTACCACACACACAAATACATACATACATACATACATAAATACATAAATTTATTTTAAAAATGCATGGTTCAGTACCTGGTACCCAAAAAGGGCTCAATAGAAGAATAGAATAAAAGTACATCTTACTAATGAGCATAAATTAATTTTTCCTAGCTGGTTGTGATGGCACATGCCTGTAATTCCAGTACTTGGGAGGCTGAGACAGGAGAACAGTAGCTTCTCGAGACCCTCAGCAACTTAGCGAGACCTTATTTCAAATTGGAAACTAAAAAGTGCTGGATATGCAACTTGGAGGGATAGAATGCCCCTGGCTCATTCAGCCTCCAGTACAAAAGAAAAAAAAAAAAAAAAAAAAAAAAGACTTTCCCTAAACAATAAAGCTATTCTCCATGGGAAAAGAGAGAATGATGTTTATTAAGACTAAATAATAACAAGGACGAAAGCAAGGGGGGAAATAACTTAAATACAGCATGAATAGCACTATACCAAACCCACACACACAGAATGAAGGAAAACACACCAAAATACGGGCACTAGTATGTTAGGATCATAAACTGATGGACATATTCCAGATTTTCAGTAATGTGATTGTACTACTTATATAATAGAAAAATAACTTTTTTGTGTGTGTGTGGTACTGGGGTTCCTGGAAACCCTTCTTACCTCCGGGCTACACTCCCAGACCTATTTTATACTTTTTTATTTGGAAACAGGGTCTCTTAAGCCAGCGCGACTGGCTTTGAACCTGCACGATCCTCCTGTCTCCACCTCCCAAGTGCGGGGATTACAAGCATGCGCCTCCACGCCCGGCTGAAAAAAAAACTTTTTGGTATACTATGAATTGAACTCAGGGATATTCTATCTCTGAGCCACACCCCAGCCCTATTTTATTGTTTATTTTGGAACAGGATCTCACTAGTTGCTGAAGGTCTTGCTAAGGTGTTGATGCTGGCCTCGAACCTGTGATCCTCCTGTCTTGGCCCGCCAAGTACTGGGATGACAGGCCTGCACCACCACACCCAGGGAAGGAGATCTATTATAAGGAATTAGCTCACAATATACACTTTTATTGGTACGTTGTAATTATATATCATAGTGAGGTTCAAAGTGATACAGATGTGCACAGCGCCCACACTTGGTGTGTTTCCCTCCACTTCCACCCAGTCTCCCCTCCCTCCCCCTACATGCTATGGAGATTGGTAGTGATCTCTTCAAGTATGGACACTGCATTACTGGAACGGTTTCCATCCTCAGTCCTCCCTTTCCCCTCCCTGCTTCCCTCCCTCAGTTCACTTCCATTATTTTACTGGCCTTTCTCCTTGTTTTTCTGAAGTGCCTTTTGGTTTGGTGGTACTAGGGGTGGAACCCAGAGGCTTTCTACCTCTGGGCTATACTCCCAGACCTATTTTATACTTTATTTGGAAACAGGGTCTCACTAAGTTGCTGAGAGCCTCACTAAGTAGCTGAGGCTGGCTTTGAACCCGTGCGATCCTCCTGTCTCAGCCTCCCAAGCGCGGGGATTACAAGTGTGCTCCACCACACCTGGTGTTTGAAGTCCCTTTTGGTTTGTTTGTTTGTTTGTTTTTGTAGTCCTGAGGGTTGAGCCCAGGGGCATTCTACTTCACCCTAAACCCCAACCCTATTTTATTTTTATTTTGAAACAGGGTCTCTCACAGCTGATGAGAGTCTTACTACTTGCTGAAGCCGTCCTTAAACCTGTGATCCTCCTATCTCAGCCTCCTAAATATAGGATTATAGGAACCAGAAGTCAGAATCCACTTAGTGGTCTCAGATTCTCTCTTCTCTGAGCCATGAAATGGAGTCATGCGGTTGGAAGGGAACTTTGTGATTATCCCACCCAAATGCCCCCCAAGAGTGACATAAAAAGAAGACAGGGCTAAAGTGAAACTCAGTGGTAGAGTATTGACCTAGCACGCATGAGGCCATGGGTTTGATCCTAGTACTGGGGAAAAAAGATAACTCAATTCATTTAGATTCAATTTAATAATCCCAAATAAAATATATCCTTTAAGCCAGGCATGGTGGCACATGCTTATAATCCCGGCACTTGGGAGGCTGAGACAGGCAGATCCAGGTTCGCGGACAGCCTCAGCTACTTAGTGAGACCCTGTTTCAAAATAAATGGGAAAAAAATAGGACTGGACGTGGGGCTGGGAGGTAGGATATCCCTGGCTTCCATCCCCAATACCACATTAAAAATACACACACACACACACACACACACAGAGAGAGAGAGAGAGAGAGAGAGAGAGAGAGAGAGAGAGAGAGAGAGAGAGAGAGAAATAAAGCCAGGCATGGTGGCACATACTTGTAATCCCAGCATTTAGGAAACTTAGTGAGACCCTGTTTCAAAATAAAATTTCTGGGGGTGTGGCTCAGCAACAGAAAACCTGTGGGACAGCACTAGGCTCAGTCCCTAGTACCAAAAAGAAAAAAAAGAGAGGGAGAGGTCGTCAAGGTCAGAAGCAGAGTCACAGCTCCTGGTCCCCACTTCTGAACAAGGCTAAGGAGCAAAGCACGTCTCACCAAAGTTATCTCTGAAGTTAATCACCACATGTAAAATACAGAGGAATGATTTCAACTTGACCCGTGCCTTTAAGAATTCAGTTGTCAAAATAGAGAAATAAAAACTCGTATACACTGTTGTTGAGATTACAAATTAATATGGCTGCTGGAGATCGGTGGAGGCTCCTCAAAAGACTAGGAAGGGAACCATCATACGACCCAGCTCTAAGACCTTCCAGTATCTTTCCTAAAGACTTAAAGTCAGGAGCCGCTTGTAACCCCAGCATTTGGGAGACTGAGACCCGAGGATCATGGTTCACCGACCCGCAAAAAAAAAAAAAAAAAAAAATTAAAGTCAGAATATCATAGCGCCCATGCCTACCCCTTTACACTTTATAGCAGGACAACTCACAGTAGGCAGATTATGGAAACAGCCTAGATGCTCATCAGCAGGTGAATGGATAAAGAAAATGCGAAGCACACACAATGGAATTTACTTAGCCATAAAGAAGAACAACATTATATCATTCGCCAGAAAATAGATGGTACTGGAAATATTCTAAGCAAGAACAGCCAGTCTCAGAGAGTCCAGGGTCATATGTTTTCTATGTGGAAGCTAGAAAGAAAATAGAAAACAAAGAAAACTTTTTTTTTTGTACTGGGGATTCAACAGAGGCATTATTCTACCTCCAAGCTATACCCCCTAATTCGATTTTTTTTTTTTTTTTGCTTTTTTTTTTTTTGGCACTGGGGATGGAATCCAGGGACATTCTACCTCTGAGTGACATCCCCAGCCCTATTTTTTTTTATTCTTTATTTTTGAAACAGGGTCTCACTGAGTTGTAAGGAGCCTCACTAAATAGCAGAGGCTGTCCACAAACCGTGATCCTTCGGCCTCTGCCTCTTGAATGCTGGGATTACAAGCATGAGCCACCATGCCCGGCCCCTAATTCGATTTTATTTCTTATTTGGAGACAGGATCTCACTAGGTTGCTGAGAGCCTCGCTAAGTAGCCAAGGCTAGCTTTGAACCTGTGATCCTCCTGTCTCAGCCTCCCAAGGACTAGGATTACAACCATGTGCCACCACTCCGGGCTCAAAAGGGACTTTAGATAATGAGGAGAGAGACCTGTAGAGACAGGAAGGGACTTGGGGGTGGGAGGTAGGGGAAGAGGGAGGACTGAGGAAGGGAACAGTTCCGATACTACTAAGGCAATAAGTGAAGGTGTCACTACCTTCACAAAAATGTTGCTAGCATGTGTGGGAGGGATAGGGGCAGTGGGCTGCAGAGGGAAACATCCCAGGGTGTGGGTACATGTGTTTGTATCGCTTTAACCATCACCATGATGCATTATTATAATACACTAAAAAATAAATTTTTTTACAGTACTGGAGATGGACCCCAGGGGCATTCTACCTCCGAGCTACACCCCCAGCCCTGTTTTTTATTCTTTATTTTGAAACAGGGTCTCACTGAGTTGCGGAGGCCTCACTAAGTAGCCGAGGCTGGCCGCAAACCTGTATCCTCTTGTCTCAGCCTCCTAAATGCTGGGATTACAAGCGTGCAACACCATGCCTGGCTAATATATAATTTTTAAAAAAGAATTTAGTTGTAAATTTACAATCCATCGATCTGTTAATAATACTTAAATGTTTCAATGCCACCTCATTAGAGTGCAACACTCGGGTATTAATGACAGAAATATCCTCATACCATGTGGCATGTGCAAACTGCAGCAAGTCCCACGCTGGTTCTTATTTGCAGAACGCCACTCTCTATTATGAATCTGTTCCTCTTGAATTGAAGAATGAAGAGAGTACAAACTCTGCCAGACCCTTGTGAGAAGAATGTCTGCAAAAGACAAGAAGATGCTTAGATAACAGGTACCGCGAAAACACCTCGGAAGCTCAGTGTTGTCATAGCTACACAGCCAACAGAATCATGGGTTCTCTTTAGTTCTGCACAATCGGCCACTGGAAGGCACTGCCTCTATTGGGAAGGTAGATGAAATCATTTCTTCTAAATTAAATA
Organism: Muscardinus avellanarius; assembly: GCF_963383645.1. Lineage (NCBI taxonomy): Eukaryota > Metazoa > Chordata > Mammalia > Rodentia > Gliridae > Muscardinus > Muscardinus avellanarius. Next base: position 120,607,978 of record NC_137787.1, on the reverse strand, counting down.
ATTCATCAAACCACCTACCTCCCGTGGTAAACAGCTTTCTGGCTGTTTAACTGGCTGCTATAGATGCTGTACTGAATCACTGTCCACGAACACACAGTGCTAGAATTTTACCTGGAATTTGCCGGGATCCTTGTGTGTGTTGGGGATTAAACCCAGTGGTGTTCTATCCCTGAGCAACACCTCCAGCCTTTCTGATTTTTTACTCTTTTGAAGCAGGGTCTCACTAAGTTGCCAAGGCTGGCCTTAAACCTGTGCTCCTCCTGTCTTACTCTCCCAAGAACTGAGATTACAGGTGTGTGGGGATCCTTATTTTAGGTTTCTTCCTTCCTTCCTTCCTTCCTTCCTTCCTTCCTTCCTTCCTTCCTTCCTTTCTTTTTTTCTTCTTTCTTTCTTTTTTTTGGTGGTACTAGGGGTGGAACCCAGGGGCTTTCTACCTCCAGGCTATACTTCCAGACCTATTTTATATTTTATTTGGAAACAGGGTCTCACTAAGTTGCTGAGAGCCTCACTAAGTAGCTAAGGCTGGCTTTAAACCTGTGCGGTCCTCCTGTCTCAGCCTCCCAAGCGCGGGGATTACAAGTGTGCGCCACCACGCCCAGCTGGGATTCTTATTTTAAATGCATGTTCTCCAGCACAGTATGGTGAACAGAGTTCAGAATTTATTATATAATTTATAAATAACTAAAAGAGAAGCCGGACATGGTGGCACACACTTGTAATCCCAGTACTTGGGAGGCTGAGACAGGAGGATCGCAGGTTCTTGGCCAGTCTCAGCTACTTAGTGAGGCCCTCTGCAACTTAGTGAGACCCTGTTTCAAAATAAAGAATAAAAAATAGGGTTAGAGTATAGCTTAAATGTAGAATGCCCGTGGGTTCAATCCCCAGCACCACAAAATATAAAAAAAATTTTAAAAAAGGAGCTTGAGAGTATAACTCGGAAATAGAATGCATCTGGTTTTAATCCCTAGTAGTAAAAAAAAAATTATTCAAAATATTATACAAAAAAGTTACCTACAAGTTATTTGTGTAAGGCATATCTATCTGGAATAAATGAATTTTGTGTTTATACTTGGGTCCCCTCCCTAAGATGGAGCCTTATATCTATGCAAACACTCCAAAATCCAAAATGGAAACCTTAGGGCTTCGAGCATCTCGGATAAGGGCCATCCAGCCTGTGCTTCTGCTCCCGAGGCGCCCACACCTGTTCTGGTCCAGGGAACCTGAGCACGACTTGTCATCCTTTCGTTCTTTCTGCCATGGGTGCTGTGGCTCCGTTCTCAATGTCACCCCTCGATTTCCTCCAGGCATTTGATTTGGTTCTACTTGTTTTACCCTCAAAAGGCGCCGGCTTCCCAGAGAACAAGCCTTCCTCTGTCTGCACACCGCCAGCAAGTCTCATTTCTACTGTGTCTTCCCAAGCAAAGTGACGCTGACCTAACTTTTCAACCTCACAGAGCATTTCTGGTTTTCTTTTCTTTCTTTCTTTTTCTTTCTTTTTTTTTTTTTTTTTTTTTTGCGGGGATGGGGATGGAACCCAGGGGCATTTGACCTCTGAGCTACACCCCCTGCCCTATTTTTTATTCTTTATTTTAAAACAAGGTCTCACTGAGTTGCAGAGGGCCTCACTAAGTAGCTAAAGCTGTCGGTGAACCGCGATCCTTCAGTCTCAGCCTCCCGAATGCTGGGATTACAAGCGTGCGCCACCACGCCCGGCCCATTTCTGGTTTTCTATAGCTAACTACCTTTCTCTCTCTTCTCCCTCTCTCAATACTGGGGATTCAGCCCATGGGCATTCTACCTCAGATCTACACCATTTTCTTTTTTCTTTTGATAAGTTGCTAAGGGTCTCAGTTGCCAAGGCTGGCCTCAAACCTGCAGTCCTCCGGGCTCAGCCTGCCAAGTGCTGAATGGCAGGCCTGCGCCCCACACCCCCTGTCCTGTGACTTTCTCTTTTCCACAGGGTATGTTCCCGACGGGACCCCGTTGTCAGTTCCGCAGGCCTGAGCTCTTGGTGGTGGTCACTGGTATTCCCAAGTCTCAAGAAGAGGGCCGGCCCAGATGAGTTGCTCAGTACACGTGTGAGCAGACCGAATCAAACTGAAGCCTCTGTCCCACTCTCTGGGTCTGATTAACCCCGACTGCGTTGCGGTGGGACATTCAAGTGCACCTGATCACCATCCACCTTGTGCCCGGGGAGAAGCTTCGAGTTCTGTAAAATAATTTGTGTGGTTTCTTTCCAACATTTTCTCACTCGCTCATGGCATTTTATAGCTGTGAGGCTTGGCACATGGCAGTCACTCTGCCTTCAACCAGGCTTTATTTCTGGGTTCTAAACGGTGGAGCAGCATGCCAAGTCCCAGCCGGGCCATTATTGATGAGTAAGCACGCTGTTTGACATTATAGGCCAATGAATATTGAGACTTGGATCACAAACCAAGTTTTGAACGAAAAGCTAATGCTAATGTTTTTCTTTTCTTATGTGAGTGATTATCTTCTGTGAGACTTTTGTTATAGAGCACTACGATTTCTAGAAGATACTTGGCTTGCAGAAATGAGGATAGATTGATTCTCAGATCTAAAAAATGTTACCTCTTTTGCTTTTTTTTTAAATTCTAGGTGGGTTCACTATCGTTTCTTAGGTTATGTAAAAAAAAAAAAAAAAAAAGAGAGAGAGAGAGAGGAAAACCTAGAAGAGGATCCCAACAGCTACAAAGACTCCATTAGACTTTGGCAGAGGCCCAAAGAGACCACCAGGGTTGCTCATAAATGCATAGTGTCTAATAAAAATGGATGATGATTATTATTATACGTTTATTGCGCAGCAAAAATGCATTAAATTAAAAAATACATGCACTCTGTTTTCTATGTCTCCTGACAGGCATGGCATGCAGAAACCGCCAGGCGCTTGTTGCCCCAGTAATTGGCACTTGTTGTCTTAGGAGCCTAATGGCCTCCAGGGGTCCCGTCCTGCTCGCATGCTAGAGGGCTTGTGTGGACCAAGGACCTGGTCCTGTCACATCACACCAGTACCACGAAATGATGAATCAAGTACCATTCTGAGAACTTAGTCAATGTGGGCTTAGTCCAAGTCTACTGAACTTTTTTCTATTTCTCCAAAAGACTCTGGGATACTCTTGCACAGTATGGTGACTCTAGATAATAATTATGCACTGCATATCTCAAAAAGCTAGAAGATCCAGGCATGATGGCACAGGCCTGTGATTTCAGTAATTGGGAGGCTGAGACAGTAGGATCACAAGTTTGTGGCCAGCCTCAGAAACTTAGCAAGACCCCCAGAAACTTAGTGAGACCCTGTTTCAAAAATAAAGAATAAGCCAGGAGTGGTGGTGCACGCTTGTAATCCCAGCATTCAGGAGGCTGAGACCGGAGGATTGCGGTTTGCAGACAGCCCCAGCTACTTAGTGAGGCCCTTCGCAACTTAATGAGAAGACCCTGTTTCAAAATAAAGAATAGCTGGGCCGGGCGTGGTGGCGCACGCTTGTAATCCCCACGCTTGGGAGGCAGAGACAGGAGGATCGCGCAGGTTCGAAGCCAGCCACACTGGCTTAAGAGACCTTGTTTCCAAATAAAAAGTATAAAATAGGTCTGGCAGTGTAGCCCGGAGGTGGTAGAAGGGCTTCCAGGAATTCCAGTACCACCAAAACAAAAAACAAAAAACAAGCCGGGCATGGCCGCTCACTGTTGTAATCCCTGCGCTTGGAAGGCGGAGACAGGAGGATCGCGCAGGTTCGAAGCCAGCCCATTGGCTTGAGAGACCCTGTTTCCAAATAAAATATAAAATAGGTCTAGGAGTGTAGCCCGGAGGTAGAAGGGTTTCCAGGAACCCCAGTACCACCAAAAAAAAAAAAAAAAAAAAAAAGTTCAAAATCTTTGCCAGGCGTGGTAGCACAGGCTTGTAATCCCCACGCTTGGGAGGCTGAGACAGGAGGATTGCACAGGTTCGAAGCCAGCCTTAGCTACTTAGTGAGGCTCTCAGCAACTTAGTGAGACCCTGTTTCTAAATAAAGTATAAAATAGGTATAAAATAGGTCTGGGAGTATAGCCTGGAGGTAGAAGGCCCCTGGGTTCCACCCTCAGTACCACAAAAAACAAAAACAAAAACAAACAAAACAAAAAAACATATGATCTTAGCCGCCGTGGTGGGGTACACTTGTAATCCCCGCGCTTGGGAGGCTGAGACAGGAGGATTGCACAGGTTTGAAGCCAGCCTCGGCTACTTAGTGAGGCTCTCAGCAACTTAGTGAGACCCTGTTTCCAAATAAAATATAAAATAGGTCTGGGAGTATAGCCCGGAGGTAGAAAGCCTCTGGGTCCCACCCCCAGTACCACCAAAAAAAAAAAAAAAAAATTGCCAGAGGTAAAGCTGGGCACAGTGGTGCATGCCTATAATCTCAGTATGTGTGAGGCTGAGACAGGAGGATCGTAGGTTTGTAGCCAGCCTCAGCAACTTAGTGAGAAATAAGAAATAAAGTCAGACCAGGGCTATAATTTGGAGGTAGAATGCCTCTGGTTTCAATCCTCAGTACTCCCCAACCCCAAAATCGCCACAGGTAGCCATCTTCAGCAAACTCTTAATACACTTGGAGAATAATAACAAAACACCAGTTTTTCTGAGAATTTGAGAAGTCCTGCAACTGTCACTTCACCAGCACTTCGCCAACTGTCAGGCGTGTGTCTTAACACAGCGAGGTCTAAGAGCAGGAAACCACAGCTAGCATTTCAAACAGGCGTGCAGCACGCTGGCTGGCTGGGTTCCACAGTCATGTCAAAGCTCCTCTCTTATGAGAGGGGAGAAGTTGGGCACCTGGCGCACACCCCTAATCTCAGTACTTGGGAGGCTGAGACAGGAGGATCACAAGTTCTTGAGGACAGTCTCAGCAATTTAGCCTCAGCAACTTTATGAGACCCTGTCTCAAAATAAAAAAAATAAAAAGGGCCGGGGGTGTAGATCAGAGCTAGAATAGCGCTGGGTTCAATCCCCAGCACTACAAAAAAAAAAAAAAAAAAAAAAAAAAGGAGGCAAGGGCTGCTGACTTCCTTGGCACCTCCTCCCATCCATAAAGCTTCCTGCTGGAAGGACAGGAGCCGACAGGGTTACAAGACTCAACTCGACTGGCATTATTACCCAGACACCTAAGGCCACTTGCTCAAAAATGTAGCCTCCCTTTTGTCCCTACAATTATTTTCATACGCAAATAATAAATGTTAAATTAGTCGTTTGTGAGGTGAATTCAGCACAGGCTCCTCATTCTGACCAAATAAGGGATCATTTTCTAGTGAAATTATATTTTATGAGCAATTTTTGCGTCTGCATGCTTATGGTGGAGACAAATATTTAATCGACAGTAAGAGCTCAGATTAAAATTAAGGACAGAAAGAGGCCAGATCCTGTGGTGTGCACACACAAATATATTGCGGTGAATCTCAGGATCGTGGACAGGGAAGGGCGGAGAGGGAAAGGGCACACACCAAATAATGTTATCTGTCTAAAATGAATGTATCAGCCGGGCGTGGTGGCGCACGCTTGTAATCCCCGCGCTTGGGAGGCTGAGACAGGAGGAAAGTACAGGTTCGAAGACAGCCTCAGCTACTTAGTGAGGCTTTCAGCAACTTAGCGAGACCCTGTTTCTAAATAAAATATAAAAAAGGTCTGGGAGTATAGCCCGGAGGTAGAAAGCCTCTGGGTTCCACCCCCAGTACCACCAAAAATAAATAAATAAATAAAATGAATGTATCACTATACATCTATTATGTACAATTACAATGTGCCAATAAAAATTAATTTAAAATAAAAAAAACCCAGGAGCTAAACTGAGGACAGTAAGGCTGGGATGCGGCTCAGTGGCACCCACTCGCCCAGCATGCTTAAGCCCTGGGTTTCATCCGCAGCACCATAAAAACGAGCAACTTGGGATACTGCGCCTGTTTGCCGTCCACTCCTGTCTTCAGTCCTCATCCCGCTGACAGGAAAGTCAAGAGAAAGAGGACATATGCACATTCAAAAAGCAACCACAAACAGTGCTCACCTTTCCCATTTTGTCTCTTTCCAACCAAAACTGGCCAGACTTGAGTCAACTAGGGACGCTCAAGGAAAAAAGTTATTAGGGTGAAAAGAAAGCTTCCTTTGAGGCCACCCAGCTGTCTCCACTTTTGTTTCCTGATGGAGTATCTTGTTTTGTTTTGTTGTACTGGGGATGGAAACCAGGGGCATGCTACCTCCGAGCTACGCCCCCAACCCTATTTTATTTATATTTATATTTATTTATTTATTCATTCATTCATTCATTCATTTACTTATTTTGTGGAACTGGGGATGGAACCCAGGGGTCTCCAAGCTACACCCCTAGCCCTATTTTTTAATTCTTTATTCTGAAACAGGGTCTCACTAAGTTGCAGAGGGCCTCACTAAGTAAATGAGGCTTGCCGCAAAGCTGTGATCCTCCTGTCTCAGCCTCCCAAGTACTAGGATTACAAGTTACACCACCACGCCCGGCTCCTATTTTATTTTTTAATCTTGAAATAGACTGCCACTAAATTGCTGTGGGTTTCGCTACACTGCTGAGGCTGTCCTTCATCCTCCCATCTCAGCCTCCCAAGGGCTGGGATTATAGATGTGCGTTGCCGCGCCCTGCAGGAAGCTTTTATATTCAAAACTATTTTGTGAGCTAGGGTGCAGTTCAGTGGGAGAGCATTTGCCTAGCATGACAGAGGCCCTGGGTTTAATCCCCAGTATTGCTAAAAATAATAACAATAATGTAATAAATAAATATATATTTTTGTGTGTTTCGCAACTCATTAAACACCTATGTAGACAATGTGGAAGACAGCCTACCTGTGTGTATTATGCCAAATCTAAGAATGGATTAAATTAAGTGAATTTTTTTTTTTAATCGTACTGGGGTTCCTGGAAGCCCTTCTACCTCCGGGCTACACTCCCAGACCTATTTTATTTTATATATTTGAAACAGGGTCTCTTACGCCAGCGCGGCTGGCTTCGAACCTGCGCAATCCTCCTGTCTCCGCCTCCCAAGCGCGGGGATTACAAGCGTGCGCCACCACGCCCGGCCTTAAGTGAAAAATTTTAAAATCACATAATGTAGAGAAAGAGTTCTTGTGATTAAAAAGTATGTGTTTCTCTTTGGGGCTGAGACTACAAGAAGCCTCATGATGGTCCAGCTGCAAAACGTAAGAGGCCTCCCTCTCGCCTGACCTGCACAGGTGCAGCCTGGCTCAGGGGTAGCCCTGCTGCCCCCGAGTCCTCATCCCTCCAGGGTCCACTTGACGTTGCCATGTCGGGCAAGGCTGGTCATTCTAACCCATGAGGCAAAGTCAAGACAAACCCTCAGGAGTCACCGTGAGCCCTCCTGTGACTTTAGACTGTGGGTATCTTCTGGGCAGGTGCTGGTGGCATTCGGTCCCCACGCTTCTGATGCTAAAATTTATGATGAAGAACTGGTTCAACTGTTATTTATTTATTTATTTATTTTTTAGTGGTACTGGGGATGGAACCCAGGGGCCTTCTACCTCCAGACTACACTCCCAGACCTATTTCATATTTTATTTGGAAACAGGGTCTCTTAAGCCAGCTGAGACTGGCTTCGAACCTGCGCGATCCTCCTGTCTCAGCCTCCCAAGCGCGGGGATTACAAGTGTGCGCCACCGCGCCCGGCTCTCAACTGTTATTTTTTAATGTTTTCTTTCTTTCTTCCTTTTCTTCCTTTCGTGTGTGTGTGTGTGTGTGTGTGTGTGTGTGTGTGTGTGTGTGTGAACTAAACCCAGGGCCATTCTATCTCTGAGCTACACCCCCGGCCCCTTTTTATTTTTATTTTGAAACGGGATCTTGCCAAGTTTCTGAGGGTATCACTAAATTGCTAAGGCTGGCCGCAAACCTGTGATCCCTCTGTCTTAGCCTCCCAAGCCCCTGGGATTATAGGCATGTGCAGCATGCAAGGACCATGTTTTCTTTTTAGCTGGCACAAAATAATTGTACATATTTATTGGACACTGGCATGTTGACACATGCGTACAATACATAATGAGGGTAACTGGCAGATTCACCGCCATCTTAAGAAAGTTTCTTTTTTTCCTATTTATTTATGGTGCTGAGTAAGTGGTCTACCACTGAGCTATAGCTGCCCAAGAAGTGTGTGTGTGTGTGTGTGTGTGTGTGTATGTGTATGAGTGTGTGTGTGTGTGTGTGTGTGTGTGTGTGCGCATGCACACGCGCGGATGTATGTGTTTTACTGGGGATTAAGCCCAGGGGCATTCTATCTCCCAGCTATACTCCTAACCCTTTTTTATTTTCTATTTTAAAACAAAGTCTTGTTAAATTGCAGAGGCTGGCCTCACACCTGTGCTCCTCCTGTCTCAGCCTCCCTCCAAAATTCTTTCTAAACAGCCTTGCCCGGCTGGTACTCACCGCTAGAGCAACGCCAGCCCTCCTTCTGGCTTCCCAGCAGGAGAACCTCTTCTGGCTCTGGACCCTCTATTTTTCCTCCTGAAGGGTTTGCAGTCTATGAATGAAGTGAGGCCCTAGAGGACACACAGTTCCCCTTCCAGCCCCCGCACTGTGCATTCTCGGTAAGATGGAGAGAGAAGGCGGCCAGCTTTGTCTCTGCAGGCTGGGACACGCTCGCTCGCTGGCCCGGGGCCTCTCTGGGCTTCCTCAGGAGCTCCTGAACATGCAGAGGATGTGAGATCCGCCTCCAGCCACACCGATGGCTGGTTACGGTGGCCGTTGTGGCGGCCCGTCCTGGCTGAGTGTGATTAGCTTCTGACTGGTGGACGCGGACCTCGCTAAAAGGCTGTTCTGTGCCCGTCTCCCTCAGCGGGGCCACCAGCAGGCAGTCGCCCAACACGGCCGGAGGCTCCAGCGACGGCTCACTCAAGGAGAAGAGCAGGCTGCGCTAATTTCCAGGCTCCCGCCCATTAGGGGAGAGAAGCTGCTCATTAGAGGTCCTACCCTCTCAAGGCCAATTACCCCAGCATAATGGCCCAACGGGGACACACTGGGAACATCCAGGGCTTCACGAGCACCCTCTCAGGCACCATCTCTGCGGATTAAATCTACAGAAACAACCCCGAGCCCTCGAATCTCACAACCAGGCCGCACATAATCGGCCCTGGGAACACTGGGCCACGTTGATTTAAAGGCTGAGTGTTTGCTGTGGCCTTTTGTTTGGTATGATTTGGTTTGGTATTGGAGATTAAAACCAGGGGCATTCTACCTCTGAGCTACACCCCTAACCCCATTTTTACTTCTTATTTTGAAAAAGAGTGTCACTAAGTTGTGGAGGGTGTCACTTTGTTGCTCAGGCTAGCCAAGAACCTGTGAGCCTCCTGTCTCAGCCTCCCAAATACTGGAATTGCGAGTGTGCGCCACCACGCCCAGGGTCAGCCGGGCGTGGTGGCGCACGCTTGTAATCCCAGCACTCGGGAGGCTGAGATCGGAGGATCGCGGTTCGCAGACAGCCTCGTTTACTTAGTGAGGCCCTCTGCAACTCAGTGAGCCCGGTTTCAAAATAAAGAATAAAAAAATAGGACAGGTGTGTAGCTCAGAGGTTGAATGCCCCTGGGCCCTGGGTTCCATCCCAGACCCGCAAAAAATAAATAAATAAATAAATAAATAAATAAATAAATAAAAATACTGGGATTATGGGTGACCACCACCACATCTAAGGCTGAGTATCTGAGGTCCCTAGAAGACATTTCAAGAACAATGTTTAAATATAATAGAGCCGGGCGTGGTGGCACACTCTTTTAATCTCAGTACTTGGGAGGCTGAGACAGGAGGATCACAGGGTCACAGCCAGCCTCAGCTAGTGAAGCCATCCACAACTTAGTGAGACCCTGTTTCAAAATAAAGAATAAAAAAATAGGGTTGCTGGTGCTCAGAGGTAGAATGCCCCTGAGTTCAATCACAATTCTGAAATAAATAAATAAATAATAAATAAATGAGTGACTTGGAAAGTTTTGTTTCTTTTTTGTTTCTTATTTTCCAATGCTTCTTCCTCAGTCGAGGAAAGAGGCTCTCGAGCAAAGAGGGGCAAAAATCCTTAGGCTTGGAAGTGTTAATGTCTCTGATCTCTGCACAACACTGTAGAGAACGGAAAGCCCAACCTGGTTAACACCATGTTGCATCTGTTTAGGAGAAAAAAGTTGGGGGGGGGGACAGGGAAAGAAACTGGGGGGGAAGAAGGGAACATTCTAGGAAAGCAGAGAATACCAAAATAATCTGCTTTCAAATTTATATCTTTGAAAAAAAGATTATGTGTTTGAGCCGGTCATGGTGGCACAGGCCTATAATCCCAGTACTTGGGAGGCTGAGACAAGAAGACGGCAGCCTCAGCAAGTAGTGAGGCTCTCATCGACCTGGCAAGACCCTGTTTCCAAATGAAAAATAAAATCAGGCTGGTGGCGCACACTTGTAATCCCAGCACTCGGGAGGCTGAGACCAGAGGATCGCGGTTCGCGGACAGCCTCGGCTACTTAGTGAGGCCCTCTGCAACTTAGTGAGACCCTGTCTCAAAATAAAGAATAAAAAACAGGGCAGGGGGTGTAGCTCGGAGGTCGAATGCCCCTGGATTCCATGCTCAGACCCCACCGCAAAAAAAAAGTATGTCTTCATGTCCCAACATACTGGGCTATGCTGGGCATGGCAGAGCTCTGGACCCAGGAACTGACTTAAGCTTGTGTGTTAGCATGTTAGCATTTACATTTTTTTTTTTTTGTACAAGGGATTGAACCCAGGACATTCTACCTCTGAGCTACACTCCCAGCCCTATTATTATTTTTTTATTTTTTAAATTTTATTTTATTATTAATTATTTGTTTATTTGGTGGTACTGGGGTTCCTAGAAACCCTTCTACCTCCGGGCTACACTTCCAGACCTATTTTATATTTTTATTTGGAAACAGGGTCTCCTAAGCCAGCTGAGGCTGACTTCTAACCTGCGAGATCCTCCTGTCTCCGCCTCCCAAGCGCGGGGATTACAAGCGTGTGACACCATGCCCGGCCTTTTAGCCTTTTATTTTTTATTTTGAAACAGAGTCTAAGTTGCTGAGGCTGGCCTCAAACCTGAGATCCTCCTGTCTCAGCCTCCCGAATCCTGGAATGTCGGAGGCGCCCCTCTGCGCTCTGCTGGAACTTCCCTTCTGCTCCCTGCTCTCCCTGCCTGCCTCATTAGCTTCGAGCCGTGCTCAGAAGCCCCCATTTCTCGGTTTTCACATTTCTTCACCCATTCTTCCCGACGTGGCCCTCACTTTTCGTATTCCTGGGTGCTGGCTGACAAGGTGCCAGGTCACTCCTGCCTGAGCCTGCTCATGGCAGTGTCTCGGTGGTGCGTAATAAGAAAATGTATCATTCAACTGTTTGACGGCTTTAAATGAATCGGCCGGTTGTTTCCTGTGTTATGTAAATACTCTTTCGAATGTGCTGCTTTACTGACAGGTCTTGTTCATAGGCACTAATGAAGGAGATGTTTTTACAGATAATCTGAACACCAAACCGCTCGTGTATTATAAGGATGCCGTGAGCAGAAACACAGCCACTGCTTTTCTATGGTCTCAGCCCCAGACCCAAAGTCCTGAAGGAAAAAGCCGCAACTGTTTGAGATGTAACAGAACTTTCAAAACCATATGAAGCCAGCTCCACAAATGGCAAAACCTAAGTTACTCTTGTGTTTAATTTGTGGCAGGATGAAAATACAAATCGTTGCTTCCAGATGGAAAATTAAAAACAGGAACACAGGCGCCCTCTCCTGGAAAGAACCAACACTACTACTTCCAACTTGCTCAGTTTCATCCCGGGCATGTTTTAAGGTCGTTCCCTTATGATCGCTCCAGGGATTCTTGGTCCTGATAGACGAAGGTGTCATCGTTTCACTTTATCTGCAGTCAGAGGCCTTGCCCCCAATATCACGTTTTTGGTTAACTGAGCCGACCCACCTGTAAATTATTATTGTCCTTCAAACTCCTGCCCCCAGTGTGGGAATTTTATTTTATTTTTTATTTTTTGCGGTACTGGGAATGGAACCCAGAGCCATACTACTCACAAAATACACCCCCAGCCCTAAATTTTAGTCTTTTTATTTTCATTTTTATTTATTTGTTTGTTTGTTTATTTGTTTATTTTTTGGTGGAACCCAGAGGCTTTCTACCTCCAGGCTATACTCCCAGACCTATTTTATACTTTATTTGGAAACAGGGTCTCACTAAGTTGTCGAGAGCCTCATTGAGTAGCTGAGGCTGGCTTCGAACCCGTGCGATCCTCCTGTCTCAGCCTCCCAAGCGTGGGGATTACAAGCGTGCGCCACCACGCCCGGCGAGAGAAAGAAAAATTTTAAAAAATTAAAAAGAGATGTCAGGCAGTATGTGGGAGTTCTTCAGCTTAAATCCTATTTTGCCAATATCAACTCTAAGTGCGTGTGCGTGTGCGTGTACGTGGTAATGGGGATGGAACACAGGGATGTTCTACCTCTGAGCCACACACCTTCCATCCCTTTCTACTTTTGATTTTGAAACAGGGTCTCAATAAATTGCTGACAGTGGATTTGAGCCTGGAATCCTCCTCTCAGCTCCCAAATACTGGGATTACAGGCATGTGCCACCACGCTTGTCTTTCAATATCTACGTTAGAGTCAATAACTTGGAACAGAGACCAGGATCTCAGAGGGACACCAGAAGCACCTGCGCGAGGATTTGACGCAGCGCCTGATGGCAGGAATGATGAAGGGCCGGGGAATCTAGAGATTTGTGATGACGGAATGCTGCCAATCCAGAGCCACAAGGAGAGGCATTGCTGCTGGAATCAGGGCCACTCGCTAGAAGCCACACCATGGTGGGCATGGGGACAGAGCCAGAAAGGAAGAAACACCCTTCTCCCTTTCTACAAGCTCCTTCTCTTGTCCCCCAAAACGTGAAAGCTACCTGACCTGGGATTCTGGAAAAACAGGGGTCCAATAGACAATGGGGTGCAGATAGGTTGAGGCCTGACCACATGGACTTTGGTCCTGGGTCAGCCCCGCAAGCTGGTCGCCTTGGACAAGTCCTGAAATGGAACTCACCACTCTATCAAACGAGTCTGGGTGGCTACTGAATCATTAAAGAAGGAAATACTTGTAAACCCCAGCACATACCCACACCCAGCAGGCACCTTGTGAACCATGGCTGCCCTCTCTTCACCGTGGTCCTCTGCTTCCCAAGTTATCGGAGAACTGAGAAACCACTGGAAATGACAAGTCCACGCGTCAGCAACGTGACTGGATTTCCCATGGGACCTTGTTCCCATTGACCACAGACCACAGACCCCGAAGGACAGCGTCCAGTGGGGCGCTGTAGGCGAGCGTCGGTCAGCTGACAGCCCAGAGAAGCAGCGTGACGGCCGGATAAGTGGACTTGGAGGTGTGAGGGACAGACTGGCCCAAGCATACTGTCACCGCATCATGAGGCCGATGGCTACAGCTCCAACCTCAGCCTGCCGGTACAGTACACAAGAGGTAAGATGTTTTCTGAAGACATTTCCTAGGAGTGGTTTTATTAATTTTTGGCAATGCACTGTAATTGTATGTGACAGTGAGATCAGAGCCATACGTCCACATAAGCACACAACATTATCGGGTCTATTTCCCTCCCTGTGACTCCCCCGCCCCTCCCCCACCCCTTTATCCACACTGTTGGTCTCTCTCTTTTATCTGAAGTCTCTTTTGTTTTCTATTTTCTCTCCAGCTTCAAAAAAATGCAGCCCTTGACTCTCCGAGACTTAGCAGAACATCCTCTAGTTTCATCCATTTTCGTGCAAGTGGCATAATTTTCTTCTTTATGGCTGAGTAGAATTCCTCTCTGTGTATGTACCACATTCTCTTAATCTATCACCTACTGATGGACACCTAGGTTTACGCTATAATTTGGCTGTTGTGAATTGTTTTGCTATGAGCATGGGAATGCGTGTATCACTATATTATTCTACCTTAAATTCTTTTGGAAGCCGGGCGTGGTGGCGCACGCTTGTAATCCCAGCATTCGGGAGGCTGAGACAGGAGGATCACGGTTCCGAGGACAGCCTCAGCTACTTAGTGAGGTCCCTTGAAACTCAGTGAGATCCTGTTTCAAAATAAAGAATATAAATAGGGCTGGGGGTGTAGTTTGGAGGTAGAATGCCCCTGGGTTCCATCCCCAGTACCGCAAAAAAAAAAAAAAAAAAAAAAAATTCTTTTGAAAAGATACCAAGGAGTGGTATAGCTAGGTCATTGGTAGTGCTTCCTGTACCATTTCCCAGTAACACACACACACACACACAGTAGACTCATTTACAGGTCATTTTCCATCTAGAGAAACTGGAAGCACATTCATATAAGAATGAATCAATTAAAAACTAAACTAAAAGCTGGATGTGGTGGTGCACGCATGTAATCCTAGTACTTGGGAGGCTGAGACAGGAGGATCGCAGGTTCACACTCAGCCTCAGCAACTCAGTGAGGCCAGCTACAACTTAATAAGACCGTGTTTCAAAATAAAAGAACAACCGGGTGTGGTGGCGCATGCTTGTAATCCCCGCGCTTGGGAGGCTGAGACAGGAGGATCACACAGGTTCGAAGCCAGCCTCAGCTACTTAGTGAGGCTCTAAGCAACTTAGTGAGACCCTGTTTCCAAATAAAATATAAAATAGGTCTGGGAGTATAGCCCGGAGGTGGAAAGCCTCTGGGTTCCACCCCCAGTACCACCTAAATAAATAAATAAATAAATAAATAAAATAGGGCTGGAGGTGTAGCTCAGAGGTAGAATGCCCCGGCTTCTGTCCCCAGTACCTTGCATACGTGTGCACACGTGCATGTACACACACACACACACACACACACACACACACACACACAAACTAAACCAAACTAAACCAATGAAACAAAAATAAGAAAAAAATAATAGATCAATAACAATAAGTAAGAAAAATACAAAGTGTTGAAAGTAGGAAATACAGCTTCCTGATCATTCACTAAGAAGTTAGTGACACTTCCATCATTAACGATCTCACACAGCAAGTTTAAATCTCAGTAGTTTGTTATAGAAAGCTTAATAGTTGAAGCCTAATAAGATTTATTTATTTATTTATTTATTTATTTATATTTTTATGGTACTGGGAATGGAGCCCAGGGCCATTCTACCTCTGAACTATCACCCCAGCCTTTTTTTTTTTTTTTTTTATTCTTAATTTGAAACAGAAGCCTGGTGTGGTGGCACATGCTTGTAGTCCCAGCATTCGGGAGGCTGAGACTGGAGGATCCCAGTTTATGGACAGCCTCAGCTACTTAGTGATGCCCTCTGCAGCTCAGTGAGACCATGAGACCATTTCAAAATAAAGAATAAAAACTAGGGAAATGGGTGTAGCTCGGAGGTCGAATGCCCCTGGGTTCTACCCCCAGGCCCGCTAAATAAATAAATAAATAATATGATACAGGGTCTCATTAAATTGTGGAGGGCCTCATTAAGTAGCTGAGGCTGGCTTTGAAAATAGCTGATCCTCCTGTCTTAGCTGCCCAAGCAATGGAATTACAAGCATACACCACCAGACCAGACTCAGCAAGTTGCTTTTTTTAAAAAAAGGTAAAATCACCCAGGCATGGTGGTGCACACCTATAATCCCACTGCTTGTGAGGCTGAGATAGGAGGATCACTGGTTCGCAGCTAGCCTCAGCAACTTAGCAAGGCCCTCCACAACTTAGTGAGACCTTGTTTCAAAATAAAATATAAAATAGAACGCCCCTGAGTTCAATCCCAGTATCAAAAAAGGTAAAATCTTTTAAAAGAATTTTTATTAGTGCATCATGACTGTACATGACAGCAAGATTCCCAGAGACGCAGCCACAGGTGCACAGGACATCACTTGGGCTGTTTTCTTCCCCAACGCCCCCTTCTCTACTCCTTCCTCCCCTGACTATCTTCACCCACTCTACCGATTTCTCTTTTCTTTCTTTCTTTTTTTTTTTTTTTTCAATACTGGGTATTGAACCCAGTATTGCAAAATTTCTACCTCCAAGCTACACCCCCATTCTAAATTTATATTCTATTTTTTATTCTGAAACAGGGTCTCACTCAATTGCAAAGGGCCTCACTAAGTAGCTGAGGCTGTCCGAGAACTGCGATCCTCTTGTCTCAGCCTTCCGAGTGCTGAGAACTCAGGTGTGTGCCACCACACCCATCCCTCCTGTTTTCTTTTTCTTTTTTTTTTTTTTTTTTTTTTTTTTTTTGGTGGTGGTACTGGGGTTCCTGGAAGCCCTTCTACCTCTGGGCTACACTCCCAGACCTATTTTTGTATACCTTTTTTTTTTGTTTTTGTTTTTTTGGAAACAGGGTCTCTTAAGCCAGCGCATGGCTGGCTTCAAACCTGCGCGATCCTCCTGTCTCTGCCTCCCAAGCGCAGGGATTACAAGTGTGCGCCACCACGCCCACCCCTCCTGTTTTCATGAAGTCCCTTTTCTTTCTGTTTTTATCCCTGGAACTTCCACATGAGACAAAATACACAACCTTGACTTTCCAAGTCTGGCTAATCTCACTTAGCACGATCTCCAGTTCCATCCATTTTCCTGCAAATGATATAATTTTGTTCTTCTTTATGGCAGAGTGCAACTCCATTTTCAAAAAAGATAAAATCTCGAGCCGGACCTGGTGGCTCAGGCTTGTAATCCCAGCATTTGGGAGACTGAGACACGAAGATCACGGTTCAAGGATAGCCTCAGCTAATACTTAGTGAGGCCCTTGGCAACTCAGTGAGACCCTGTTTCAAAATAAAGAATTGAACATAGGGCTGGGAGTGTAGCTTGGAGGTAGAATGGCCCTGGGTTTCATCCCCAGTATTGAAAAAAAAAAAGGTTAAATCTCCCCATTAAGATGTATGACTACTCCAGGTTCACAGCCAGCTTCAGCTACTTAGTGAGGCCCCTGGCAACTCTGTGAGACCCTATTTCAAAATAAAGAATAAAAAATAGGGCTGGGGATGTAGCTCAGAGGTAGAATGCCCCTGGGTTCCAGTCTCAGTACCAAAAAAAAGTATAAAAGTATGACTACAATGCACTAATAAATAAAGAAATTTTTAAAAAATTGAAAAAGGTAATATCTTGATCTAAAGAAAGTACGTAGCTAAGTCTGGTATAGTACCAGTGCCCGGTAGGTGGGTAGTATTTTTTTAGCCTATCAGTTATTATTGTACTATACTTAAGTGCTAAAAAAAGAAAGAAAGAAAAAGAATAGCTTGTCCTTCTTGTTGATCAGTATCTCAGCAATTTGCAGAATTGCAGACTCAAATTTATCATGGAAAAAAGTATATTAAAATTCTGAGGCCAGTCGGGCATGGTGATACACACTTGTAATCCCAGCATTTGAAAGGCTGAGATAGGAGGATCACAGTTCAAGGAAAGCCTCAGCTACTTAGTGAGGCTCTTTACAACCCAGTGAGATCCTGTTTCAAAATAAAGAATAAAAAATAGGGCTGGGGCCAGGCATGGAGGCGCACACTTGTAATCCCCACACTTGGGAGGCGGAGACAGGAGGATCGCGCAGGTTCGAAGCCAGCCTCACTGGCTTAAGAGACCCTGTTTCCAAATAAAAATATAAAAATGGGTCTGGGAGTGTAGTTCGGAGGTAGAATGCCCCTGGGCTCCATCCCCAGTACCACACACACAAAAAAAAATTCTGAGGTCAGCTGGGCATGTTGGCATATGCTTGTAATCCCAGTACTTGGGAGGTTGAGACAGGAGGATTGCAGGTTCAAAGCCAGCCTCAGCAACTTAGTGAGGCTGTCAGTAATGTAGTAAAGCCCTATTTCCAAATAATAAAAATAGTAATAATAATAATAATAATAATAATAATAATAATAAAGGGCTGGGGGTGTAGCTTAAAGGTAGAATGTCCCTGAGTTCAATCCCCAGAACTGCAAAAAAAAAAAAAAAAATCTGAAGTCAAGTAGTCATTCAAAAATACAATTAACTTGTAGAGAATTCAAACACTCATACTAATGCGTGTAATGAGCAGAAGGCGTTCCTCTGTTGTCATTAGTACACATGCAAGATTAGTAACACTGCCTCTATTCAGGCCACATCTTTCTCCTCAAAGAGTCTGATGTATTTGCTTAACTATCTTGACTAGAGGAAATAATCCCAGTTAAAATAGAGTGTGTTTTGTAGGAAACAGTAATTATGATGTAGTTTTATGATCTTAAACTTTATTGAGGAAAAAAATGATCTACACTCTGTCATCTTCAATATTATTTTTAAAAGCATCACATATTAAGAGAGGCTTTCCTATTAATTATTATTATTAACAATAATAATGCTAATTATAATTATTAGCTTTTGGCAGCTGCTCAGACAAAGAAACTAGAAACTCAATATGCTTCTCCAAGTTTAGCATTTTTATGCAACGTATAATTTTAAAATTCTGAAAATAGATTTAAACAGTACTAATTCTATATTTGTTTCCTTAATAGTGTTGTGACGTAAGAGATTTCTTTCCTATTGAACTAGTTTCTTCCAGCTGCAGACATAGCAATTATTCAAACCTCTGTAACTCACATGAGACATAGAGACAGAAATCCTAATAAACCTTACTAAAATTTGCAGTAAACTGTATCAACTAACTTTGATAATCTTGATGTGTTTTATTATGCTTCTTGATTCAATTTATTTGGAAACCTAGAGAAAAAAATATTAACTTCCATATTATAACACAATGTTAAAAAATCAGTGAAAGAAGTAACAAGATTAATAACTTTAATAAGAATTTTAAAAACTAATTCCAGCAGGTGTGGTGGCGCATACCTGAAATCCCAGTACTCAGGAGGCTGAGTCAGTAGGATCTCAGATTCCCCGCCAGCCTCAGCTACTTAGTGAGGCCTTCTGCAATGTAGCAAGACCCTGTTTCAAAGTAAAGAATAAAAAATAGGACTGAGGGAGTAGCTTGGAGATAGGAAGCCCCTGGTTTCACTCTCCAGTACCGCAAAAAAAAAAAAAAAGCCCTAATTCCACTGAGGTTACATATCCTAAACCTTCTAGATTAACAACTTCACGTAATCACCACGTATTTCAAGAGAAAATGTTGACTGCTTCAAGTGGTGAAGAATATCATTGGTGCCTTATCAATTTTTCCAAACATTATTTGCCTTTCCTAATTCTGTTTAAGCCATCTTTTTTCAAAGGCCTTCTTTTTTATTTATATATACTGCTATGTGTTATATCTATCTAAACTCATATCTGCTATATTCCATTTTATTAAGTGGAGGGGGCACTGGGGCCTGTACCCAGGGACACTTTACATGAGAGCTACCCTTCCCCAACCCTATTTTACATTTTATTTTGAACCAGGGTCTAAGTTACTGAAGGCCTTGCTAAATTACTGAGTCTGGTCTCAAAGCTGTTATCCTCCTGTCTTAGCCTTCTGAGTACTGGGATTACAGGCACGCCCCACCATGCCTGCCTTTATTAAATTTAAAGAATGTAAGTAAAGTAAGTAAATACAATTAGGTAGTATCTTATAAAATAGTCAATTAAAATTTTAAAGCTGGGCGTGGTGGCGTGTGCCTGTAATCTCAGTACTTAGGAGGCTGAGACAGGAGCAGGTTCAAGGACAGCCTCAGTAAGTAGTGAGCCTCTCAGCAACCCAGGGAGACCCTGTTTCACAAATAAAAATAAAGTGGAACTGGGGTTGTAGCTTGGAGGTAGACTACCCCTGGGTTCAATCCCCACTACCACACACAAAATAAATTTGAATCAATTTAGGATTCGTAACATCTATTGTTCTCAAATCCTAGTGTGATTGAAGAATGACATGGGGAACTATGATTCTGAGGAAGGGCTAGTAGGTAGCTCAGTGGCAAAGCTTTTTGATAAGTTGGGTCCTGCACTCATGTGACTTTTTGTCACATGACCTCTGCAGGGCAAGGGAGGGGCTGAAACCCCCGCGAGAATTGGGCGTTCCCGAGAGTAAACCCTCCTCTCGCGAGATGCATACCTTGAAAAGGAGAGCCCGCGTCCTCAAGCTTCGGACAGGCGCGCGGGCCCCACGGTGCCTTGCCCTGATCCCCCGGGAGAGCCGTGCCATTAAAACTTTACATGCCATGTGTACCGGACCTCTCTCGTGTTTTTCACACTCCGCCGTACGCACATTATTTTTTATTTAACTCGCATTAATTTTTTATTTTACTTATCACTTTTGCCTTGTAAGTGCAGCACCCTGGGTTCAATTCCCAGTTCCAAAAAAGAAAAAAAAAGATTGTGAAGAATGTCAGGCTAGATAGTTCAAGAGTCCCTGTCACTGTAGAAAAAAATGTGTGCGCATGTGTGCGTGTGTGTGTGTGTGTGTGTGTGTGTGTGTGTGTGTGTGTGACTGGGGATTGAACCCAAGGGCATTCTACTGCTGAACTACACCCAGCCCTATTTATTTCTTCTTTTGAAGTAGGGTCTCACTAAGTTGCGGAAGGCCTTGCTAAGTTGCGGAGGCTGGTTTCAGATCTTCCTGTTTCAGCCCCCTAAGTACTGGGATTACAAGTATGCACCGCCATGCCTGCCTAAAACAAACAAATTTGTGTAAAACGCCAATTTTTCTGCTGCACTGCTGCACTTGTGTTGGATTCCCGGTGGTGCCACAAGGCAGAACTGGAAACACCAGGACCTGCTTCTCCCCTCCTGCTCAGGCAGCTCTCCTGCCACGAGAAGCCTCATAGCGAGTTCCAGCTGGCGACACGCGAGCAGGGTGACAAGGGTCATTTTTAGTTAATATAGTGAAGGTTTCAAAAATAATCCTCTCTCTCTCTCTCTGTCTTGGTACTGAAGCTCAAACCCAGGGGCATTCTACCTCAGAGCTACACTCCCAGCCCTTTTATTTATTTATTTATTTATTTATTTATTTATTTATTTAGTGGTACTGGGGATGGAACCCAGGGACATTCTACCTTCGAGCTACCCACCCCCAGCCTTATTTTTTAATTTATTCTTTATTTTTGAAACAGGGTCTCACTGAGTTGCAGAGGGCCTCCCTAAGTAGCTGAGGCTGGCTGCGAGCCCGGATTTTCCTGTCTCAGCTTCCCAAATGTTGGGATTACAAACATGCGCCAGTGCAGCCAGCCCCTTTTTTTTTTTTTTTTTTTTTTTTTTTTTGCGGGTCTAGGGATGGAACCCAGAGGCATTTGACCTCCGAGCTACACCCCCAGCCCTATTTTTTATTCTTTATTTTGAAACAGGGTCCCACTGAGTTGCAGAGGGCCTCACTAAGTAGCTGAGGCTGTCTGCGAACTGCGATCCTCCTGTCTCAGCCTCCTGAATGCTGGGATTACAAGCGTGTGCCACCACACCTAGCAATACCCAGGCCTTTTTATTTTTTTATTTTGAAACAGGGTCTTGCTAAGTTACTGAGGCTAGCCTCCACCTGTGGTCTCCACCGCCCAATTACAGGCGTGCGCCACAATGCTCAGCTTCAGTCTCTTCTGTTTAGGCAGCATTGCCCTGCAGATAAGTGTTAATAACCTAGCCATCACTAAGGAAGAAGGGCTGAGTTAAAATGCAAGAATTAGCCAGGCGTGGCGGTGCACACCTGTAACCCCAGTGTGGGAGGCTAAGACAGAAGATTGCAGATCCAAGCCCAGCCTTGGCAACTTAACAAGACCCTCAGCAATTTAGTGAGATTCTGTTTCAAAATAAGAAATAAAGTAGAGCTGGGAATGTAGCTCAGAGGTAGAATGCCCTGAATTCAAACCCCTGTACCAAACACACACACACACACACACACACACACACACACACACACCACTCATTTAGCAAGAATCCAATGAAAACTCTGATTTATGACAGAAACACACATCTCCAATTCAGTTTTCCAGGTTTTCTATCCCTTTACATACACCAAATATCAGCTTCCCATCAAAAGTTCACAAAATCTAAAAAGAAACGATAAATCACCATGAGTAAGAGTCATCAGAAAGAACAAACAGAATTAGATGCTCACGAACTTCAAATTCAAGCCAGGGGTGGTGGTGCACGCCTATATTCCCAGTGCCTGGGAGGCTGAGACAAGAGGATTGCAGGTTGAAGGACAGCTTCAGCAACTTAGAGAAATCCTATTTCAAAATTCTAAAAAAATAGGGTTAGGTAGAGCTTGAGGGTCGAACTCCCCTGAGTTCAATCCTTGCACACAAAGGAGGGTAACAAAAAGTAAATGCCCAAACCAGGCAAAATCTCGGCTCGTGCTACTTTCAAAAATCATAACATGGTGGCGCACACTTGTAATCCCAGCACTTAGAAGGCTGAGACAGGAGGATCGCGCAGGTTCAAAGCCAGCCTCAGCTACTTAGTGAGGCTCTCAGCAACTTAGTGAGACCCTGTTTCCAAATAAAATATAAAATAGGGCTGGGAATATAGCCTGGAGGTAGAAAGCCCCTGGGTTCCACCCCCAGTACCACCAAAAAAAAAAAAAAAAAAAAAAAAAAAAATCATAACAAGCTGTATGTGGTAGTACAAATTTGTAATCTCAGTACTTAGGAATGCTGAGACAGGAGGATCTGGGTTCATGGCCAGTCTCAGCTACTTAGTGAGGCCCGCCACAATTTAGTGAGACCATTTCAAAATAAAGACTAAAAAAATAGGGCCAGGGTTGTAGCTCGAATGCTCCTGAATTCAATCCCCAGTACAACACACACACACAAAAAAATCATAACAAGCTAGATGTACCTTTGATCCTAGTCAGGAGGATCACAGGTTCAAGACCAACCTCAGCAACCTAGCAAGACCCTTTTTCAATAAAAGTTGAGACAGTCACGCATGGTGAAACACGCTTGTAATCCCAGAACTTGGGAGGCTGAGACCGGAGGATCAAGGTTCGCGGACAGCCTCGGCTACTTAGTAAAGTCCTCTGCAACTTAGTGAGACCCTGTTTCAAAATAAAGAATAAAATATAGGTCAGGAGGTGTAGCTCGGAGGTCAAATGCCTCTGAGTTTCACCCTCAGACCCGAAAAAAGAAAAAGACTAAAAATAGGGCAGGGGGTGTAGCTCGGAGGTCGAATGCCCCTGGGTTCAATTCCCAGTACTACAAAAAATAAAACAAAACAAAACAAAAACAACAAGGGACTAGGAGTGTATGTAACACAGAGGTAGAATGCCTCAGAGTTCAATCCCCACAACCCAAGGGGAAAAATTATACCAAAGCATGTGGACCAAGAAAAATTTAAAAGCAAAGGGATGAAAAAGAATTGCAAATTATTACAATTTTTTTTTTTTTTTTTTGGTGGTTCTAGGGTTCCTGGAAGCCCTTCTACCTCCGGGCTACACTCCCAGACCTATTTTATATTTTTATTTGGAAACAGGGTCTCTTACGCCAGCAAGGCTGGCTTCGAACCTGCGCGATCCTCCTGTCTCCGCCTCTCAAGCACGGGGATTACAAGCGTGCGCCACCACGCCCGGCTAAATTATTACAATTTTTAAAACCTCTATGCCTCAAAATATAACAAGCAAATGTTGCTAGAATGGCAGGTGAAGTGTGTGTACAAAGGGCAAGTTCTACACAGAGAAGCCAAGAAAACAGACAACAGCAGGAACAGCAGCTGCAGAACGGAGCACAGAGCAAGCCTGGGTCACTGGACATGCAGGAGGCGTCCGGTGACTAGGAGATACTCATGCATCTCAGGCTCAGAAAGGAAACTTACCACAAAAGAACAGAAAGCAAGCCCCTCCATTTTCACAAAAGTCATACAGACCACGCTCACTGAACTTGAGGCCATCAAACCACAAAAGTTGACAAACTAAAGTCCCCTGTATTTGGAAACCTTAACTTCTGAAAGGGGGGGGGGGTGTCAAAGGATATCAGAATGCAAAAAATCTTAAATATTTATAAATTAATCATAGAAATACTATATTTGAAAACTGATGAGGATATAGCTTGGGGTGCCTACTATAATAACAATGAATAGTCGGGTATGGTGGCGCACGCTTGTAATCCCAGCATTTGGGAGGCCGAGACAGGAGGATCGTGGCTCACAGCCAGCCTCAGCTACTACTTAGTGAGGCCCTTTGCAACTCAGTGAGACCCTATTTCAAAATCAAGAATAAAAAATAGGACTGGGGGTGTAGCTTGGAAGTAGAATGCACCTGGGTTCCGTCCCCAGTACTGAAAAAAAAAAAAATAGGCTTGGAGTATAACTCAGAGGTAGAATGCCCATGGGTTAAATCCCCAGTAATGCAAAAACAAACAAACAAAAAATGAATAAAACATTTTAACATCAGACGTGGTGGCACACACCTGTAATCTGAGTATTTGGGAGGCTAAGAAAGAAGGACTGCAGGTTCAAAGCCAATCTCTGCAACTTGCAAGACCCTGTTTCAAAATAAAAAATAAGTAAATAAAAAATGGCTGGGGTGTTGTTCCAAGGTAGAATTCCCTCGGGTTCAACCCTAACTACCGAAAGTTAATAACAGTAATAATAGCACTTAGAAGAAGAAAGGTTCACTGGGGCTCGTGGTTTCAGAGGGTCAGTCCGTAGGGCCACCTCCAAAGCAGTAGCAGAGGTGGCAGCGGCAGAGCACGCAGAGGGACACTGCCCTTACGTCACTGAGACAGGAAGCAGAGAGGGAGAGAGAAAGAGGGGGCCTGGGTCCTATACAGTCCCCAACACCACACCCAGTGACCCACCTGCCCACATTACCATCCAGTAAGTCCACTCAGATTAGTCACTCATCAGGCGGGCATAGGGACGAACGCTTGTAATCCCAGTACTTGGTAGACTGAGACAGGAGGCTCACAGGTTCGCAGCCAGACTCAGCAACTTGTGAGGCCCTCTACAACTTAATGAAACCTTTCTTTTTCTTTCTTTCTTTTTTTTTTTTTTTTTTTTTTGCAGTACTGGGGATTGAACTTGGGGGCATTCTACCTCCGAGTGAAACCCGCAGCCCTATTATTTTTTGTTCTTTCTTTCTTTCTTTCTTTCTTTCTTTCTTTCTTTCTTTCTTTCTTTGGTGGTACTGGAGGTGGAACCCAGAGGCTTTCTACCTCCAGGCTATACTCCCAGACCTATTTTATACTTTATTTGGAAACAGGGTCTTACTAAGTAGCTGAGGCTGGCTTTGAAGTCCATGCGATCCTTCTGTCCCAGCCTCCCAAACGCGGGGATTACAAGCGTGCGCCACCACACCCGGCTTTAATCTTTATTTTTGAAACAGGGTCTTACTGAGTTGCAAAGGGCCTCACTAAGTAAATGAGGCTGTCCGAACTGCGATCCTCCTGTCTCAGCCTCTCAAATGCTGGGATTACAAGTGTGCATCACCAGGCCCGGGTACCCCCAACCCTTTTTAATTTTTGCTTTGAAACAGGGTCTGGCTAGGTTACTCAGTCTCACTTCTTGCTGAGGCTGTCCTCAAACCTGCAGTCCTCCTGTCTCAGCCTCCCAAGCCACCGTGTCCAGCTGGGCATAAAGTTATAAGTGAGATACATAAGCAAGCCATTGGCTTCAAGTCCCTTAAGAATCTACTTAGGGAGTATGGTACAAAAATTATGATAATTACCAAATTTAGTCAAACTGGTGATTACACACGTTAAGGAGAGAGACTGTGACCTAGCTCCGAGAACCACCAGGTGTTATCTAAGGGTATGTGCTGTGTTTTGTTTTGTTTTGTTTTGTCTGTGGTCCTGTGGATTGCATCCAGGGCATTCTACCACTGAGCCACATACGCCAGTGAAACAGGGTCTCGCTAAGTTACCACACGGTGGCCTTGAACCTGTGATCCTCTGCTCTCAGGCTTCGAAGTCCTAGGATTATAGACGTCACGGTGGTGACTAGCTTAAGGATTAGCTTTTAAATGATAATATACTTAATTATAATTTGAGTGTTTATATTTCTTTAAATCTTGCTCTAAATTCTATATCATTAGCCAGGCGTGGTGGCGCACGCTTGTAATCCCAGCATTCAGGAGGCTGAGACCGGAGCATGGCGGTTCTCGGATAGCCTCAGCTATTTAGTGAGGCTCTCCATAACTCAGGGAGACCCTGTTTCAAAATAAAGAGGAAAAATAGGGCAGGAGATGTAGCTCAGAGGGGGAATGCCCCTGGGTTCCAAAATAAATAAATAAATAAATAAATTAATTAATTAATTCTATATAATTATCTTTTATATTTTAGTTTTTTTTTTAACTAGGGTTTGAACCACCCTCGCTTATTCTATCTCCCAGCTCACCCCAGCTCATGTGTGTGTGTGTGTGTGTGTGTGTGTGTGTGTGTGCGCGCGCTACTGGAGATTGAACCCAGGGTCATTCTACCTCTGAGCTACACCGCCTAGCCATATTTTATTTTTTATTTTGAAACAGGGTCTCACTAGGGGTTGCTGAGGCTGGCTGTGAATCTGTGATCCTCCTGAGTACTAGGATTTAGGCATGTGCCACCATTCCGAGCTAAATGTCTATCATTCCTAAATGCAAGGTCATGGAGCAGGAGAGGAGTATTAAAAATATTCCATCCCTTACATTTTACAAATAACGTAAAGGAAAACTGGAGATATTAAAGCAAAATATCAATCAATATGCTGTTTTTGTATTTTTGTTTTGTTTTCTTTTGTTTTCACCATACTGGGGATTATGTAGGTGGTACTGGGGTTCCTGGCAACCCTTCTACTTTAGGGCTACACTCCCAGACCTATTTTATACTTTTTTTTTTTTTTTTTGGAAATGGGGTCTCTTAAGCCAGCACGGCTGGCTTCGAACCTGCACGATCCTCCTGTCTCCGCCTCCCAAGTGCGGGGATTACAAGCGTGCGCCACCACACCTGGCTTATTCTTTATTTTGAAGCAAAGTCTCCCTAAGTTGCGGAGGGCCTCACCAAGTAGCTGAGGCTGGCCATTAACCTGTGATTCTCCTGCCTCAGCTTCCCAAGTACCAGGATTACAAGCGTGTGCCACCATGCCAGGCTTACACTGCTGTTTTAATTAAAAATTTTAGAGAGAAAAGATAATAGCAACTTGGTTTCTATACAGTGGTATAAAATTAAATTTGTGTTCTTTGGAATAAAAAAGTCTGGGAAGATGGCGGCGGCCGCAGTTGCCAATGCAACCAAATAGGCTAGCAGAGGCCAAATAGAATAGGTATTCCTTTGAGAAATCCCAGACATTAGATTTTGGTTTAATATCTGATTGGGACAACAGCCATGACTTCCTACCTAAAATATAGTACCTAGTACCGAGCAGGAGGCTGAGCCGTGCATCCCGAGGAACTCAGCGTTGCTGTGCTGCACCGGGGCCGTGGTGCGCTTAGAACAGCAGATCCTGCTCTGTGCGGTGAAGCTGTGGGACTCCGCTCTTGGAAGGGAGAAAAAATTCATTGCTGCCGAGTGCCTGATCCCACAACCTCTTCAAACCACACATACTGTCTTCTCTTATTTAAAAAAAAAGAAAAGAAAAGAAACAATATTGGAGAGGGGTCAAGATGGCCGCGGCCGCAGCCAGGATTCTGGGGATGCAGACAAAACATATCCAACTGACCTGGAACTTTTGGAAAAATCCCGCGAAGGGGGACTGCTTCTTCCTTACATGCTTAAGAATTGTAGACATCTTCTGTAAGGAGGGAGCTCAGCGGAGAACTAGGAGGAAGGCGGTGGCAGCAGTGGTGGCGGCGTTGGCGGTGGAGGCTTGTATTTGGGAGAGGCAGAGATCTGATCCAACCCACCCTGATCTTCTGAAGAAATTGTCCCAAAGGTGGAATGCTACTGTCGCGCATGCTCAGGAATACTGGACAAGATGCAGTGTGGGAAAAGAGTTTGGGAAAGAATTGAGATGGTGGAGGCAGCAGCAATGGTAGCAGCCAGTATTCAGGAGAGGCAGAGATCTGATGCAGCACACCTGGATCTTTTGAAGAAATAGCCCCAGGTAGAATGCTACCACTGTGCATGCTCGGGAACTTGGGACAACATGCTGTGTGAAGAGGGTGATGGAAGAGAACTGAAATGGCTGTGACAGCGGCAGTGGTGGTTAGCATTTGGTAGAGGCAGAGATTCAATCCAATCCACCTCATAATTTTAAAGAAAAAGCCTCAAAGGTATACCGCAAATGCCACACGTGCTCGGGAATTCTGGAAAACAAATTGTGTGGGAAGGTGTTCGGGAGAGAACCGAGATGGCAGTGGCAGCAGCGGCGGTGATGGTGACCAGAGTTTGGAGGGGCAGTCAGATCCAGTCCAGTCCACTGTGAACTTTTGAGGAAATCTCCCCAAAAGTAGACTGTTCCTCCCACACATGATCAGGATTTCTGGACAACATGCTAAGTGGTAAAAGGGTTTGGGGGGTTTCAGAAGGAGCCCCACATGGTCGGGGTGGGCCGCCACACTGCGGGTTCTGGGAATCATCAGCCCTCATGGCCACCACACTCCTCTGCGCAGAGTGGGAGGCCAGGGTACGTATGGAGCAGCAGAGCCTGCTCTCTGGAGTGAAGGTGTGGACCTCTGCCTTTGGAGGGAGGACAAAATTTTATTGTCACTGGGTATCTGGAGTCCCAGATTTCGCAAAAGACATGTACTGCTCCCTCATATTAAAAAAAAAAAAAATCGAAGAATGCCGGGTGTGGTAGCACATGCTTGTAATCCCCACGCTTGGGAGGCGGAGACAGGAGGATTGCGCAGGCTTGAGGCCAGCCTTGCTGGCTTGAGATACCATGTTATATATATATATATATATATATATATATATATATATATATATATATTTTTTTTTTTTTTTTTTTTTTTTTTTTAAGTGGGCCTCCAGGAGTAAAGCCCAGAGGTGGAAAGGTTTCCAGGAACCCTAGTACCACCAAAAAAAACAAAAAAACAAAACAAAAAAAAAACCGGGGGGGTGGAAGAAAAAAGGGAACATCTGTAGACGACCTGCTCGTAGTGGCAGAGAACAGAGCCTGATTCACAGAAAGACAGCAAGGCCAGAGGTGGGACCTCGGAGGCCAGGATAGGAGCCTGCCAGGTGGCTAGGCCAGTGCCGGGGCTAGTGAGGCTAGGATTGGAGCCTGCCATGAGGCAAGGCCTGTGTTGGGGCCTCTGAGGCCAGAATCAGAGCCTGCCAAGGGGTAAGGCTGGTGCCGGGGCCAGCAAGGCCGAGATCAGAGCATGCCGTGAGGCAAGGTCAGTGCTGGGGCCTCGGAGGCTGGGATCGGAGCCTGCCGAGGGGTGAGGCCTCTGTCAGGGCCAGCAAACCCGGGATTGGGGCCTCCTGTGAGGGAAGGCTGATGCTGGGGCCTCCGAGGCGGGGATCAGAACCTTCCAAGGGGTGAGGCCGGTGCCTGGGCCAGCGAGGCCAGGATCGGGGCCTGCTGTGAGGCAAGGCTGGTGCTGGGGCCTCTGAGGCTAGAATCAGAGCCTGCCAAGGGGTGAGGCCGGTGCTGGGGCCAGCAAGACCGGGATCGGGGCCTACCGTGAGGCAAGGCTGGTGCTGCAGCCTCCAAGGCCGGGATTGGAGCCAGCCAAGGAGTGAGGCCAGTGTTGGGGCCAGTGAGGCTGGGATCAGAGTCTGCCACGAGGCAAGACTGTTGCTGGGGCCTCAGAGGCAGAGATCAGAGCCTGCAGAGGGGTGAGGACAGTGTCGGGGCCAGCAAGGCTGGGATCAGAGCCTGCCGTGAGGCAGGACCGTTGCTGGGGCGTCAGAGGCAGAGATTGGAGCCTGCTGAGGGGTGAGGTTGGTGCCAGGGCCAGGGAGGCCGGGATCGGAGTCTGCCATGAGCCAAGGCTGGTGCCAGGAACTTGGAGGCCAAGATCAGAGCCTGACATGTGGCGAGGCTGGTACTGGGGTCAGCAAGGCCAAGATTGGTGCCTGCCATTTGGTGAGGCTGTAGCTGGAGCCAGCGAGGCCGAGATAGGAGCTGGCCTAAAGACAAGGCCGGTGCTGGGGCCTTAGAGGCCGGGATCGGAGCCTGCCGAGGGGTTAGGCTGGTGCTGGGGCCAGCAAGGCCGGGATCAGAGCCTGCTGAGGGGTTAGGCCAGTGCCAGGGCCAGTAAGGCCGGGATCAGAGTTTATCATGAGGCAAGGCCAGTGCTGGGGCCAGCGGCCAGCATCGGAGACTGCCGTGAGGCAAAGCCGGTGCTGGGGCCCCAAGACCAGGGCTGGAACCTGCCTAGGGGTTAGGATGGTGCTGGGGCCAGTGAGGCCGGAATCGGAGCCTGCTGTGAGGCAAGGCCGGTGCTGGGGCCTCCGAGGCCGAGATCGGAGCCTGCCGAGGGGTTAGGCCGGTGATGGAGCCAGCGAGGCCGGGATCGGAGCCTGCCATGAGGCAAGGCCAGTGCTGGGGCCTCCGAGGCCAGGATTGGAGCCTGCCGAGAGATTAGGCCAGTGCCGGGGCCAACAACCAGCATCGGAGCCAGCCATGAGGCAAGGCCGGTGCTGGAGCCTCCGAGGCCAGGATCAGAGCCTGCTGAGGGGTTAGGCTGGTGCCGGGGCCAGCGGCCGGCATCGGAGCCTTCCGTGAGGCAAAGCTGCTATTGAGGCCTCTGAGGCCGTATCAGAGCCTGCCTAGGAGTTAGGCCAGGGCTGGGGCCAGCGAAGCCGGGATTGGAGTCTGCCGAGGGGTCAGGCCGGTGCCAGGGCCAGTGTGGCCAGGATCAGAGCCTGCTGTGAGTCAAGGCCGGTGCTGAGGACTTCCGAGGCTGGGATCAGAGCCTGCTGAGGGGTTAGGCTGGTGCCGGGGCCAACAAGGCCGGGAACGGAGCCTGCTGTGAGACAAGGCTGGTGCTGGGGCCTCTGAGGCCTGGATCAGAGCCTGCTGAGGGGTTAGGCCGGTGCCGGGGCCAGCAGCCGGCATTGGAGCCTTCCGTGAGGCAAGACTGCTATTGAGGACTCCGAGGCTGGGATCAGAGCCTGCCGAGGGGTTAGGCCAGTGCTGGAGCTAGCGAGGCCAGCATCGAAGCCTGCCATGAGACAAGGCCGGTGCTGGGGCCTCCGAGGCTGGGATCGGAGCCTGCCAAGGGGTTAGGCCGGTGCTGGGGCCAGCGAGGCCGGGATCGGAGCCTGCCGCAAGGCAAGGTTGGTGCCGGGGTCTCAGAGGCCGGGATCGGAGCCTATCAAGGGGTTAGGCCAGTCCGGGGCCAGTGGCCGGCATCGGAGCCTTCCCTGAAGTAAGGCCGCTACTGAGGCCTCCGAGGCCTGGATCGGAGCCTGCCGAGGGGTTAGGCCGATGCCGGGGCCATCGGCTAGCATCGGAGCCTGCCTTGAGGAAAGCCAGTGCTGGGGCCTCCGAGGCCAGGATCGGAGCCAGCTGAGGAGTTAGGCCAGCGTCGGGGCCAGCGAAACCAGAATCAGGGCCTCCCATGAGGCAAGGCCGCTGCTTGAGCCAGCGAGTTCTGGATCAGTCCACTGGGTAGCCAGGCCACAACTGGGGTTGTCAAGAGTGGGATCGGTATTTGCAATGCGGCATGCACAGAGAAATATCGCAGAAAATTAAAACCAGATGCTTCCCCTAATGAGCAATAACTAGGAGGAAAGGAGCAACAGGAAGCGGTCGAGCTATAGAAAGGGCCCTATAGTGAAGCAATTAAGGTGACCAATCAGAGGGTATGGAATAGGGGAGGATGGAGCCTCTTTAAAAAGCAGGAGGTACATAAACATATGTATCAGAGTTAATCACCAAACAACCATGGGATCGAGGGAGGGGGAGGAAATGGGATGGGGGCTGGATAAGGGCTAATTGGATGATGTGTGCTTGTATATCCTCTCAAGTCTTGTATTCCAATGTGATGTATGATTACAATGCACCAATAAAAATAAATTTAAAAAATATATGGAAAAGGGAGGAAAATGGCAGCAGCTGCAGTTGTAACTGCAGTGGCAACCACGACCGCAGTGGTGATGGTTGGTGTTAGGTTGAAAATAGAGTTAGGGGGTTTAGGAGGGAGGTAAAAACACCAACCGGGTTATCAGAGACCGCTGTTTTATTAGGCCCCCAACCCTAGTACCCTCTGGAGAGTTAGCCGGCTGGGGGAAAGGGACCAATGGGCCACGTATCTGGAGTGTTGCGTATAGTCCTGATCGACTGGCTGAGTCACGTGGCGGATCAGAGGCATCGATGTTTTATAGGCATGCCGATTCTCTCACAACATCCAGAGTCTCTCGATGTTTGGAGTCTTGAGGCACCTGGAGTCTCACAATATCTCCACTTCTGGCTTCCGGGGTTCCGCTGCAAGATCACACTGGGTGGGGGGGCCCAACTTATCAGTTGGTAGCAACCAAATAAGATATGCATCCCCCTGAGAAACCCTGGACAACAGATTTTGATTTAATAGCTGAATGGGACAACACACAGAAACATTTCCAGTCATCATATCCTATCTGAAATATAGGAGAGAGAGTGGAAAATGGCAGAATTAGAGGCAAGACTGCAGTGCAGCGCCCGCCACTGCAAGAAAAGTGATTTTTGGAGGGATATCCCAGAAGAGATCAGAAAGCAGATTGCTCCTGCCACCCATGCACCAGAAATACTTAACAACAACATACTCTAGGAGAGACCAAGAAGGCAGCAGCAATAGCCAATATTCAGGAGAGGCAGACAGATCCAACCAAATCCACCTTGAATTTTTGAAGAAATCTCTCCAAAAGTAGACTGTTTCTGTCTCACATGTTCAGGAACTCTGAACAACATACTATGTAAGAAAAAGTTTTGCACAGACAGACCAAAATGGTGGTAGCAGCAGCAGCCAGTATTCGGGAGATGCAGACAGATCCAATCCAATCCACCTTGAATTTTTTAAAATATCCCCCAAAAGTAGACTTCTCTTGCCACACATGTACAGGTATTCTGGACAACATATTATGTAAGAAAAATGTCCAGGGCAAGTCAGAGGGAGCCCCGCCCATATTGCTGGGCCAATTCGCTGTGCCAGAGGTCCCGGGAGACCTTAGCTCATGGCTGCTGTGCTCCTCTGTACTGCGCTGGGAATCAGGGTTTGATTGGAGCAGCAGATTCCGCTCTCCATGGTGAGGGTGTGAGCCTCCACTTTCAGTGGGGAGATAAAATCCATTGTTGCTAGAGAATTGGGCTCTCAGCTTCTGCAAATGACACAATGCTGTTTTATCCTACTAATATGTATGTATGTATGCATGTATGTATGTAGGAAAATAGGAACCTCTGTAAACATCATGCCCACAGTGACAGTAACCAGAGCCTGCCGGGCGGCAAGGCCGGGTCTAGAGCCGGCGAGGCCAGGCCTGAAGCCTGTTGTGTGTCAGGCCTGGAACTGGGGCCTGCTTCACAGCAAAGGGCCAGCGGGTTTCCTCAACTCTGTGGCCAGGAATCAATAGAAGCTGCTGCTGCCTCACCTAATCTCTCAGCATATTTCCAGACCCAAGTGACATCTATTTAAAAAAAACAATTGGTTGTGAGTGGATCATCCTGTCAAAGTTACTCACCTTTCAGGTTTTCAGTAAGTGGGAATAAGTGTGGAAAATAGAAGCTCTAATACATTGTTGGTGGGATTGCAAGTTGGTGCAACCACTTTGGAGAACAGTATAGAAGATCCTCAGAAGAAGGAAAACGAACTTACCATATGATCCAGCAATACCACCTCTGGGTATCTACCAAAAAGAATGAAAACCAAAATACCAAACTAATGCATGAGCAACCATGTCCATAGATGAACAGTTCACCATTGCCAAACTGTGGAACCAGCCAAGATGTCCTTCAACAGATGAGTGGATCACAAAACTCTGGGATGTGTACACAATGGAATTTGCCCAGCCATAAGGGAGAACAAAATTATGTCATTTGCAGTGAAATGTCACAAAAAATAAGAAATCAAATGCTTTCCCTAATGTGCAAAAACTAGGGAGAAATGGGTAACAGGAGGAACTCTAGATGAAGAAGGGACCCTATAGAGAAGTAATGAAGGTGTCCTATCTGAGGGGATAAGAGGGAGGATAAGGGAAACTCTTTAAAGCACATGATGTACTTAAACATATCAAAGTCAATCAGGAAGCCAAGCATGGGTAGGAAGGCAGGGGAGGGAAAGGGTTAGAGACTGGGTAGGGGCTGATTGGGTGATCTGTGCATGTATATCTCCACAAGTTTTTTTCCCCTTGAGATGTATGACTACAATGCACCAACAAAAATTCATTTAAAAGTTTTTGGCTTCTTTGGAGAGAGTCCTTGTTAAATTATTGTTGACACCAATCTGGGAACAGACCCTCAAACTGCACTGCTGCCTAAGTGGAACTCAATGAAAGTCAAGTTTCATGTGCCCTACTCTGCAAATGGACAACTGAGAGACCACAATCCTTTAGAATTCTAGTCGGTTCATCTTTCTGGGCTTGCTTTCTCCATAGAGGACCTTGCCTTAGAAATATATGTAATCATCTTACCTTTTACACTTTTTAGGAAGAAATAGAAAGCATATAACACTTTATTTATTTATTTATTTATTTATTTATTTATTTATTTATTTTTGGTACTGGAGATTCAACCCAGAAAAATTCTACCTCAAAATTACAAAGTTACACCTCCAGCCTCCCCCTCGCCTTTTTTTTTTTGGTGGTACTGGGGTTCCTGGAAACCCTTTTACCTCCAGGATACACTCCCAGACACCTATTTTTTTATATTTTTGTTTGGAAACAGGGTCTCTTAAGCCAGCGAGGCTGGCTTTGAACCTGCACAGTCCTCCTGTCTCCGCTTCCCAAGCCCGGGGATTACAAGCGTGCGCCACCACGCCCAGTCCCCAGCCCTTTTTATCTTTTATTTTGAAACAGGCTCTTGTTAAGTTGCTGAGGGTGTTGGTAGGTTGCTGAGGCTAGGCTCAGACCTGTGATCTTCCTGCCTCAGCCTCCCAAGTACTGGGATTGCAGGTGTGTGCCACCACACCCAGCATAACACCTTTTTATTGAATTTTTTTTTTTGCATAACACCTTTCTTATGGATTTTTTTTTTTTTTTTTGCAGTACTGGGGATGGAACTCAGGGGCCTTTACCTCCAAGCTATAGTCCCAGCCCTATTGTTTTTACTTGTTATTTTGAAACAGGGTCTCACTGAGTTGCAGAGGCCTCACTAGTAGCTGAGGCTGTCTGTGAACTGCGATCCTCCCAAATGCTGGGATTGCAAGCGTGTACCACCATGCCCAGCCTTGTATAGATTTTTAATGCCTGGGACATTCAGTTATCCTACTATTCCTAGCCTCCTCCTCTCTTTCTTCGTCCCCACATACTTCCTCAGCTTTCCCCTTGGCCAGGGATGCACAGGTATAAGCCTGACGTCATCTTAGAATTTATCTTGAGAAATCAGATCATTTATGCTTAAGCATTCTATCAAGAGAGCTAGGTTTTTCTTGTTATTTTTACACACACACACACACACACACACACACACACACACACAAGCCATAAAGAGCCAGGTGTGGTGGCACACGCCTGTAATCCCAGTGCTTGGGAGGCTGAGACAGGAGTATCAGGATCACAGGTTCAAGGACAGCCTCAACTATGTATCGAGACTCTCATCAACCCAGCCAGTCCCTGTTTCAAAATAAGAAATAAACTAGGGCAAAGCTATTTAAAAAAAACAACATTATGTCAGCCGGGCGTGGTGGCACACGCTTGTAATCCCAGCATTTAGGAGACTGAGACCAGAGGATCGTGGTTCGCGGACAACCTCAGCTACTTATTGAGGCCCTCTGCAACTCAGTGAGACCCGGTTTCAAAATAAAGAATTAAAAAAAAATAGGGCAGAGGGTGTAGCTCAGAGGTAGAATGCCCCTGGGTTCCATCTCCAGACCTACAAAAAAAAAAAAATTATGCCATTTGCAGGGAAATGGGTGGAACTCAAGAATATTATGCTAAGATTCGTCAGTCACAAAAAGTGAAAGGTCAGATGTTTTCCCTCATATATGGAACCTAGGGAGAAATTGAGACACAGGAGGGACTCTAGACAGAGGAGGAGAAGCCTAGTAGAGTGACAGGGGTCTAAGGGAGGGGTGGGGAGGGGAGAGAGAGACTTGATGAGGGAAAAACTTCAATGGACACAAGGTACATGCACAAACGTAGCAGTGCTAATCACAAAGTTTTACACAGGGAGGAGGGAGGGAATGGGAGCTGGGGGAGGCTCCTGAGTGCTGTAGGCATATGCTCCTCTCCCACCCTGAACTTCATGACGTATCATTACAATGCACCAATAAAAAAAATATATAAACCTTTAAACACACACACACACACACACACACACACACACACACACACACACAGACCAAACTCATGTATTTTGGCATGTTAAGTTCATAGAATGAAGTGTCTTCCTGCTCCAGGGTAATCTTCAATTCACGTGGCTTCCCAAATACACCTGTGCTTCAGAACTGAAATCTGGGCCTTGGGGCATTTTAAGTATCTTGTATTCTATTGGTTTGAATAGAAGAGATGCTTGTGTACTAGTGCCACCTATTGTTGAAAAAGTAGATGTGATTGTGACACTTGCTAATGAGACTACAAATTGCATTAATACTGACTTTAAGACTATTAAGTGATAGAAGCACAATTTATTTTTTACCTAATACAAAGGCATTACTGCAGCCAAACATGATGATACATACCTGTAATCTCAGTACTTCAGAGGTTGAGACAAGGAGGATTGTAGGTTGAAGGACAGCCTCAGCAACTTAGCAAGACTCTTGGCAACCTAGCAAGACCCTGGGCTGGGGGATATAGCTTGGAGGTAGAATGTCCCTGGGTTAAACCCCCAGTACCACATACAAAGAAAGAAAAAGAAGCCTGGCATGGTAGCACACACCTGTAATCCCAGCACTTGGGAGGCTGAGATGGGATGATCGCAGTTCTCAGACAGCCTCAGCTACTTAGTGAGGCCCTCCGCAACTTAGTGAGACCCTGTTTCAAAATAAAGAATACAAAATAGGGCAGGGGGTGTAGCTCAGAGGTTGAATGCCCCTCGATTCCATCCCCAGACCCAAAGAGAGAGAGAGAGAGAGAGAGAGAGAGAGAGAGAGAGAGAGAGAGAAGGAAGAAGAAGAAGAAGAAGAAGAAGAAGAAGAAGAAGAAGAAGAAGAAGAAGAAGAAGAAGAGAGAAAGAGAGAGAAGAGAGAGAAAAGAGAAGGAAGAAGGAAGGAAGGGGAAGAAGGAAGGAAGGAAGGAAGGAAGGAAGGAAGGAAGGAAGGAAGGAAGGGAATCATGAGGAGAGATGAAGGCTCTGGGGTTATTTACAATTTCCTATGGGTCTTTTAATTTTATGTTCTAAGAGAATCAACAGCAGAATTACCCTGGGAACCAGGAAACAAAAACAAACCTCCAATAACAGTGCCTGTGGCATTTTGGTCTTCTAATCCTAGAAGTAAAACCAGACCTCATAGAGTCTTAGCAAGTCCGTTAAGCCAACTTCCTACCCAAATTAAGAATGACTTTTGAGCCGGGCGTGGTGGTGCATGCTTGTAATCCCAGCATTCGGGAGGCTGAGACCAGAGGATCGCGGTTCGCGGACAGCCTCAGCTACTTAGTGAGGCCCTCTGCAACTCAGTGACACCCAGTTTCAATATACAGAATAAAAAATTGGGCAGGGGGTGTAGCTCGGAGGTCAAATGCCTCTGGGTTCCATCCCCAGACCCGCACACACACAAAAAAAGACTTTTGAAATATCCTCAACAAATGCCCAACTACATAAAGTTTCTGAGTGGGAAACTTACAGCCTTCACAGGGAAACCCATTCCATTCTTGAGCATTTATAATTGTCTGGGAAATCACCTTCAAATTAAATAATACTAGAAATGCCTACTTGGTTGGAAGGTCTTAAGTACGTTAGGCAAAATCACTTCCCACTTCACTGGTTACCTCTGTAGCTATCTGTTATGAGGATATGCAATGCTCTCCACGAAAGCCATGAGTTGGCAAAGCAGAAATGTTTAGAAGTAAAATAACTGAATCAGGGCTCTGACCTCAACAGTGGATGAATCCAGTAATTGATTAATAATTTGAAGGGACTTCCTGGGTGGCAATTGTAGGCAGGTGGGCTGTGGCTGGAAAAGGTAGGCCACCAGATGCTTGGCCTTGGGGACTACATAAGTCCCTGGTCCCTTCTATGTGCTCCTGTTCACTCGCTCTCTTCCTCCATCTCTCTCTCTCTCTCTCTCTCTCTCTCTCTCTCTCTCTCTCTCTCTCTCCCTTCTTCCTGGCTACCATGAGCTGAACAGCTTTCCTTTGCCACACCTGACTGACACCATAATGTTTCTGCCTTGGAGCCAGTCAACCATGGGCTGAACCTCTGAACCATGAGCCAAATAAACCTTTCCTCTTCTAAGTTGTTCTTGTCAGGGATTTTGGTCACAGAGATGCAAAAGCTACTAACACACCACTTACTCTGACTGTCCTATCCAAATATGATATGATACTATTATGTAATCATAATCTATAACCTTCCATTGATCCACTATAAAATATAACAAGACTTCTTCAATCAACAAATATAGGTGTCCCTCAGTATCCATGAGAGATTGGTTGGTTCCAGGACACCCCCTCAACCCTTAAATTCCAATATGTATGGACATTCAAGTACCATATATAAGATGGCATAGAATTTGCAGAGAACCTATGCACATATTTCTGAATATTTTAAATCATCTCTATATTATTTATATAATCTAATGCAATACAAATGCTATATGCATATGTATATATACATATAGTTATTATACCTTGTTGTTTATGGAATAATTACCAGGGGAGGGTCTGTATATGTACAGATACATTTTTTTTAATATTTCTGATCTGCAGATACAGAATCCATGATTCCAAGGGCCAGTTGTAGTAATTTAAATAAGGCTTGGATCCAGGTGAGGTGGTGCACACTTGTAATCCCAGTACTTGGGAGGTTGAGATAGGAGGATCACAGATTCTTGGCCAGCCTAGGTACTTAGTGAGGCCCTCCATAACTTAGTGAAACCCTGTTTCAAAATAAAGAATAAAAAATAAGGCTGGGGTTGTAGCTCAGAGGTAGAATGCCTCTGGGTTCAATCTCCAGTACCTCAAAAATAAATAAATGAATAAATAAATAAATAAGTCTTGGAAGGGAATATACATTTCTTTCCCTAAAATCTTCTTGCCATATATATATAATTTTTTTTTTGCAGTGCTGGGAATAGATCCAGGGGCATTCTATCTCCAAGCTACACACCTAGCCCTATTTTTTCCTTTATTTTGAAACAGGGTCTCACTAATTTGCAGAAGGCCTCACTAAGTAGCTGAGGCTGTCTGTGAACTGTGACCCTCCTGTCTCAGCCTCCCAAGTACTGGGATTACAAGTGTGTGCCACCATGCCCGGCTAATGCTTTTCTAATTTGCACATTTTCCACGTTAGACATAGCTGCTTTTAGTAAATGTCAATGCTTTTGTTTCTATTTTTTTTCAATTATAATACATTTGCTTTAAATGTGGATAATATAATATTTAACTTCCCTCCTTCCTACTTTCCTTTCTTTCTTTTTGGTACTGAGGATTGAACTTAGAAGCATTCTACCTCCAAACTACATTCCTAGATTTTTATTTTTATTTTGAAACAGGGGGTCTTGCTAAGTTGTTGGGGCCAGCCTTGAATCTATAATCCTCCTGTGTCAGCCTCCAAAGTACTAGGATTATGGATGTGCACCACAACCCAGCTGGATAATACAGTATTTCTATAGCGTAGAAAGGGCTGGATGTGTTTCTCTGTCAAGTCCATGCTTTCATCAATAATCTTCATCTCAAGATGGGCGTGGTGGCACACGCTTGTAATCCCATGCTTGGGAGGCTGAGACAGGAGGATCGCACAAGTTCGAAGCCAGCCTCAGCTACTTAGTGAGGCCCTTTGCAGCTCAGTGAGACCCTGTTTCCAAATAAAGAATAAAAAATAGGGCAGGGGTGTAGCTCAGAGGTAGAATGCCCCTGGGTTCCATCCCCAGTACCACACACACACACACACACACACACACACACACACACACACAAGAATTTTTCAAACCCCACATTTCAGCCAGTCCTCAGGATGCTGCAGGTAGGCTGCTGTGCTTTTAAAGGATGAAATTTCATAAAGTTCTGAGAACCTAAAGGAGATGGGCAAATGTCCTTTGGATGTTGTTCGAGGATAAAATTCAGTTCTTCATTTATTTATTTATTTATTTATTTATTTATTTATTTTTTGGTGTGGTACTGAGGGTGGAACCCAGAGGCTTTCTACCTCCGGGCTATACTCCCATACCTTTTTTAAAAATATTTTATATGGAAACAGGGTCTCACTAAGTTGCCGAAAGCCTCACTAAATAGCTGAGGCTGGCTTCGAACCTGCGCAATCCTCCTGTCTCAGCCTCCCAAGCGCGGGGATTACAAACTGTGCCACCACGCCCGGCTAAATTCAGTTCTCCCTTTGCTTCAGGGCTCAAAGAATGAGGACAAGAAGATCAGGAAACAGAAAGGAGAGAGGGCAGAGAAAAGAAGCAAGCGGTGAAAATAAAAGGGACAAGAAGCAACTTAAAAGCCCCAGAAGTGATTTATGGCCCTCTGGAGTCGCGCTCTCTGTGACCTTCTGGGCTGTCCCACCTTCTGCCTGAAGGAAACCGAAGGACTGGAGTCCCAGTGATCCTGTGTCTTCTGTTGAACACAGGCTCTCTCTGCGTTCTTGCTTCCTTACTGCTTAAATCGGGGTGTATTTTCCTTAAAAGACTAGGAATGAGCCACCGCATGACCCAGCCATACCACTCCCCAGCATCTCCCTGAGAGAATGAAAGTTCACGGAATACTCTAGTAACACGCACACGCGTGCTCATAGCAGCACAGTTCAAAACAGCCAAGTTCTGGAACCAGCCCAGGCATCCAATCACCCGTCCATCAACAAGTAAAGTAAAAGTGATCTGTGCACACAGTGGAATTCTACTCAGCCATAAAAACAAAATGTATCATTTGCAGGAAAATGGATGGAACTGGAGAACAAACATCATGCTAAGAGACATTAGCAGTCTCAGAAAGTGAGGGGTGGTATTTTTTTTCCCTCACATGTGGAAGCTAGAGAGAAAACAGGAAACATAAAGGACTTTAAATAATGCAGAGAGAGACCCGTGGAGTAGTTGAATAGAGGGAGTGAGGGAGGAAGGTTGAATAAACAGTGTAAGTAATTCTACGGCAATATGTGAAGATATCACTGCCCATTGCATGTGGGGAGGTGGAGGGATACAGAGGACACGCCACGAGCTGCATACATGTGTTTGTATCACAGTGAACCCGACTATGATGTTTAATTGAAATGCACTAATAAAATATTTTTTTAACTAGGTAGTGGTGGTGCACGCCTGTAATCCCAGCACTTAGGAGGCTCAGATAGGAGGATTAGAGGTTTGACACCAGTCTCAGCAACTTTGTGAGACTCAGTTTTAAAATAAAAAGTAGGGGCGGGCGTGGTGGCACACTCTTGTAATCCCAGCATTTGGGAAGCTGAGACAGGAAGATCACGTTTGTGGACAGCCTTAGCTACTACTTGGTGAGGTCCTCTGCAATTTGGTGAGACTCTGTTTCAAAATAAAGAGTAAAAAAATAGAGCTGGGAGTGTAGCTAAGAGGTAAAATGCCCCTGGGTTCCATCCCCCAGT
The DNA here is from genome assembly GCF_963383645.1 of Muscardinus avellanarius. Taxonomy (NCBI): domain Eukaryota; kingdom Metazoa; phylum Chordata; class Mammalia; order Rodentia; family Gliridae; genus Muscardinus; species Muscardinus avellanarius. The sequence goes on along the minus strand of NC_137787.1, from coordinate 120,566,393 downwards.
ACCACAAAAAATAAATAAATAAATAAATAAATAAATAAATAAATAAATAAATAAATAAATAAATAAAATAGGGCCGGGGAATGTAGCTCACAGGCACAATGTCTCTGGGTTCAATCTTTAGTACTACTACTACTATTACTACTACTAATACTGATAATAATAGTTATTATGTTATATAACTATTATTGTTGTTGTTTTGTGGAGTGGTGATTTATCCCAGGGGCATTCTATCTCTGAGCTATACTTTCAGCACTATTATCTTTTATTTTTTAGTTTGAAACAGGTTTCCACAAAAACAATAATAGTCTTTTAATATCAGGGCTAAAATCAATGACCCGCATGTATATGTATGTGTATATCGACTGAGGAGACTTAGCCCAGTTACAGTGTTTGCATAGCATGTGTTAAGGCCCAGGGTTTCATCCCCAGCACTGCAAAACATATATAAACTGGTTTCAGGAAACTGTTGGGTGTTGAATTATGTCTTCAAAAAGGTTTATTCAAGTCATGACTCTTAGCACCAGTAAATGTGGCCTTATTTGAAAATGAGTCCAATATCATCAAATTGGCAGATATAAACCAAGTTGAGGCCAAACTGCACCAATCCAGACACTGGTATCTTTATTTTTTAATTTTATTTTATTTTTGGTATTGGGGATGAAACCCAGGGGCAGTCTGCCTCCAAGCTTCACCCCTAGCCCTTTTTATTTTTTATTTTGAAACAGGATCATGCTAGGTTAGTGAGGCTAGCCTTGAACTTTCAATCCTCCTGTCTCAGCCTCCCAAGTACTGGGATTACAGGCATGCACTACCACATCCAGCTGATGACTGAAATTTTATAAGAAAAAAAGAGAAAGATTCAGACACAGACATACGCAAAGGACAGTTGGGTGATGATAGGGTAGAAACTGGATGATGTGACTGGTAGCCAAGGATCAGCCCAGGACTGCCAGCACCACCAGCTAGGAGAGGCTAGGAGGGACTCCACGCGTGAGCGGCAGAGCAATCACCGCCCCACAGACACGAATCCCGACTTCTAATGAGGCATGGCGGCCCATGCCTGGAATCCCAGTGCTTGGGAGGCTGAGACACAAGGATCACAGTTTGGAGGCCAGCCTGGGCAACTTAATGAGATCCTCAGAAGCTTAGCAAGACCCTGTTTCAAACTAAAAAATAAAAGAAAATAGAGCTGGAAGTATAGCTCAGAAAGCCCCTGGGTTCAATCGCCATTACCACAAACAAAACAAAAACCAAAATGAAAGAAAAAATATCAAGCCGGGCGTGATGGTGCATACTTGTTATCCCAGCATTCGGGAGGCTGAGACCTGGAGGATCGTGGACAGCCTAAGCTATTTAGTTAGTGAGGCCCTCTGCAACTCAGTGAGACCCTGTTTCAAAATAAAGAATAAAAAAGTGGGCAGGGGGTGTAACTCGGAGGTTGAATACCTCTAGGTTCCATCCCCAGCCCCGCAAAAATAAATAAATAAATAAATAAATAAATAAATAAAAGTGTTCAAGGCCCTGGATCCCATTTCTAGCACTGTAAAAAACATAAATAAGTTGGGCGTGGTGGCACACGCTTAAAATCCCAGCGCTTGGGAGGCTGAGACAGGAGGATCACACAGGTTTGAGCCAACTTCAGCTATTTAGTGAGGCCCTCTGCAACTCAGGGAGACCCTGTTTACAAATAAAGAATAAAAAATAGGGCTGGGGTGTAGCTCGGAGGTAGAATGACCCTGGGTTCCACCCCCAGTACCGCAAAATAAATAAATAAATAAATAAATAAATAAATAAATAAATAAATAAATAATTGAATGAGTTGAAAGAATTGGCTATGATGTGAGCAAATGATGTTTCCTCTTACTTTGCTCCTCCCCCACTTGACCCAGTTTGTGTGTTGCTTCTCCACAGGGAGCCTAAGTGTGAGTTGTTGGACTGTTCTGTGTGAGATACTGCCAAGACATTCGCTATCCCTCAGCAGCAATCCAGACCCTCAGCAACTTAGTAAGACCCTGTTTCAAAATAAAAATAGTAAACGGGCCGGGGATGAAGCTCAGAGATACACCAGCCCTGAGTCCAATCCCCAGTACCAAGAAGAATGTCTTGGTGTGTAGGAAGCCCCTCACCTCCCTGCCTACACCTGCCAGGCCCTCCCTCTCCTCAGGCTCAGGTTGCTACCAGAGCTCTCCCTCCTGGTCAACGATCTTCATGCCTTCCAGCCATCCCTGGAGCCAACCCTCCTTGCTTCCCTGGACCTGGAGTAGCTCTGTGAGTAGAATTTTCTAAAATGATGGACACACTCTGTATCTGAACATCTGATCCAACAAGCACCAGCCCCACGTGGTTACGAGACACTGGAAACATGCCTCGGCACTCGACTGACATTTTATAGTCGGTCTGGACCTGTAATCCCAGTACTTGGGAAGCTGAGCCGGAGGTTCAAAGCCAGCTTCGGCAACCTTGCGAAGCCCTCTGCAACTTACTGAGACCCTATTTCAAAATAAAAATAAAATTGAACTGGGTTTGTAGCTCCGAAGTAGAATGCCCTTTGGTTCCATCCCCAGCACCACCAAAAATATAATTAGTTAATTAAATTTAATTTTTACTTAATTTTTTTTGTGTGTGATACTGGGGTGGAACCCGGGGGCTTTTCTACCTCCGGGATATACTCCCAGACCTATTTTATGCTATTATTTGGAAACAGGGTCTCTCTCACTAAGTAGCTGAGGCTGGCTTTGAACCTGTGCGGTCCTCCTGTCTCAGCCTCCCAAGCACTGGGATTACAAGTGTGCGCCACCACACCCGGCTTAATTTTTACTTAATTTTAATGAATGTAAATTTATTTGTTCATTCATTAATTTACTGGTGATTGAACCCAGGAACGTTTTTTTTTTTAAGTGGTGGTACTGGTGATTGAACCCAGAGGCATTCTACCTTCAAGCTACACCCCCAGCTCTACTTTATCTTTATTTTGAAACAGGGTCTCGCTAGGTTGATTTGAGTCTCACTACTTGTGAGGCTGTCCTCAAACTTGGGATCCTCATGTCTCGGCCTCCATGGTACAAGTATTACAGGTATGTGCCACCATGCCTGGCAACCCAGAAGCATTTTACCTTTAAGTTACACCCCCAAACCTTTTTATTTTTATTTAAAACAGGGTCCAGCTACATTGCTGAGGCTGGCCTCGAACCTGTGATCCTCCTATCTCAGCCTCCCAAGTACTGGGATGACAAAGTATGCCCCACGCCAGCTTAATGGGCATCAGTTTGCTGCTGGCACGTCCTGTCCTGGGTGGCAGCCCAGGCCACCTTTGAGGCCAGCCCAGTCTCTTCATTGCCCCATCTCCTTCTACTCCTAGGCCCACAGACACCAAAGTGATAGACGACACAGTGCAGAGACACTCATCTACATACACTCTGCCCACTGGCCTGGAGATCTGCAGAATGTCCCAGGTTTTGAAAACCGCCGGCCCCTGCTCTGCCTTTAGAGTGGCAAATATTTGGGGAATGTACGAAGTCACAAAGAAGCCCATCATCCAGCCATTTGGATAAGCCATTGCTGACAGAAATTTTATCACAAGAATGAATTAAGCCGGCTCCACTTGGAATTTTCATCTGATATTTCCAGTGACCTCTGATAATGTCAGTCCATTGGTATTTCTCAGCTACTGTGTACAGAGCAGATTGCTAGACTGGAAAAGGCAAAAATGATACTCCTCAGGACTCATCATTCACAAAGAATTCTCATAAAATCAGCTCTTTGGGATGTGCTTGTCGTCTCACCTTCGTCACTAATCTATCCCCTGCCGTAAGCCGTAAGCTTCTTAATGACAGACAGAACCTTACACAACCTTCCATTCTCAGCCTACACCCTTGGCTTTAGTGCTGCCTCTCAGACTGCTGGGAGCTTCTCAGAAATGCATTCTCCAGGCTGGGAGCAATGGGAGGCTAAGACAGGAGGATCACAGGTTCAAGGTCAGCCTCTGCAACTTAGTGAGGCCTTCAGCAACTTAGACTCCATTTCAAAATAAAATATAAAAAAGGCCTGGGGGTGTAGCTTGGAGGTAGAATGCCCCTGGGTTCAATCCCCAGTACCAAGAGAAAAAAAAAAAAAAGGGTAAAGAAAGGAAGGAAAGGAGAAAGGAAAAGAGGGGTGGAGGGAAGGGAAATGCAATCCCCAACTAATTTCTATTTGAGTTGCCTATGAACAAGATGCCCAGGCCATGTTTGCATATTGCAATGTTAGAATGCGCGGATCTAAACTATTCAGAAATTTCCACGATTCCAGTAAATACTCGTGCTTGTTAGTAAGACAGTAATAGACAGGTCTTCAGTTTGTATTATATTTTGTGAAATATTTAAATCATCTGCATAAAGCTTGTCCACTAATTAACTATAACTTAAACTTGAGAAGTAGCATATTGTGGAAAGAGAACTAGCCTGACTGTGGAACAGCTCAGTTTTGTGACATAGCTTTGGGCAGGTGGGCACGGTGGCACACACCCGTAATTCCGGTATTTGGGAGGCTGAGACAGGAGGATTGCAGGCTCGAGGTCACCTTTAACAATTTAGCAAGACCCTTTGCAACTTAGCCAAACCCTGTTTCAAAATAAAAAAATAGAAAGGGCTGGGAGTGTAGCTCAGAGGTAGAATGTGCCTGGGTTCCATACCTAGCACCAAAACAAACAAACAAGGCATCAATTTTGTTGGCTTTCAGTTATTTTCTTATTTTAATTGCTATTCATTTACATAACACATAAATAAGGGGTCTTATATTACCTACATAATATAGAAAATGAGGACTTTCCACTAGAGGCCTCCAAGCTGGAGACCACAACTTTTGGGGATTTCATTAAAAGTAATGCTGAGACCTCAAACAATGTTTCTTGGTGCGCACAACAGCCGGATATGGGCTTTATCCATTTAACCGCGATAAGGTTACCTGGAATTTTCTCATTAGCTACCACACTTTCATTGCTTCCCCAGATTAAAGTCAAGATTTAAGCTGTCTCAGACATAGGAGAAAGTCTCTCATTTTTTAAAGACTTCCGGAATTAATATGGAACTGATACTTGAACAGTCTTCACTGTAAACGAACCCCGTGCATCTGTAAGTCATTGTTGGAGCCTTCATCCCCATCATCACTGGAGATTAGGGATAGCAAGTGGCCCTTCTCTGAAAGAGTCTTTTATATAGAACTGACCAGGGATTAGTTGTCGACTGGAGGCAGGACCCTCCGGGGAGGGTACACAGGCTACTTGTGGGGACTCGTGTGAAGGAAGTGGACTAACCCAAAGGCTGCCCACTACCCAGTATTTCCCGGAGCCAGAGCCCTTCGGCTCAAGACAAAAAGAAGACATATTCATCCAGATCATCTCCTGCTCATCCTCTGCTTATGAATGTGAAGCTTTCCTTTCCTTTTCTTTTCCCTTCCTCTCTTCACTGTGGTAGAGGCATCAAACCCAGGGCTTCGCGCTCTGCGCTCTGCTGCTGAGCCCGCCCTCACCTAAACTTTCTTTTCTGTGTGACTTTACGGACTTCCCACAGTCACTATTTTGTAAAAGCAAAAGCAGATCTGTTCCCACTAGGGTTGAAAATGTTGCAGGCCCGCACTGTCCTAGGGACTAATAAAGACTGTGTCTCGATACTGCACTGCGTTCCTAAGAAGATGTGATTTCCCACACCCCTGCTTATACCAAACACACTTTCAAACATAGAGAGAGTTCTGCCTGTCAAGCAGCCAATCTGGCTGTAATTAAAAGGGAGGAAACATTTTATCTAAGAAAATATGTTATTTGGTTGAAGTACCAATAAGAAAAACGGTGAAAGGTGATAACCAGACATAATTTGTGTTCCTGTTTTTTATTTACCAGATGAGCCATTGGAAGAAAAACTGCTTTGACTACAGACTTATTATATTTGAATATGTTTCTGACGGTTCACATCACGATTGCTGCAGAGACTGTAAAAATAACTTTGAATCCCCCTGTCAAGTGAAGCATGAAGATTCAGTTTCATTTTCAACTCAGCTCAGTTGAGAAATATGCCCTAAAAAGAAATTCTCATTTTACCTTCTTAGAGCCCCAACAGCTGCCTGACGAATTATAAAATGTATTTAGCCCAATCGGAAAGTTAGACTCATGATCCCTGAAGAAATTGCCTGGGAAGAGTCTCACACATGCTAGGAAAAGGCTTTAAAACTCCACCGAGTCTTCAGAAAGTGAGCCACACTGGGGGATTTTAACAAAGGGCCACTTCTTTGTTTCTTTTTTCCTGCCTCAAGAATGCTTCTGATCTCTACTACTGCTGAATCCTTTACTTACTGTGTTATACATGGGTGCACAGGGCTTCATTCCTGAATTTCACATCCTTCTGGGTACATCACATAACCATAGAGAAAAAATATTTAATGTCAAAATGCATATAAACATTTATTTTTCACACATAAGCAAACTTTGTATACATATATGGACTCTCATATGCTTATGTTTTTCAACTATTTACCCACAATCATAATCAGGCTTTCAAACAGTGTATCTTTCTGAAGCTACAGACAGCCTTTTTTTTTTTTTTTTTTTTTTTTGGTGGTACTGGGGGTGGAACCCAGGAGGCTTTCTACCTCCGGGCTATACTCCCAGACCCACTTTATCTTTTATTTGGAAACAGAGTCTCACTCAGTTGCTGAGAGCCTCACTATGTAGCTGAGGCTGGCTTCGAACCTGCGAGATCCTCCTGTCTTGCCTCCCAAGTGCAGGGATTACAAGCATGCACCACCACGCCCGGCTACAGACAGCCCCTTTGATGAGTTATTGACTACTGAAGACCCAGAGTCATTGTGACCTTTCAAAGCCCATCCCAGGGGAGCATGTTCAGAGCTCTAGGACAGATGCAAATGGTCTAGTCGGAAGCGGCTCCTGTCTGGATTGGTGGCCTGTATGATACATAGCTGTCATCCCATCTAATGCTGGCAGGAGGCTTCAGATGGCCCACGCCAGGCCTTATCTACACTAACTGTGAGGTGTAATTCACTGCCGCTATCATCCCCCCAAAAATTATAATACAGCATTCCAAAATATGCGTGGTGGCGCACGTTTGTAATCCCCGCACTTGGGAGGCGGAGACAGGAGGATCGCACTGGCTTAAGAGACCCTGTTTCTAAATAAAAAAGTATAAAAAATAGGTCTGGGAGTGTAGCCCGGAGGTAGAAGGGCTTCCAGGAACCCCAATACCACCAAAAAATATATTTTTTTCTGCAGCATCGATAATTTTGATATTTGCACGAGGGAAAAATAAGTAATTCTTATATTAATAAAAGATGTCCCATGCGCTATCTCACTGATTTATCTCCTTTGAGTGAATTCAAAGATTTCCAGTGAAATTTGTAAACCCTTTACAGTCATTCCTCAGTGTCCACAAGAAATGATCTTCCTTTCCTCGTGGATACCAAACCCTGCAGATGCTCAAGTCTCTGGTAGAAAAGGGCAGAGTATTTGCACAGAGCCACTGCCTACCTTCCCATTTGGTTTAATTTTTTTCCCTGAGGGTACGCAGGATGAAGTACAGGGCATTCTACCTCCCAGCTATAGCCTCAACACCCCTTTTTTTAAATTTTGAAACAATCTTACTAATTTGCTGAGGGTATAGCTAAATTGCTGAGGCTGACCTCAAACCTGAGATCCTCCTGCCTCAGCTTTCCAAGTACTGGGATTACAGGCGTGTGTTAAATGATCTCCAAATTACTTACAGTGCCTAATACAATATACACACTATATGAATAATTGTTATACTGTATTATTCAGGGAAATATGCCCAAAGGAATGTCTGTACGTAGTCAATGCAGATGCAATATTTTTCAACTATTTTTGAATTGTGTTTGGTTGGATCTGTGAATTTAGAACAAAGATATAAAGAGCTGACTGAATTTTGCCTAAATAATAACTTCGGTTATTAAGCTTCTTAAATCCACATCTGAGTGAGATAGAAAACGTTTCTTTCAGCTAGGTGTGGTGGCACATGCCTACAGTCCCAGCTACTTGAATCTGAGGCAAAAGGACCATTTGAGTACAGGAGCTTGAGGTCAGCTTGGGGAACACAGTGAGAGGCTGTCTCAAAAAAAAAAAAAAAAAAAAAAAAAAGCCAGGCATAGTGAACACGCTTGTAATCCCAGCGCTTGGGAGGCTGACACAGGAGGATCGCGCAGGTTCAAAGCCAGCCTCAGCCACTTAGTGAGGCTCTCGGCAACTTAGTGAGACCCTGTTTCCAAATAGAGTATAAAATAGGTCTGGGAGTATAGCCGAGAGGTAGAAAGGCCCTGGGTTTCATTCCCAGCATCACACACACAAAAAAAAAGATTGCAATGCATACTGAGATCCTTTGAACAGAAATATAGAAAAGTTCATCATGCAACACAGACATAAGCACTATAATTATTTCTAGAGAGTTGTTTCTGATCTCTAATTGTTTACTGTTATAATGTCCCTTTTCCTAAATTCTCTGTTCTGTTTGTCTCATCTAATTCCTTTATTTATTTATATTTTTGGTACTGGGGATTGTTTTTTTTTTTTGTTTTTGTTTTTTTTTTTTTTGCTACTGGGGATGAAACACAGGGCATTCTACCTCCAAGCTACAACCCCAACCCTATTTTTTATTCTTATTTTGAAATAGGGTCACACTCAGTTGCAAAGGGCCTAAGTAGTTGAGGCTGTCCACGAACCATGATCCTCCTGTCTCAGCCTCCCAAATGCTGGGATTACAAGCGTGCACCACCACACCTGGCACTTACTTATTTGTGGCATTGGGAATTGAACCCAGAGCCATTCTACCTCTGAACTACACTCCAGGCAAATTTTATTTCTTATTTGGACACAGGGTCTCACTGAGTTGCAAATGGCCTCACTAAATTGCTGAGGTTGTCCTCAAACCTGAGATCCTCTGTCTCAGCCTCCCAAGTAGTAGGTGATAGGTCAGGTCCCCCCCACACGACCCCGCAGCAGGGACAGGAGGCGGAGCCCTGGAAGCCAGAAGCGGAGATATCTCGAGAATCCAGGTGCTAGGCATCACCAAGCTCCAGATGTCGCAAGAGAACCAGCATTCCCACAATTAGCCCCATCCCCAAAACCCCCGCTTAAAACATGGGCACTTCCACCCTGCCACATGTGACTCAGCAGGCCGATTGGGACTATGCGCGTCTCCAGACGCATGGCTCCTCCTTCCTTCCCCCACAGCCAGCAGACTCCCTGAGGGTGCCGGGTTCCTGATTAAATAACCTGGTTGGTGCTTGCCTCCTCTGCAATTTCTCCAAACTCTATTTTCAATATTTCACTAGGATTATAAGCATGCCCCACCATGCCTGACTAGCCCTTTTTATTTATTTTATTTTCTTTCTTTATTTCATTTTATTTTATGTTGTGGTACTGGGGATGAAACCCAGGAGTGTTCTACCTCCAAGCTACAACCCCAGTCCTATTTTTTAATTCTTTATTTTGGAACAGGATCTCATTGAGTTGCAAAGGGCCACACTAAGTAGCTGGGGGTGGCCCTGAACCTGTGATCCTCCTGTCTCCACTTCCCAAGTACTGGTTTGTTTGTTTGTTTGTTTGTTTAGTTAGTTAGTTAGTTAGTCAGTTAGTTAGTTATTCATACTGGGGGTTGATGTTAACCCCAGCCCTTTTTCCTTTTTTATTTTATTCTTTTTTTTTTTTTTTTTTTTTTGGTGGTACTGGGATTCCTGGAAGCCCTTCTTCCTCCGGGCTACACTCCCAGACCTATTTTATATTTTTGAAACAGGGTCTCTTACGCCAGCACGGCTGGCTTCGAACCTGCGCGATCCTCCTGTCTCCGCCTCCCAAGCGCGGGGATTACAAGCGTGCGCCACCACGCCCGGCCTTATTTTATTCTTAAGACATGGTCTCTCTAAATTATCTAGGCTGGCCTTGAACTTGGGATCCTCCTGCCTCAGCCTCTAGAGTAGCTGGGATCACAGGCCTGAGCCACCATATCCAGCTTTTTACTTTTTAGTAAGAAATTGTGGTGGCAGAAAAATAAAGATAAGAAGCCAGAATAATGCACAAGCAGCCCTTGATTTAGAATGGTGTGGATTAGGACTTTTCAGCTTTACAGTGGTGTGAGAGCTACAAGCATTCAGTGGAAACTGCGCTTGGAATTTCGAGTTTGGGTCTTTCGGGGGCTGGTGCTTTGTGATCTGATCCTCAAGTCTTTTGACACCAGGTAGCAGCAAGAACGATACCAGGCAGGCAACCCCGGCGTCTCAGGGGAGCCAGCAACACTCCACAGTGTGCGTGTCGCTAAGCTATGTGCTTCCATAGGTTCAGGGGATTCAATAAAATTTGACTGGCAACGTTTGCAACTTTTTTTTAGGTGGGTTCACCAGAATGTAACCCCGACTAAGTCAAAGAGCATTTGCATACTAGAAAGCTTCTACAGTTACTAGACATGAGCCAAAGGCCGGCACTGAGGAGAGGGTGGTCAGATGCCGGAGAGTGTCCAGGAGACAAAAGCAGACCGGGGACGGGAGTGAGTGATCTTTTATTACTATAAGAGAAATTTCCTGTCTGAATTTTTCTGGGAAGCGGCAGGAGAGGTACTGGGGATTGAATTCAGGAAACTTCTATGTCCAAGCTATACCTCCAGCCCTACTTTTATTTTTATTTTATTTTGAAACAAAGTCTTGTAATGTTGTTGAGGCTGGCCTCAAACCTGTGATCCTCCTGTCTCAGCCTCTCAAGTACTGGGATTACAGGTCTGTGCCACCAATCCCACTGAGTGTTTAAATTGCTAAATTGCTGAGAGTCTCATTAAGTTGCTGAGGCTGGCCTCAAACCTAAGATCCTCTTGTCTCATCCTCCCAAGTACTAAGATAACAGGCGTGTGCCACCGCACCTGGCTCCTCTCTGGCTTCTCACTGGAGGATCCAACATGTCTCACTGAGCTACAACCTCCACAATAGCCTTTTAATAATATAATATTTAAGCCGGGCATGATTGTGCCTGCTTGTAATCCCAGCATTCGGGAGGCCAAGACAGGAGGATCGTGGTCATGGACAGCCTCAGCTACTTAGTGAGGCCCTTTGCAACTCAGTGAGACCCTGTTTCAAAATAAAGAATTAAAAAAAATAATAAATAGGGCTGGAGCCAGGCGTGGTGGCACATACTTGGAATTCTAGTACTTGGGAGGCTGAGACAGGAGGATCCAGGTTCACGGCCAGCCTCAGCTACTTAGTGAGGCCTTTGACAGCTTATATGCTGTCAGAGGTAATATGCCCCTGGGTTCAATCTTCAGTACTGCAAAAAAAAAAAAAAAAAAAAAGAAGGAAAGAAAGAAAGAAAAAATAGGGCTGGGGGTATAACTTGGAGGTAGAATGCCCCTGGCTTCCAAACCCAGTAACACTCACACACACACACACACACACACACACACACACACACACACTATTTAATTTCACTTTGCTGTACAACAGTTTTCAGAGGAAAGGTAATACAAGACAGTAAGTAAGTGAGAATTAAATAATTTATTTATTTATTTTATTTTTTGTGGTACTGGGGATTGAACCCAAGAACATTCTACCTCTGAGCTACACCCTGTTTCAAATTAAAGAATTAAAAAGAGCCAGGCGTGATGTAATTCTGGCATTTGGGAGGCTGAGACAGGAGGATCGCGGTTCGCGGACAGTCCCAGCTAATACTTAGTGAGGCCCTTTGCAACTCAGTGAGACCCTGTTTCAAAATAAAGAATAAAAAATAGGGCTGGGGAAGTAGCTCAGAAGTAGAATGCCTCTGAGTTCAATCCCCAGCACGAAAGAAAGAAGACGGAAAGAAAGAAAGAAAGAAAGAAAGAAAGAAAGAAAGAAAGAAAGAAAGAAAGAAAGAAAGAAAGAAAGAAAGAAAGGCGGGCGGGCTAAGTAAATTGCAGAGGGCTCCAGTAAGTAGCTGAGCCTGGCTTTGAACCTGCAATACTCCTGTCTCAACCTCCCAAGTACTAGATATACAAGCGTTCGCCACTAAGCCCGGCTGAGTTGGAGAATTTAAATAGGACATTTTCATGGGTCACCAGTGTATTGGTTAGAATGATTTGTGCTAGCTGTTATAAGAATCAGCCCTAAAGTCTCTTAAAACCAGAAAAGTCAGTGAAACATGCACTGAGTTTCTCCTTGGCAGATCTCCCCAGCAGGTGGCTTCTATTTCTGCTGTGTCCTCTGACACACACGTGACTTTCAAGCTCCATACAGTGGACCAAAAGTCAGGCCATGGAGGAAGGTTCACTGGCTCTTAGTGACCTTAGGATGGACATGACCCACCTCCGCCTACGTGCCAGCAGCCAGGACGTGACAACACCCCTCCCTTTGTGGAAAGCTAGAAGAGGAATATGGGGTTTGGTGGATATCTTGCTCTATGACAGCTGAGAATGGCAGGCTGAAGAAACTGGATACGATTCACCATGCTGCAGCTCAGGGTTGTCAAGTATGGTATGAGACCACACAGGACAAGCAAGATGATGCTGGAAGAACACAGTAAACTTTCTATGTACAGCTCATTTCTTTTTTTTTTTTCTTTTCTTTCTTTTCTTTGTTTTTTTCTTTTGGTGGTACTGGGGGTGGAACCCAGAGGCTTTCTACCTCTGGGCTATACTCCCAGACCTTTCTTAATATTTTATTTGGAAACAGGGTCTCACTAAGTTGCTGAGAGCCTCACTAAGTAGCTGAGGCTGGCTTCGAACCCCTGTGATCCTCCTGTCTCAGCCTCCCAAGCGCGGGGATTACAAGCGTGTGCCACCACGCCTGGCTTATTTTGTGGGGGGGGGGGCATTCTACCTCCAAGCTACACCCCCAGCATTATTTTTAGTCTTATTATTATTTTTTAAATTTTAAATTTTTTTGGTGGTATTGGGGGTAGAATCCAGGGGCTTTCTACCTCCAGGCTATCCTCCCAGACCTATTTTATACTTTATTTGGAAACAAGGTCTCACTAAGTTGCTGAGAGCCTCACTAAGTAGCTGAGGCTGGCTTCAAACCTGCGCAATCCTCTTGTCTCAGTCTCCCAAGTGCGGGGATTACAAGCATGTGCCACTATGCCAGCTCCCAGGTAGAATGCCCCTGAGTTCCATCCCCAGTACCACCAAAAATAAAAAATAAAAAAAAGTAGGACTGGGGCTGCAGCTCAGAGACAGAATGCCCCTAGGTTTAACCCTAAATACCACAAAAAATAATTAATTAACTGAACATAATACCAGACCTTTGTATATCTAGCTCAAAAAACTTGAGATTTTTAAAGCAAACGAAGCCAATTTGGTCATATTGATTTTACTAAAATTAGCATTCTTAAAAAGAGCAAAATAAACCAGGCATGGTGGCACACACTTGTAATCCCAGCAGTTGGGAGGCAGAGACAAGAGGATCACAGTTTGCGGACAGCCTCAGCTACTTAGTGAGGACCTGTTCCAAAATAAAGAATAAAAAATAGGGCTAAGGGTGTAGTTTAAAAGTAGAATGCCCGGAGCCGGGCGTGGTGGCGCATGCTTGTAATCCCAGCATTCGGGAGGCTGAGACCGGAGGATCGCGGTTCACAGACAGCCTCAGCTACTAAATGAGCCCTCTGCAACTCAGTGAGACCCTGTTTCAAAATAAAGAATTAGGCCGGGCGTGGTGGCGCACGCTTGTAATCCCCGCGCTTGGGAGGCAGAGACAGGAGGATCGCGCAGGTTCGAAGCCAGCCGCGCGCGCTGGCTTAGGAGACCCTGTTTCCAAATAAAAAAAGTATAAAAAATAGGTCTGGGAGTGTAGCCCGGAGGTAGAAGGGCTTCCAGGAACCCCAGTACCACCAAAAAATAAATAAATAAATAAATAAATAAATAAATAAATAAATAAATAAATAAAAATAAATAAATAAATAAAGAATTAAAAAATAGGGCAGGGTATATAGCTCGGAGGTTGAATGCCCCTAGGTTCTATCCCCAGACCTGCAAAAAAAGAAAAAAGAGAATGCCCCTGGGTTCCACATCCCCAATACCACAAAAAAGAAAGAAAGAAAGAAAGAAAGAAAGAAAGAAAGAAAGAAAGAAAGAAAGAAAGAAAGAAAAAAGAAAAATAAAGCCGGGTATGGTTGCTCATGCTTGTAATACCAGTACTTGGGAGGCTAAGATGGGAGGATCACAGATTCTCAGTAGCTTCAGCTACTTAGTGAGGCCTTCTGCAACTCAGACCCTGTTTCAAAATAAAAATAGGGTTGGGGGTGTAGCTCAGAGGTAGAATGCCCTGGGTTCCATCCCCAGTACTGAAAAAAAAAAAAAAGGACTGGGAGTGTAGCCCAGAGGTAGAATGGCCCTGGTTCAACCCCTACTTATGCACACACAAAAAAAGCAAAATATTCATTGTACTTGTTGTTATTATTGATATATGGGATTGAACCCAGGAGCATTCTACCTCTGAGTCACACCCCCAGCCCGTTTTTTATTTCTTTATTTTATTTTATTTTATTTTTGCGATAATGGGGATGGAACCCAGGGGTATTCTACCTCTGAGCTACACCCCCAGCCGTATTTTTTTATTCTTTATTTGAAACAGGGTTTCACTGAGTTGCAAAGGGCCTCACTAAGTAGCTGAAGCTGGCCATGAACCTGGATCCTCCTGTCTCAGCCTCCCAAATACCGGGATTACAAGTGCGCGCCACCATGCCCTGCTCTTTTTTAAATTTTGTAACAGGATCTTGTTAAGTTGCCAAGGGTCTCATTAAGTTATTGAGCCTGGCCTTGACCCTTAGATCTTCCTTGTGTCAGCCTCCCAAGTACTGAGAGTGCACCAACACAACTAGCTTCATTACACCTAATTTGTGAAAACAGTATCATTTCTACATCTAAATTTAATTTGGGGGTCTGGAGGTATAGATCAGTGAGAGTATTTGCCTAGTATGTGGGAGGCCCTGGGTTTAAGGACCAGTACCAAACAAAAAAAAATTTTTTTTTCGGTACTGAGGATGGAACTCAGAGCAATTCTACCTCTGAGCTACACCTTCAGTCCTATTTTTTATTCTTTATTTTGAAACAGGGTCTCACTAAGTTGCAGAAGGCCTCGTTGAGTAACTGAGGCTGTCTGTGAACCGCGATCCTCCTGTCTCAGCCTCCCAAGTACTGGGATTACAAGCATGCGCCCCCACCCCCAGCTTCAAAAAAATTGTTTTTGCTATGTGTTTTTCTTAACATCTAGTTGTAAATGTGTACACTGGAGAAATAAATGAACAAACTTAAGTGGAAACCTTAGACCTTTTATTACTTTTATTTCTCACTGCTGGGGATGGAACCCACAGCCTTGTACATGGTAGGCAAGTGCCCCACCACTGATACATATTCCCCAGACTGAGCCAACATTCTTTTAAAAGCTTCAAGTAAAGGAGCACAACCCCGTGTGTGAGCCCAGCCAGGACCGGGCACCACAAGGGCCCAGTCTTACTTCTGGCCTCTGAGGCCTAGCTCGTATTTCACACTCGACACAGTTTGTTGAGTGAAAAAAGAAAGCAAGTACGGAGTCGTGCCGAATGAGAACTTTAGAAATTAAAGCCAGGAGTTACAGGAGGCCCAAACCTGTAATCCCAGAAGCTGGGAACCTGAGGCAGGAAGAGCTCAGGTTCGAAGCCAGTCTCAACAACATGGGGGTATGCTCAGCAACTTAGTGAGATCTGTTTTTTAAAAAAAAAAGCCGAGTGTGGTGGTACTCCTGTAATCTCAATACTTGGGATCACAGGTTCAAAATCAGCCTCAGCAACGTAGTATGGCTGATGACAACCTAGTGAAACCGTTTCACAATTTAAAATAGGTCTAGGAATGTGGCTCACATGTAGAATACCTCTGGGTTCAAGCCCCAGGACCCCAATTAATCAATTAATTGATCAATCAATGAATGGGCTGGGAATGTTGGTCAGAGGTAGAATGCCCATAGGTTCCATCCCCAGTAGCACACCCACAAAATAAAGGACTGAGGGTGTAGCTTGGGGGTCAAATAGGTTCAATCTTTAGTACCAAAAGAAGTTATAAACTCAAAGGCATTATTGACCTTAGCATTGGTGGGGACAATAAAAATTATTATCTGATTCTGAAAAACTGCTTCCTTTTATTGCTGAAGAATGTACATTATTAAAGTCAATCATCTTTTGTGGAAGAGAAAAAGGCCTGGGGCAATCTTAAAAGGTACCTCCAAGACATTAGATGCAATGATTTGAGTATTAATGATTGGAATGGCCTGTGAATGAACATTATGAAGAGCCACCACTTGGAACTCAGAGGTTGAACTATATTTATGGCAGATAATTGTGCAGTAGAGGGAATGAATCACCCTCAGGGGCCTTGGATGAGTCATCAGTGTGGGGCCATTGGTAAAAATATCTGGGAATCACAAATGATACTGGCCTGTGGAGAAATGGGTCAATGTGCCAAAGAATTCTTTATCCTTTTTTTTTTATTTGTAACTTAAGATTTCATTTTTCTTTTTTTAAATTTTTTATTGGTGCATTGCATTTATACATCATAATGAAGCAAAAAACCTGTGTAGACATAAATGCACGCATCACCCAGCCAGCCCCACCCAGTCCCCACCCCACTCCCTCTCCATCCCCCCTCTCATGTTGGGCTCAGTGGGTGACTATGATATGAGTAAGTACATCGTGCGCTTTAAAGAGTTTCCTTCATCCCCACAGTTAGGTGACCTTATCTGCTCCTCTATAGGATCTCCTTTGTCACCTGGAGTTCCTCCTATGACCCCTTTCACCTTAGCTTTCACATATTAGGGAAAGCATCCACTTCCTTACTTTTTGCGACTAATTTTGCTTAGCATAATGTCCTCAAGATCCATCCATTTCCCTGTAACTGCTGCAATTTTTTTTAAACGGCTGAGTAAAATTCCATTGTGTACATATCCCACAGTTTTGTAATCCATTCATCTGTTGATGGACATCTTGGCTGGTTCCATAGTTTGGCTATGGTGAACTGTGCAGCTATGAACATAGATACACAGGCATTAGTTTGGTAGTTTGGTTTTCTTTCTTTTGGGTAGATACCCAGAAGTGGTATTGATGGATCAAATAGTAAATTTGTTCCCATTCTTCTGAGGATTCTTCATACCATTTTCCAAAGTGCTTGCAATAATTTGCAATCCCACTAACAATGTTTTAGAGTTCCCACTTCTCCACATCCTCACCAGCATTTGTTGTTGTTTGTGTTTTGAATGATTGCCATTCTAGTTGGAGTTAGGTGGAATCTCAGGATAGTTTTGATTTGCATCTCTCTGATTTGCCAATGATGTTGCATTTATTGGCCATTTGAATTTCTTTTGTGAAGTGTCTAGTTTGCTTGCCCAATTTTTATTGGATTATTTGTTTTTTTAGTGTTGAGTTTCTCTGTATATTCTAGATATTAGTCCTCTATCGGAGGAGTAGGTGGTAAAAATCTTCTCCCATTCTGTTGGCTCTCGATTGAAGTTCTTGACAGTTTCCTTTGCTGTACAGAAGCTCTTCAGTTTCATGCAATCCCACATATTGATTCGCCTTTTAGTTTGTTGTGCCTTTGGGGTCTTGTTGAGAAAGTTTTTATCTGTGCCTATGTGTTGCAGTGTTGGACCTATGCCCTCTTCAAGGAGCTTCAAGGTCTCTGGTCTAGTTTCCAAGTCTTTGATCCATCTTGAATTGACTCTTGTGCAGGGTGAGAAAGTGGGATTAATTTCTAATTTTCTGCATATAGTTAACCAGTTTTGCCAACACCATTTGTTGAACAGGCTATCTTTTTTCCAGTGTGTTTTTGGCCCCTTTGTCAAAAATCAATTGGCTGTGTGTGGACTTGCTTCTGGGTCTTTTATTCTGCTCTGTTTTTGTGCCAGTACCATGCTGTTTTTATTATAATGGCTTTGTAGTATAAAGTCAGGTACTGTAATTTCTCCTGTATGTTTTTTGTTGCTGAGAATATTCTTTATTTTCAAACAGGGTCTCACTAAGTTGCAGAAGGCCTCACTAAGCAGCTGAGGCTGACCATGATCCTGAGATCCTGCCATTCTCCAGTCTCAGTTTTCCAAGTACCCGATTACAAGTGTGTGCCACCACGCCCAGCCATTCTTTATTTTGAAACAAAGTTTCATTAAACTGTGGAGGGCCTCACCTGCTTTCCCCACTGCCCTCCCCACAGCACCCTGCTCACTCTGTGCAGCCCCACAGACTCGCCCTGTAGTGAAGAGAAAGCGCCTGGAGGGCTGTCTTTTTGTCACTTTCATCCCTACTTTCGAGAGTAGAGCACAAAGTAAGGGGATTCATAATAATATTTTGAAGACAGGTGTGGTGGCACTTGCCTGTAATCTCAGCTTTTGGGATCCTCCAAGGAGGATCGCAGCTTTGAGGCCAGCCTCAGCAATTTAGTGAGATCCTGTTTCATAATAAAAGAAAAAAGGAACTGGAGGTGTAGCTCAGAGGCAGATGCCTCTGGGTTCAAACTCTAGTATGGAGGAGAAGAAAGAAAGAAAGAAAGAGAGAGAGAGAGAGAGAGAGAGAGAGAGAGAGAGAAGGAAAGAAGAAGAAAGAGAGAGAGATATGGATGGCAGGGCTGGGTGGTAATCCCAGCACTCAGGAGGCTGAGACTAGAGGGCCGCGGTTCAAGGACAGCCTCAGCTACTTAGCAAGGCCCTTTGCAATTCAGTGAGACCCTGTTTCAAAAATAAAAAGATTTTTTTTTTTTTTTTTTTTTTTGGTGGTACTGGGAGTGGAACCCAGAGGCTTTCTACCTCTGGGCTATAGTCCCAGCCCTATTTTATATTTTATTTGGAAACAGGGTCTCACTAAGTTGCCGAGAGCCTCACCAAGTACCTGAGGTTGGCTTCGAACCTGTGCAATCCTCCTGTCTCAGCCTCCCAAATGCAGGGATTACAAGCTTGCGCCACCATGCCCGGATAAAATAAAAAGAATTTTAAAAAAATAGGTCTGGAGGTGTAGCTCGGAAGTACAATGCCCCTGGGTTTTATCCCTAGTACCGTAAAAAAAAAGAAAAAAGAAACAAGATATTTTGAAACGATCTACATTTCCAGTCTGTTTTTCTACAACCTCAAGTTAGAACAGCCTTGTTCTCAAACCTCTCTTGAGAAACGGCAGCTTATCTGATGACTGGTTTATAAACTGCATGGGTGAAAACAGCCCAGCCCAAGACGTTCTCTATAGCTGGGTAAAAGAAACGAACAAAGCCAGAGCCAAAAAGACTGACACAGTAAACTCACTTGGACCAGTGCCAACAGCTGCCAGGGAAGATGCATACCAGAATGGCTAGGCAGCTAGAGACTGGCTCTATTATAAGAGTTTCTCTGCAAAAGAAAAGTTTCAATATGTGAAATCTTGCCGGCGTGGTGGCGCACTCTTGTAATCCCAGCATTCGAGAGGCTGAGACAGGAGGATCACAGATCGCAGACAGCCTCAGCTACTTAGTGAGGCCCTCTGCAACTCAGTGAGACCCGGTTTCAAAATAAAGAATAAAAAACAGGGGGGTGCAGCTTGGAGGTAGAATGTCTCTAGGTTCCAGCTGCAATTCTGCAAAAAAAAAAAAGCAAAATCTTTTGTGTGTGTGGTACTGGGGATTGAACCCAGGGGCATTCTACCTCTGAGCTACACCCCCAGCCCTATTTTTTATTTTTTTTATTTATTTTTGTGGTGCTGAGGATTCAACCTAGAAGCACTCTACCTATGAGCTATATACCCAGTCAAAATTTTTATTCTTTATTCTGAAATAGTGTCTCACTGAGTTGCAGAGCGCCTCACTAAGTAGCTGAGGCTGGCTGCGAACCTGCCATCCTCCTGTCTTAGCGTCCCTAGTACTGGGATTACAAACGTGCGCCACCACACCTGGCTTCCTTTTTTATTTTGAAACAGGTCTCGATAAGTTGCTGAGGTCCTTGCTAAGTTACTGAGGTTGACCTCAAACCTACCATCCTCCTGTCTCAGCCTCCCAAATACTGAGATTGCAGGCATGCACCACTATCGCCAGTTTATATTAAGTCTTAAGTGAGTCTTCTCAAGCCTGGGCTTGTAACATGAAAACAAACAAAACTAATCACAAACTATAGTTTTCCAAGTGGGTTCAAAGATTTTCAGCAAAAGGGGATAAATTATTTTTTAAATATACTTGTAAGCTAGGTGTGGTGGTACACACTTGTAATCCCCGCGCTTGGGAGGCTAAGACAGGAGGATCACACAGGTTCCAAGCCAGCCTCGGCTACTTAGTGAGGCTCTTAGAAACTTAGTGAGACCCTGTTTCCAAATAAAGTATAAAATAGGTCTGGGAGTATAGCCTGGAGGTAGAAAAGGCCCTGGGTTCCATCCCCAGGCCCACAAAATAAATAAATAAACAAATAAATAAATATAAGTAAGCTTTAAAATATAACAAACAAAATGAAGCTTTTATCTTGAAAAAGAAATTGCACCAAAGGAACCATATATATTGTGTGTGTTTGATGGCCAGAACTTAAAAGTGGGTCCTGAGAGTCTCATTTGTACTGTGTGTTTATTCATATACTCATCTGTTGAGATGTCTAGGATGTCCTGAGCATTGGCATTCTAGGTGCTGAAAAAAAAGAAAATTAAGACATCCTAACCCACAAGGATTCAGACTGTGGAAGAAATAATGTATTTATTTATTTACTTATTTATGCATGAGTTGCACTGGGGATGGAACCCAGGGACATTCTACTTCTGAGCCAAATCTCTTAACTCTATTTTATTATTTTATTCTGAAAGAGGGTCTCGCTAAATTGTGGCAAGCCTTATTAGTCGCTGAGGCTGGCTTCAAAGCTGTGATCTTCCTGTCTCAGCCTCCCAAGGACTTGGATTACAAGCATGCCCTGCCAAACAGAATGCTTTTAAATATGCCAAATGAGCCAAGAACAATGGAATGCACCTGTAATCCCAGTACTTGGAAGGCAGAGAGGATCGCAGGTTGGAGCCCAGCCTCAGCCATTTAGCAAGACCTCAGCAACTAGTAAGGATCAGTTAAAAAAAAAAAATACAACTGGGCATGGTGGCATACCCTTATAATTCCAGTACTTGGGATTGCAGGTTCACTGCCAGCCTCAACTACTTAGTGAGGCCCTTTGCAATTTAGTGAGATCCTGTTTCAAAATAAAGAATGAAAAATAGGGCTGGTGGTGTAGCTCCTGCGTTCAATCCCCAGTACCACAAAAAAAAAAAAAGAATAAATAAAAAACAAAACAAAAAAAATACAATAGATCTGGGAGTGTAGCTCAGAGGTAGAAAGCTCAGGTTCAACCCCTAGTATCAAAAGCAAACTAGCTGGGTGTGGTGACTCACGCTTGTAATCCCAGCATTTGGGAGACTGAGACAAGAGGATCGCCTTTCACGGACAGCCTCAGCTACTTAGTGAGGCCCTTTGCAACTCAGTGAGACCCTGTTTTAAAAGAAAGAATAAAAAATAGGGCTGCGGGTGTAGCCTGGAGGTAGAATTGCCCTGGGTTCCATCCCCAGTGCCGTAAACCTACAAACAAATAAAAATGCCAAGTGGTCTAATAGGGACACACACTCATCTTGGGTTTGGGGTCATGACTGAGTAGTAGGTGTAGGTTTCACCAACTGGGCAGAGGAATTGTGTGAATCAGACAGCCTGGAGCAGATAGGTAAAGGCCATTGTGTCTGGAAAGCAAGAATAAACCACCAGGCTAAGACATCCTGGGTGTCCAAACATATCCTAGAAATCCTATAATCCCCATGGCATAGACATAAGAAATGTCCCAGCACAGTTCTGCCAAGGGCCACCAAGTTCTGCTCAGAGCCACCAAAGTGAGCCGAGGTGAGAACAGACCAGAGCCCACACAGACAGGCTAGACAGGACGGGCCACTTGTCTCCAGGAGGATCCGGAGTCTGGGTGTTCATCAAGCTCTGTGGATGTGGGGCAGGAATAAGCCAAACCTTGAAGACAACCTTACAAGCCTTTGGCTAGTGGCTTTATATAAATCATTCCATTGAATCCTCCCACCCCTGAAGACACACAAAGTGGTGATGTTTGTAATCCCAGTATTTGAGAGGCTGAGGGAGGAGGTGGGCAAATTCAAGGCCAGCCTCAGGAACTTAGGGAGATGCTGTCTCAAAATAAATTTAAAAAACTGGACTAGGGGGCTGTGCATGGTGGCACACACTTGTAATCCCAGTACTTGGGAGGTTGAGACAGGAAGATACCAGCCTCAGCAATTTAGTGAGGCCCTTTGCAAGTCAGTGAAACTTTGTTTCAAAATAAAAAAAAAAAGAATAAAATAGGGCTAAGGTGTGGCTCAGAGGTATAATGCCCCTAGGTTTAGTATCCAGTACCACACACACACAAATAGGACTGGGGGTACAGTTTACCAGTAATACACCCCTGGGGTCATTTCCCCAGGGCAGACAGATGGATGTAAGGAAGTCCCCACCACAAACTGTGAGAGGGCTGTTTACAGATGAGAAAACTGAGACTCAGAGTAAATAGCTTGCCCCAAATCACAGTGACTGCCCTGGCAGAGCAAGCATCTAAGCCTTGAGGTCTGGCTTCCAAGTCTGGTGCTGTAGGATCTCTTTACTTCCTGCCTGGGAAGGCACACAGCTGAAACGTGAGGAAGCTCAGACAGAAGGCCAGCTGAGACAAGCTGGCTAATAAAAGGGAGCAAGGACCAAGGGCAGATAAAAACAAAACAAAACAAAAAACAAAATAGCCAGGCCTGGCGGCCCACACTTGTAATCCCAGCATTCGGGAGGCGGAGACAGGAGGATCATGGTTTGAGGCCAGCCTCAGCTACTTAGTGAGGCTCTTTGCAACTCAGTGAGACCCTGTTTCAAAATAAAGAATAAAAAATAGGGCTGAAGGTGAAGTTCAGAGGTAGAATGCCCCAGGGTTCCATCTCAAGCTGAGCATGGTGATGCACACTTGTAATCCCAGGGTTTGGGAGGCTGAAACAGGAGGATTACACAGGTTCAAAGCCAGCCTCAGCTACTTAGTGAGGCTCTCAGCAACTGAATGAGACCCTATTTCCAAATAAAGTATAAAATAGGTCTGGGACTATAGCCTGGAGGTAGAAAAGTCCCTGGGTTCCACCCTTAGTGCCACACACACACAAAAATTTTTTTTGGTGGTACTGGGGTTCCTGGAAACCTTTCTACCTCCGGGCTACACTCCCAGACACCTATTTTTTATATTTTTTATTTAGAAACAGGGTCTCTTAAGCCAGCGAGGCTGGCTTCGAACCTGTGCGCTCCTCCTATCTCCGCCTCCCAAGCACGGGGATTACAAGCGTGCACCACCACGCCCGGCCACACAAAAAATAAAATAAATAAATAAAATAAAAAACAAAACAAAAAAATTAAATGATTTAAGGTACTTCCAGTTTAGTCTGGCAGAATCAGACACAGTGGCACACATCTGTAATCAGTACTTGGGAGACTAAGACAGAAAGATCTCAGGTTTGAGGCCAGCCTCAGCAACTTACAAAAACCTTGAAAAAAATTAAAGGGATCAGAAGGGTTCAAACCCCATTACCGCCCCTGAAAAGAATTTACTCAGGAAAAATGAAGAGCAAAGAATGGAGGATCTTCAGCTACAAAATAAAGCCATCTGCCTCCGTGAAAAGAGCAACCCAGACCGAGAACACGCTGGGTTCAAGCCCCAGTACCCGCCCCCTACACACACATGGAAAATGAAGTTATGTCATTTGTAGGAAAATGGTTGGAACTGGAAGCATATCAGTGAAATAGCCAGACACTGAACGACAAGTATGGCATACTTCCTCTCAGAGGTGAAAAGTAAAAAAATAAACTTTTAAGGCCTAGAAGTGGAAGAGGGACATTAAGAGAGAAAAATATAGAGGGTGAATAAAATTCAAGCATAATATATGCATGATGCAATGTCATAGTGAAACCCATTAATTTGCACAATTAACCTAAGTTAACAGAGCACACTGGTACACACCTGTATTCTACTTGGGACACTGAGACAAGATCGCTGGTTGGAGGCTTGCCTCAGCAACTCAACGAGACTCTGTTTCAAAATTAAAATGGCTGAGGGTAGAGTGTCAGAATCATAATACCTTAGGTCAGAGGTAGAATGTTCCTGGGTTCAATCTCAATACCAAAATAAAAAGTTAATATTTATTTTTGCGGTCCTGGGAAACCCAGGGGCATTCTACATCCGAGCTACATCCCCAGCCCTATTTTTTATTCTTTTTTTTTTTTTTGGTGGTATTGGGGTTCCTGGAAACCCTTCTCCGGGTTACACTCCCAGACCTATTTTATATTTTTATTTGGAAACAGGGTCTCTTAAACCAGTGCGGCTGGCTTGGAACCTGCTCCATCCTCCTGTCTCCGCCTCCCAAGCGCGGGGATTACAAGCCTGCGCCACCACGCCCGGCTTTTTATTTTTTTGAAACCGGGTCTCACTGAGTTGCAGAGGGCCTCACTAAGTAGCTGAGGCTGTCTGCGAACCGCGACCCTCCTGTCTCAGCCTCCCAAATGCTGAGATTACAAGCGTGCGCCACCATGCCCGACTTAATATGTATACTTTTTAAAAGAAGTTCTGCATATAGGCAGACGTGGGGTTTGAAGCAAAAGCAGTATTGTTTAAGTTGCAGACTGTCATTTCCATAACCCGGCCCCTTCAGGGATGAGATTGTACTTTATAGATCATGCCCACTGTCGATCACAGGCAACACTCTTCCCTGTGAAAAGTGCCTATCTCGCAGCGCAGGTGCCTTCCTCTCCAGCGCCTTGTCAAGGGCAGGATCCCCTTGGGCCACAGGTGCCAAGGCTCTGGACATATATAATCACCGCCATGTTCAAGCTTTACAACCGAGCCTTCAGACAAAATCCGTTCCATTATCCACCTTCCTTTCTTGCTCCCTTTCCTCTTAGCCGGCTTGCCCGCATTCCTCTACACAACAGGAGGCCCATCTTGTCTTGCTTGGGTTGGGGAGGCCTGTTTCAACTGCTTTGACACAGATCATCCATCCTCAGGGACGTCGAAAACGTCGCTCGAACCTCAGGCGGCTAGTCCCTCCAGGGGCGTCGCCTCCGCGGCCGCACCCAGCGAACAGTCCAGATCTCGCGAGATCACGGACACTCGAGAGCGGGCGGGGCGGCAGCGGGCGGGGCGGGGTGCGGTGGGCGGCGACAGTGGGCGGAGCTGTGAGGCAGTGGGCGTGACGTCCGTGGGCGGGGCGGCAGTGGGCGTGACTCTGAGGCAGTGGGCGGGGCCGCGGGGCGGGGCGGGCGCGGCGCTTCCGCAAAGATGGCGGCGGCTGCAGGTTGGCCTGCGAGGCTGGCGGCCTGGGGCGGGAGGCTGCGGCGCGGACTCGCTGCCAGCCGGCGGGCCGTGCCAAGCCCCGGCCCCTTGGCAGCGGCAGTGACCGGCGTGGCCCTGGCAGGGGCAGGAGCGGCGTGGCATCACGGCCGCGGCAGTGTCGCGGCGCGCGAGGGCAGCCTCTCGGTCTTCGCACAGGTACGGGACGGGCTTTGGCCGCGAGGCCTCCGAGTCTCGTTCCTCCGCCCAGGCCGGTGGCGGGGAGGGCCCAAGTGTCTTCCTTTCCCCTCCTGGCCCTAGGGCATGCCGGACAGACGGCCAAGGCGAAGCCACCCAGCAAGGCCCTGGACACGAACCTCCCTGAGATCTGGGGACGCAGTGGGTGTGTCCTGCCCGAGCTCTTCCCAGCGTGCCCTGTGCTCCGCTGGAGGGACTGCAGCTCGGCACCCCTCCCGGCACACCTCACCTTTAAGAGTTACCACCACTTCATAAGCATGAAAACCCTAGTAGATGGGCTTTCACAGTCATGAGAATATCACCCTTAAAAGTTAACTGGTTGATAATTTCCAGATTTTATTATCAACTCTAAGGAATACTAATTACAAGAGTATAAACTTTACAGCTTTTGTGGACTGTAACTTTTTTTCTTTTTTTGGTGGTACTTGGGGTGGAACCCAGAGGCTTTCTACCTCAGGGCTACACTCCCAGACCTATTTTATATTTTATTTGGAAACAGGGTCTCGCTAAGTTGCTGAGAGCCTCACTAAGTAGCTGAGGCTGGCTGTGAACCCGTGATCCTCCTGTTTTAGCCTCCCAAGTTCTGGGATTACAAGTGTGCACTACAACGCCCGGCTTGAAGAAAATTTTTTTAAGAAAAAAAATTACATTCCTTGCCGGGCGTGGTGGCGCACACTTGTAATCCAAGCATTTGGGAGGCTGAGACAGGAGGATCCAGGTTCGTGGCCGACCTCAGTTACTAAGTGAGGCCCTCCACAACTTAGTGAGACCCTGTTTCCAAATAAAGAATAAAAAAGTGGGCTGGGCATGTAGCTCGAAGGTAGAATATCCATGGGTTACATCCTCTGTACTGCAAAAAAAGAAGAAAGAGCCGGGCGTGGTGGCACACACTTGTAATCCCAGCATTCGGAAGGCTGAGACTGGAAGATCATGATTCGAGGACAGCCTCAGCTACTTAGTGAGGCCCTCCACAACTTAGTGAGACCCTGTTTCAAATTAAAGAATAAAAACGAGGGCAGGGGGTGTAGCTCAGAGGTCGAATGTCCCTGGGTTCCATCCCCAGACCCGCAAAAAAAAAAAAAAGAAGAAGAAGAAAAGAAGAGGGCTGGGGGTATATCTTGGAGGTAGAATGCTCTTGAGTGCCATCCCCAGTACTGCAAAAAAAAAAAAAAAAAAGTCACCATCATTTATAAAAGGTAAAGGTCAACATTCCTACTTCAAGATAAATGATACTGCCATGTAAAACGTGAAACAGTACAACTTTGATAGTATTGTGTAGACATTTAAATAAATATATGTGAGATTTTTGGAAATTAAAAGTAGTATTTTTAATTGGTCTTGGTGGTGGCCCACACCCATAATCCCAGTACTTGGGAGGCTGAGATAGGAGGATTACAGAATGAGGCCAGCCTCAGGAACTTAAGAAACCCTGTTTTAAAATAAAAAAAAAGAGCTGGGGTGTGGGGCGTACCTTAAAGGTAGAATGCCTCTGGGTTCAATCCCCAGTACAGTTTTTAAAAAAGAAAGGCAGTATTTTGTTAGGCTTACATTATGCCTTTGTCACAAAAACCCAAGGAACATTAAAACACAACAAAAGAAGAAAACAGGCCCTGGGAATTAAAATTAAGTATTGGAAAGGATGCATTTAGGTACCCTAGACTACCTCAATGTCACATCATTTCTGATTATGGCTGTCAGAAACTGTATTGTTGTAATGTTTGTTTTTTGGGTTTTTGTTGTTTTGCTAGCTAATATTGTGTCAAGGAGATTGAACCCAGGGACATTCAACCTCTGAGCTATACCTCTAGCCCTATTTATGGTTTTTGTTTTTGTTTTTGTTTTTTTTTTTTTTTTTTTTTTTTTTTTGTACTGGAAGTGGAACCATTCTAACTCCAAGCTATACCCCCAGCCCTATTTTTTATTCTTTATTTTGAAACAGGGTCTCACTGAGTTGGGAAGGGCCTCGCTAAGTAGCTGAGGCTGTCAGCTGTCAGCGAACCTTGATCCTCTGGTCTTGGCCTCCCAAATGCTGGGATTCCAAGCATGTGCCACCACGCCCGGCTTGGAAACTCCCTTTTATCTTTACTTCTTTTCACGATTCTTGAAACCCTGCTATGAACTGGGCTGTGTGCAAGGAGAGGGGATTATGAACACAGCTTGTATTCTTAGTTTAAAGGGAAAGGGCAGAAATTGAAGGCCTTGGAAGATGGAAAGATCTCCCTTGCTCATGGATAGGCAGTATAAATATCATCAAAATGACTATTCTGCCAAAAGTGATCTACAGATTCAATGCAATTCCTATCAAAATATAACATTCTTCATAGACCTAGAAAAATCAGTCATGAATTAAATGGAGAAAGAAAAGACCCAGAATAGCCAAAGCAGTCCTCAGCTATAGGAACCATGCAGGTGGCATCACAACCCCTGACTTCAAATTACACTATAGAGCCGGGCGTGGTGGCGCACGCTTGTAATCCCCGCGCTTGGGAGGCAGAGACAGGAGGATCGCGCAGGTTCGAAGCCAGCCTCTGGTTTAAGAGGCCCTGTTTCCAAATAAAAATGTAAAAATAGGTCTGGGAGTGTAGCCCAGAGGTAGAAGGGTTTCCAGGAACCCCAGTACCAACAAACAAACAAAAACAAAAACAAATTACACTATAGAGCAATATTAGTAAAAACAGCGTGGTATTGGCACAACAGGCATACAGACCAATGGAACAGATTAGAAGATACAGAAACAAACCCACACACCTATAGTTGATTGATCTTTGACAAAGGGGCCAAGCTCATATGCTAGAGAAAAGACAGCCTTTCAACAAATGGTACTGGAGAACTGGCTATCCATTTGTAGGAATATGGAACTAAATCCTTACCTCTCACTGTGCATAAGAATCAACTCAAGATGGATTAAAGACTTAAAAATTAGACCAGAGACTGTGAAGCTATTAGAGGAGGGCATAGGCTCCATACTATAACATATAGGCATAGGCAGTAACTTTCTTAACAAGACCTCCAAAGTGCAGGAAATTAAAGCAAGAACTAACAAGTGGGATGGCATCAAACTAAAACGTTTCTTCTCATCAAAGGAAAAATGTAATTGTATTGTTTCAGAAATATATAGTAATTACTACTGGGCAACAAAATATTGCCTTCTACAAAGAAATTCTTTGTGAACTTGCTTTAGAGTTCACCAACATATCAGTTGCTTCTATATATACATAAACCACCATGTCCAGCTCTCATAAACTACTTCTAACAGTTAAGAATGTTTTAAAACTATTCCAACAGTTTAGTATTATTCCCATTAGAAAATTGTATTTGTCCTGGCATAGTAGTACAAGTTTGTAATCCCAGTACTTGGGAGAGGGACAGGAGGATCAAAGTTAAGTCAGCCTCAGCCACTTTGTGAGGCTTTCTGCAACTTCATGCAACCTTGTTTCAAAATAAAAAATCAGCTGGGGTGTAGCTCAAAGGTAGAATGTCCCTGGGTTCCATCCCCAGTACCATTAAAATTTTTTTTGTTTTTTTTTTAATTCAAGCATAGTAAAATCAGATCAGAAGTTATAGAAGGGATAAGACAAAGAATATTTTTCTTCTGGGCATGATGGCTCACACTTGTAATCCCAACATTCGTGAGGTAGAGACCGGAGGATCTCAGTTCACAGACAACCTCAGCTACTTAGGCCCTTCACAACTCAGTGAGAAAGTTCAAAAAATAAAAAGACTAAATAGGACTGGGGGTATAGCTCAGAGGTAGCATGCCCTGGGTTCCATCCCTAGTACTGCAAAAACAAAAACAAAAAAGGAATATTATTCTATCATTCAGTTATTTATGTTTAAAAATATAACTTCATTCTTAATAAGCCTTGATACATTAAATATTATAAAAAATTACTTCAATGGGGGAAGGAATTAGGACCTAGAAAGTTGGAATGGCAAAATTCTAATTTTTTTTGCAGAAGTTTCAGTAATAAAAGTGTTATTGCATTTTATTGCAGCAAGCTAGAAATAATATGTTGGTAAACAAAACTGATGAAAACAAGCAAACCTCCATATTGTTTATGAATACTCATCATCATATAAAATCAGATTAAAAATAAAGCTTTTCTAGCCAGGCTTGGTAGTACATTCCTGTAATTTCAGTACTTTTTTTTTTTTTTTTTTTTTTTGGTGGTACTGGGGTTCCTGGAAGCCCTTGTACCTCCGGGCTACACTCCCAGACCTATTTTATACTTTTATTAGTTTTGGAAACAGGGTCTCTTAAACAGTGGGGCTGGCTTTGAACCAGCATGATCCTCCTGGCTCCGCCTCCCAAGTGCCCGGATTACAAGTGTGCGCCACCATACCTAGCTGTAATTTCAGTACTTAGGAGGCTTTGACAGGAGTATCAAAGGTTTGAGGCCAGTCTCAGCAACTTAGCAAGGCTTTCAGCAATTTAATGAGACCATGTTTCCAAATATAAAATAGGGCTGGAGATGTATCTTGGGGGTAGAAGACACCTGAGTTCAGTCCGCAGCACCACAAAAATAAACAAGCCAAGCATGGTGGCACATGCTTATAATCCCACCTTTGGGATCATGGTGTCCAGACAGCCTCAGTTACTTATAGAGGCCCTTTGCATCTCACTGAGACCCTGTTTCAAAATAAAGAATGAAAAATAGGGCTGGGGGGATAGCTCGAAGGTAGAATGCCCCTGGGTTCCATCCCCAGTACTGAAAAGTAAAATAAACAAATAGTTGTTAAAAAGCTTTTGTGAACCATTGGTATTATATGTGTCATTGTAATAATAAGGCCTTAAACTGGGGTTAAAGAAAAACAAAACAGTAAAGCCAAAGTGAAATGCAGTATAGGTCACAGTTGACTATAGTGATAATATTTTAGTTATTTGTTAATTTCATGAATATTTTATTGTCCAAATTTCTACCATTTGTTCTGTGTTTTTTCAAACTATTTAATATTGAATACTGTAAGTTTTCCTGAATTTAGGAGAGATTTTGTTTGCTTTTCAGTGAAAAATTTGTCCACTACTGTTTACTTTGTCTTCCCCCTACTAGAATGGCCTCTGTTCTTTTTGTCTCCATATTTTTAGTACCTAGACCAACTGCTGCACCATAATAGCACATCAAAAATGTTTAGCCAAAGAGTGAATGAATGAACTCTTCTGAATAAGGTCACCTTGTCTATCTTTTGTTTATTTGGCATTTATGAAAATATTAGATGGTCAGTGTATGGCAGTGGTTACAGTCAGCTAAGTTTTGTTTTTGTTTTTGAGATACTGAAGTTGGAACCCAGGGGAATTCTACCTCAGAGCTACACCCCAGCCCTATTTATATTCTTTATTTTGAAACAGGGTCTCACTGAGTTGCAAAGGGCCTCACTAAGTAGCTGAGGCTGTTCTCGAACCATGATCTTCCTGTCGTGGTGGTTACAAACATGCACCACCACGACTGGCTACCAGTCAGCTAGGTTTTAACTAACTGTCCTAATAATGTACTCAGTTGCATACCATACCAAATGTAGGCATAGTAAATATTTGTTGAATGAGTAAATAAGTTGATGATATGTTTTTGTGTATGTGGTACTGGGGATTGAACCCAGGGTTAGTCTACCCAACCCTTTTTTTTATCTTACTGTTTTGAAACAAGCTTCTGCTGGGTTGCTGAGCGTCTTGCTAAGTTTCAGAGGCTGGTCTCAAACCTATGATCTTCCTTTCTTTTTTTTTTTTTTTTTTTTTTTTTGCTGGTACTGGGGTTCCTGAAAGCCCTTCTACTTCTGGGCTATTTTATACTTTTTATTTGGAAACAGGGTCTCTTAAGCCAGCATGGTTGGCTTTGAATCAGCGCAATCCTCCTGTCTCTGCCTCCCAAATGCGGGGATTACAAGCGTGCGCCACCACACCCGGCTTGTGATCTTCCCTTCTAAGGCTCCCAAATATTGGAATTATAGATGGAAATCTTAATTTAATTGCAGTTATATGGCTATCTCAAAAATTGGATCTTTTTCATGGATTATTCCATATGAGATTGAAGTTTTAAATAATATTATTGCATTTATATGTATCTTTTTGTACAAAGAAACCTATGTCTTTGGCCACCACATTAAAAATATTAATTTTAAGGCCGGGAGTGGTGGCACATGCTTGTAATCCCAGCATTCGGGAGGCTGAGACTGGAGGATCGTGATTCGCAGACAGCCTCAGCTACTTAGTGAGGCCCTCTGCAACTCAGTGAGACCCTGTTTCAAAATAAAGAATAAAAAATTGGGCAGGGGGTGTAGCTCGGAGGTCACATGCCTCGGGTTCCATCCCCAGACCTGAAAAAAAATTAATTTTAGAATGTCAATAAAAGCAATTTTTCTACTCCAATTATTGTGATGCTTCACTTGGTAAATCGCATACCAATTAAGTTTATTTTAAAATTTGGAAATTAAACATGACACGTTGCAAAAAACAGCTGTGGTTTTGTCGGTGAAAGAAGTAACAAGATTAATAACTTTAATAAGAATTTTAAAAACTAATTCCAGCAGGTGTGGTGGCGCATACCTGAAATCCCAGTACTCAGGAGGCTGAGTCAGTAGGATCTCAGATTCACGGCCAACCTCAGCTACTTAGTGAGGCCTTCTGCAATGTAGCAAGACCCTGTTTCAAAGTAAAGAATAAAAAAATAGGACTGAGGGAGTAGCTTGGAGATAGGAAGCCCCTGGGTTCACTCTCCAGTACCACAAAAAAAAAAAAAAAGCCCTAATTCCACTGAGGTTACATATCCTAAACCTTCTAGATTAATAACTTCACGTAATCACCACGTATTTCAAGAGAAAATGTAATCCTAGTACTTGGGAGGCTGAGACAGAAAGATCACAGGTTTGTGGTCAGCCTCAGCAACTTAGCCCTTTACAACTTAGTGAGACCCTGTTTCCAAATAAAATAAAGTGGGACTGGGACTGTAGGCCAGAGGTAGACTGCCCCTAGGTGCCATTCCCAGCACCACTAAATAAATGAATGGATAAATGTATAGCACATACTTGTATAACATTGCTTATAATATAAAATATAACAAAGTTATATGTAGAAATAGCAAAGTTAAATATAACAAAGTTTGTGTCTTAATTTGCAAAAAAAAAATTATCTTAGGGAATAGAGGGTTTGGGTTTATATACTATTATAGGATACATGTTGGAGGTAGAGTGGACCCCATAGGAACCCAAGATTCAGGCTTCAGAGGGGAGAGAGCTGCTTTGGATAAGAGGGGCAAAGGGATTTGGAGTTTCCGAGGAAATGTGAGTGCAAGTGAGTGTTGGGATGGAGATTGGAGGGAGAGGGAGAGGGAAGGAGAAGAATGGAAGGGCAGCCCGGTAGCCTGTGGTCCCCCCAGGCGTCTGCCAATCTTTAGAAGGTCTGGTAACATCACAAGTGCTGGACAGAGTTATGCAGGCTCCTGTGGGGTACACGGAGGAGGCCTGGTGAAGGGAGGTGATCATCCTCCCGTGATCCACGTTCCTAGCAGCGTTCCTGGAGAGGTTTTGAACATTCATCGGTGGCAAAATTAGAGGAAAGGTTTATTTCTCTCCAGGTCCAATCAGGAGACAATTCAAACCAATAATTTGAAACAGTAAATTGAATATAAAAACTTATATAGTCAAAGGAGACTGACTGCTTACTAAAGGAAAAAGAGAGGACTTTGAAGAATTAAGAAGTAGCAGGTGTCAAAAAGTAGCTGTATCACTGCCAAGGGAGAGTGAACCTGGGAAGCACCCAGGTCCCAGGCAAGGTCTTCCCCTTCATCCAACTTCCAAGGGACTGCAGAGCCCCCACTGTACCTACCGGGATGCAAGGCAGTGTCCCACGTCTGCTCTGTACACAGGACTGAGGACGGCACGCAGGGCGTCCAGCTTGTCCTTTGTGGTTTCCTCATCACAGTGTTTAAAAGGCAGTAAGATGAGCTTTGCTGTAGCACTAAATGGAGAGCCTGGCACTTTGTACTTATTCAGTGTTTGTTGGATATTTTTATGGTTTAAAATATTCCTTCCCCCACTGGAGATAGATTTTTCCTGGATTGATTGATTGATTGATTGATTGATTTTGGTAGTACGGAGGGTTGAACCCAGAAGCATTCTCCTAACCCCATTTTATTTATCTATTTATTTATTAATTTATTTTTTGGTACTGGGGGTAGAAGCTAGGGGCATTCCACCTCTGAGCTATATCCCAGCCCTATTTATTATTCTTTAAAACAGGGTCTCACTAAGTTGCAGAAGGACTTACTAAGTAGCTGAGGCTGGCCACAAACCCGCGATCCTCCTGTCTCGGCCTCCCAAGTACTGGTATTACAAGCGTCTGCCACCACACCTGGCTCCCGTGTGTGTGTGTGTGTGTGTGTGTGTGTGTGTGTGTGTGTGTGTGTTGGGGTGGAACCCAGGGGCTTTCTACCTCTGGGCTACACTCCCAGACCTATTTTATATTTTGTCTTCGGAGGCTGTCTCAGCCTTCAAAGTACTGAGATTACAAGTCTGTGCCACGCCTGGCTCCTTGTTATTTTTTTTTAATTTATTTTTGTTTGAAATATGGAATACTTCACAAATTTGCATTTCATCCTTGCGCAGGGGTCCTTTTTTTTTTTTTTTTTTTGAAACAGGGTCTCACTAAGTTTCTGAGACTGGCCTTGAACCTGCAATCCTCCTATCACCGACTCCAAGTACTGAGATTACAGGCATGTACCACCATGCCTGGCTTTTTATCTTTACTCTTTTTTTTTTTTTTTTTTTGGGTGGTACTGGGGGTGGAACCCAGGGGCTTTTTACCTCTGGGCTATACTCCCAGACTTATTTTGTATTTTATTTGGAAACAGGTTCTCACTAGGTAGTTGAGGCTGGCTTCAAACCTGTCTCAGCCTCCCAAGCACGGGGATTACAAGCATGTGCTACCATGCCCAGCTTATGTTTACTCTTAATAAAATTTCTGAAAGTTTATATAAGAATTGAGGTTTAGAGTTTTTTAATTGTCATTTTTTTTGTTGCTGTTACTGAAGATTGAACCTAGAAATATTCTACTCAGTGTGTGTGTGTGTGTGTGTGTGTGTGTGTGTGTGTGTGTTTACTGAGGATTGAACCTAGAGGTGTTTTACCTCTGAGCTAAATCCCCTGCCCTGTTTTATTTTTTTATTTGGAAATAGGGTCCCACTAAGCTGTGGAGGGCCTCACTAAATCACTGAAGCTGGCTGCGAACCTGCAATCCTCCTGTCTTAGCCTCCCGAGGACAGGGATTCCAGGTGTGTGCCACCATGCTGGGCTCCTCCAGCCTTTACTGAGACTCTTATTTTGATACAGTTTCGCCAAGTTGCTGAGTGCTTTTAAAAATAAGTAATGAAAAGGTTATAAGACATTGTCATTTCCTAGTCTCTTGCTCTGACGAAACACCTACGACAAGCAATTTAAGGAAGGGAAGTTAGCTCTTTCCTGGTCTCGGACGTTGCGGTCTACAGTTGCTGACCGCGCTGCCCTGGGCCTGTGGTGGCATGGTATGTCTCATGGGGTGGGTAGCAGAGCAGACTTCTCTCCTCATAGTGGCCAGGAAGCAGAGTACTCCAGAGTACATCCATAGTGACCTGGCTTCCTTCCCGTAGGCTCTATCTCCCAAAGTTTCCACTATCTCTAGGTAGCTCCATAGGCTGACGACTAGGCCTTAAACATGGGCTCTGGGTAACAGTAAAGATCCAGAATAGCCGGGTATGGTGGCACACGCATGTAATTCCGGCATTTGGTAAGCTGAGACAAGATGATTGCAGTTCAAGGACAGCCTCAGCTACTTGGAAACTAGTGAGGCCGTTTGCAACTCAGTGAGACCCTGTTTCAAAATAAATAATAAAAATAGGGCTGGAGGTGTATCTTGGAGGTAGAATGCCCCTGGGTTCCATCCCCAGTACTGCAAAACAAAGATCCAGAATATAGCAACATTGATAAAGTTCTTATTTTTGTATTTATGAGACAAAAAGCCAGAATATAGCAACATTTATAAAAGTTTTCATTTTTGCATTTATGAGGCAGGTGTCATTTAATGATGGTAGGAAAGTCAGGAAGCTCAATGTGGTGGCTAAGTGTGTGTGTGTGTGTGTGTGTGTGTGTGTGTGTGTGTGTGTGTTCCTGGAGATGGAACCCAGGGGCATTCTACTTGCGAGCTACACCCCCAGCTCTATTTTTTATTTTGAAACAGGGTCTCAGTGAGTTGCAGAGGGCCTCATTAAGTAGTAGCTGAGGCTGACCGCAATCCTCCTGTCTCAACCTCTCAAATGTTGGGATTACAAGTGTGTGCCAGCACACCTGGCCGAGATGGCTAATTTTTTGTGTCACTTTGGCTGGGCTTTACTGCCCAGTTGTATGGTTAGTTACCAGTTTAGACAGATTAACTGTGAGGGTACTTTTTAGGTGTGATTAGCATTTAAATCAGTAGGCTTTGATGAAAGCACATTACCTTCCATAATGTATATGGATCTCATCCAGTCATTGGAAAATCTTTTTTCTTTTTTGTACTGGGGATGGAACCCAGGGGCATTCTACCTCTGAGCTACACCCCCAACCCTATTTTTTAAAATTATTCTTTATTTTGAAACAGGGTCTTACTAAGTTGCAGAGGGCCTCACTAATTACCTGAGGCTGTCCACTAACTGCAATCATCCTTTCTCAGCCTCCCAAATGCTGGGATTACAAGTGTGTACCACCACGCCCGGCTTGGAAAATCTTAAAAACAAAAGCTGGTGTTTCCCGAGGAGGGATGAGGTTGGCCTCCAGGCTGCAACATAGAAACCTCGCCTGAATTCCCAGCATCCGCTGCCTGCCTTGAAGAATTTAACAGCGCAGCATCAAATGGTACCCAAATTCTAGACAGCCTCGACAATTCACATGAACCGATCTCTTTCTCCCTTTATCTCCTCTCTCCTTCCTCCACCATATATCTTCTGTGGTTAAAGGGAGGCTATCTATCTATCTATCTCTGTTTCTTTGGAGAACTCTGACTAAACCATTTTGGTACTAGGAAATGGTATGCTGTTCTAACAAATACCTAAAAATTTGTAAGTAAAGTTGGGGCATGCTGATGCAAGACCTATAAAGCACATACTTGGGAGGCTGAGGCTGGAGGGCCATAGGTTTGAAGCCAGCCTTAGAAACGTAACAAGACCCTTAGCAACTTGACAAGACCCTGATTCAAAATTATAAATGAAGCCGGGCGTGGTGGTGCATGCTTGTAATATCAGTACTTGGGAGGCGGAGACAGGAGGATCATGCAGGTTCAAAGCCAGCCTCAGCTACTTAGTGAGGCTCTCAACTACTTTAGTGAGAACCTGTTTCCAAATAAAATATAAAATAAGTCTGGTAGTGTAGCTTGGAAGCAGAAAGTCCCTGGGTTCTATCCTCAGTACCATACACACAAAAAAAATGATAAATGGCCGTGGTGGCGCACGCTTATAATCCCCACGCCTGGGAGGCGGAGACAGGAGGATCGTGCAGGTTCGAAGCCAGCCTCGCTGGCTTAAGAGACTCTATTTCCAAATAAAATATAAAATAAGTCTGGGAATATAGCCCGGAGGTAGAAGGGTTCCATCCCCAGTACCACCAAAAAAAAAAAAAAAAAAAAAAAAAAAAAAAAATATATATATATATATATATATATATATATATATATATATATATGAAATAGGGTTGGGGGTGTAGCTAAAGATAGAATGCCCCTGGGTTCAATCCCTAGAACCATCAAAGAACAAAAAACAAAAATTAGCTTTGGAATTGGGTAAATGAGTTGATGAAGCTGAGTTTTGAGGTACATGACTTTTGTTCTGTTTTGTTTTTGTGGTACTAGGAGTTGAACCCAGATATGAACCAGTGGCTCACATCTTTAAACCAATGCTTAGGAGGCTGAGACAGGAGGATTACAGGTTCAAAACCTGCCTCTGCAACTTAGAGAAACTCTGTTTAAAAAGGGATATGAGCTGGGCGTGATGGTGCGCACTTGTAATTCCAGCATTTGGGAGGCTGAGACAGGAAGATCCAGGTTCGCGGACACAGCCTCAGCTACTTAGTGAGGCTCTTTGCAACTCAGAGAGACCCTGTTTCAAAATTTAAAAAAATTTAAAAAAAAATAGGGCTGGGGATGTAGCTCAGACGTAGAAAGACCCTGGGTTCCATCCCCAGTACTGCAAAAAACAAAAATAAAAAGAGAGAGAGATGGATGGGACTTGAAAGTAGAATGCCCTTGAATTCAATCCCCAATACAATAAAACAAAGTGATAGACAACTTGGCTGAATGGTTTCCTTCTGTTTTGTGGAAAGTACAACTCATGAAGGGTTGAATTGGATATTTAGCAGAAGTTTTCTTTTTTTTCTTCTTTTTTTCGGGTCTGGGAATGGAATCCAGGGGACTTCGACCTCTGAGCTATTCCCCCTGCCCTATTTTTTTAATTCTTTATTTTTAAACAGGGTCTCACTGAGTTGCAGAGGGCCTCACTAAGTAGCCAAGGCTGTCTATGAACTGTGATCCTCTGGTCTTAGCCTCCCGAATGCTGGGATTACAAGTGTGCACCACCACACCTGGCTTATCAGAAATTTCTAAATAAAATGTCGAAGGAATTGCCTAACCCTCCTACACATAGTAAAATGTAAGCAGAGAAAGAGAAATCAAAGAACTGTTAAACAGGAAACAGAACTTGGAAATGTCAGAGATTTGGGGCATATAAGAATTGTAGAAAATCAGAACATATGCTGTATGAAGGCAGTGCAGGGTTTAGACAGTTGTGTCCAGTCAGTCACCTCAGCAGAAGTGCTTCTAGCCTGAACTGAAGGAGACAAAGGAGTGAAGTGAAAGAAAGCTCTTAGCCTTTAGTAATTCTGCAGGCCCATAGAGCTTCCTGGTGCTGCCACTGAGAGCATGGCAACAGAAAACCGAGCACTGGGGGTAGAGGTAGGGAAATGGTTGGTGACCTGGACCAGAGGAGTTTCCGTGGTACCAGTGAAGAACCAAATTGGAACATTTTGAAGAGAGGTTGTGAGATAAGAGAACAAAGAAAGTGAATGAAAGGTGCTACTTTCTAAAAGTGTCATTTATAAAGGATATTTAAGGCACAGATGAACAGAAATAAGAAACCAAGACAGGTTTTGTTTTGTATTTATTTTAAGAGATGACAAGGATGCTTGAATGCTGATAAAATAATGTCATAAGAAGACAAAAATTATTACAGATGAGGGATGATTTGGAAAGGAGGCATATGGAGTCAAGACCACACAAAGGAAGGTTGGGTTTTTCTTACTAGCAAATATACTGCTTCCACCGTAACAGAAGTAAAAACACAGGGTAGACTTAATCCTAGAAGCCGGCTATGAACCAGTTCCACGTGTGCCTTCTTTTTAAATAAAATAAAAATTAAAAGAAAGCCAAAGAACCTGACTGTGGACTGCTCAAGAAAATGAGGTAGAATCAGGGAAATGTGACCAGGCCAGAGGAATTGGTAGCTGAGGCTAAGGGAGAGACTCAGGTGGGGTGCGTGAGCTAGGGGAACTGGAATGGAAGGGCTGCTAGTGGCTTTCACCTGGAGAGTAATGAAATGGTGCTGTAAAGTATTCTCTAACATCTTCAGAGATCTAGGTAATACAAATAATACGTGTGGGCATTAAATTTAAAAATTATTCACATTCTTTTTTGTGTGTGTGTGGTGCTGGGAATGGAACCCAGGGGCATTCTACCTCCAGCCCTATTTATTTAAAGAATAAAAATAGTTTTTTGTTTTTTCAGGTGTTTTGGTGGCGCTGGGGATGAAATCCAGGGACCTTCTACCTCCAGGATATACTCTCAGGCCTATTTTATGTTTTATTTGAAAACAGGGTCTCACTAAGTAGCTGAGGCTGGCTTTGAACCTGTGTGATCCTCCTGTCTCAGCCTCCCAAGTACTGGGATTACAAGTGTGTGCCACCACAAAGGGCTAAAAATAGTTTTTATTTTGAAACAAAGTCTCACTGAGGGCCTCACCAAGTAGTAGCTGAGGCTGTCCTTGAACTTTGATCTTCCTGTCTCAGCCTCCCAAATACTGAGATTACAAATGTGTGCCACCATGCCCAGTAAATTATTCAAATTCTAAAGAGTAAGAAAATGCCAAAAGTGGCTTGTACTTTCTGATATTATTTAAATTTGTTTTTGTTTTGTTCTTTGGTGGTACTGGGGTTCCTAGAAACCCTTCTACCTCTGGGCTACACTCCCGGACCTATTTTATATATATATTTTTTATTTGGAAACAGGGTCTCTTAAGCCAGCAAGGCTGGCCTCCTGTCTCTGCCTCCCAAGTGCGGAGATAACAAGCGTGTGCCACCACGCTCGGCTTAAATTTGTATTTTAAACTCATATTTTTTAAAAATACCTTTACTCGCCGGGCGTGGTGGCGCACGCTTGTAATCCCCGCACTTGGGAGGCAGAGACAGGAGGATCGCGCAGGTTCGAAGCTAGCCGCGTGCGCTGGCTTAGGAGACCCTGTTTCCAAATAAAAAATGTAAAAATAGGTCTGGGAGCGTAGCCCGGAGATAGAAGGGCTTCCAGGAACCCCAGTACCACAAAAAAAAAAAAAAAAAAAATACCTTTACTATAATAGATGGTTACATTTTTTTTGGGGGGGGGGTACTGGGTATTGAACTCAGGGACATTCTACCTCTGAGCTAAACCCTTAGCTCCCCAATTCTATTTTTTATTTTGAAAGAGGGTCTCACTAAGTTGGTGAGGCTGGATATAATAAGCCTATGATTCTCCTGTTTCAGCCTCCCAAGTACCGAGATTACAAATTTGCACTACTATGCCCAGGTCAGATATTTACAAATTTTAAGTAAAGGCAGAGAATGTAGATCATCATGTTTAAACAGTCAAACAAGTGCATTCACTTAGGAAGTGAACTTGCAAGTTTTATTAGGTGGAGAATTCTTTTTTTGTGACATATCAATACATGTTTTAAAACTCTAATAAAATGGAGCTTGTAAACTGAGCATGGTGGTGCATGCTTGTAATCCCAGTACATGGGAGGATGAGACAGGAGGATCGCAGATTCAAAACCAGCCTTGACAATTTAGCGAGACCCTCCACAACTTAGTGAGACCCTGTTTCTTTCTTTTTTTTTTTTTTAAGGGTCTCACTAAGTTGCTGAAGGTCTTCGCTGGCCTTGATCCTCCTGTCTCAGCCTCCCAAGCGCTAGGATTACAGGCGTGTGCTACCACGTCAAGCCTAGACCCTGTTTCCAAATAAACAAAATTGGGCTGGGGGTTTAACTCAGAGGTAGAATGCCTCTGGGTTCAATTCCTAGTGCCAAAAAAAAAAAAAAAATGGAGCTTATAATTAATTCTAAGAGCCCTAAGCAATTTATAGAATTAAATGGCATTGGTTTCTTTTATTTCAGGCAGTTCATATTTGTGGTGATAATTTTTGTGAAAAGATGTTAGGACGTTAGTGTAGTCACACTGGAACTCACTGGAGTGTGCTGGTGTACTGCTGGGTGTGCTGGTACAATGCTGTGCAGTGGATTTAGTGGCAATGTGACTGAAATTGGGATGCATAGGGCAGTAAACTTTACAGCCATACACAGAGGTCCAATAACTGAAACATTATAAGCCCAAGGAAGACCAAAGGTTTCTTGCAGCAGTAAAGCAAGAATGCAGTGTTTTTTCTTCATTGCCTGAGGTAGAAATGTCTATACAAACAGCAGCAATGACAAAGCTTTGATGTTGACAGACCCAAGTGGAAGTCAGAAATCAAAGTGTGGGAATGGCTGGATTACAAAAGGAAAGATGACAAAGCTCACCCTGTAATTAGTGTCATTCTTGCTTTGGCCACAGCTATTTGTCCTCTGTGAATGAGAGGCTGTCTTCCTTTTCTTCTTGACTAATAACACAGCACTTAACACATCGTACTGTGAATCTCAAGAGGCACTTTCCAGGCGCCATGAAGGATAGAAACCCCAATTGTAATCTTTCCTTTTGCAATTCTGTTAGTTTAGCTGAATGGAGCAAAATATAATTATTATTTGCTCTTTTTCCATAAACTTCCTGTTTCAGTAGAGAATGTAGGCAAATTCCTTTGATAATATCATCTTTGGAGTTTTATAAATTACAACAGTCTATAAATGTGCCCTAAACCACTAAACCAGTATATAAATTTACAAGTTATATTCAAAACTTGAATATAACATTAGTGAGTAAATTTAGTGTGTAAATTAGATTATTATTAAATGTTTTCAGACATAATACAACTTCAGTATGGGAGTGATTTTTAATGATTTATATTTTGAATACAACCTGATCTCCGGGCATGGTGGCGCACGCTTGTAATCCCCGCGCTTGAGAGGCTGAGACAGGAGGATCGCGCAGGTTCAAAGCCAGCCTCAGCTACTTAGTGAGGCTCTCAGCAACTTAGTGAGACCCTGTTTCCAAATAAAATATAAAATAGGTCTGGGAGGATAGCTCGGAGGTAGAAAGCCTCTGGGTTCCACCCTCAATACCACACCAAAAAATAAATAAATAAATAAATAATACAACCTGATCTATATTAAAAATTTTCATTGACATTTCTGAAAGTTTCATGGACATTTGGTATATAGAGTAAAAGTTGTGATTATTAAGAAATAAGGACTTATAAAATTTCCTACTAATCCTACTGTAAACATGTATAGTCTAGGTTTTATGTGTTAAGATCCCAGGCATGTTTCTCCTAAGTGTCCCATCACTTAGCTGGTATGTGTCCCCAAAATACAAACATTTGTTTGTTTATTTGTTTGTTTGTTTGAGGTGCTAGGGATTGAACTCAGGGTCTTACCCGTTCTAGGCAAGGATTCTCCCACTGAGCTGCAATCCCAGCCTGCAAGCCATTTTTTAAATCAGGCAACGTGAACCTTAAATCTGAAAGCACAGGGTTTCCCCCAAATTGTTCTAGATAACTTCCTACATTGTTTTAGTTTCCAAAGCAAAATCTAAACAGCTTTATATACCTCCTGTATGGGTTAGCCTGCCATTTTTTGTCATTCTTTGGTATACACAGATTATACACATGAGAATCTATAAATGGCTCGGTTTCTATGTTTTTGTATGTGCAGTATAAAAATACCAAGAGATTAAGTCACACTATTGAGTGTTTTAAAGACAAATCTAACTGCGCATGGTGACACACGCTTGAACTCCCAGTACTTGGGAAGCAGAGACAGGAGGTTCACAGGTTCTCAGCCAGCCTCAGCTACTTAATGAGGCCCTCCACATCTTAGACCCTGTTTCAAAATAAAAGAATACAATTGGGCTGGGGGTGTAGGTCAGAAGTAGAATGCCCCTAAGTTCCTTCCCCAGCACCGTACACACAAAAAATCCTCATTTCTCATAACTTATATTTTATAAGTGATTGAAGCTAGATTATTTAATATTTCCTTTATCTTTAATTAGATATTTATATTTTATTAATAGACTTGACCATTAAACAATAATTAAATCCATTTTAAGTTATAGTCATGATAACATTGCTTCTTGAAACACTTACGATATTTTATTATGACTACTGAAATTCCTTGAAATATATTAGGAAGGTCCCTGTTGGTTGTTTCTTGATTCTTTCTTAAAAATTACTTAATGATGCTGGGCGTGGTGGCACACACTTGTAATCCCCACACTTTGGAGACGGAGACAGGAGGATTGTGCAGGTTCGAAGCCAGCTGTGCTGGCTTAAGAGACCCTGTTTCCAAATTTAAAAAATACATAAAATAGGTCTGGGAGTGTAGCCCGGAGGTAGAAGGGCTTCTAGTACCACCAAAAAAAAAACCTTTATGTTGGCTTTTTTTCTTATTGGAATATTTGTAAATTATAGAAAACTTAGGGAGAGATCAAAAAGAAACATATAAAACCAATCTGCCTGTTATCATGACTTGAAAAGACTATTTTGTTAGACTTTGAGTTGTTATATCTTCAGTAGAAAGTTTTAAAAAAAACTCACTTAAAACTTTGCAGGGCAGTAGTAATGAATTACAGTAGTAATTAATTATTGTCCGTTCATATTGTAGAAATAAAGCTTTTAGCTGTGAAGGTAAGAACAATTATGGTGTTCCAGAGAGCACCCTCAGAGCAAGAGCGAGCCTTGCCGCCCTTGAGACTTCCCTGCCCCTGCCTTGCTCTCCAGTTTCCCTTCAGGGCTTCTCTGCTGAAGCTGTATGTATTACTTCCTGTTCTGTCTCCTGTGTACAGAGTAGTGGGGAAAGCAGCCTACAGTGGCTTTATTGCTTCACCAGGGAAAAAGTAAGGTGAAGACAAAAATTAGAACTATATAGATAAACATAAATATGGGATTTGGTTAAGACTCTACTTCTATCTGAATGTTTACTTTCATTTATGTCTTTTTTTTTCTTGTGGTTCCGGGGATGGAACCCAGGGCATTCTACCTCCGAGCTATACCCCCAGCCCTATTTTTTATTCTTTATTTTGAAACAGGGTCTCACTGGGTTGCAAAGGGCCTCACTAAGTAGCTGAGACTGGCCTCAAACCACGATCCTCCTGTCTCAGCTATGTCATTTGTTTGATTTATTTTTATTTATGATTTTTATTTCGTTTTTGTTTTGGGGATCCAGGCTCGAGTGTGCTAAGGATTCAGAATGCACTCTTCCTCCAAGCCATGCCCACTTCTTGACATTCTTATACGGCTCTGTTCTTTTCTAGTGTTTTGCTTTACTCTGGCTAAATAACACTTGGGCATATGCTTTATTTTAATTACTCTTCCTTAGCTAACAGACAATGTAAAACATTTTCAGAGGACCTAGAATTAATAGATCTCATACTTACCATATTTAGCCATGTTGAGGAAGTTTTTGTTTCTTTACAATTTTCAAAGACATCTCTGTGTTTAAAGTCTTAAATGGTTTGAATCAGCTATTTCGTGTGTGTGTGTGTGTGTGTGTGTGTGTGTGTGTGTGTGTGTGTGTGTTACT
This sequence comes from Muscardinus avellanarius, assembly GCF_963383645.1. Lineage (NCBI taxonomy): Eukaryota > Metazoa > Chordata > Mammalia > Rodentia > Gliridae > Muscardinus > Muscardinus avellanarius. Next base: position 120,521,901 of record NC_137787.1, on the reverse strand, counting down.
GGAGTTCCTGGAAGCCCTTCTACCTCTGGGCTACACTCCCATGGGCTACACTCCCAGACCTATTTTTTAACTTTATGTGGAAACAGGATCTCTTAAGCCAGCGAGGCTGGCTCTGAACCAGCGCGATCCTCCTGTCTGCCTCCCAAGCGCAAGGATTACAAGCGTGCGCCACCACGCCGGCTGAATCAGCTATTTCAAACCTATTTGCTATATATACTGTGCTAATATTCCAGTACTTAAAACTAATGGATCTTGTTTTACTAGTCATTATTGCATTTTGTCATGCTCTTAACTCATGTTTGCTGATTCATCTTTGTCATTTTTCCTCCTTTTGAATTGGTTATAAATCTGTTTGAGAATGTGATCAAAGTTTTATGCCCTCCAAAACACTGCAGACATGTTTCCTGTGTGGTTTCAGGGGCTGGCAGCACAGGAAGTATATTCTGCAGAGAGAGGCTGAGAGCCACAGCTCATAATTACTAGAACATAGCCTTGGCCCTCTTCATTTTTAGTATCCATCCTTCTCACTGTAAAACGTCTCACTTGCTGCATGTGAAATTATTATCCACTTTGCTGTTTTGATCGTGATCACTCCTAGCATTTAGATGATATTACTTTCAGATCACATAATCTGTGATATTTGCTTCTTATCCCTGACCAGCTCTTGTGTTCTCACTGCATGTTCTCCATTCCAACAGTCTGTGTCCTGTGGACTGTTTTACTCCTTTGTGTATATGGTTTTAAATGGAATGACATTGCCGTCTACCCCGAGCTTCATCGTCCAGGGGAACACCTTCGGATATTCTCTTTGCCCTCAGCCTGTGGTTGGCTTATTCAAGTCTGCACAGCCTAAGGGATATGCCTATAAATTCATAACACTGGGAAAAATATGCACTACTTATATAAAATTAAAATATCCAGCATCTAAACAGTAGCAGTATTTAGAAGCTGATTTTATTTTTATAATTTTATTGATGCATTGTAATTGTACATCAAAGTGAGATTCATTGTGATATGTTCATACTCACAGCACTTGGTGTATTTCTCTCTGCAGCCTTCCTCCTCCCCAATCTTCTCTCTCCCTTTTTTGTGATGGTGAGATTCATAGTGGATGTGCATAGTATTTGGTATATCAGAAGCTAATCTGATTGATTGATTGATTGATTGATTGATGCTGGGAATTGAATCCAGGGGCATTCTACCTCTAAGGTATACCCCCCAACCCATTTATTTATTATTTCATTTATTTATTTGAAATGGAGCCTCACTAGGTTATTGAGGGTCTTGCTAAGTTGCTGAGGCTCATCTTTAACCTGCTATTCTCCTGTCTCAGCCTCTCAAGTACTGGTTTATAGGTATATGCCACCACATCTGGATTAGTAACTTTTTTTTTTTTGGTGGTACTGGGGGTGGAACCCAGAGGCTTTATACTTTATTTGGAAACAGGGTTTCACTAAGTTGCTGAGAGCCTCACTAAGTAGCTGAGGCTGGCTTCGAACCTGCGCAATCCTCCTGTCTCAGCCTCCTAAGAGCAGGGATTAGAAGCGTGCTCCACCACGCCCAGCTTAGTAACTAATTTTAAACTCAACAATGTGACATAATTCATCTAGGTTTTCACATATTCACTTAGTCTTTCGTGCTTCACTAGCAAGTTGGTTTCAAGTGTTGGATTGCCTGAGTTGTTTCAGGAGTTTAAGCTCTGTGTATTCTAGGCTGTAGATTTCTGTTTCACACTCTTTCCAAACTCAAGGGTTATTTTCTTGAATATAAAGAGAGTGCAGGAGCCAGGTATGGTGATGCACACTTGTAATCTCAGTACTTGGGAGGCTGAACAGGAGGATTACAGGTTTGAGGACAGCCTCAGCAAGTAGTGAGACTTTCATCAAACTGGCGAAACCCTGTTTCCAAATAAAAATAGAATAGGGCTGGAGGCATAGCTAGAACGTTCAATCTCCAGTGCCACAAAAAAAAAAAAAAAAAAAGAATAAAGAGCACAGGAGTAGATTCAGTAAATAAATGTTAAGAGAGAAAGATAGCCCAATGCTAGTTCTGTCTGTGCTGCCCTCAGAGTATGTATGTAACAACTTATAAATTACAGGTGTTCACTGCTTTTATTTTTCATATAAGATTTTAAGAGCCAGGCATGGTGGCATGGTGTTGCACACTTGTAATTCTAGTCCTTAGGAGGCTGAAACAGGAGGATTGCAGGTTTATGGCCAGCCTCAGCTACTTAGGCCTTCTGCAACTTAATGAGACCCTGTTTCAAAATAAAGAATAAAGAGAGAGAATGCCGCTGGGTTCAATCCTCAGTACCACAAAAAAAAAAATTAAATTCATGAAGTCAAGACTGTTTTATAGCCCTCACAAAGGCCTTGCTGCTGCGGGGCGCATGGCAATGAAGGAGAAAAGTGACTGGATGGATGCCAGTCATGGTGGTTAAAGTTGTCAAGTGATAAATTCTGCTTCATGTACTTATTTTTACTTTATGCTTGATGCTACCTAAAAGCAAACAAAAAACAATCTGTTTGGATTTTCAGGGACTACAGCAAATTCAGTTTCAGGGTTTTTAAAATCTTCATTGTTGATGTATCTTCAGAAATTCCAGGGAGCATGGACATCTTACCATGACACATGTTGAAAGAATAAAGTGAAAGCAGAAAGGGAGATTTTAGCAAATCCTTGCCCGGTCTTAAACGATTTGCTCCGCATTTGTGTTTAATAGATACAAGCACAGCTTGGCTTGAATGAGAAGTTATTTCGCCAAAATGCTCTAATACCATGTGAGCATTACTTTTATATTGTGTGTATATAGTGTGTAATCTGTGTATTGCTTTTTTAACTGTAAACCACCAGTTTATGAGCGACATGACATGTATCACAGTACCTCTGCTGGTGTTGGTGAAGTGGTCGGATTGCCTCCTGCTCATTTCCTACAAATATATTTTAGTAGCAAAATCTTGTTTTAGAAATATATTTCAGTCTGTCAGTGAGCTCCAAGATGAAAATGAAGAAAATCCTTTAAAACCTGAACCAACCATAGTGGAAGGCCTGAAATCCATCAGCACGTTTATTCCGATTTATAGGACTGTGTGCAACAGCTGGCCTAATCCTGTTTCAGAGCATGCTGTCTCTGAGAGTAGTGGTTTCTATACCAGGCAAAATGTTATGCAGTACCCTCCGGTACAGCTAACACCTGTTGTTGGCTTTACCTCTTTCCTCTTGTTATGAAGACACTTTTTTTGGGGGGGGGTACTGGGGTTCATGGAAGCCCTTCTACCTCCGGGCTACACTCCCAGACCTATTTTTACATTTTTATTTGGAAACAGGGTCTCCTAAGCCAGCGTGCGGCTGGCTTCAAACCTGCGCAATCCTCCTGTCTCTGCCTCCCAAGCGCGGGGATTACAAGCGTGCGCCACCACGCCTGGCCTTATGAAGACACTTTTAAAATCTAATTAGCAATACACAGTAATTTGTGGTTATAGTAAAAAGTATGTGTGTATTTCCTTAATGAAATTGCACCTGGCAAAGTATAGCCCCTAGATATCTAGAGATTTTAATTATTTAATTTTGGGGGGGGGGGTCTGGAGGTGGAACCCAGGGGCATTTGATCTCCGAGCTACACCTCCTGCCTTATTTTTTTTTTATTCTTTATTTTGAACCGGGTCTCACTGAGTTTCAGCTGAGGCTGTCTGGTAACCTCAATCCTCCGATCTCAGCCTCCCAAATGCTGGGATTACAAGCATGCGCCACCACGCCCTGCTTAAGATTTTATTGTTATTATTATTATACTGGAGACTTAAACCCAGGGACATTCTACCTCCAAATCATAAGCCCTATTTAATTATTTATTTATTTATTTATTTATTTTTGTGGTACTGAGGACTGAACCTAGGGACATTCTACCTCCAAGCCACACCCCAGCCCTTTTTATTTTTTACTTTGAAACAGGATATTTCTAAGTTGCTTAGAAACTCGCTAAATTGCTGAGACCTTGAACCTGTGATCTGTGATCCTCTTGTCTCACTTCTGCAACCATGCCCAGCCCTTTTTTTTTTTTTTTTTGGTGGTGGTATTGGGGTTCCTGGAAACCCTTCTACTTCCGGGCTACACTCCCAGACCTATTTCATACTTTTATTTGGAAACAGGGTCTCTTTAGCCTTCGTGATCCTCCTGTCTCCGCCTCCCAAGCACCGGGATTACAAGCGTGCGCCACCACGCCCGGCATTTTTTTTTAAAGGGTCTCACTAAGTTGCTGAAGGTCTTTGCTGGTCTCCATTCTCCTGTCTCAGCCTCCCAAGCACTAGGATTACAGGCATGCGCCACCACGCCAAGCCCCTAGCCTTATTTTTAATTTTTAAAATGTTTTAGTGGTAGCCGGGCGTGGTGGCGCACACTTGTAATCCCCGCGCTTGGGAGGCGGAGACAGGAGGATCGCGCAGGTTCGAAGCCAGCCGCGCTGGCGTAAGAGACCCTGTTTCAAAAATATAAAATAGGTCTGGGAGCGTAGCCCGGAGGTAGAAGGGCTTCCAGGAACCCCAGTACCACCAAAAAAAAAAAATGTTTTAGTGGTATTGGGAATGGAACCTAGGGGTATTCTACTCCAAGCTACACCCCCAGCTCAATTTTTTACTCTATATTTTGAAACAGGGTTTCACTGAGTTGCAAAGGACCTTGCTAAGTAGCTGAGGCTGTCCACAAACCATGATCTCCTGTCTCAGCCTCCCAAATGCTGGGATTACAAGTGTGCATCACTACGCCCAGCTTATTTTTTATTTTAAAACAGGGTCTCAGTTGCTGAGGGCCTTGCTAAGTTGCTAAGGTGGGTCTCAAACGTACAGTTCTCCTGTCTCAGCCTACCACATACTATGATTACAGGCATGTGCCACTGAGCTGAGTTTAATGAATTATTAAAGTTTAAAATCACAAGTCATATCAGCAAAAATCAAAACTAAGGTTGACATTTTAAATGAGCATATTTGTTTTTTGCAAATACCATTTGATTAAAAAAATACCATCACTGGTGCCAGGTATGGCCGTGCATGCTTATAATCCTAGTGCTTGGGAGGCTGAGACAGGAGGATTGCACAGGTTTGAAACCAGCCTCAGCTACTTAGGCTTTCAGCAACTTAGACCCTGTTTCCAAATAAATTATAAAATAGGGCTGGGGGTATAGCCTGGAGGTAGAAAGCCCCTTGGTTCCAACCCCCCCAGTACCCCCTACACACACACAAATACTATCAGTGGAATTGTTTAAAAGAAATAATTGGTTTTGTTTTCAATAAGAAATTGCAAGACGACTCCTGCATTCAAACTTACATTATCTTTTATTTGAAAGCTTTAAAATATTTTGTTCTAGTTTTGTTTTGGATAAAATTTTCATTTATATGTGATTAACATGCACTGCAGACTTTAAAAATGATTTCAGCCTTTAACCAAATTTGCATAGGGTTAGGGTGTGAGGCTGGAAGAATTTGGTGATAAAGGGCAAGGTGCCCTCAGTGTTCATCCATAAACTTTATTGTCTGTGTATGGGGGAGAGGGTACTAGGGATTGAACCCAGAGGCATTCTACCTCCAAGGTATATCCCCAGCCCTTTTTATTTTATTATTTGGAAACAGAGTCTCATGAAGTTTCTGACAGCCTTACTAAATTGCTGAGGCTGGCTTTGAACCTGTGATCCTCCTGTCTCAGCCTTCTAAAGCACTAGGATTACAAGCATGCACCACCACCATAGCTACCAAAAAACTTTAAAAAGTCATCCACTCTGCATTTCCTTTCAGCTGAGGGAACAGACTGAAGTGCCAGCCCATTTATTTTTAGGGAGTGGGAAATAGCAGCCTGAGTAGGTCACAGAGAACATGGTAACACGAGGGAAGGCAGGGCGAAATAATCCATGGGTGAATCTCTTTCCTCTGTAGCCCCAAACCATGACACACATGCGCCAGGCTGCAGCTGTCACCAAGTGGCAGTGGGAGGAGGAAGGGAAGGCCCTTCAACCTGCCACTTCTGTGCTTCCCACTGTGCCAGGTACTGCAGATACAGTGTCCTGTGCGCTGCTTCCTAGTGGCAGCCTCTGCTGATGAGTCAGCCTGCTGACAGCAGCTCTTTCCTGCGGCGACCTTAGAGTCTCACTCTGAGGACGGCACCATGCTGCGGGGGATGAGGTTCCTGGAATTGGGTCATCACCAAGTCCCACAGTATGACTCTGCCACTACTGCTCAGCTGCCCAAAGAGAAGTCAGTTGACTGAGACCAGCCCTGTTACAGTGTTCTATTTAAATGTAACCATACAATTTTGGAAGATACTAGTCTGATACACAGGTCATTGTGAAAAGCAAGAAAACAAACTGTCATAACTGATAAAATAGTCCTGGGTATGAACCTGACCCTGTGGGATAGACACTCTCGCTAAGTGCCTCTCACTCCCTTCACACCTTCCCCAGTGCTCCCCTCTGCAAAGTGAACACACTTTGTTTGCCATTTCATCTCTGTACCATGCTTGGTCTCAGGAGGCACATGATGGTTACTAAATGAGTTGATGTTGAATAGTTGTAGAAAGACTTCTCAATGGCCTTCTCCTGTGTGGACAAACGCAATCATTTCGTAAGAAAAATGTCTTCTGGGTGTGGTAATGCATGCTTGTAATCCCAGTACTTGGGAAACTGAGACAGAAGCATTGCAGGCTCCTGGCCAACCTCAGCTACTTAGGGCCTCCACAACTTAGTGAGACCCTGTTTAAAAATGAAGAATAAAAAATAGGTCTGGGGTATAGCTCAGAGGTAGAATGCCCTTGGGTTCAATCCCAGCACCACAAGAAAGAAAGAAAGAAAGAAAGAAAGAAAGAAAGAAAGAAAGAAAGAAAGAAAGAAAGAAAGAAAGAAAGAAAGAAAGGAAAGAAATCACCTAAAGCTACAGGGAATGATACTGATGATATTTGGGGGGGGGGGCTGTTTAGGTTTTAAATTAAGGCCCTGGACTTTTTGTAATCACTTGAAACCTAATTTGCACCTTGTATTTAGAATATTAACAAAATATGTGTAGTTTTGAAGTACCTCCTGGGAAGGAAAGGCAGAGGAAGGGAGGTAAATATTCTCCTAAGCATCTAGTTAGAAAAGAAGCAGTACCCACTGAAGGAGAAGATGCTTATTTCCTAATTCATCAGTATCTCCTTACAGTGGCCACCGGACTGAAATCATGGGAGTTTTGAAAAATAATGTAGATAAGCATATGCCGTTTCATGTTAGTATGCTCATCTAAGAAGACCCACCCTGGTCTTCATGCAGTCTCTGAAAAGAGGGCTATCACTGGGTCAGACAAACTCAAAGCCAAAGCTTCCACATTTCCCAGGAATATCTTTTCTCCTTGGCTAACTCATTGTATAGAATTTATTATGAAGCATGGCATATACAATGAAAATTTCTAATATAGTCTGGCAGTATTTTGTTTAATATACAATAAAATCTCCCCAGAGCAGAGCAGAGTGGGAAGGTTCTATCTAATGAGTGAAATTTTCTAATCATAAAGTCTTCTTTAAGGGGAAAAATAGTCTTTCAGTCACATCACAGAAAGTTGAAAGACAACAAAGCAATTGTTTTATCCAGATTATTTCAAATTCTAAAATAAAGGTCCCAAATGAGAAGTTGGTATTGTATTTTGTCTAATGCAATGTATATGCGTTGAACATTTTAAAAGCCGTGTCATTGGAAGGAAGGCCCTTTATTTTCCCACTTTCTTCCTGAGCAATGCAGAGACTGAAGAATGTTCAACAAAGAACAGAGAACTCACTTTTTCCAATTTGTCACTTCATGGATAAAAAGTAGAGACAGAATGTGAAGCACCTGTTGCCTTAGAGGCAATAGACTAGTGAAATGTTTTAACAGACGTCGTCAGCTTTCAAAGATCTCCTTCATCCAGCCCACATCACTCACCGCGCCTAATTCCTTTGTCACATTTTTTACTGCATTACGAGTAATCGTGGAAATCCACGGAGCATTTTCTGTATAACCAGAACCATGTGGCTGCTTCTCCGTGCTCAGCTTCTCCTCTGTTCCTCCTTTCCCATGTGCTTGCTAATGGATGCAGGCCTGAGAAGCATGTAATGAGAATTCCTCCCCCACTCCCCACTTTCCATCCAGGAAGGTTTAGGATCACAGCCACCAGCAAGCCCTTTGATCTCAGCACTGCCTCTTCTCAGCTGCTGCTCCTGCCAGCCCCTCCTTCCTACGTGTAACCATATCCACTGGCCAACAATATTGTGTAGAAGTATCTCATGAAATCTCATCCAGACATAGGGGAGATTGGTAATGTATCTCATTCCTTCTGCGGCAGTGCTGGACAATGACAGTGGACATGTCCAGGCTTCCAGGTGGGTGGCTTCAGTGTTGTGGGCATCTCCACAACTTTGATTTCCCCACAGGATACGTGAGGGCAGTGTGTGTCTGTTCTGAGAATAATCTGACAGAGAAATTCTGTCTAGACCTCTACTTTTATTCATGTACTTGTTGGCTTAAACTCCTTAGAGAACAGCGTTTAAAAGACCCCGAACCCACATTAAGGGCAGCACAGTTCAACCCATGCTTGAAGAGACCAAGACAGATGGCTCTGCCTGAGCTACTCCAGCCTGATCCTGAGGAGACATCCCTGTGGGTGCTGCCTGCAGACCCAGCTTGCTTTGCTCCCTCTGCTCCAGGGGCAGCGGCACTCATACTGGGTGGCCTCGGTCTGTCGCTGCCCATGCAACACACTGTTCCTGCATCACTTCTCTGTGCTTTAACATTCCATATATCTTTAGATATGTATGGATAGATATCTTTATATGCAGTGTTGGTTCGTAGTGTTTTCGATCTTATAATGGTGTTTTTCATCTGTTTCCTATGGTTAGCCTGGCCAGCTCCCTTTTCCAGTATTTCTCTCCTCTCCCATCTTTGTCATCCAATGTCAAGGAGTCCGTCACCTCTTTAAAAAATTTTTGTAAAGTTTTCACATTTTCTTTCATAATTTGATTTTCATGGCTACCTGTTTCATATTGTTCTTGCCATTATTTTCCCCACAGAATTCTGTATAGGCCTACCTCAGGTTTTAAACTGCCGTCTCAGCCAGGTTTGCCATTCACCAATGCATGTGGATAGTTACTCTTTACTTCTTCCCATATTGGTCTGAGTACTCTATTTTTTCATTAAAGTATTAGCTATAGGAGGCCTGGCATGGTGCCGCACTTCCGGTACTTGGAAGGCTGAGACAGGAAGATCACAGGTTCGTAGCTAGCCTTAGCCGGGTAGCGAGACTGTCATCAACTTATGAGACTCTCTCAAAATAAAAAGGACTGGAGTAGTTCAGAGATGGAATGCCCTTGGGTTCAATTCCCAGTGCCACCAGAAAACAAACAAAAAACAGACTATGAATAGTTCTGTCAGCTGCTGACCATCCTGCTGCCTGAAGAATTGGCGTGCATTGGGCTGGAGACTGGGCCCAAGCGGTATCCCTGCTCTGCTGTCAGAGGTTCTGTGTGTTCTGTGAGGCAGGGCTCACCCGGCCCATGGAAATAGCCTTTCGGACTCATTTTGTTTCCCCATTCTGAGGGACCTACCAGTTTAGGGAATACCCTCTCAGTTTATAGGTTTTACATTTTCATGGCCTTTAATACGGCATTTTCCTCTACCCAGCCAAGCCACAACTTGCTGGTGCTGTGCTGGTCCTGGCTTTTACAGGACAGGGAAGAAAGGCCAGTCCTATACCATGGTGAGTTCTGGGGATGATAGGAGCTTCCAGCCGGTTGCTAAGTTGATGCACCCTCCCCTGGCTCGCCTACCCCCTGTGTGGGGGTGGGCACAGTGACCTCACGCCTGCAGCTCACGTGGACCAAGTCTGTGTGAAGCCTCAGCATTCTTCAAGTTTGGGTTTTTGAACAGCTTGGGGAAGAAGGGAGGGAAGTAGGCTTGTTTGGTTGTTTTTGTTTGTTGTTGTTTTGTGATGCTGGGGATTGAACCTAATGGCTATACCCCCAGCCCTAATTTATTTTTTATTTGGAAATAGGATCTCACCAAGTTGCTGAAAGACTTGCTGAGTTGCTGAGGCTGGCATCAAACCTGCGATCCTTGTGTCTTAGCCTCCCAAGTATTGGGATTGCAGGCATACACCACCATGGCCAGATAAATTTTTAGATTTTGTAGATTTTTTTAAAGTGACTTTTTGATTTAATTAAGAGTTGCATGGTGGTACATGCTTGTAATTCCAGTACTTGGGAGACTGAGACAGGAGGATCATGGTTCACAGACAGCCTCAGATACTCAGTGAGGCCTTCTGCAACTTATGAGACCTTGTTTCAAAATAAAAAATAGGGCTGGGGAGTAGCGTAGAAGTAGAATGCCCCTGGGTTCCATCTCTAGTGCTGAAAAAAAAAAAGTTAACTCTCTTTTGGAAGGCACAAAATAATGCTTTATTTTCTTTAGGAAACTACCATAACTTACCTAGTTTTCTGAAGAAAGTGTAGGTAGAAAATGGTAAGGCCCATTTTGCTTAAAGTCCTGAAACCCCCAGATCTGCACGCTAAGTAGCTTCCTCGGCGGCTGCTCTTCCTGTAGTGCCTTGTTGGGGCCACCATGAGCCGGCGGTGAGCCCTGTAAAACATGTGTTGACATCATCGCAAAAATGAAAGCACTTTCATCTTGTGTTCTAATTTTATTTGATGTGTAACAGTGTTTATGATGACCCCAAACTCTGTCTACTTGCATTTTCTAAGGCCATTCTGTTTTCCCTCCCAGCTCTCATCTTGTCAGTTTCTATAACCCAGTGCTGGCATTTTTCTATAATAGACATTTGGAAGTGCTTTGGATGTCTAGTGAGTCAGACAGTGGTGCTGACTACAGCAGTGCAGTGTGAGGCGTGCCGTGTCAGAATCTTCCAGATCACCGAAATACTCTTCTAAGCAAGAAAGCATTCATTCTTATGAAAGATTTATATTAAAAGCTGCTAAACTTGCTGGTGTGGTACACACCTGTATTCCTAGTATTTGAGAGGCTAAGACAGGAGGATCGCAAGCTCATGGCCAGCCTCTGCAACTTAGCGAGACGCTCTTTCAAAATAAAATATAAAATAGGGCTGGGGCCCAGAAGTAAAACCCCTGGGTTCAATATCTAGTAGGGGGAAAAAAAAAAAAGGAAAAAGAAGGCTGCTGAACTATATTTCACATTTTCCTCAACTTTGGAGAGAACCTTCCCTATGTGATGAGTTTGTCAGTGACTGAAGGCCATCACCATGAATGCACCTGGGGCCATCAGTTTGCCATGATAAAGGTACTGGCTCCTGACCTTGTCCTCCATGACTGTTTTATATTATTTTTCTTTTCTTCCTCATTGTCAGGCTTAGGGCTCTCTTCTGCCATTGATGTATATGACTCTAGCATTTTTTTTTTTTGGTGCAAAATCAGCATTTTATTAAAGACATTTGGAAAGATACATTCAAACCTACATTGTATGCAGTAAAAATTAGTTATTTCATGCTGACAAGGGTTACCTTGAAATATATACTTGTATAATATTTTTAATAAAAATAGTTTTATAGAAGTTTATAATGGAATACATACCAGGAAAAAAACCTTATAAGACGTATCAATCTGTGGTACAAAGAGTTAAGAGAAACACTTTTATGGATGGTTCATAATGAGCACATCAGACATATAAGTATTCAAGCTGGGCGAGGTGGTACACACTTGTAATCACAGCATTTGGAGGCTGAGACAGGAGGATTATGGTTCATAGACACCTTCAACTACTTAGTGAGGCCTTTTGCAACTCAGTGAGACCCTGTTTCAAAATAAAGAATAAAAAAGAGGGCTGGGGGTGTTATTTGGAGGTAGAATGCCCCTGGTTTCCACCCCCAGTACTGCAAGAAAAAAAAATGGGCCTGGGAGCCAGATGTGGTGGCACACGCTTGTAATTCCAGCATTTGGGAGGCTGAGACAAGAGGATCATGGTTTGCGGACAGCCTCAGCTACTTAGGCCCTTTGCAACTCACTGACACCCTATTTCAAAATACAGAATAAAAATTGGATTGGGGGTGTATCTCAGAGGTAAAATGCCCCTAGGTTGCATCCTCGGTGCTGCAAAATAATAATAATAATAATAATAATTATTATTATTATTAAGCTGGGAGCGTCTGTGTTCAATCCCCAATACCAGAAAGAAAAAAGGAAATGTAAGTACTCAACACTTTAAACTCAGTTTGGATTCAAAAATTTAAAAGAACAACTGCTAAGTGCAGTAAGACACACCTGCAATCTCAGCTCAAGAGACTGAGGTGGGAGAATTGCAAATTTGAGGCCAGCCTGGGCAATTTAGGGAGATCTGCCTCAAAATAAAAAGGGCTGAAGGTATAGCTCAGTTGTAGGGCGCCCCTGGGTTCAATCTTCAGTACTGGTCCCCCCCCCAAAAAAAAGACACCATTGCCAAAGTAAGAAGTATGGAATTAAGCTGGATGTGGTGGCACACACTTGTAATCCCAGTTCTTGGGAGACAGAGGCAGGGAGGATCACAGGTTCTTGACCAGCCTCAGTAAATTATTGAAGCTGTCAGCAACTCAGCAAGACCTTGTTTCAAATTTTAAAATAGAAAAGGCTTGGGGGTGTGGCTAAGAGGTAGGATGTCTCTTCCCTAGTACCAAAATAATAATAATAATAATAATAATAATAATAATAATAATAATAATAATCCCAGTACTTGCAGTACTTGGAAGGCCAAGAAAGAGGATTGCAAGTTAAAGGCCAGACCCATTATTGAGATCCTGTTGCAAAATAAAAAATAGTGTTACTTGGCCGGGCGTGGTGGAGCATGCTTGTAATCCCCACGTTTGGGAGGCGGAGACAGGAGGATCACGCAGGTTGGAAGCCCTGGCTTAAGAGACCCTGTTTCCACATTAAAAAGTATAAAATAGGTCTGGGAGTGTAGCCTGTGGGCGTATAGCCCAGAGGTAGAAGGGATTCCAGGAATCCCAGTACCACCAAAAAAAAAAAAAAATGTTGCTCGAGGTAGTATTCCCCTGGGTTCAAGTAAAAAAAAAAGTTCTCTGTCAGGTGTGGTGGTACATGCTTGTAATCCCTGTACTTGGGAGGCTGAGACAGGAGGATCTCAGATTCGAGGACAGCCTCTGCAAGTAGACTCATTCACCTAATGAGACCCTGTTTCCACATAAAAATAAAATAGGGCTGGGGATGTAGCTCGGAGGCAGAATGCCCTTGGGCTCAATTCCCAGTACCAAAAAATTTTTTTTCTCCTAAAAAAGAAAGACAAACTTATTTTACATTTGGAAGCAAACATTTGATGACTGGAATACAACGTAGGTCCTGACCCTGTTTGACAGCCTACAGTAAACACAAGAGTGGGTGGGGCCTGGAGAGAAGGGAGGGTCCCTGCCGAGCCCGAGGCCGATTAGGTCGATTAGGTGACGGAGCGCCATGTGGGGTGAAGATCCCAAGTACACAACCTTGTGTGGGTGGTGTGGGAAGGCCCAGAATGTATGTGTGTGTGTGGGGGGGGGGGCTGGGGATGGAACCCAGGGGCCTTCTACGTCCAGGCTACACTCCCAGACCTATTTTATATTATGTTTGGAAACAGGGTCTCACTAAGTTGCTGAGAGCCTCACTAATGGAGTGTGCATTTATAATACCCTTGGATTTTTTGTCAGATTGGTGTGTAGATGAAGTGTTCGATCATGATATGAAAGAGACCATTACTGTATTTTCATACAGGCTCTGGTATCTGATGTCATAGCTGTTGTAAAAATTAACAAAACATGTCACAATCCCTGATCTTGGCAGTGTTCTGTAGTTCTCCTCTGTCCATCTTTGCCAAGTACCTCCAACACACTCGGAGACGTAACCTGCTGCTCAGATCTCAGGACTAACTGGAGCAGTTGAGCTACTGTTTATTCCGTCATGGCTAACTCCTGCTCACCCTTGGAGACCCAGCTCAGTTATCTTCTGCTCTGTACTACTTACAGAATCATGTGTTTGTTTGGTACTAGAGACTGAACCCGTGAGTGTTTTGTCTGTGAGCTACACCCCAGCTCTATTTTTTTTTATTCATTGTTTTGAAACAGGGCCTCACTGAGTCGTAGAAGGCCTCATTAAGAAGCTGAGACTGGCCGAGAACCTGTGATCCTCCTGTCTTAGCCTCCCAAGTACAAGTGTGCACCGCCATGCCCGGCCTAATTTCCTCTTGAATTTCGTCCAGGCACTTTTCTCTGCCATAGGTTATTCTACCCATCCATCCTAATCATTCTTTCTTTTTGTAATGTAATGTCTCAAGTGTGTTGTACTCACTGCTGTGTCTTCAGTGCCCAAAACAGTACAGAGTAGGCACTTAGTCAATATTTGTTAAACTGATGATGTAAGTGTTTGGGGCTTGCCAAATCTAAACACAAATATTACCCTACGAAGATTATTCTAGAAGTAACTGAGTTTAAAATAATACTGAAAGTCTTAAATTGTAATTTCTTTTAGAAAAACACTGACTATGAAACAGTAGAGAAGCCGTCTCTCCGTAAGCAGAGGTTCATGCAGTTCTCATCTCTGGAGCATGAAGGAGAGTATTACATGACGCCTCGGGACTTCCTCTTCTCCGTGATGTTTGAGCAGATAGAGCGTGAGTAGCTTCTCAGAATTGGCCGCAGCTTTGCTTCATTCCAAATGACAGCAGTCTTTGTGCCGTGCATTTACTAGTGATTTGGACTTGTCATTTCTCATGATACAAGTATAAACCTTTATGTGTATTTATCTTAGAAATAGTTGTTTATGAGTTTTTCCAAAGACGAAAAAGTAAGCACATTGTCAGTGACACTAAATATTAGTGTGTATATGTGTGGTACCGAAGATTGAATCCAAGGTATTCTACTTCTAAATTATATCTACCAATCCGATTTCTTTTCCTTTTTTTTTTTTAACTATACTGGGGATTGAACCAAGGGATATTCTACCTCCAAGCTATACCCCCAGCCTTATTTTTATTCTTTATTTTGAAACAGTGTCTCACTGAGTTGCAGAGGGACTTACAAAGTAGCTGAGGCTGTCCACGAACCTGCGATCTTCCTGTCTCAGCCTCTCAGGTACTGGGATTAAAAGCATGTGCCACCACGCCCCACTTCATTTTTTATTTTGAAAGAGAGTCTCGAACCTGTGATCCTCCTGTCTCAGCCTCCCAAGTATTATGACTACAAACATGTACTACCACACCTGGCTACCACTAAAACTTTTTTAAAGATACAGAATTTTCAGTCACACACAAAAAAAGAAATTGGATGTTTTCCCTAATATGTGAAAGCTAAGGAGAAATGGGTCATAGGAGGACCGCTAGATGAAAAAGGAAATCATATAGAGGAGCAAATAAGACAACCTAACTGAGGGGATGGAGAGGGGAAGAAGGAAACTCTCTAAAGCACATGATGTACTTAAACTTATCGAAGTCTACCACTAAGCCAAGCATGAGAAGGAGGGATGGGGAGGGAATGGGGTGGGGAATGGGTAGGGGCTAACTGGGTGATGTGTGTATGTATGTCTACACAAGTTTTTTTTTACCTCATTACAATGTATGAATACAATGCACCAATAAAATTTTTTAAAAATATAGAATTTTCATGCTAAGAGCAGAAAGAAAATCAAATTATATAAACTTAATTAAAACCAGAAGCCGGGCATGGTGGCGCATGCTTGTAATCCCTGGGCTTGGGAGGTGGAGACAGGAGGATCGCGCTGGTTTGAAACCAGCCTCGCTGACTTAAGAGACTCTGTTTCCAAATAAAAATATAAAATAGGTCTGGGAGTATAACCCGGAGGTAGAATGGTTTCCAGGAACCCCAGTACCACAAAAAAAAAAAAAAAAAAAAAAATGCCAGGTGTGGTGGCGCACGCTTGTAATCCCCGCGCTTGGGAGGCAGAGACAGGAGGATTGTTCAGGTTCTAAGCCAGCCATGCTAGTTTAAGAGACCCTTGTTTCCAAACAAAAATATAAAAATAGGTCTGGGAGTGTAGCCCGGAGGTAGAAGGGTTTCCAGGAACTCCACTACCACAGGGAAAACACACACACACACACACACACACACACACACACACACACACACGACTGAAAATTAGCTTCCACTTCAGCAAACTCATAAAAGATGAGCAAAAAGCCGGGCGTGGTGGCACACGCTTGTAATCCCAGCATTTGGGAGGCTGAGACCGGAGGATCGCGGTTCACGGACAGTCTCAGCTACTAAGTGAGGCTCTCTGCAAGTCAGTGAGACCCGGTTTCAAAATAAAAGAATAAAAAAAAAAAAAATAGAGCAGGGGGTGTAGCTCGGAGGTTGAATGCCCCTGGGTTCCATCCCCAAACCCGCAAAAAAAAAAAAAAGATGAGCAAATTAATTCCAAAATAAGCATTAAGAAAAGAAATAATAAAAATTAGAACAGAAGTCAATTAAATTGAAAAAAAAATAGAGAAAATTAGTAAAATAAAAAACAAGTCGGGCATGGTGGTACCCTCTTATAATCCCAGTACTTGTGAGGCTCAAACAGGAGAATTACAGGTTTAAAGCTAGCCTCAGCAACTTAGTGAGGCTCTCAACAACTTAGCAAGACCTTGTTTCCAAATAAAAAATAAAATAGGAGTGGGGGTATAGCCCTGATGTAGAAGGCCCCTGGATTCCAACCTCAGCTACCAAAAAAAAAAAAAAAAATTATTTGGGAAAAAAAAAGTAAAATTGGCAAACCTATAGCCAGGCAGGGTTTGTGTATGTGGGGAGGGGGAGGGGAACATGTATGATTCGAAGTCTGTAAGAGAAAAGAGTAAATTGTTTTGAAAGTTCGCTTTTTTCTTAGTAAGTACCTTTAAGAAATTTTTCAGATTCCTTTTAGAAAATCTATTTCTTTATTTACAGAAAATACCTTAAAGGGTCCACCTAATTATGAAAATAAACACCCTCTGATAGAGCCAGTGTTGGAGAGAGTTACCTATCAATTAGTTAACTCTTCCTACATAATGCAGAAATAGGATTTTTGGAGCTGTCAGCTGGTATCTTTAGAAAAGAGTTGGATGAGTAGAAGAGAACTTTTAAGAAGGAACAGTCTCGAAGAATTAGTGGACATTTTAAAAACTTTAGGACCAGGCCAAAAAAAAAGTAGGATTAGGTTGAAGTTAGCAGGTTATGTGGCTCTCTGGAGAATCTAGATCTGTACAGCACACTACTTGAACTTGAAAATGCTTACAGCACTCTGCTACCCACCTGGACATTGCTACACACATACGCTGGCCTCTGAGCCCAGTTTGTAAACCCTTATCTGTTGACTCATTTCACTCCAGTGATAATCCTAGTAGGATGCCTGCATGCATGTGTCTCCATGTTTATTGACAAGCTGACTTGAACGCTGATATGGAAAAACCAGAGGCGTGAATCAGCTAAGACACTCTGAAAGAAAAGGGAAAAAAAGAGCTAAGTTATCCTACCAAATAAGCCCTCCTAAAAACCATAGTAGCTGAGTGTGGTAGCATATACCTGTAACCCCAGCACTTGGGAGGCTAAGACAGGAGAACCGCAGGTTCAGGACCAGCCTCAACAACTTAGTGAGACTCTCAGACTTAGGGATAACCTGTTTCAAAACAAAATGGAGACCTAGGCACAGTGGCGCATGCTTGTAATCCCAGCGTTTGGGAGGCTGATACAGGAGGATCGCGGTTTGCAGACAGCCTCAGCTACTTAGTGAGGCCCTTTGCACCTCAGTGAGATCCTGTTTCAAAATAAAGAATTAAAAATAGGCCTGGTGTGTAGCTTGGAGGTAGAATGCCCCTGGGTTTCATTCTCGGTACCGCAAAAAAAAAAGGAAGAGCCAGGCATGGTGGTTCACCTTTATCATCCAAGTACTTGGGAGGCTGAGACAGGAGGATCGCAGGTTTGCAGCTACCCTTAGCTACTTAGTAAGGGCCCTCTGTAATTTAGTGAGACCCTTTTTCAAAATACAGATTTTTAAAAATGGTTCTGGGGATGTAGCCCATTGGTCGAATGTCCCTGGGTTCAATCCTCAGTACCACCAAAAAAAACAAAAACAAAAAAGGAAGCTGGGTGTGGTGGTGCACGCTTGTAAGCCCAGCATTCGGGAGACTGAGACAGGAGGATCACACAGGTTCAAAGCCAGCCTCAGCTACTTACTGAGGCTCTCAGCAACTTAGTGAGACCCTGTTTCCAAATAAAATATAAAATAGGTCTGGGAGTAAAGCCTGGAGGTAGAGCAACCCCTAGGTTCCACCCCTAGTACCACACACACACAAAAAAATAATATAAAATAGGGTTGGTATAACTCAGAGGTAGAATGCTTCTGAGTTCCATCCTCAGTACTGCAAAATAAAAAAAAGGGGGGGGGACCTTAAAAGGGGGTTGGAGGACCCGGATGTGGTGGCCATGTCATAGCCACACCTCCCTGAGAGCAGTCTCATGCTGGAGCCTGGTGGGGTAGGGCAGGGTAGTTGTCACTAATACTCCCTTCTGTACCAAGCAAGTAAACAAGCAGATAATGAGAAGAAGCTATGGGGGTCACAGAAATTAGTACCCAAGTTGATACAATACATTATACAAAATGTCTAGTTTCCAACCAAAAATTATGAGACATGCAAAGAAACAAGGAAGTATAACTCCTCTGGCAAAGGCAGAAACTACCTGTGACTGCAAGCAAATACCAGATGAGCAGAAAAAGCCCTAACAAAGCCCTAACAATAACATAAGTATGTTCAAAGAGCTCAAGTAAGCCATGATTAAAGATTATAACATTTATACTTTTATTATTCATTGGAATGCAATTAAACTATCAAAAGACATTTAACTAAATCAAGAGTTCAGTAATTTTACAGACTACATAATACATCCTTTATCCACATGATGTGCTTCATCATCATTCCTCATCGTGGATAAGAAGGATAATAATCTCGGGTGCATTCATTCCTAACGGATCCTGAGCAGCAAAACAAACACAGGGCCAGCCACTGGCCCGTGGGCTTCGTGTGTATGCGGAAGACAGAACAACCGCAGATTTATTAGCTCTCGTTTCTACTGGCACTTATCTTCTTGGCCCTTTTCCACACTTGGAGTATCAGTTGCTGAGGCTTGTGTAAACCATCTTCCCTGTGAGTTAAAGCCGACAGGACTCCTCCACAAAGCACTCTGAAAACCCTCAAGCCATTCTCTGCTGAGGTGCTTGGCTTGGTTCTTTGTTTTCTTTGCCTCTTTGTTTTCTACTGAATTCCTTTAGCCTTGTAGTTCTTTAGTTCTCCATTCCAATGACCTTCGTTCTTCCTGTTCACATCCCATGCCCTTTTCAAAGATGTCTGATGGGAGAGTAGTCGTCGGCTGAGAGCAAGAGGAGGAAAGTATTGGAGTTTACAGAAATAACCTTCTAAGCCCAGCATGGTGGCGCTTCCCTATAATCCCAGTACTTGGGAGCTGAGACAGGAGAATCAAAGGTTCAAAGCCAGCCTCAGCTACTTAGCAAGTTGCTATTTCAAAATAAAAATGAAAAGACGTAGAGATATAGTTCAAAGGTAGAATGCCCCTGGGTTTTATATCCCTTACCAAAATAAATAATCAACAGGTAAAATTTTTATAATTTAGAAACAGATGGAGAGTAACAAGAGAATAATAAAGGCATGATTTCGTATGTACATGCTTCTCTAGTCTCTGAAAACCCACTGTGCATCTAAACGGTAAGTAAGCCAGCACATTTAATATAGTACTATTCAACCAGGAGAACAGACTGGTGTGAGGAACCAGCTCCTTTTTACATATTCGGAAGTTTGTTTTTTTAACTAGTAATTGAGCTCATGGGTATTCTACCTCCAAGCTATTGCCCCCCCAAGCCTATTTTTTATTCTTTATTTTGAAACAGTCTCACTAAGTTTCCAAGGACCTCACTAAGTAGCTCAGGCTGGCCTTGAACCTTTGAGATCTTCCAATCTCAGCCTCACAAGTACTATAATTACAAGCTTACAAGTGTCGCCAAAACACCCAGCTATTCAAAAGTTTTAAGAGCACAGACTTGTGATAAATTGATTTTTTTAAAAAATAGATCTATAGGCCTTGAGGATTTTCTAAAATGCTTCATGTCTCACTTCCTCACTTCCTCTGTTGAACAGAAAACCAGCACCTGAGGGGACCAGCACCAGTAGTATCACCTGCTCCCACGGCACCAGAACACGGCCCAGAAGTGTCCAGGCCCCCATCGCCCTTGCTCATAGACCTGTCTACTCTTGGGCTTTCGCGTGCATACACATACACACCTAGCATGGAGCCACTAAGGATTTTAATTGTCAAAGTACAGAGTGGCAAATAACTGGTTTGTCCCCTGGCTCATCACCAGCCCACTCCCAACTGTGGAGTGTGCATTTCTCAGTTGGGGAAGAGCAAGTGGAAAACCCACAGGCTCCCCTTGCCTTCTTGTAGACGGATTACACCCCCACCCCAGGCCCAGGGGAATTGAGGAAGAACACACCCCATCTCTCCTTACATACTTTAGACATTGTTCTGTTTATAAACCAACTTACTGTTGCTTTCACTAGAATATTCTTTCCTCTCTGAATAATATAAAAAGGAACTACTAGCCAGGCGTGGTGGCGCACGCTTGTGATCCCAGCATTCGGGAGGCTGAGACAGGAGGATCGCGGTTCACGGACAGCCTCAGCTACTTAGTGAGGCCTCCACAATTTAGTGAGACCCTGTTTCAAAATAAAGAATAAAAAGTAGGGCAGGGGATGTAGCTCCATATCCACTCAGCGCTACATGTTGCAGATTCATTCATCAGAAGTTCAGGCGGTTGTGCAGACCTGCGCTAGAGCTACATGTAGCTGATTCATCTGAAGCTCTGTCAGGCGGTTGTGCAGAGGTCAATTGGCGCTACATGTAGCTAATTCATCAGAAGTTCTGTTAGGCAGTTTGAGCAGACCCCAACATAGGATAAGTGAAATCGAAATAGATCTTGCAAAAAACTTTGTAAGAGTTTGTAATCTTTGTGTGTAGATTTAGAATTCTTTGGCTCATAATTTTGGTTTTAAGGATATTGATGAAATTAAATTTCTTAGTACTTAGTTTTATGAATGGTTTTCTTAATGCAAGATGAGTTTTGTCAAGGAATATGGTTACTAAATAATGCTTCTTCTTTGCTATAGGTAAAACTTTAGTCAAGAAGCTGGCGAAAAAGGTAAGCAAGGAGCTGGACGTGATGGCACACACTTGTAATCTCAGTACTTGGGAGGCTAAGACGGGGAGATTGCAGGTTCATGGCAGCCTCAATTTAGTGAGGCCCCTGAAACTTAGTGAGACCCTGTTTCAAAATAAAGAATAAACAATAAGGCTGGGAGTGTAGCTTGGAGGTAGATTGCCCCTGGTTTCAATTCCCAGTACCAAGACAAACAAAAAAAATGATAAGCAGGGACCAAGAACCAGTTGTTTGCTTATTTGTTTTTGGTAAAATACTGAATTTATAAACTGAGAGTATGGAGCACACCTGTAATCCCAGTACTTGGGAAACTAAAATAAGAGGATTTCAGATTAGAAGTCAGCCTTAGCAATTTAGCAAGTCTCTCAGCAATTTAGCAAGACATTACTTCCAAAAAAAAATTTAAAATCAGTCTGGGGGTATAGCTCAAAGGTAGAAAGCTCCTGGGTTCAATCCCCAGGACCACACACACACACACACACACACACACACACACACACATACACACAAACACACAGTAAATTTGTATAAGCTAAATTGAAAAATTTTAATATGTGTTTTCAAAGGATATCGACGATGTGCTGGCAGGACTCCACAGAGCTGGCTGTGGAGCAACTTTTTTTAGAGACCTCGGCGATAAAGGTAATTTTTATTTGTTGTTAAACCTTTATAGTTATGTTTTATTTAACTGAAATATTATTAGGGAATTAAGGGATGAGATTTGTTCTATGTCCCTAGGTAGGTGTTTTCAAAGCAAAATAAAATTGATCCACTAAGTGAAAGACATCTTTCTCAAATTCTTAGAACAATTAAAAATAATTATTAAAATGTCAATGTTAAGCCGGGCATGGTGGCGCACGCTTGTAATCCCTGTGCTTGGGAGGCTGAGACAGGAGGATCGCGCAGGTTCGAAGCCAGCCTCAGCTACTTAGTGAGGCTCTCAGCAACTTAGTGACACCCTGTTTCTAAATAAAATATAAAATGGATCTGGGAGTATAGCCCGGAAGTAGAAAGCCTCTGGGTTCCACCCCCAGTACCACCAAAAAAAAAAAAAAAATGTCAATGTTAAAGGCAGTAAAGTGCATGTGTATGCCTGTAATCCCAGTACTCAGGAGGTTGAGACAGGAGGATCTAAGCTCCAGGCCAGCCTCAGCAATGTAGCAAGGCCCTCTACAACTTAGTGAGACCTTGTTTCAAACTAAAAAATAAAAAAGCTTGGCAACATAGGCAACATAGCTCAGAGGTAGAATGCCCCTGGATTTAGTCCCCAGTACCAAAAACAAAATAAATCCAGTGTTGATTAATGTGTAGAGAGGAAATGAAGCCGAATGAGAAGTGAGGATGAGTCTGGGTCTCAGGAGAAGACAAGAAGGCCTCAAAGAAGAGAGCACAGCCAGGAAAAGGCCCTGGGTCCCACAGTGGGGAGGATGCTAAGGAGGGGCTCTCAGGTGGACGGCCCTCCTACTACTTGAGGAGGAGGAGAAAGAGTAGCCAGGACTGTGAACTGCCTGGACACTGAGCATGAGATAGTGCGTGACCCCTCAGCAAGTCCAGGTCAGGGAGGGCCAGGACCTGAGTGCACTGAAGGAGAGCGCTGGGCCTGTGCAGAGGGACCAGAGGCCTGAGGGAACGCTGGCTTTTGTTTTCTTTGTTTGTTTTAATATACTTATATTGGTGCATTGTAGTCTCACATAATAATATAGTTCAGATTGATAGTGACATACATGCACACGGTACTTGGTGAGCTTTCCCCTGGCTCCCTCTCCATTCCCCCTCCCGATACAGGGCACTGAGATTGCTGTTGATATTCTCACATACGTACATTAAGCCCATAGTAGTAATTCCTTCATTGATCCTCACTTCCCCCTCCCCTTCCCCTAGACTCCCTCCCTAGCTCCCCTGAAGTTTCTCTTCCATTTTCTGGAGTCCCTCCAGTATCCCAGTCACTCCCTAGCTTCTGTATATGAGAGAAAACATATGAGCCTTCACTTTGTGTGACTGGCTCATCATGTTCATAGCAGCACGATTTACAGCAGCCAAATTATAGTACCAACCCAGGTGTCCATCCATACATAGATGAGTAGATTACAAAATTATGGGAGATACACTCAATGGAATTCTCTTCAGCAG
The DNA here is from genome assembly GCF_963383645.1 of Muscardinus avellanarius. NCBI lineage: Eukaryota > Metazoa > Chordata > Mammalia > Rodentia > Gliridae > Muscardinus > Muscardinus avellanarius. The sequence continues at coordinate 120,498,549 of NC_137787.1, read as the reverse complement.
GAAAGAAGAACAAAATTATGTCATTTGTAGGAAAATTGTTTGGTTTTAATGGAGAGACTTGAGCATGCTCCCTATTAAATGGTAGAGGTGGAAAGTAATCAAGGAAGGAAATAGGAGTCAGGCAAAATCCTGGAAAATAAGATGAGGGCATGGGGGTTGAATCTTTTTGGAGCATGAGAGAGAGGCCCAGCACGCTGTGGGTGGGTAGCATTTTCACTGTACCAGGAGCCTTCGAACCTGTGCTGTTCTCCTGTCTCAGCCTCCCAAGCGCAGGAATTACCAGCGTGCGCCACCACCCCTGGCATGAACCCAGGGCAATTATACCTCCTAGCTACACCCCCAGCCCTATTTTTTATTCTTTACTTTGAAACAGGGTCTCACTGACTTGTGAAGGGTCTCAAAAAGTAACTGAGGCTGTCCGTGAACCGTGATCCTCCTGTCTCAGTCTCCCGAATGCTGGGATTACAAGCATGCGCCACCATGCCCGGCTTTGTTTTTACACTTTCTTAACTCTGTGTCTGTTCAAGCTTTTTATTTAACTCAGCATTTCAAAGAAAGATGTTGGGGTTTTCCTTTCCGAAATTCCCTTCTTGCATAAAGGACATTTGCTCTATTTTGTGAGAGAGTGTGTGTGTGTGTGTGTGTGTGTGTTTGATTTTTTTCTAGTATGAACGATTGAACCTAGGGGTATTCTACCTCTGAGCTACACTCCAGTCCTATTTTTTATTCTTTATTTTAAAACGCTCTCACTAGGTCACAGAGGGCCTTACAAAGTAGCTAAAGCTGGCCATGAACCTGTGATCCTCTGTCTCAGCCTCCCAAGTACTGGGATTACAAGCGTGTGCCACCATGCCCAACTTTGCTCTCTTTAAAGAAGAAATGAGTCTCCTTTGGTGCAGAGCCCAATACAGCCCAGCAGTTTGGCCACTTTTTCACATCACCATATTTCTTTGAAAATGAGAAAAATGCTGTCCTCCACTTTCTCAAGGTGGCCAAGAAATGAGATATTTATCCTTCAGCTAACATTAGAGCACTTCTCTACAAGGTACAGGATAAGACAGAACACACCTAATATATTCTCCCTTTGTGTAAACACTGAGTCCTTTTTAAAAAATTTAGCTGAAGACTTACCTTAAGCTATTTAGTATTTAAAAAGTACACCTGCCCCAGCTGGGCGTGGTGGCGCACGCTTGTAATCCCAGCATTCGGGAGGCTGAGACAGGAGGATCGCGGTTCACAGGCAGCCTCAGCTACATAGTGAGGCCCTCTGCAACTCAGTGAGACCTGGTTTCAAAATAAAGAATAAAAAATAGGGCAGGGGCTGTAGCTCGGAGGTCGAATGCCCCTGGGTTCCATCCCCAGACCTGCAAAAAAAAAAAAAAAAAAAAAAAAAGAAATACACCTGCCCCAATAAAGCCGAGAAAAAGATGGTAATTTTAGGAAATGCAAGTCATTAAAAACATTTAAAATGTGTAACTGAAGTTGCTTGTAGCTTCAATATGAAGCTATTTTGACATGAAACCCTTTCCTGCATAACTGTGAACCACCTGGCCTCGGCCTGCTTTTCCTGACTGGCACCATCAGGCCATTCTTCCCAGAACGGGAAGTGCACTCCCACCACCCCCGCCTCTTCAGGCCTTTGTCCTCATGCCTAGACTGCATAGCAGCTTTATTCCCGATGCTGCTTCCATGTAAACAGTATTCCAGACAGTAGCTTTCAGCTTCTGCTTTACGTAGCTTTCCTACTCATACCACACATGCTTAGTTAGAATTTTTACTCAGTAAGCCGGGTGCAGTCAGGCACCCCGGTAGTCTTAGCCACTCAGGAGGCTAAGTCAGGTGGATCACTTGAGCCCAGGGATTTGAGAATGCTGGACAACACAGCAAGACCTTGTCTCAAAAAAAAAAAAAAATTGGTTTTCTCATCACTTAAAAACTCCTTTTAGAATTATTTACTGCACAACACCTGTGGCCATCTAAACTGAAAATGAACTTTTTTTTTTTTTTTTTTTTTTGTGGTACTGAGAATGAAACCCAGTGGCATTCTACCTCTGGGCTACACCCTCAGCCCTATTTTTTTTATTTATTATTTATTTATTTATTTATTTATTTGGTGGTACTGGGGTTCCTGGAAACTCTTCCACCTCCGGTCTACACTCCCAGACACCCTTTTTTTTTAATTTGGAAACAGGGTCTCTTAAGCCAGCGAGGCTGGCTATGAACCTGTGCGATCTTCCTGTCTCTGCCTCCCAAGCGCGGGGATTATAAGCGTGTGCCACCACACCCAGCTTATTCTTTATTTTGAAACAGGGTCTCACTGAGTTGCAGAGGGCCTCACTAAGTAGCTGAGGCTGTCCACGAACCGTGATCCTCCCATCTCAGCCTCCCAGATGCTAGGATTACAAGTATGTGCCACCATGCCTAGCCTTGAACCTATATTTTTCTAAACTCCCAGACCTCTTACCATCAGCATCTCTCTCTTTCTCTCTCTCCCTCCCTTCTTCCCTCCCTTGCACTTGCGCGCGTACGTGCTTTCTCTCTCTCTCTCTCTCTCTCTCTCTCTCTCTCTCTCTCTCTCTCTCTCTCTCGCTTTCTCTCTCTATCTCTCTTTTTCCAGTACTGGGGATAGAACCCAGGGGCATTCTACCCCTGAGCCACACCCCCAGCCCTATTTTTATTCTTTATTTTGAAACAGGGTCTCACTGAGTTGCAAAGGGCCTCACTGATAATTTGAGGTTATCTGTGAACCGCGATCCTCCTGTCTCAGCCTCCCAAATGCTGAGAGTACAAGTGTGTGCCACTGCACCTGGCTTCCATCAACATTTCTTAATGGCATTTGGCATTTCCTATAAACATTTGTGTCTTGCCTTCTAGTGGAAGTATAAAACACTGTCTGTGAAGAACTCTTGCTGGAAATCAAACCTGGATCTCAGCACACCTAGATCTAAGTCTCATCTGAAGATAGAAGTTGAAGTATCCCAGCAGGCAGAGAAAAAGGGCTGATTCCTTTCTCTTTTGCTTGTTAGACAGAATTCATACATTTCCAAATATACTGGCTTAGCCGGGCGTGGTGGCGCACGCTTGTAATCCCCGTGCTTGGGAGGCGGAGACAGGAAGATCGTGCAGGTTCGAAGCCAGCCGCACACACTGGCTTAGGAGACCCTGTTTCTAAATAAAAAATATAAAATAGGTGTGGGAGTGTAGCCCGGAGGTAAAAGGGCTTCCAGGAACCCCAGTACCACACACACACACACACACACACACACACACACACACAAAAAAAAAAAAAAAAAAAAAAAAAAAAAAAAACACAAATATACTGGCTTACCACCTCCTTTTCAGAAAACAAGTTACTCAGCACCCCCATGGGTGCTTTCTTGCTACTCTCCTCAACCCCCCACAACCCCCACCCGCCCTGTCACACAGACTTTGAGAATCTGCCCACCCACCTTGGGAGGACAGCCTACTCTAGTGGGTCCACTGATTTATATGCTACTCTAAACCAGAAACACCATCACAGACATACCAGAGGAAAAAATATTCAATTAGATACTCTTTGGTCTAGTCAAGTTGACCCTTAAAAACAGGTTATTTAGCTGGGCGTGGTGGCACATGCTTGTAATCCCGGTATTCGGGAGGAGAGGCTGAGACTGGAGGATCATGGTTCGCGGACAGCCTCAGCTACTTAGTGAGTCCCTCTGCAACTTAGTGAGACCCTGTTTCAAAATAAAAAATTTAAAAATAGGGCAGGGGGTGTAGCTTGGAGGTCAAATGCCCCTGGGTTCCATCCCCAGACCCGCCAAAAAAAAAAAAAAAAAAAAAAAAAAAAAAAAAAAAACAGGTAATTTAAAGTGAAACAGCAAGTGTTTCTTTTTACTTGGGTAAAGTTTCAATATGAATAGTTCCATGTGGTTGGTTCTTTTTTTTTTTTTTTTTGGTGGTACTGGTGGAACCCAGAGGCTTTCTACCTCCGGGCTATACTCCTAGGCCTTTTTTATATTTTATTTGGAAACAGGGTCTCACTAAGTTGCTGAGAGCCTCACTCAGTAGCTGAGGCTGGCTTCAAACCTGTGCGATCCTCTTGTCTCAGCCTCCCAAGTGCGGGGATTACAAGCGTGTGCCACCACGCCCGGCATGGTGGTTATTTCTAAATCATCTAAAATTTAGTCCTTGATCTGTTTCTGTTTTCTCTTTCAGGACTGATTTCATATACTGAGTATCTTTTCTTGCTTACAATCCTCACTAGTAAGTATCCCACAATTTTTCACATTAATCATGTGAATTGTCTATTTTACCAAACAAGATTTTTAAAGTTTGACATTTATGTCTTTATTATTAAAAATATTGGAAACCAGGTGTGGTAGCACATGCCTATAATCCCAAAGTTGAGGAGACTGAGACAAGACAATTACAGACTCAGCAACTTAGCAAGACCCTGTTTCTAAATAAAAATAAAATAATGCTGGAGGTATAGCTCAAAGGTAAAATGTCCTTGGGCTTAAAACCCAGTTCTGGCCGGGCGTGGTGGCACACGTTTGTAATCCCAGCGGTTGGGAGGCTGAGACAGGAGGATCACACAGGTTCGAAGCCACTGAGTGAGGCCCTCAGCAACTTAGTGAGACCCTGTTTCCAAATAAAATATAAAATAGGTCTGGGAGTATAGCCTGGAGGTAGAAAGCCTCTGGGTTCCACCTCCAGTACCACCAAAAAAAATTAAAAATAAAAAAATAAATAAAACCCAGTTCTGCGCCGGGCGTGGTAGCACATACTTTAATCCCCACGCTTGGGAGGCAGAGACAGGAGGATCGCTCAAGGTTTGAAGCCAGCCGCGCTGGCTTAAGAGACCCTGTTTCCAAATAAAAATATAAAAAAATAAGTGTCTGGGAGTGTAGCCCAGAGGTAGAAGGGTTTCCAGGAACCCCAGTACCACCAAAAAGAAAAAGAAAAAAATCTGGTATCTTAGTTTCTGTATCTACAAAATGATAATGTTTAATTAGATGACCCTGTTAGGCCTCTTCTGCTTCCTTTGCACCATGATGTCCCATAACTTTGTTTCCTGAAAAGAAGTCTTATTGAATAGGAAAGTCATAATTAGCCTCCACTAAGAAGCATGGTAATCCCAGTCCTTGGGAAGCTGAGACAGGAGGATCACAAGTGTGAGGCCAGTCAGTGACTTAATGAGGCCCTCTGCAACTTAATGAGATCCGATTTACAAATAAATAAGGCTGAGTAGAGTGCCCCTTGGTTCAATCCCTAGTACCACACACAAAGTATTAAAACTCTCACCTGAAATTATATATAAGATGCCTGACTAGTACTTGTCAAAAATAAGAAGTCATGAAAAATAAGAAGCTATCGTAGATGGAGGAAACTAAAAAGAAGTAACAAATCAATGCAGCCTGGTTTCTTATAATTTGATCCTAGAATGGAAAAGATCATTAATGGGGGGGAGGGGTGTGAGCTCCAAGTCAAGTCTGTAGCTTCATTCATAATGGTCTACCAAAGACAATTTTTTTTTCTTTTTCTTTTTTTTTTCAGGGGGGGTACATGTGTGTAGTACTGGAGATTGAACACAGAGGCATTCTACCTCTGAGCTATACCCCCAGCTCTATTTTTTATTTTTTATTTTGAAACAGGATCTCACTAAGTTTCAGAGGGCCTCACTAAGTACCTGAGGCTGGCTGCAAATCTGCGATACTGCTGTCTCAGCCTCCAAAGTACTGGAATTACAAATTAGGATTACAAGTGTGTACCACCAGTCCTCCTAGCTTAATTTCTTAATCTTGATAAATGTGCTGTGCTTACAAAAGGTGTTACTATTAGAGTAAACTGGATGAAGAGTCTGCGGGGATACTTGTACAGGCCCAAAAGAATTCCAAAATTAAAAGCTTAATCTCTTCTGAAAAGAGAATAATCATTATGAAAATAAGATGGGCATGGTGGCGCACATTTATAATCCTAGCATTTGAGAGGCTGAGACAGGAGGATTATGGTTCACGGACAGTCTCAGCTACTACTTAGTGAGGTCCTTTGCAACTCAGTGAGATTCTGTTTCAAATAAAGAATAAAAATAGGGCTGAGGGTGTAGCTCGGAGGTAGAATGCCTCTGGGTTCTATCCCTAGTACCACCAAAAAAAAAAGGAAAGGAAAGAAAGAAAAGAAAGTAGCCACAATATTGAAGCGTGTAGGACAGCTCAGAGTAGAACTAAAGAAGTAAGTTCTAAGTTCACTTTGCGTTGAAGGACATAGCTGCAGAGCAGAGCTGTGAGGAGTACACTGGAGGAGGCAGGCCCGCCCAAGGCCGGCCGCCGGCCCACCTCTGAAAGTGTGAGGACGGGTACATCTGCTTTCTGTTCGGCACTGGAAGTCTATTTCAGATTTGGAAGTCTACCTATCTGCACATCACTTTCATTTCACCAACATTTGAATAATCTTTTGCCTTTCACTTCGTTGCAGAGCCTCATACTGGGTTTCATGTCGCTTTTAAGATGCTAGATGCGGATGGCAATGAGATGATTGAGAAAAAGGAGTTTTTTAAGGTAAGCAAGTGGTTGATAGGAATTTTACTTTTATCATAAAACACCTGATGCTTGTGTAATCATTTTACAACTCCAGAAAAATCAAAGTTATGTTCACTATCCACTATTCACTATGCGAACATAGAAGTTTGACTTCTAAGTTTTCTGCAATACAGTTTCGAGAAAACTAATAAGTGAACAAAGCTTAACATTCCAAAGGAGAATTAGCTTAAGGACCTATATAATTAGGGTTTTATGATTTCAGTAAATAACACAGTAAAAAGGACTTCACACAAATATATATGCTTTAAGGAATATGTGTTAAAGACATGTTAAAGTTTTTCTGGTACCCAAAAGATTGGGAATAAGAGAAACTTAAACCTAGCCGGGCGTGGTGGCGCACGCTTGTAATCCCAGTGCTTGGGAGGCTGAGACAGGAGGATCGCGCAGGTTCGAAGCCAGCCTCAGCTACTTAGTGAGGCTCTTAGCGACTTAGACCCTGTTTCCAAATAAAGTATAAAATAGGTCTGAGAGTATAGCCCAGAGGAAGAAAAGCCCCTGGGTTCCACCCCTAGTACCACAAGAAGAAGGAGAAGGAGGGGAAAAAAGAGGAGGAAGAAGAAACTTAAACATGAAAAAAACACAAAACACAAAAATGTACAAAAACACAAAAATGCACAAAGTTAGTGCATATTTTCTGGGAATTTGCTTAAGGCTGATATTTGAAAAGCTGGAAATATATTTAAGTGCTATTTCTGAAGACGTAACTCTAGAATATCCAACTCAGTAAACTTAACTCTAGAAATCCAATTCAGATGAAACATCCACTCTCTTTCAAAAAAAAATTTCAGTAAAAAAAAAAAAATGTCAGGTGTGGTGGTGCACACCTATAATCCCAGTACTTGGAAGACTGAGGTAGGAGGATCACAGGTTTGAGGTCAGCCTCAGCAAGTAGTAAGACTTGCATCAACCTAGCAAGACCCTGTTTTCAAATAAGAAATAAAAAATCAGGCTGGAAGGTAGAATCCCACCAAAAAACAAAAACAAAACAAAAAAAAAAAAAAACCTCTGTAAAATTTTAGGCATGTACAGGTTAGGGTTTTAGACTATTTTTTTTTCTTTTTTTTTTTTTTTTTTTTTTTGGTACTGGGGATGGAACCCAGGGGCATTCTACCTCCAAGAGGCACCCCCAACCCTATTTTTTATTCTTTATTTTGAAACAAGGTCTCACTAAGTTGCAGAGGGCCTCACTAAGTAGCTGAGGTTGGCTTTGAACCTGTGCAATCCTCATGTCTCAGCCTCCCACATGATGGGATAACAAGCATGTGCCACCAGGCTTGCAGCCAGCCTCAGCTATTTAGTGAGGCTCTCCTCACCTTAGTAAGACTGTTTCAAAACAAAGAATAAAAAATAGGGCTGGGAATATAGCTCGGAGGTAGAAAGTCTCTGGATTCAATCCACACACACACAAAAGGAAGATATGTGGATAAAAGTACAGCACAGTTCTTAGCACATACTCATGTTCACTGTAAACATGCTACATATGTAAATGGCAAATTAAGTATATACATAAATGACCAAGCCAATGGAACTGTCTTAGAGCTGGTAGAATTAAAATGATGCATACACTCAATATGGGACCTAGCAACTGTACTCTTAGCTATTTAGTCAAAGAACAAACAAGCATCTATTGGCCCAGGATCTACACGAGAATATGCATAGCAGCTTTATTCATAATAGCCCAAATAAGAAATAAAAAAATAGGTCTGGGGGTCTAACTTAGAGGTAAAATGCCCCTGGGTTCAATTCCTAGTACCATAAAAAAAAATACCTGAGAATTTTCTAAAATACTGGAAATATTTCAGACCATGATTAGAGTAGGGTTATGTGGGTATATAAATTGTTGAAATTTGTCAGATTATATGCTTTTTTTTTTTTTGTTTCAGTACTGAGGTTTGAACCCAGGAGCATTCTACCTTCGAGCTACACCCCAAACCCTTTTTTTTTTTTTAATTTATTTTGAAAAAGGGACTAGGTGATTTATGGAGAGCCTCACTAAGTAGCTGAGGCTAACTGCAAACCTGGATCCTCCTGCCTCAGCCTCCTACTGGTGTACAAGTGCACCATCATGCCTAGCCAGTTTATATACTTTAATTTGGTACATTTTGTTTTATATTTTTTTTTAATTTTATTTTATTGGTGCACTGTATTCATACATCATAGTGGGATACAAACTTTTGTAGACATACATGCACACATCGCCCAGTCAGCCCCCACCCGATCCCCACCCCATTCTCTCCCCATCCCTCCCTCCCATGCTTGGCTTAGTGGTTGACATCTAGTATTATAGCAATTTATCCAAAATTAAAAATGATAATCTCACATAACAGTTTCATTTGTCTGATACCAAGCTTTTGATGTCTTAAAGATAACATTTCAATATTTCTTTTTGCTTTCTTTCTTACCAGAGAATATTTTTTTCTTTTTTTTAGGTGAAACTATCATATATTTATTTTTCAGAAAAAAATCTATCCTGATATGGAATATGGACTCTAGATACCCAAAACAATCTCGAAGCAAAAACAAAGCTAGAAGATGTATATTTTCTGATTTCAAACCATATAAAGCTACAATAATTGAAACAGTGTAGTACTGTTCTAAAGGCAGATATATAGACCATTGGAGTTAAATACAAGCCTAGAGCTAACTTCTTCCCTATATTGGCAAGTTATTTTTGACAAGGTTTCCACGAAGATTTGGTGGTGGAAATAATAATCTTTTAACTAAATATTGTTGAAAAATAATAATTACATGGAAAAGAATAAAATTGGACCCTTACCTAATCCCACATACAAGTATTAACTCAAACTAGATAAAAGACCTAAATATAAATCTTAAGACTATAAACTTTTAGGAGAAAATCTGGGTCATAAAACCTCACAACATTGAAATTGGCAGTGATTTCTTGGATATGATTTCAATGGCACAGGCAACAGAAGAATATACAAACTCCCTAAAAAATAAAAGAAAATATTGTATATCCAAAGACAATGTAAACAGAGTTAAAAGTTACTAATAGAATTGGATAAAATATTTCCAAATGCTATATCTGAAGGTATATTAATATTCCAACTAGAAATCCTAAAAATTAACAACAATAAAGGCAAACAATACAATTTAGAGATAGGTAAAAGACTAACATAAATAATGAATCTCCACAGATAACCAATCTTAGTTGTCTGTTGGATGGAAACTCTTGTTTCTCTGGTTCTGGTGAGTGTTACCTATTTCTTCTTTGTAGTTAATCTCTTTGAGTATTTTCTCTAGCGCTGGTTTTGAAGACATAAATTCCTTCAGTTTCTGTTTGTCATGGAAGCTTCTTATTTCTCCATCTAATTTGATAGAAAGTTTTGCTGGATAGGAAATTTTTGGCTGGAAGTTGTTTTCTTTCAGAGTTTGGAATATGTTACTCCAAGCCCTTCTGGCTCTCATGACTTGGTTTGGGAAGTCTGGAGTGATTCTAATTGGTTTGCCTCTGAATGTCACTTGGCCCTTTGTTTTTGTTGCCTTTAAGATTCTCTGCTTGGCTTCCACATTGGTCATTTTGACAATTATATGGCGTGGGGATCCTCTTCTCGGATCCTGTCTAAAGGGAGTTCTATAAGTTTCCTGGATCTGTGTATCAACCTCTTGCTCTATATTTGGAAAATTTTCTGCTATTACTTCCTTGAAGAGATTGTTGATCCCTTTGGTTTCACTTTCTTTTCCCTCCTCTATTCCAATTATTCTTAGGTTAGCTCTCTTAAAATGGGCCCATATTTCTTCAATGTCAGATTCCTGCTGTTGGATATCTTTTTCTAGATTAGAAACTATGCATTCATTTTTGGATTGCTCATCTTCTAAGAACGAGATTCTGTTCTCCATGTGGTCTAATCGGTTGTTTGTGCTTTGAATTGAGGCCTTTACTTCATTAATTGCATCCTTTATCTCTTTTTGGCTCTCTCTGAGTTCTTTTCGAAGCACCTCTATTATTTCTACAGTTATTTTCCTGATTTGATCTTCTAGAAATCTCTGATTTTCTGTTTTATCAGGTTCTGATGTTGTGGGGTTGTGCACATTCATTACTTCAGTGTTATTCCTCTTTCCCATGATTTCGGATGTTTGTGCCTTCTCTGGGTTCTTCCCTTGGGTCACTATGGCTTCACTTAAGGTGCTCTGGATCTCGAGTCTGTATTATCTCAGACCCTACTACTCCTTTACTGGGTTGTATCACAGAGTCTCCGACCCAGGGAGTCGATAGAGGCTGCTTTAAACTATGGGGGGTGCCAGGTTGCACGCTCTCCTATGGTGTGATATATCTGCCACCACCACTCCCTCACTGGGTCAAGTCCCAGGAGGCACAATACTGGGATTTCTCCTCTGTGGCCCGCAATTTGACTCACTGTTCTTGAGTACGTAGATGTAGCTGTACTGGACTCGGTGAATTCACTGCTGCTGCCGCCGCCGGTGGCAATATGGCGCCTCTGCCACGCCCTCGGCCATGAGGCTGGCGTATTTTTTCTTCTCTGGTTTTGATTTCCACTCTGAATCCCTGCAGCGTGTGCTGAGCTCAGCCACTGGGAGCTTTAAATGCTGTCTGCGCCGAAAGATCCCGCCTGGCTGTTCCGCATCGGCTCACCTCGGCTTGCTGTAGCCGTCCGGTGAACTCGCCGCTGCCGCCGGCAGTATGGCGCTGCTGCCGCGTCCTCGGGCACGTGTGTCTCCTCTGTGGCCCTGAGCTCTGTTCTCAGTCCGCTTTCTCTCTGGAGCCTGGTGGTTTTTTTGTTTTTCTGGTGATGGTGTTTTCTGGCTATGAAAGGCGCTCTTTTTGTGGTAATGGAGATTGGTTGTTAGCGGGACTCTTAAGCCCCGCTTTTCTCGGTCGCCATCTTCCCGGAAGTCTTCTTGTTTTATATTTGACAAAAGTTCAAATATGAACTTGATAAAGTTTCATGCCACAAGCTTTACAAATAAGACTACAAAATACTTTCTTTTATTTATAAGAAACTATTGTAAGACCAGAAACAAATGATATAACAAAAAAATTTAATAGAGAATAAACTTATAAAAATGTGGAAGCCCGGCATGGTGGTACATGCTTGTAATCCCAGCATTTGGGAGGCTGAGACAGGAGGATCACAGTTCAAGGACAGCCTCAGCTACTTAGTGAGGCCCTTTGCAACTCAGTGAGACCCTGTTTTAAAATAAAGAATAAAAAATAGGTCTGAGGCATAGCTCAGAGGTAGAATGCCCCTGGGTTCCAACCCCATTACTGCCCCAAAAAAAATAAAAAAATAAAAAAAGAATAAAGCAAAATAGGGCTGGGGGTGTCACTCAGAGGTAGAATACCCCTTGGTTCTATCCTCAGTACAGGAAAAAAAAATGGTAGGACCCCACTGAGTGTGGTGGTACATGCTTGTAAATCCTAGTACTTGGGAGGCTGAGACAGGGTGATGGAGGATTAGTGACCAACCTCAGCTACTTAGTGAGGCCCTCCACAATTTAGTGAGACCCTGTTTCAAAATAAAGAATAAAAACTAAGGCTGGAGATATAGCTCAGAAGTAGAATGACCCTGAGTTCAATCCCCAGTACTGCACACACAAAAAGTGGAACCCCACAAAAAGTGAGTTTACAAATGTTTAGCATCTTTAGAAGTGATATAGAAGAGGGTTTATAAGTGTACAGGGAGCCAAGTCTGGTGGTACACCTATAATCCCAGTACTTGGGAGGCTGAGACAGGAGAATTATAGGTTTGCAGCCAGCCTCAGCTACTTAGTGAGGCCCTCCACAACTTAGTAAGACCTTGTTTCAAAAGAAAAAAATCGGTCTGGGGAAGTAAGTTGGAGGTACTTGCCCTTGATCAATCCCCAGTACCACACACACAAAAAAAGTGTATAGGGAAATTGGAAAAGATGTGGGTCTATGTGAGTGGGCAGGCATCTGATATGACCAGGATGGGTAGTTGCTAATTTAAAATCTTTTGAAATACGGATGTGGTAATACGTACTTTAACCACAGTACTTGAGAGGCTGCGACGGAAGGATCACAGATTTAAGAACAGCCCCAGCAGTTTAGCAAGACCCTGTTTCAAAATCAAAAATGAAATAAAACTTAGGGTTAGCTCAGAGATAGAATGCTTCCAGGTTCACTCCCTAGTATTTTATTTTTATTTTTTTTTTTATTTTTTTTATTATTTTCTTTTTTTGCGGGTCTGGGGATGGAACCCAGAGGCATTTGACCTCCAAGCTACACCCCCCTGCCCAATTTTTTTAATTCTTTATTTTGAAACAGGGTCTCACTGAGTTTCACAGGGCCTCACTAAGTAGCTGAGGCTGTCTGCAAACTGCGATCCTCCGGTCTCAGCCTCCCAAATGCTGGGATTACAAGCGTGCGCCACCACTCCCGGCTTTCAATCCCTAGTAAAACATAAAGTAGATCTTGGAGAGTAGCCTGAAGGTAAAAGGCCCCTGGGTACCATCCCCAGTACCACCAAAAAAATTAATTAACTAACTAATGGGAGCCAGGTGTGGTGGCACACGCTGTAATCCCAGCATTTGGGAGGCTGAGACAGGAGGATCACAGGTTCACAGCCAGCCTTATCTACCTAGTGAGGCCCTCTGCAACTTAGTGAGACCCTATTTCACAATAAAGAATAAAATAGAGCTGAGAGTGTACCTTGGAGGTAGGATGCCCCTGGGTTTCACCCCCAATACAGCCCCCCCAAAAAAAAATTTAATGGAGCAGAACATGATGGTACACTCCTGTAATTCCAGTACTTGGGAGGCTGAGACAGGATGATCACAGGTTTGAGGACAGCCTCAGCAAATAGTAAGACTTTCTTCAACCTAGTAAGACTCTGTTTCAAAATAAAAATAGCCAGGCTAGTGGCGCACGCTTGTAGTCCCCGCGCTTGGGAGGCAGAGACAGGAGTATCGCGCTGGTTCGGAGCCAGCCGCGCTGGCTTAAGAGACCCTGTTTCCACATAAAAAAGTTAAAAAATAGGTCTAGGAGTGTAGCCCGTGGGAGTGTATCCCAGAGGTAGAAGGGCTTCCAGGAACCCCCAGTACCACCAAAAAATTAAAAAATAAATAAAAATAAAAAATAGGGCTTGGCTTAGTGAGGCCCTCCACAACTTAGTGAGACCCTCTTTCAAAATAAAGATTAAAAAATAGGGCTGTGTATAAGGCTCAGAGGTAGAATGCCCCTGGGTTCCATTCCCAGTACTAAAAAAAAAAAAAAAAAAATAGAGTTTGGGATACAGCTCAGAGGTAGAATGCCCCTGGGTTCCATCCCTTGTACTACACACACACACACACACACACACACACACACACACAAGAAATGGATACAAGACTACAACAGATACTTAACAGGAGGAAGTATAAAAATGAGCGATAAGCACTCAAAACCGTGCTCCACTCAAGTCATCAGGAAGTGCAGGTTTAAAGCCACACCATGGTGACACGCCCTGAATTCCCAGTAGAACAGCCAAGATTCCTGTAAAGAACAGTCATAACAGGTGGTGGCAAGGATCTAAAGGAACTAGAAATAGCTTAGGAAAAAGTTCAGCAGTTTCTTACAAAGCTAAACAGACCTATTACCCTGCTAGGTATTATCCAAGTAAAGCTCAGCCCACCTCCACAAAAATGAGTTGCACAAGAATATTTTTAGCACTTTGATGCATGGTAGTCAAAACATGGAAACAACAGAAACATCGGTCAGCAGATAGCTGAATAAATGTAGTGTAGTCGTACAATGCCATGCAGCTCGACAGTAAGCGGAAACAGACTGCTGCTGTGGTTTGCATGATACAGGTGAGCCTCGGGACCGTCGTGCTGAGTGGATGGAGACAGATGCAGAGAACACGTGCTGTGGGATTCCAGTTACTTGAACTTTGAAACTAACATCACTGGGGATGTGGGAATGCAGGGGTAAAGGATGGCCTAAGAGACACAAAGAAAGTCAAAAGTATGTGGCTAAGAGTTGTATATTTTAGTGTATGTAATTTTTTTCTAAAGAGCTTAAGTAATAACTGAGAGGGGAACAGAATGGACAGAAGTGTAGATGAACCAAGAATGTATTAATAATCACTGGTATATTATAGAACTCTGATTATGTTCAGTTTTTCTCATAATAGAACTTTAAACTGGGCATGGTGACATACACTTTGTAATCCCAGTATTGGGAGACTAAAACAGAATGATTGCAAGTTTGAGGACAGCCTCAGTAACTAATGAGACTCTCATCAACCTAGCAAGACGCCATTTCAAAATAAAAATAAAATAAGGCTGGAGATGTAGCTCGGAGGTAGAATAACCCTGGCTTCAATCTCCAGCACCACAAAAAAAAAATTAAACTTTAAAGCCATTGTGGTGGTGCACGCCTATAATCCCAACACTTAAAAGACTGAGACAGGAAGATCACAGTTTTGAGGCTAGCCTCAGAAACTTAGTGAGGCCCTCAGCAACTTATTGAGTCTCTGTTTCAAAATAAAAAATAAAATAAAGCTGAAGGTGTAGCTCAGAGTTAGAATACCCCTGGGTTCAGTCCCCAGTAACAACACGTACACACTTTAAAACGAGGGTGGAAGCCAGGCGTGGTGGTGCACGCTTGTAATCCCTGCGCTTGGGAGGCTGAGACAGGAGGATCGCGCAGGTTCAAAGCCAGCCTCAGCTACTTTGTGAGGCTCTCGGCAACTTAGTGAGACCCTGTTTCCAAATTAAATATTAAAAAATAGGTCTGGGAGTATAGCCCGGAGGTAGAAAGCCTCTGGGTTCCACCCCCAGTACCACCAAAAAATAAAAAGAGGGTGGAAGCCAGGCACAGTGGTCCACACCTGTAATCCCAGTACTTGGGAGTCTGAGACAGGAAGATTTCAAGTTCAAAAACAGCCTCAGCTATTTAGCAAGACAAAACAAAAAGGGCTGAGATATAGCTAATAGGTAGAACACCCCTGGGTCCAACCCCTGAAGCCCAAAAAAAACCAGATGGGAAGTTGGGTATGGTGGCTCATGCCTATAATTTGGGAGGCTGAGAAAGGAAGATTTCAGATTAGAGGACAGCCTCAGCAATGTAGTGAGACCCTGTTTCAAAATTTTAAAAAGTAGAATTGAGGGTGCAGCTCAAAGCTAGACACCTCTGGGTTCAGTTAGTTCTCAGCAACATGCATGCAGGTGGGGGCTGGAGATCAAGGGGAAAATATTTGGGTATTGAACTTGGCATTATACCCTTTGGTTGTCAATCTAAAGACCAAGAGGTGAAATAAATATAAGGCTTTTCTACTTTTCCCCCTAAAGTAGAGAGAAGGGGCATTGAAAACTGGTTAAGGGATTTTTTTTGGGGGGGGGGCGGGTCTAGGGACGGAACCCAGGGGCATTCTACCGCCGAGCTACACCCCCTGCCCTATTTTTTTTTTATACTGAAACAGGGTCTCACTAAGTTGCAGAGGGCCTCACCAAGTAGCTGAGGCTGTGAACCATGATCCTCCAGTCTCAGCCTCCAGAATGCTGAGATTGCAAGCATGCGCCACCACGCCCAGCTAGAGTAAGGGATTTAGAGAATTAAAGATAAACCAGCCAGGCGTGGTGGCGCACGCTTGTAATCCCTGCGCTTGGGAGGCAGAGACAAGAGGATCGCGCTGGTTCGGAGCCAGCCTCTCTGGCTTAAGAGACCCTGTTTCCAAATAAAAATGTTAAAAAAAAAAAGGTCTGGGAGTATAGCCCGTGGGAGTGTATCCCAGAGGTAGAAGGGCTTCCAGGAACCCCAGTACCACCAAAAAAAAAAAAAAAAAAAAAGATAAAACAGTTGGCTAAAACAGACATAATTGAAGTAGCTAAATTTGAGGTAATTTGAGCTGGGCGTGGTGGCACACGCGTGTAATCCCCGCGCTTGGGAGGCTGAGGCAGGAGCTCTGAGAAACTTAGTGAGACCCTGTTTCCAAATAAAAATATAAAATAGGTCTGGGAGTATAGCCCAGAGATATACTTGGGGGTTCCACCCCCAGTACCACCAAAAAAAAATTTTTTTTGAGGTAATTTGAACTTAATTGCAGCAGTTTTCAAACTGTTAACAAAGAAAGCACCTAGGAGGAAATGAGTAAAAATTTGTCTTCTAATTGATTTGATCCGATATTTTGGGATTTGGTCTACTGATTTTTTTAATCTTTTTTTAATTTGCTTTCCATATGAAGATTGGTACAAATGACTCTTAAAGGTAGGTGGGTTTTGTTATGTACTCAGTTTGAAGGTAATAGAAATGTCAGCCTGTAAGTTATTTTAATGCTTTATAAATGTATTAAATATGTCCATATATATATATATATATATATATATATATAATATTTTTCATTACGGTACTAGAGATGGAACCCAGAGTATTCTACCTCTGAGCTACACCCCAGCCCTATTTTGTGTGTGTGTGTGTGTGTGTGTGTGTGTGTGTGTGTGTGTGTCTGTGTGTGTGTGTGGTACTGGGAGTGGAACCCAGAGGCTTTCTATCTCCGGGCTATACTCCCAGACCTATTTTATATTTTATTTGGAAAGAGGGTCTCACTAAGTTGCTGAGAGCCTCACTAAGTAGCTGAGGCTGGCTTCGAACCTGTGATCCTCCTGTCTCAGCCTCCGAAGTGCTGGGATTACAAGCATATGCTACCACACCTGGCTCCTATTTTTTATTCTTAATTTTGAAATAGAGTCTCACTGAGTTGCAAAGGGCCTCACTAAGTAGCTGAGGCCGGCTAGGAATGCAGTCCTCTGTCTCAGCCTCCCAAATGCTGGGATTACAAGCATGCACCACCAGGCCTGGCTTAAATATGTATATTATATTTACATATTTACATATATATTATATGTACATATTTATATATATATATATATCTTTTTTAGATTTATATATACTTACTTGAAAGTGTGACCATGAGCTATCAGTGAAATAACAAATTAATTTTGAATAAAAATTATCTTGAAAAGACAGGGTGAACCTGGGCATGGTAATCTCAGCATTTGGGAGGCTGAGACAGGAGGATCACCGTTCATGGACAGCCTCAGCTACATAGTGAGGCCCTTTGCAACTCATTGAGACCCTGTTTCAAAAATAAAAAATAAATGGGGCTGGAGGTGTAGCTTGGAAGTAGAATGCTCCTGGTTTCTATCACCAGTACTGCAAAAAAAAAAAAAAAAAAAGTGATCTTGACTTTTTTTATAAACTGCTGCCTTTAAAACATTGGCTCTTAATGGTAATATGACTATGACCTATTTTCTCCTATGATTCTCACATGGCCTAAGAAAAAAGGATAATAGAATATATAATGGATAAAGTAAGTTAATATTGAACAAATTACTGGTGTTTTATTATAACAATTTAGCATTCTTTTGTGGGTTATTTTCAAAAATCCAGTAGACATGCATGTAAAATCATATTTACAATCTTTTTAGCTACAGAAGATCATAAGTAAACAAGATTACTTCAAGACAGTAAAAACAGAATGTCAGGTACGTATGTATAAACCAGGTATTTCCAAAACAAATGATACTTTTTTTTTTTTTTTTTTTTTTGCGGGTCTGGGGATGGAACCCAGAGGCATTTGACCTCCGAGCTACACCCCATGCCCTAGTTTTTTTTATTCTTTATTTTGAAACAGGGTCTCACTGAGTTGCAGAGGGCCTTACTAAGTAGCTGAGGCTGTCCGCGAACCTCGATCCTCCGGTCTCAGCCTTCCAAATGCTGGGATTACAAGCGTGCACCACCATGCCTGGCACAAATGATACTTAACAATCTCTTTGTTCAAATAACTATTCCAAGATAGTTGGCTTTTTTTTTTTTTTTTTCCGGTACTTAGGATGGAACCCAGGGACAGTCCACCTCCAAGCTACACCCCCAGCCCTATTTTTTTTTTTTTTTTTTTTTTTTTTTTGTGGTACCGGGGTTCCTGGAAACCCTTCTACCACCAGGCTACACTCCCAGACCTATTTTATATTTTTATTTGGAAACGGGGTCTCTTAAGCGAGCAAGGCTGGCTTCGAACCTGCGCAATCCTCCTGTCTCCACCTCACAAGTGCAGGAATTATAAGCGTGCAATACCACACCCAGCTAGTTGGCAGATTTTTAATAACTTAATATTTTAAATAATGGTAGCCAGGTGTGGTAGCTTATACCTATAAACCTAGTACTTGGGAGGCTGAGACAGGAGGATCGCAGATTTGAGACCAGCCTCAGCAACTTAGTGAAACCCTGTTTCAGAATAAAACGTGAAATAGTATTAGGGGCTAGCCTTGATGTAGAATGCATCTTGGTTCAATCCCCAGTACCAAGATAAGTAAGCAAACTACCATATGGTCCTAACTCCAAAAGGTGCACAAGAGTAAGCACATAGAACAGAATTCCATCTGCCCAGTTCCTCCTCCCTGAGTAATGAGTACTGTTAGTTTCTAATCTATTCCTCAAGAGACTTTTTTTTCTTTTGCAGTACTGGGAATTGAACCCAGAAGCATTCTACCTCCGAGCTACACCCTCAGCCCTACCTTTTTTTTATTTTTTTTTATTCTGAAACAGGGTCTTAATAAGTTGCAGAGGCCCTCACTAAGTTCCTGAGGCTGGCTTCTAATATGTGATCCTCCTGTCTCAGCCTCCCAAGTATTGAGATTACAAGTGTGTACCACCACTTTGGAGGCTGAGACAGGAGGATCACAGGTTCAAGGACAGCCTCAGCAAATAGTCTCATCGACCTAATGAGACCCTTTTCAAAATAAAAATAAGCTGGGCATAGTGCTGCGTACTTGTGATGCTAGTATTTGGGAGGCCGAGACAGGAGTTTCTGGGTTCATGGCCAGCCTCAGCTACTTAGTTAGGCCCTCCGTAACTTAGTGACACCCTCTTTCAAAATAAAGAATAAAAAATTGGGCTGGAAGTAGAATGCCCCTGGGTTCAATCCCTAGTGCTGGAGACAGCCGGCAAAAGAGAGAGGAGTGAGGATTACAGACTTCCGGCAGGGGAGGGTTGTCAGTCCCTGCTGGCCAAAGATGAGTTTATTCTCCCGTGTTTATTTATACAGTTTCTAGCTTTGGGTTGTACAGGAATGCAAGAAAGACAAGTCCAAAGTACAGACATCCCGGGCAAGTCAAACAACACCCTGGTACAATACAAACAACACAGACCTAATCTTAGCTCAGACAGAACAATAGCGTCAATTACTCTGAAACCTCCATGACCCCAAACCTTGTTGACTCTGGGCAAGGACAGTCAGAGTGTTCTTTTAGTAAAGTTAAGGGGAAGACCTTAATGGCTCCCCACACCCTAGCACCACTAAGTAAGCAAATAAATAAGTAAATAAATAAATAATAAAATTGGGCTGAGGATGTAGCTCGAAAGAAAGAAAATAAAGAATGAAGAATCTGAATCAGCCTTATTTCTTTTCACCGAATTTTCACTTATTTTATAACTAGGAAAATAACTTTTCCAGTATTTCTTTTGGTACTGGGGATTGAACCTAGGGACATGCTACCTTGGTCTACACCCCTAGCTTTGTTTGTTGTTTGTTTGTTTTTGTTTTGAAATGGTCTCACTCAATTGTCAGGGGTCTCAACTATGTTTCTGAGACTGACCACAAACCCGCCATCCTCCTGTCTCAGCTTCCCAGGTTCTGGGATTACAGACATGCACCACCATGCTCAGCTTTTGTCAGGATTTCTAAGATTCCATAAAAGCTGGAAGACATGTACTTTAATTCTCTCAGTGCTATTCATTAGAGAATACCTAGAGATCCCATTTAGAAATAATACTTATATATCTGTTCCTAGCTTCCTGTCTAGCCTAATCTAGGATTTTGTTTCTTACTGAAGTCTGCCTTGAGTAAATCTTGCCCTTACTGTTTTTCTCCTGCTTGAGCAAAAATACTTGTAGAATAATGTGAGGCAGAGGAGCGTGCACAAAGACCAGCTGCATCCCCCTTCTACCTTTTCTTTCCTGCAAGAATTATTGTCTGAGCAGTTCCAGTCTACAGATTTCATTTTTTCTTATGAATAGTTCTATGAAACAGTTACGTACTTTTTTACAGGAACCAACAGTGAAAGAACCTGAAATTAATACAACCCTTCAGATGTATTTCTTTGGGAAAAGGGGAGAAAGAAAACTTCACTATAAAGAATTTCGAAGGTAAATATAAATATATAGGGAAATTCCATGGATAAGATATGAAGAAACTGAATATACTTATTTCTATGAGGACCACAAAACTAAATACTGTTTTTGGATCTATATGATATTTATGTCTAAGAAGTAAACTTATGAAGCATGAAGTTACTATGCTGAAAATGTTCTATAAAACTTTACACAAAACATTGATGTTTAGCAATTTATTTAACCTCCCGGGCACATTTCTTTATCTGTAAAATGGGTAATATGTTGTTAATGTAAACATTTAGATACAGCATCCTGCTTACCTTCTTGATTGTTCCAAACAAAAGAAGACATAAGCTTGTCTCTTGTTCAACATGGTACAGTTTAGTAATGATTTATTTAAATGCACACTGTGTACTCTTATCTGTCAGGCCATGTGTCAAACACTAGAGTTAGAGCTATAGTTATAGTTATCCTCTTAAGGGTTTAGGTTAGGTATAGAATGTCCCCTAAAGAGCTCTTCTATTAGCCGGGCATCGTGGCACACGCTTGTAATTCCAGCATTTGGGAGGCTGAGACAGGAGGATCATGGTTCACAGGCAGCCTCAGCCACTTAGGCCCTTTTCAACTCAGTGAGACACTGTTTCAAAATAAAGGAGAAAAAAAAAAAAAACAGGGCTGGAGGTGTAACTTGAAGGTAGAAAGCCCCTGGGTTTCATTCTCAGTACCACAAAAAAAGAGCTTTTTTTTTTTTTTTTTTTTTTTTTTTTTTTTTTGCGGTACTGAGAGTGGAACTCAGGCTTTTCTACCTCCGGGCTATACTCCCAGACCTATGTTTTCTACTTTATTTGTTTTTGTTTTTGTTTTATATATATTTTTTTTTACTCCATCTATGATCTTTATTTTTTTATTTATTTATTTATTTATTTTTTAATTGGTGCACTGTATTCATACATCATAGTGGGATACATACTTTTGTAGACATACATGCACACATTGCCCAGTCAGCCCCCACCCGATCCCCACCCCATTCTCTCCCTATCCCTCCCTCCCATGCTTGGCTTAGTGATTGACATCTAGTATTATAGCAATTTATCCAAAATTAACAATGATAATCTCACATAACAGTTTCATTTGTCTGATACCAAGCTTTTGATGACTTAAAGATAACATTTCAATATTTCTTTTTACTTTCTTTCTTACCAGAGAATCTAATTTTTCTATTTTTTTTTTTAGGTGAAACTATCATATATTTATATATTTATTTTTCAGAAAAAAAATCTATCCTAATATGGAATATGGACTCTAGGTACCCACAACGATCTTGAAAAAGAACAAAGCTAGAAGATGTATATTTTCTGATTTCAAACCATATAAAGCTACAATAATTGAAACAGTGTAGTACTATTCTAAAGGCAGATATATAAACCATTGGAGTTAAATAAAAGCCTAGAGCTAAATTCTTCCCTATATTGTCAAGTTATTTTTGACAAGGTTTCCACGAACATTTGGTGGTGGGAATAATAATCGTTTAACTAAATATTGTTGAAAAATAATAATTACATGGAAAAGAATAAAATTGGACCCTTACCTAACACTATATACAAATATTAACTCAAAATAGATAAAAGACCTAAATATAAATCTTAAGACTATAAACTTTTAGGAGAAAATCTGGGTCATAAAACCTCACAACATTGAAATTGGCAGTGATTTCTTGGTTATGATTTCAATGGCACAGGCAACAGAAGAGTATACAAACTCCCTAAAAAATAAAAAACATATTGTATATCCAAAGACAATGTAAACAGAGTTAACAGTTACTAATAGAATGGGATAAAATATTTCCAAATGCTATATCTGAAGGTATATTAATATTCCAACTAGAAATCCTAAAAATTAACAACAATAAAGGCAAACAATACCCTTTACAGATAGGTAAAAGACTAACATAAGTAATGAATCTCCACAGATAACCAATCTTAGTTGTCTGTTGGATGGAAAATCTTGTTTCTCTAGTTCTGATGTGTGTTACCTATTTCTTCTTTATAGTTAATCTCTTTGAGTATTTTCTCTAGTGCTGGTTTTGAAGACATAAATTCCTTCAGTTTCTGTTTGTCATGGAAGCTTCTTATTTCTCCATCTAATTTGATAGAAAGTTTTACTGGGTAGGAAATTTTTGGCTAGAAGTTGTTTTCTTTCAGAGTTTGGAATATGTTACTCCAAGCCCTTCTGACTCTCATGACTTGGTTTGGGAAGTCTGGAGTGATTCTAATTGGTTTGCCTCTGAATGTCACTTAGCCCTTTGTTTTTGTTGCCTTTAAGATTCTCTGCTTGGCTTCCACATTGGTCATTTTGACAATTATGTGGCGTGGGGATCCTCTTCTCCGATCCTGTCTAAAGGGAGTTCTATACGTTTCCTGGACCTGCGTATCGACCTCTTGCTCTATGTCTGGAAAATTTTCTGTTATTACTTCCTTGAAGAGATTGTTGATCCCTTTGGTTTCACTTTCTTTTCCCTCCTCTATTCCAATTATTCTTAGGTTAGCTCTCTTAAAATGGGCCCATATTTCTTCAATATCAGATTCCTGCTGTCGGATATTTTTTCCTAGATTAGAAACTATGCGTTCATTTTTGGAATGATCATCTTCTATGAGCGAGATTCTGTTCTCCATGTGGTCTAATCGGTTGTTTGTGCTTTGAATTGAGGCCTTTACTTCATTAATTGCATCCTTTATCTCTTTTTGGCTCTCTCTGAGTTCTTTTCGAAGCACCTCTATTATTTCTACAGTTATTTTCCTGATTTGATCTTCTAGAAATCTCTGATTTTCTGTTTTATCGGGTTCTGATGTTGTGGGGTTGTGCACATTCATTGCTCCAGTATTATTCCTCTTTCCCATGATTTTGGAAGTTTGTGCCTTCTCTGGGTTCTTCCCTTGAGTCACCATGAGTTCACTTAAGGTGCTCTGGATCTCGAGTCTGTGGTATCTCAGACCCCACTACTCCTTTACTGGGTTGTATCACAGAGTCTCCGACCCAGGGAGTCGATAGAGGCTGCTTTAGACTGTGGGGGGTGCCAGGTTGCACATTCTCCTATGGTGTGATATCACTGCTACTGCCCCTCTCCCACTGGGTGAAGTCCCAGTGAGTACAGTACTGGGATTTCTCCTCTGTGGCCCACAATTTGACTCACTGTTCTTGAGTACGCAGATGTAGCTGTACTGAATTCGGTGAATTCGGTGCTGTTGCCGCCGGTGGCAATATGGCGCCGCTGCTACGCCCTCGGCTATGGGGCTGGCGGTTTTTTTTTCTTGGTTTTGATTTCCACTCTGAATCCCTGCAGCGTGTGCTGAGCTCAGCCACCGGGAGCTTTAGATGCCCTCTGCGCCGAGAAATCCCGCCTGGCTGTTCCGCAGCGGCTCCCCTCGGCTTGCTGTGGCCGTCCCGTGAATTCGCTGGTGCCGCCAGCAGTATGGCGCTGCTGCCGCGTCCTCGGGTGTGAAGCCGCATCCTCGGGCGTGAGGATCTCCTCTGTGGCTCTGTTCTCAGTCCGCTTTCTCTCTAGAGCCTGGTGATTTTTTTTGTTTCTCTGGTGATGTTGTTTTCTGGCTTTGAAAGGCGCTGATTTTGTGGTAATGGAGATTTGTTGTTAGCGGGGCTTTTCTCGGTCGCCATCTTCCCGGAAGTCTACTTTATTTGGAAAGAGGGTCTCACTAAGTTGCTGAGAGCCTCACTAAGTAGCTGAGACTGGCTTCAAACCCGTGTGATCCTCCTGTCTCAGCCTCCCAAGCACTGGGATTACAAGCGTGCGCCGCCACACCTGGCAGAAGAGCTCATTTATTACTGTGCAAGGTTGATTTAGTTAAGTTATGAGAGCTGTGAACGCAGCAGTGGATAATACCACTGGTGTGGCTAGAGTTGGGTTGCTGAGGCTGCAGCCTTGAGGATTACATATGGTTCTTCCTCCCCCTGCTTGCTCTTACTTCTGGCCTCCATGATGTGAAGAGCGCAGCCCATGTGCTCTTCCTCTCTCCACCTCCTGTCACCATGCCCTGAGATCCACGGTCCCCAGTTTCACATGAAATAAACCTGAAACTATGAGCCAGCAAAAATTAAGCAAGCAAACCAGACATGGTGGTGCACACTTGTAATCCCAGCATTTGGGAGGCTGAAGACAGAAGGATCTTGATTCGAGGACAGCCTCAGCTACTTAGGAAGGCCCTTTGAATTCAGTGAGATCCTGTTTCAAAATAAAGAATAAAAGATAGGATTGGATGGAAAGGAGGGTTTTTTTTTTTTTTTTTTTTTTTGGTGGTACTGGGGTTCCTGGAAGCCCTTCTATCTCCAGGCTACACTCCCAGACCTATTTTTACATTTTTTTATTTGGAAACAGGGTCTCCTAAGCCAGCACACGCGGCTGGCTTCGAACCTGCGCGATCCAAGGAGGGATGTTTTAAAATAGGGTCCCACTCCGTTGTCCAGGGTCTCAACTGTCCAGGGTGGGTATTGGGTAGGGGCTAACTGGGTGATGAGTGCACGTATGTCCACACAAGTTTTTTATACCATATAATATATAAATACAATGCACCAATAAAATTTTAAAAAAAAATAGGATTGGGGGTGTAGCTCAGAGGTAGAATGGCCCTGCGTTCCATCCCCAGTACCGTTAGAAAAAAAAAAAAAAAACTAAGCAAGCTGGGCACGGTGGTGCATGCTTATAGTACTAGTACTTGGGAGAGTGACACAGGAGGATAGCATGTTAGAAGTCAGCCTCAGGAACTTATTGAGGCTGTCAGCAACTTAGTGAGATCCTGTTTACAAATAATAAAAAGAGTTAAGGATGTAGCTCAGAGGTAGAATGTACCCAGTATTTAAAAAAAAACAACTTGCCGGGCGTGGTGGCGCACACTTGTAATCCCCGTGCTTGGGAGGCAGAGACAGGAGGATCGTGCAGGTTTGAAGCCAACCGCGCACGCTGGTTTAGGAGACCCTGTTTCCAAATAAAAATGTAAAAATAGGTCTGGGAGTATAGCCCGGAGGTAGAAGGGCTTCCAGGAACCCCAGTACCACCAAAAAAAAAAAAGAATGTCAACTAGACATAGTATGAGTTCCTTCAAGGGATTGTGTAGTAAATGTGCAGAAACACTTAGGTGGTCTGTCAGTGCTTTTATCTTTTTAGTCTAAAAAGTATTCATAATATTTTCATAGACTTAAGAGGTATTTTGGTGACACGAAAATCATTTATTCAGTGTACCCATGTTGAGGGTTAGGAATAAATGACCAGACGAGGACCTAGGTGAAGATATAGAACACAAATTGATGCAGGTATGCAGATGTGCCATTTTCTCCAAGTCCTACCTGGAGGGGTCCGTCAGCATCTCAGGAGAGCTGCTGACACCTTGCAAGGGTTGAGCGTGCAGGTAAAAGCGAGACAGTAGCACCTGGCAGCTGCCATCCACCTCTTAGGACATGCATGGCATGGCTCTGCGTGTTTTTCATGTACTCTACCCTCAGATAGGTCTTCTCTTTGTGTGTATGATGCTGGGGACCAACCCCAGGGGCATTCTACCTCTGAGCTAGACCCCCAGCCCTGTTTTGTTTTTCATTTGTAAACAGGGTCTCCCTAAGTTGCAGAGGGCCTTGATAAGTTGCTGAGGCTGCCTTCAAACCTACATCCTCCTGTCTCAGCCTCCCAAATACTGGGCGTACAGGTATACCCTGGGTATTCCCTGGGTCACTACGGCTTCACTTAAGGTGCTCTGGATCTCGAGTCAGTAGTATCTCAGACCCCACTACTCCTTTACTGGGTTGTATCACAGAGTCTCCGACCCAGGGAGTCGATAGAGGCTGCTTTAAACTATGGGGGGGTGCCAGGTTGCACGTTCTCCTATGGTGTGATATCTCTGCCACCGCCACTCCCCCACTGGGTCAAGTCCCAGGGAGTACAGTACTGGGATTTCTCCTCTGTGGCCCACAATTTGACTCACTGTTCTTGAGTTCGCAGATGTAGCTGTACTGGACTCGGTGAATTCGCTGCTGCTGCCGCCGGTGGCAATATGGCGCCGCTGCTACGCCCTCGGCTGTGAGGCTGGCTTATTTCTTCTTGGTTTTGAGTTCCACTCTGAGTTCCTGCAGCGTGTGCTGAGCTCAGCCACTGGGAGCTTTAGATGCTCCCTGCGCTGAAAATTCCCGCCTGGCTGTTCCGCAGCAGCTCACCTCAGCTTGCTGTAGCTGTCCGGTGAATTCGCCGCTGCCATCGGCAGTATGGCGCTGCTGCCACGTCCTCGGGCGTGAGGCCGGAGTATCTCCTCTGTGGCTCTGAGCTCTGTTCTCAGTCTGCTTTCTCTCTGGAGCCTGGTGATTTTTTTGTTTCTCTGGTGATGGTGTTTTCTGGCTATGAAAGGCGCTGATTTTGTGGTAATGGAGATTGGTTGTTAGCGGGGCTCTTAAGCCCCGCTTTTCTCGGTCGCCATCTTCCCGGAACAGATGTAAATTTTAAGACTACAAACTTTTAGAAAAAAATCTGGGGTAGCCGGGCGTGGTGGCGCACGCTTGTAATCCCAGCATTTGGGAGGCTGAAACCTGAAGGATCGCGGTTCGCAGACAGCCTCAGCTACTTAGTGAGGCCCTTTGCAACTCAGTGAGACCCGGTTTCAAAAATAAAATAGTAAAAAATAGGGCAGGGGGGTGTAGCTCGGAGGTCAAATGCCCCTGGGTTCCACCCCTAGACCCGCAAAAAAAAAAAAAAAAAAAAAAAATCTGGGTCATAAAACTTCACAACACTGAAATTGGCAGTGATTTCTTGGATATGATTCCAAAGGTACAGGCAACAAAAGAATAAACAAACTTCATAAAAAATAAAATATTGTACATCCAAAGACAATCCAAACAGAATTAAAAGTTACTGATAGAATGGGATAAAATATTTCGAAATGCTATATCTGAAGGTATATTAATATTCCAAATAGAAATCCTAAAAATTAGCAACAATAAAAGCAAACAATACAAATTAGAAATAGGTAAAAGACTAAAATAGGTAATGAATCTCCAAAAATTTTATATGACCAATAAACACATGAATATCACTCATCATTATCATAATATAGCTAATCATTAAGGAAATACAAATAAAAAACTATAGTGAAATACTACTTCACATTTGTTAGGATAGCTACTTAACATGAATGACCTTGCTCCAGCCCTTTACCATGAATTTGTAAATTGAATACTTGTAAAGTGTGTTTCTTCTAAGCAGCAGATGGATGGATTCTGGTTTTTAATCCATTTTGCCACTTTATGTCTTCTTATTGGGTAATTGAGGCCATTTACATTCAGTTTGATTATTGAGAGGTAACTTTTAATTTTTAACATGTTAAGATTTTATTTCTGTTTGAAATACTGTTTATTCTTCTTTGCTTAGGAAAATCTTGTTTCTCTGGTTCTGGTGTATATTACATATTTCTTCTTTGTAGTTAATCTCTTTGAGTATTTTCTCTAGTACTGGTTTTGGTTTTTTGTTGTTTGTTTGTTTGGTTTTTGGTTTTTGGTTTTTGGTGGGGTTTTTTTGGAGGTACTGAGGTTCCTGGAAGCCCTTCTACCTCCGGGCCCTTCTACCTCTGGGCTACACTCTCAGACCTATTTTATATGTTTTTATTTGGAAACAGGGTCTCTTAAGCCAGCGAGGCTGGCTCCAAACCAGCACGATCCTCCTGTCTCCGCCTCCCAAGCACGGGGATTACAAGCCTGTGCCACCATGCCAGGCTCTAGTGCTGGTTTTGAAGACAAATTCCTTCAGTTTCTGTTTGTCATGGAAGCTTCTTATTTCCCCATCTAATTTGATAGATAGTTATGGTGGGTAGGAAATTTTTGGCTGGAAGTTGTTTTCTTTCAGAGTTTGGAATATGTGACTCCAAGCCCTTCTGACTCTCATGACTTGGTTTGGGAAGTGGGGAGTGATCCCCAAACCAAGTCATGAAATTGACTTGTCATGAAATTGGTTTGTCTTTGAAAGTCACTTGGCGTTTTGTTTTTGTTGCCTTTAAAATTCTCTGCTTGGCTTCTACATTGGTCATTTTGACAATTATGTGGCGTGGGGAACCTTTCCTCTGATCCTGTCTAAAGGGAGTTCTATAAGTTTCCTAGACCTGTGTATCGACCTCTTGCTCTATGTTTGGAAAACTTTCTGCTATTATTTATTTGAAGATATTATTGATCCCTTTGGTTTCACCTTCTTTTCCCTCCTCTATTCCAATTATTCTTAGGTTAGCTCTCTTAAAATGGGCCCATATTTCTTCAATGTCAGATTCCTGCTGTGTAATTTTTTTTCTAATTTATACATTATCCGTTCATTTTTGGAGTGATCATCTTCTAGGAGCAAGATTCT
Source organism: Muscardinus avellanarius (assembly GCF_963383645.1). Taxonomy (NCBI): domain Eukaryota; kingdom Metazoa; phylum Chordata; class Mammalia; order Rodentia; family Gliridae; genus Muscardinus; species Muscardinus avellanarius. Next base: position 120,469,496 of record NC_137787.1, on the reverse strand, counting down.
ATTCTCCATGTGGTCTAATTGATTGTTTATAGTTTGAATTGATGCCTTTACTTCAATGATTTTATCCTTTATTTCTTTTAGACTCTCTCTAAATTCTTTTCGAAAGTTCTGTATTATTCCTATAGTTATATTCATGATTTGGTCTTCTGGAGATCTCTGAATTTCTGTGTTATCAGGTTCTGATATTATGGGGTTGTGGGCATTCATTGCTCTATTGTTCCTCTTTCCCATGATTTCAGAAGTATGTGCCTTCTCTGGGTTCTTCCCCAGGTCACCATGACTTCACTTATGGTGCTCTGAATCTGGAGTTTGTGGTAATCTCAGCTGCCACTACTCCTTTACTGGGTTGAATTGTAAAGTCTCAGACCCAGGAAGTTAATTGAGGCTGCACGAGAACGTGGGGGTGCCGGGCTGGGCATTTTCCCACAGGGAGCTGCAACTAGGGTGTGGTATCTCTGCCACCACTACTCCTTCATTGGGTTGGTCTGTAAAATTTCAGACCCAGGGAGATTATCAAAGCTGCACAAGTCCCTGGGCATGCAGTGCTGGTATTTCTCCTGTAGGAGCCGCAATTTCACTTATGGTTATTATGCACACCGATCTGGAGCTATTGCGGGCCTAGTGAACTCGCCACTACTGCTGGCAATATGGAGCCGCTGCCACGCTTTCGGCCGTGAGGCTGGCGTATTTCTTTTCTGGTTTTGAGCTCTGTTCTGAGTCCCTGGAAGGCATGATGATCTTGTCCACTGGGAGTTTTAGACGTTCTTTGCGCTGGAAGAACTGCTGAATTACACCTGAGTGATCCGCAGCTGCTCACTTCAGCTCCTTGTTTACCTTTCTTCTCTGGAGCCTGGTGCTGTGAGGGAAGATGGCGCCGGCACTGCTCTGCTGCTGCATTGTGGGCTGGTTTCTTTTCTGGTCTCTGGTGGTTCTTCTAGATTCCTTTTTCTCTGTCACTTGTGTTTACATTTTTTATTTCTCTGCTGATAGTGTTTTCTGGCTATGAAAAGTGCTGATTTTGTGGCAGTAGAGATTGAGTGTTAGCAGGACTCATAAATGCTGCTTTTCTCAGTCACCATCTTCCCGGAAGTCTCTCTCTCTCTTTTTTTTTTTTTTTTTTTTTTTTTTTTTTTGTGGTACTGGGGTTCCTGGAAACCCTTCTACCTCCAGGCTATACTGCCAGACCTATTTTATATTTTTATTTGGAAACAGGGTCTCTTAAGCCAGCAAGGCTGGCTTCGAACCAGTGCAATCCTCCTGTCTCCACCTCCCAAGCACGGGGATTACAAGCATGCGCCACCATGACCAGCAATGGTGGCAGTTTTTCTCCCAGATAAATGAAATGTACTTCGTTTTCTACCCCTATGTACTTGCATTTAAATTGTGACAGCAGCTAACACAGAACTTTTAACACGGAGAAAAGTGAACAAAGAGCTGAGGCATATTGAACTTGGAGATCATGATACATAACACAGGATTTGGGTTCTAAGTACATCAAGCATGACATGTCAGGGTTCTTGTTCAAAGAAAATGGAGTTGATCAGCTGCTGTTCCCACGTGTGCCTTCCCTGGGAGCTCTGATGGCAGTCTGATAAACATGCCATGTTGTCCCAAATAAGAAATTTGAGTCCTGCAGACCCACACTGTTACAACTGTTGTCCAAAATTGTATCAGTGTTTTTAGGTATCTAAGCTCTTTTTTTTTTTTTTTTTTTTTTTTTTTGGTGGTACTGGAGTTCCTGGAAACCCTTCTACCTCTGGGCTACACTCCCAGACCTATTTTATATTTTTATTTGGAAACAGGGTCTCTTAAGCCAGCACGGCTGGCTCCGAACCAGCGCGATCCTCCTGTCTCTGCCTCCCAAGTGCGGGGATTACAACCGTGTGCCACCACGCCCAGCGGTATCTAAGCTTTTGATGCAAAGTTATTGATTATCTTAACTAACTTTGGTATCTAGAAAGTATTAGGAAATATTAATTATGATTAATATTCTAAAACAGGATCCCATTTTTTAAGTTTTTCTGAATACTGATGTTTCTATATTGGCAAAAAATTGTTTTTCATGGAATTTTATTTTCTGTGGATGTATCAAAGCAGCATTCTACATATAATTTTCTAAGTGTTTATCAAAATATAGGTTGCAGCCGGGCGTGGTGGCGCACGCTTGTAATCCCCTCGCTTGGTAGGCAGAGACAGGAGGATCGCGCAGGTTCAAAGCCAGCCACGCGTGCTGGCTTAGGAGACCCTGTTTCCAAATAAAAATGTAAAAATAGGTCTGGGAGTGTAGCCTGGAGGTAGAAGGGCTTCCAAGAACCCCAGTACCACCAAAAAAATATATATATATAGGTTGCAGTCAGGCGTGGTGATACACAAATGTAATTCCAGTGCTTGGAAGGCTGAGACAGGAGGATCAAAGTTTCGAGACCAGCCTCAGCAACTTAGTAAGACCCTGTTTCAAAATAAATAAAAATGGGCCTGGAAACCAGGCGTGTTGACACATGCTTGTAATCCCAGTACTTGGGCAGCTGAGACAGGAGGATTGCAGATTCAAAGCCAGTCTTAGCAATTTAGTAAGGCTCTGAGCAACATAGTGAGACCTTGTTTCCAAAAAAGAAATAAAAAATCGTGCTAGGGGTATAGCTTGGAGGTAGAATGCCTCAGATTTCAATCCCCAATACCAAAAAAAAAAAAAAAAAAGTGAGACTGGGGATGTAGCTCAGAAGTAGAAGTCCTCTGGGTTCAATCCTCAGCACCAAAAGAAAACCCAGGTATAATTTGCATAAACAAATCAAGTGTTGTGGATTAAATGACGTGTTTGGTGTGTGTGGGGAGAAGTAATTCCCCCACCACAACCACACAGAAAGAAAAACAGAAAAACCGTGGATTCTTGTCCTAAACTAAGAATAAATATGCATAGCTTGGACAATTGCTGAAGATTTAAAGAAGTTTATTAAAAAGATAGAAATACAGGATATGGTTACACCCCAGTGCCCAAGGAGGGGTATGGGGGGGGCAATTCGAATGAAAATACCATCAAACTCCAGTTTACTAAGTGTATTTATCCCGCCCAAGTCCTCAGCAGGTCCTTTGATCTGTAGATATGCTAGCCCCCTATCTCTAGCCCTATCTCTGCTGTCTCCAGGCGGATTTGCCCAGGATGTGTGAAATTGTTACTCCAGGATCTGGGATTTCCTCCCATCTCTGGCTCCTGCCTTCTTTCCTTTTCTTTAGAAATGTAAATTACAATTCCCTCTTTTCTGCTAGCCCTGGCTTTCTTAGTATAAAAGATATATTTTTAAAATTGGAAATCTTTTCCAATACTGATACATTAATACATTTTAAAACCTCTTCCCAATACTAGTACATCAAGTGTGGAAGTGACACGCTGAAGCAGGCAGGAGATTCAATCAGCTTCTCTACATTCTCTCTCTCCCACAACCCTTTGCCCATACCAGTGCTCACCCTATCAAGAGGCCAAACTACTTGGGAGGCTGAGACAGGAAGATTGCATGTTCCAGGCCAGCCTTGGCAACTGAACAAGACCCTCTTTCAAGATGAAAAATAAAAAGGGCTTGGGGTGCAGCTAGGAAGTAGAATGCCCCTGGGTTCAATCACCAGTACCAAAAAAAATCGTGCCCCCCCACAGTAGGAGGTGATCAGGAAGGTGCTTGCAGCACCATTCACACTCTAAAGGGGGATGCTGCTCATGACTTACGTCAGCTTTGTATTTCACATTTAGATTCATGGAAAATTTGCAGACGGAGATACAAGAAATGGAGTTCCTCCAGTTTTCTAAAGGTTTGAGTTTCATGAGGAAGGAAGACTTTGCAGAATGGCTACTGTTTTTCACTAACACTGAAAATAAAGATATTTACTGGAAAAATGTGAGAGAAAAATTGTCAGCAGGAGAGGTTAGTATCCCCCTTTTTTATGCATGTGATAAAGGTGAAATAAGTTAGACAAGTTTTTTTTTTGTTTTTTTTTTTTTTTTGCAGTACTGGGGATGGAACCCCAGGGGCATTCTACCCCCGAACTACACTCCCAGCCCCATTTTTTATTCTTTATTTTGAAACAGGGTCCCACTGGGTTGCAAAGAGCCTCACTAAGTAGTTCAGGTTGGCCACGAACCGCAATCCTGTCTCAGCCTCCCAAATGCTGGGATTACAAGCGTGCACCACCGTGCCCGGCTTTAAATAAAGAATTTCTAAGTTAACCCAGTTGTGCTAGTGCTGGACATGGCAGTACACACTTCTAACCCCAGTACCTGGGAGGCTGAGACAGGAGAATCACAGGTTCATGACTAGCCTCAGCTACTTAGTGAGGTCCTCAGGAGCTTAGGGAGATCCTGTATACAAATAAAAAATAAAATAGGGCTAGGGTTGTAGCTCAGAGGTAGAATGCCTCTGCATTCAATCCTCAGCACCAATAAATATATAAATATGTATGTGTGTGAAATATATGAAATGATTATCGTGGGGGGTTGTGTGTGTGTGTGTGGTGCTGGGGATGGGACCCAGAGGCTTTCTACCCCCGGGCTACACTCCCAGACCTATTTTCCTTTTTTTTTTCTTTTTTTTTTTTTTTATGTGGTGCTGAGGATGAAATCTAGGGGCCTCCTCCCTCCGGGCTATAGGGCTATACTGCCAGACCTATTTTATATTTTATTTGTAAACAGGGTCTCACTAAGTTGCTGAGAGCCCCACTAAGTAGCCGAGGCTGGTTTCAAACCTGCACAGTCCTCCTGTCTCAGCCTCCTAAGTACTGGGATTACAAGCGTGCGCTACCATGCTCAGCTTAGATGATTTTTTGGTGGTACTGGAGGTGGAACCCAGAGGCTTTCTACCTCCGGGCTATAATCCCAAACCTATTTTATATTTTATTTGAAAACAGGGTCTCACTAAATTGCTGGGGAGCCTCACTAAGTAGCTGAGGCTGGCTTCGAACCTGTGCGATCCTCCTGTCTCAGCCTCCCAAGTGCGGGGATTACAAGCATGCGCCACCATGCCTGGCAGGTGATTTTTATTTTATGTATTACTCAAAAACTATTTTGGAGCAGGCATGTATTTTTATATAACACTTATTTATTTGTTTTTTTATGGTACTAGGTGTGGAACCCAGGGGCATTCTACCTCCGAGCTACACGCCCAGCCCTATTTTTTATTCTTTATTTTGAAACAGGGTCTCACTGAGTAGCTGAGGCTGTCCGTGAACCACGATCCTCCTGTCTCAGTTTCCCAAATGCTGGGATTACAAGCATGTACCACCACACCTGGCTCTTATAACTTTTTAGAAAGCTATATCTTATTGTTTTGTTGTTGTTGTTGTTTTATTATGGATTGACCCCAGGGGCATTCTATCTGTGAGCTACACCCCCAGCCCTTTAACTAAATTGCAGAAGCTAGTCTTAAACCTGTGATCTTTCTGTCTCAGCTTATCAAGTGCTGGATTACAGGCATGTACCACCTCACCTGGCTTAGAAAGCTATTTCTAATTTGAAGGAAAAGGTAAAATAATGGAAGATCCCATCCATAATTAAAATAGAAATATATAAGAATTAGAAATTAACAAAAAATTTAAGAAAACTTCACATCCTTGATATTTATAAAAGAAAAACTTGCTGGAAATGGTGGTGCCCACCTGTATTCCAAGTACTTTAGAGACTGAGACAGGAAGATTTGAGAGTTCAAGGACCGTCTTAGCAACATAGTGAGACTCTTAACAACCTAGCACAACCCTGTTTCAAAATAAAAATTTGAAAATAGGGTTGGGGTGTAGCTTGGAAGTAGAGGCCCCTGGGTTTAATCCCCAGTACCAAAAAAAAAAAAAATGCACACACACACACACGCATGTGCATATGCATGCGTGTGTGTGTGTGTGTGTGTGTGTGTGTGTGTGTGTATAATTTTGAAGGGCTTAAAATGTTTTCATATTTAATATATGAGATCTTGAAAAGCAATATGTTAATCAATGTTAAGTATCTTAGATTTTATTTTTTAGTTAGTCTACACAATTTCATGAACCCTTGCAGAAAATACAAAACTACTGGATCAAAGATTAGAGGCTTTATTTTGCATAGTTAGCACCAGCGTGAGCATGATGCTGCATCAGTTTCCCCGGCCTCCCAAGTCCCAGGAAAATGATCCTGAGAGGCCCAGGTGAGGCTGCCATGTGACAGATTCCTGTCACTGTTGAGGAACCTCATCTTCGTGAATCTGAATGTTTTATAATGGGTGATGAGCAACACTTGTTATCCCAGTACTTAGGTAGCCTGAGACAGGAGGATTGCAGGTTCAAGGCCAGCCTCGGCAATATATTTTTTGTTCTTTTTTGGTGTTTTGTTTTGTTTTGTTTTGTTTGCAGGTCTGGGGATGGAACCTTAGGGGCATTTGACCTCCGAGCTACACCCACTGCCCTATTTTTTATTTTTTACTTTGAAACCAGGTCTCACTGAGTTGCAAGGGCCTTACTGAGTAGCTGAGGCTGTCCGTGAACCGTGATCCTCCAGGTCTCAGCCTCTCGAATGCTGGGATTACAAGCGTGCGCCACCACGCCCGGCTCAGCCTCAGCAATATAATGAGACTCTCAGCAACCTAGCGAGACCCTGCTTCAAAATAAAAAGCTCTTGGAGAGTAGCTCAGAGGTAGAATACCCCTGGGTTCAATCTCCAGTACAAAAAAACAAAAAAAGTCATACTCGGTGCCTGCTGTGAGGCTGTGATGTAGAGAAAGAGCTGCTCACTTACCCATGCTGATGCACACACTGTTAAGAAAGCAAAATGCTGACATGTACAGAAGGAGTGTTCCCACATTGAAACAGGAGCTAGTATGTGTGTACACATGCACTTTTTTTTTTTTTTTTTTTTTTTAGTGCCGTGGATTGAATCCACGGGTATTCTGCCTCCAGGGTACACCTCCTCCAGCCCTTTTTGTTTTTGAAACCGGGTCTCCCAAAATTTCTGAGGCTGGCCATGAACCTGCACTCTTCCTGTCTCAGCCTCCCAAGTACTGGGATTACAGGAATGTGCCACCACGCCAGACTCCATGACCTCATTTTATCTTCCTTGCTTCCTTAGAGGCTCTGTTTCCAGATAGTTGCTTTGAGGGTTAGGGCTTCAAACTGTGAATTAGAAGTGGACGCAATTCAGTACCTCACCCAAGGCCATCCACAGTGTGCACCGCAAGCTCCAGGAGAGCCCAACCACACGGTGTCCATCCACACAGCCACAGACAGTGGCACTGAGGCATTCTCTCTGCTTCTTCTTAAGCTCTAAACTTCTGATTTCAGTATCCTGCATCTTGAAGTTTTAGTATATTTGTTTTGAGTAATCTAAGTTTATAAGCTTTCTGATCAAACACTGACAGTTATATTCATAAGATTATTTAATGTCTATACAGAATTATAATAAAACCTTTTTATTTTTATTAGAGCATTAGTTTGGATGAGTTCAAGTCATTTTGCCATTTTACGACCCACTTGGAAGACTTTGCCATCGCCATGCAAATGTTTAGCTTAGCTCATCGACCTGTCAGACTAGGTAAGATGCAAATCATTTCATTTTGTCATGGTAAACTATTTCACTCTGTTCTTCAACTACATGATAGTTACCAAGGAGCCAGCAATCAGCAAGTAATTGAGTTACTCAAGTGTGTGTGTGTGTGTGTGTGTGTGTGTGTGTGTGTGTGTGTGTGTGTTACTGGGGATTAAACCCAGGGTCATATTACCTCCCGGCAACACCCCCAGCCCTCTTTTATTTCTTGTTTGAAACAGGCTCTCACTAAGCTGCTGCGACTGTCCTCATACCTGTGATCCTCCTGTCTCAGCCTTCCAAGTACTGAGGTTGTAAGCGAGCACCACCAGGCCCAGCTTTTACTTGCTCCATCTTCTGAAAAGGAGAAGGAAAGATGGATGTGATTAAATCACTGATTGAATTAAGATTGCTTATCTTCCACAGGTATTCTCATGATATTTCTTAGTTTTTTGTTTGTTTTGTAGTACTTGGGGTAGGGCCTTCTACCTCTGGAGGTTATACCCCCAGACTTTTTTTTTGGCGGGTCTGGGGGTTAAACCCAGGGGCATTCTACCTCCAAACTATACCTCCAACCCTATTTTTGTTCTTTATTTTGAAACAGGGTCTCACTGAGTTGCAAAGGGTCTCACTAAGAAGCTGAGGCTGTCCGCAAACCCAGATCCTCCTGTCTCAGTCCCCCAAATGCTGGGTTTACAAGTGTGTGCCACCACGTCCAGCTCCTATTTTTTTATTCTTTATTTGAAACAGGGTCTCACTAAGTAGCAGAGGATCTCACTAAATAGCTAAGGCTGGCTGTGAACCTGAAATCCGCCTGTCTCATCCTCCTAAGTACTAGGATTACAAGCATTACAAGCCAACACACACAGCTCTATTTAATTTTTTATTGATACATTATAATCTCACATCATAATGTTCTATTTTATTTTTTATTAGGAAAACAGGTTCTCACGATGTTGTTGAGAGCCTCAGTAGGTTGGTGAGGCTAGCTTCGAACCTGTGATCCTCGTTTCAGACTCCTAAATACTGGGATTACAAGCATATGCCACCACCCCCAGCTTCAGTTAAATTGAATACATTCCTGTTATCTATTTTCATATCTTACTTGTGTGTGTGTGTGTGTGTGTGTGTGTGTGTGTGTGTGCGCGCGTGCGTATGTGTGTGTGGTGGTACTGGGATTCCTGGAAACCCTTCCTCCGGGCTACACTCCCAGTACCTATTTTTATACTTTTTTATTTGGAAACAGGATTTCAGGCCAGCGCGGCTGGCTTCAAACCTGCATGATCCTCCTGTCTCCGCCTCCCAAGCATGCGCCACCACGCCCGGCTTCATGTCTTACTTTTTACTTCCCAGATAATAAAAATCTTTGATCTGCTTCTACTTTTTTTTTTTTTTTTTTGGTACTGGGGATTGAACCCCCAGTACCAAAAACCCTCAGCCCTTTTTATTTTTATTTTGACAAAGGCTTTACCAAATTGCTGAGGAACTTCCTAAATTGTTGAGGCTGGCTTGAACACTGCAATCCTTTTGTCTCAGCCTCTCAAGTACTGGAATTACAGGCTTGCTCCTCTGTGCCCAGTTTTATTTTCATTTTTTATTTTTTATTTTTTCTTTGGTCCTGGAAGTAGAACCCAGGGGAATTCTACCTCTGAGCTATACACCCAGCCCTATTTTATTCTCTGTTTTGAAACAGGGTCTCACTAAGTTGCAAAGGGCATAAGTTGCTGAGGCTGTCCTTGAACCTGTGATCCTCCTGACTCAGCCTACCAAATACTGGGATTACAAGCATGTACCACACAGCTGGCTTAGGTTAATTTTACTTAGACTGTTTGAGAAGTTTGATGAGTGGTTTTGTTTTTTTCATTTTAGCGGAATTTAAGAGAGCCGTAAAAGTAGCAACAGGACAAGAACTCTCAAACAATATTTTGGACACTGTCTTCAAGATCTTTGATTTGGATGGTGACGAATGCCTTAGCCATGGAGAATTTCTTGGAGTGTTGAAAAACAGGATGCATCGAGGTTTATGGGTAACATTTTGAGTTTTTTTTTTTTAATATACATGTTTACCTGTTACTGAGACATTAAACCTAGAAGTTAGGCAGATATTTAGTCATTTTGGAATTTTAACCATTTATAAAACAGTTGTAGACTATAGTTGAAATATCCTTACATAAATATCCTTTTATGTAAAGAAGTATCTTTTATATAAAATGAGATTCAATTTTTTTTTTTTTTTGACAGTGTCTACTATGTTGCTGAGGCTGGTAGTGAAGCTGTGAGCCTCCTATCTCAGCTTCCCAAACACTGGGGTTACAACAAGAGTGTGTCACCATGCATGTCTTTCTTTTCTTTGTTGTTGTTGTTTTTTTTTTTTTTTTTTTTTTTTTTTTTTTCCCCTTCCGTATTGCAGATGGAACCCAGGGGCATTCTACCTCTGAGCTATTTTTTTTTTTCCATCGTTTTGAAACAATGTCTCACTGAGTTGCAAAGGGCCTCACTAACTAGCTGAGGCTGTCCAGGATCCTCCCATTTTAGCCTCCCAAATGCTGGGATTATATTTTTTGTATTTGGAAACAGGGTCTCTTAAGCCAGCACGGCTGGTTTAGAACCTGTGCGATCCTTCTGTCTCCGCCTCCCAGGCATGGGGATTACAAGCGTGCGCCACAACGCCACCTGGCTTTTTCTTTGCTTTTTTATTCGAATCTATTAGGAACCACTGTTCAGAGCCGGGCGTGGTGGCGCACGCTTGTAATCCCAGCATTTGTAAGGCTGAGACAAGAGGATCACTCAGGTTCTAAGCCAGCCTCAACTACTTAGTGAAGCTTTCATCAACTTGGTGAGACCTTGTTTCCAATTAAAATATAAAATAGGTCTGGGAGTGTAGCCTGGAGGTAGAAGGCCCCTGGGTTTTATCCTCAACACCACAAAAAGAAAGAGAGAGGGAGGGGGAGAAGGAAGGAAAGAAGGAAGGAAGGAAGGAAAGAAAGAAAGAAAGAAAGAAAGAAAGAAAGAAAGAAAGAAAGAAAGAAAGAAAGAAAGAAAGACAGACTTCAGAAATCATAGCCTAGAACCTGACTTTGGGCACTGTGTTCAGACACTAGACCCAAAGCCTGGCTCTCCCACTCACTACCTGCTGAATCTTGCATAGCCGTTTGGTTTTATGGGCCTCAGACCTCTCATCTGTGTCATGAGAAAACTAATAGAATCCACCAGAAAGAGTTATTGAGGGAATTAAGTGATTGAGACACATAAAGTAAATGTTAACTCACATGATTCATTCCACTGCACTTACTGGTCTGTAACCATGGGACAAATCAAACTAAGAACCTGTCAAGATCAGCATCTGGTAGAAGCACTCTCCTGTAAGAAATCTGCAAGGGGAAATTCTTTGCGAAGAGGATGTATGAAATAGGGAGAAGTTATGCTGGAGGAGGACAGTAGAGACTGATGCCCATGTTTTTTGTTTTTTTGTGTTTGGTTTTTGCAGTACTGGGAGTGGAATGCCAGGGGCATTCTACTTCCAAGCTATACCTCCAGCCCTATTTTTTATTCTCTGTTTTGAAACAGGGTCTCACTGAGTTGCAAAGGGCCTCATTAAGTAGTAGCTGAGACTATCCTCAGACTGAGATCGTCCTCCTCCTCCCTCCTCCTCCATCTGAATTCCAAAGGGCCTCACTAAGTGGCTAAGGCTGCCGCAAATTGCGATCCTCCTCTCTCAGTCTTCCAAATGCTAGGATTACAAGCATGCGCCACCACGTGCAGTGCTATGATGTCTGTGTTCTTGAAGACAGGACTGTTCGCTTACAACTTAGAAAAGCAAGTTCAGTTTCCTGTAACAAACATAACTTATGGAAAATTAGCAAACATGATTTTCATTAGCAAACATGTTTTATATCTTAATCCACCCTTAGCTTTTTTCTAGAGAAGTGTGGGAAGGAAATGAAGGTTAAAGTCCACATGAAATTATGCTCAGCCTTAAAGAGGGTGACCTTGATTTTTTATTTTACTTTTGATTGACAGGTACCACAGCAACAAAATATACAAGAATACTGGAAATGTGTGAAAAAAGAAAGCATAAAAGGAGTCAAAGAAGTCTGGAAACAAGCTGGGAGAAGCCTTTTTTAAAAAGGTAGTGTGCAGGGTTAGCGCCCCAGGTGTCAGACTTGGGGACTTCCTCCAGTGCTGGCCCTGCTCTTCTTCAGTCTGCATTGAGTTCCTTTGTAATGCACACAGGACAGAAGTGCCTTGCACTTGCTTTCTGACTAAAGATTTCTTGATAAGTTTTCATAAAACAACTTAATAGAATGGGGGGGGGTATTCTTTAACAAGAACAAATATTGGCTCCTATCAGAAGGCCTAGATCCCATTGACGCTCTGCTCTGGGAAGAGGGAAAGTGTAGTCATTCAGGACTCCTTAGACCAAGAGCATGACGTGCATCCTAGAAGGAGAAACAAGTGCTCGAGGAACAAGAACTCAGTTCACAAGGCCAGTATCAACTCCAGAAGCCGCAGTGCTCGCCACAGAGCAAGTTAAGTTAAAAGCTGGCTTCAGACTCCTCTCACCAAACTATAGCCCATAAATTTCTCCTCTGTTTTATTTCAGTTAATATGTATAGCTTATTCAAAACAGCATGTAAATGTATCTTATATGAAAATAGAATAAAATATTTACAAATAGAAAAATACTCAGGTGTTGTTTTTTTTTTAATTTATTTTGTGTGTATGTGGTACTGGGGATGGAACCCAGGGGCATTCTACCTCCAAGCTACATCCCCAGCCCTATTTTTTTATTCCTTATTTTGAAACAGGGTCTCACTGGGCTGCAGAGGGCCTCACTAAGTAGCTGAGGCTGTCCATGAACAGTGATCCTCCTGTCTCAGCCTACCAAATACTGGGATTATAAGCGTGCGCCACCACGCCTGGCCTGGCTTTCTTTATTTTACATGTACTTCTTTGTTTTTGTTTTGTGGTAGTGGGGATTGAATTCAGGAACATTCTGCCACTGAGGTACACCCCCCAGCCCTGTGAAATTGAACCCAGGGGCATTTTACCCTCTGAGATACACCCTCAGCCTATTTTTTTTATTCTTTATTTTGAAAGAGGATCAACTGGGCATGGTGGCTCATGCTTGTAATCCCAGCATTTGTGAGGCAGAGACCAGAGGATCACAATTGCGGACAGCCTAAGCTACTACTTAATGAGGCCCCTTGCAACTCAGTGAGACCCTGTTTCAAAATAAAGAATAAAAAAATAGGGCTGAGTATGTAAGTTGGAGGTAGAATGCCCTTGGGTTCCATCCCCAGTACCAACAAAAAAAATAGAAAGAAACAGGGTCTCAGCCATGCATGGTGTTACACACTTGTAATCTCAGTACTTGGGAGACTGAGTCAGGATGATGTCAGGTTTTTGGCCAGCCTCAGCTAATTAGTGAGGCCCTCTGCAGCTTAGTGACACCCTGTTTCAAAAAAAAAAAAAAGAATAAAAATAGGGCTGGGCGTGTAGCTCAGAGGTAGAATGCCTCTAGGTTCAGAACCACAAAAACAAGAACAAAAAGGAAGAAACAGGGTCTCACTAACTTGCAGAGAGCCCCATTAAGTAGCTGAGGGTGTTAATGTCCTTGAACCTATGAGCCTCCAGTTTCAGCCTCCCAAGTACTAGGATTACAGGCATGTGCAACCTTATGTGGCTAACCTTTTTTTTTTTTTAAATCTGGAAACAGAGTGTTCTAAATTGCTGAGGCTGGCTTCAAACCTGCAGTCCTCCTATCTCAGCCTCGTAAGAACTATGCTATTGCCGGGTGTGGTGGCGCACGCTTGTAATCCCTGCCCTTGGGAGGCTGAGACAGGAGGATCGCACGGGTTCGAAGCCAGCCTCAGCTACTTAGTGAGGCTTTCTGCAACTTAGTGAGACCCTGTTTCCAAATAAAATATAAAAAAGGTCTGGGAGTATAGCCCGGAGGTAAAAAGCCTCTGGGTTCCACCCCCCAGTACCACCAAAAAAAAAAAAAAAAGAACTGTGCCATAGTGGCATGTGCCACTATGCCTGGCTTGTATTTATTAAAAGTACATTTTTCAAGCTGGGTGTGGTGGCACACACTTGTAATCCCAGTATTCAGAGGCTGAGACAGGAGGATCACAGTTCACGGACAGCCTCAGCTACTTAGTGAGGCCCTCCAGAACTCAGTGAGACCCTGTTTCAAAATAAAGAATTAAAAATAGGGCAGGGGGGCCGGGCGTGGTGGCGCACGCTTGTAATCCCCGCGCTTGGGAGGCAGAGACAGGAGGATCGCGCAGGTTCGAAGCCAGCCGCGCGCGCTGGCCTAGGAGACCTTGTTTCCAAATAAAAATGTAAAAATAGGTCTGGGAGTGTAGCCCGGAGGTAGAAGGGCTTCCAGGAACCCCAGTACCACCAAAAAAAATAAAAAATAAAAAATAAAAATAAATAAAAATAAAATAAAAATAGGGCAGGGGGTGTAGCTTGGGGGTCAAATGCCCCTGGGTTCCATCCCTAGATCCAGGGAAAAAAAAGCCAGGTACAGTGGCACACATCTTTAATCCCAGTACTTGGGAAGCTGAGACAGGAGGATCACAGGTTCAAAAACAGCCCTAAAATCTTAGCGAAGCCCTTCACAACTTAGACCCTGTTTCTAAATAAATAAAATCAGGCTGGGGTTCATCTCAGAGGTAGAATGCCCCTGAGTTCCATCCCCAGTGCCAATAAATAAAATAAATGAACAAAATAGAGCTGGGGTGTAGCTCAAAGGTAGATGCCCCTGGTTCAATCCCCAGCACCACACAAATAAAGATTATACTATGCAAAATTAAGTCACAAGACTAATATTGTATGATTCCATTTATGTGGGTACCCAGAAGATCAAATTTAAAGCTGGCCGTGGTGCCACACTCTTGTAATCCCAGCATTCAGGAGGCTGAGATGGGAGAATCGCAGTTTGCGGACAGCCTCAGCTACTTAGTGAGGCCCTCTGCAACTCAGTGAGACTGTTTCAAAATAAAGAATAAAAAATAGGTCTGGAGGTGTAGCTTGGAGGAAAAAAAAAAAGGAGGTAAATTCAAAAGAAGAAGCATAAGATTAGATGTTACTAGGTGCTAGAGTTTAAGGTTGGGAAAAATAAGGCCTAATTGCTTAATGCTTATGGAATTTTGGTTTGGATGGATGAAAATAATAGGAAATGGGTTTTGATGATGGTTGCACAGGACCAGGTATGGTAGCGCCACACCTGTGATCCTAGTACTCCAGAGGCTGAGATAGAAGGATAGTAAGGTCAGGACCAGCATTGAGCCAGGCACTGTGACCCACACTTGTAATCCCAGTACTTAGGAGGCTGAGACAGGACGATCACAGGTTTGAGGATAGCTTCAACAAGAAGTGAGACTTATCAATCTAATGAGAGCCTGTTTCAAAATAAAAATAGGGCTGGGGGTTTAGGATGGAGGTAAAATGTCCCTGTGCTCAATCCCCAGTACCATACATAAACACACACACACAAAAAGACCAGCCTCAGCAATTTAGTGAAACCCTGTTTCAAAATTTTAAAAAGGGAACTGGACAAGATGGAACATGCTTATAATGCCAGTGCTTGAGAAGCTGAGACAGGAGGATCTTAAGGTTCCACAGGGCCAGCCTCAGTAAATAGTGAGACTCACATCTACCTAGCAAGACCCTGTTCCAAAATTAAAATAAAATTGGGTGGGGGTCTACCTTGGAGGTAGATGCCCCTGGGTTTAACCCCCAGTATCACCACCATAAAAAAAAAAAAAAAGATAATGGGCCAGGCGTGGTGGCCATACACTTGTAATCCCTGCATTTGGGAGGCGGAGACCAGAGGATCTCCGCAATTGGCGGACAGCCTCAGCTACTTAGCAAGTCCCTTCGCAACTCAGTGAGACCCTGTTTCAAAAAATAAAGAATAAGCCAGGCGTGGTGGCACACGCTTGTAATCCCCGCCCTTGGGAAGCTGAGACAGGAGGATCACGCAGGTTCGAAGCCAGCCATGCTGGCTTAGGAGACCCTGTTTCCAAAAATAAAAAAGTATAAAATAGGTCTGGGAGTGTGGCCCAGAGGCAGAAGGGCTTCCAGGAACCCCAGTACCACCAAAAAAAAAAAAAAAAAAAAAAGGAAAACCAGGGCTGGGGGTATTGCTCGAAGGTAGAATGTCCCTTGGTTCCATCCCTGGTACCACTATATATATTATGGTTGCACAGTTGTGAATATAATTCTATTCCACTGAATAGAATTTGTGTGTGTGGTACTAGGGATAGAACCTAGGGGAGTTTTACCTCCAAGCTTCATCCCCAGCCCTAGTTTTTATTCTTTGTTTTGAAACAGGGTCTCACAAGTTACAGAGGGTGTCATTGAGTTGCTGAGGCTGGCCATGAACCGTGATCCTCCTTTTTCAGCCTTCCAAGTGTAAGATTGATGAGCGTGTGTGTCCCCCAGTCGCATAGAGACACGCGGAGAATCCATAGCAGATATATGAATGCCTTTATTTGTGGGAGATCGGCCTCCAGCCCCCGCGTGGCCGCGGGGGCTGGTGGCAGGGGAGAGCGTGCGTCCCTCCCTCTCGGGCTCCTCTCTGAACTCTGCATACTCTTCTTCCGGACCCGGACCCGGGAGGCCTGGTTCCCTCCCGGAATCGCAGAGCTCCACCTCCTAGCTTCCGGCCCTGCCCCCTGTGGGGCAGGGGCGACTCAGACCTTACACCAAGTACTGGGATTGCAAGTGTGTACTACCACACTTGGCTGAGTACTCTTTTTTTTTTTTTTTTTTTTTTTTGCTTTACTGGGAATGGACCAGAGACATCCTACCTCCGAGCTACACCCCCAGCCCTATTTTTTTTTTTTTATTTCTTATTTTTTGAAACAGGGTCTCACTGAGTTACAATGGGCCTCACTAAGTAGTTGAGGCTGTCCGCAAACGGCGATCCTCCTGTCGCAGCCTCCCAAATGCTGGGATTACAGGTGTGCGCCACCACGCCCGGCTTGATGCATGCTTTTAATCCTAGTATTTAGGATGCTCATATAGGAGAATTTCAACAATTTAGTGAGACATTGTTTCAACATAAAAAAATTGGATTGAGGGTGTAGCACAGAGATAGAATGTCCCTCTGTTCAATCTCCAGTACCACAAAAAACAATAACCTTCCTTTTTTTTAAAGATTACACAAAGCACTAACATAAATAAATTTTAAAAGTTTTTAGTAAAATAACAATCAGTATGTATATGTTCAGGTACCACTATACCAGAAAAGTCCTTCAAGATAAATTTCTATATATTTCTCTGTGTGAGAGGAGGAGGGAGGAACGCCTTGCTAAATTGCTGATGCTGTCTTCAAACTTGCAATTCTCTTATCTTGACCTCCCTCCCAAGTACTGAGATTGTGCCACCAACTCAGCTCTATTTTTTTTTTTTTCAGTACTAAGGATTGAACCCAGGTTCCATCTACCTTCAAGCTACACCTCCAGTCCTATTTTTTTTTTTTTTTTCAGGTCTGGGGATGGAATCCAGGGGCATTCGGCCTCCGAGCTACACCTCCTGCCCTATTTTTTTTTTTTTTAATCTTTATTTTGAACAGGGTCTCACTAAGTTGTGGAGGGCCTCACTATGTAACTAAGGCTATCCGCGAACTACGATCTTAGAGTCTCAGCCTCCCTAATGCTGGGATTACAAGTGTGTGCCACCATGCCCAACTCCCCCAGCCCTGTTTCTTTATTCTTTATTTTTAAACAGGGCCTCACTAAGTAGCTAAGGCTGGCTGTAAATCTAGGATGCTCCTGTCTCAGCTTCCCAGTACTGGAATTAAAAGCATGTGCTACCATGCCCAGCTTCTTTTCCTTTTTTTTTTTTTTTTTTCCCTAAAGTGGGGTTTGAGTCCAGGAACATTCTACCTCCAAGTCATACCTCCAGCCCTATTTTTGTTCTTTATTTTAATACAGAGTCTTGCTAAATTGCCAAAGGCCTAAGTAGCTGAGACTAGCCTCAAACCTGCAATCCTTCTGTCAAGTACTGGATTGCATTTATGCACCACCACGTCCACCTTCTATTGTTTATTTTGATATACAGTTCAAGTTGATGAGGATCTAACTTGCTGAGGCTGGCCTTGAACCTGCGATGCTCTAGTCTCAGCCTCCCAAATACTGAGATTACAAACATGTACCATATGCCCAGCTAATTCTAATACATTTCTAAAACACCCTTAGGGTCAGTGCCATCTAGAATATATAACAAAAATAACAATAAATGAGGAACTCAGCCAGGCGTGGTGGCGCACATTTGTAATCCCTGCGCTTGGGAGGCAGAGACAGGAGGATCACACAGGTTCGAAGGCAGCCTTGCTGGCTTAAGAGACCCTGTTTCCAAATAAAAATATAAAAAATAAATCTGGGAGTGTAGCCCAGAGGTAGAAGGGCTTCCAGGAACCCCAGTACCACCAAAAATAAAAATAAATAAATGAGGCACTCAATTGAAAAGTAAACTAATAGTACACTGGCTCATGCCTGCAGTCCCAACTACCTAGAAGGCTGAGGCAGGAGCATCACTTGATCCCAGGGGTCTGAGGACAGCCTGGGCAACATGGTGAGAGCCCATCTCAAAAGAAAGAAAGCTGGGTGTGGTGCTGCTTGTAATCCCAGCATTTGAGAGGCTGAGACAGGAGTATCTCGGTTGGAGGACAGCCTCAGCTTAGTGAGGACCTTTGCAACTCAGTAAGACCTCGTTTCAAAATAAAGTATTAAAGCCGGGCATGGTGGCACACACTTGTAATCCCCGGGCTTGGGAGGCTGAGACAGGAGGATCGCACGGGTTCAAGCCAGCCTCAGCTACTTAGTGAGGCTTTCAGCAACTTAGACCCCGTTTCTAAATAAAACATAAAAAAGGTCTGAGGTAGAAAGCCTCTGGGTTCCACCCCCAGTACCACCAATAAATAAATAAATAAATAAATAAATAAATAAATAAAGTATTAAAAAAATAGGGCTGGGGGTGTAGCTCGGAGGTAGAATGACCCTGACTTCCATTCCCAGACCATAAAAAAAGAAAAAAGAAAAAGAGGGAGAAGTAAAAAAAAGAAAAAGAAAAAGCTGGGAGCATTTGGAAGGCTGAGACAGGAGGATCTAGGTTTGAGAACAGCCTAAGCTACTTAGTGAGGCCTTTGCAACTCAGTAAGACCCTGTTTCAAAATAAAGAATAGAGCCGGGCATGGTGGCACACACTTGTAATCCCTGCGCTTGGGAGGCTGAGACAGGAAGATCGCACAGATTTGAAGCCAGCCTCAGCTAATTAGTGAGGCTCTCAGCAACTTAGTGAGACCCTGTTTCCAAATATTAAAAAAAAAAAGGTCTGGGAGTATAGCCCGGAGGTAGAAAGCCTCTGGGTTCCACCCCTAGTACCACCACACACACACACACACACAAAAAAAAAAAAAAAAAAAAAAAAAAATAGGGCAGAGGGTATAGCTCGGAGGCCAAATACCCCTGGGTTCCATCCCCAAAACCGCAAAAATAAAAAATAAAAATAAACAAATAATATATAATAAAGCTGGGAGCCAGGTGTGGTGGCTCATGCTTGTAATTCCGGTATTTGGGAGGCTGAGACAAGAGGATCGCAGGTTCAAGGCCAGCCTCAGCAACTTGTGAGGCCCTGTTTCAAAATAAAGAATAAGAAACAGGGCTATGAGGTGTATCTCGGAAGTAGAATTCCCCTGGGTTCCATCCCCAGTACCGAAAAAAAAATAAATAAATAGGGCTGGGGAGCCAGATGTAGTGGCACACACTTGTAATACCAGTACATGGGAGGCTGAGACAGGATCGCAGGTTCGCAGCCAGCCTCAGCTACTTAGTGAGGCCCTGCACAACTTAATGAGACCCTGTTTCAAAATAAAAGATAGGTTCCCGGCTCCTGCGCGCTCCCTCCAGCCGGTCCCTCCACCAGCTCTGCCCGCGGCGCCCTTTCCCGCCTCCGACTCGAAACGCCTGTGTGGGGAGGTGGAAACAAGTGCGGGGCCTGCGGAAGGACCTGTACCACGCGGAGGAGGTGCAGTGCGATGGCAGGAGCTTCCACCGACGCTGCTTTCTGTGCATGGTTTGCAGGAAGAATTTAGACAGCACAACAGTGGCAATTCAGGATGAAGAGGTCTAGTGCAAATCCTTCTACGGAAAGAAGTATGGGCCAAAAGGCTGCGTTCCGGCCAGGGCGCGGCACGCTCGTCCTGGGCCGCGGAGAGAGGCTGGGCATCAAGCCAGAGAAGAGTGTTCAACCTCAGAGGCCTACGACAAATCCAAACACTTCAAAATTGGCTCCGAAATATGGGGCTGCTGAGAAGTGTTCCTGATGCGGAGATTCCGAGAAGAAAATGGGAGCTGGGAAGCCCTGGCTCAAACACTGTTTCCGATGTGCCGAGTGTGGGGAGAGTCTTGAATCACCAACTCTGACGGTGGAAGAAGGCGAAATCTATCGTAAAGGATGCTGTGCAAAGAACGTCGGGCCCAAGGGATTTGGCTATGGCCAAGGAGCAGGAGCCCTTGTCCGTGCTCAGGAAAGGTGTAAGCCCAGAAGCAGGCATCACACACTGAGAACCTTCATAATCTAGACAAAGATAATCTTGCAGCCCCACACTACTGTGAACACCTACCAGCATTAACTACTGTACATTACGCTGTATTTGGATAGGCTGGCTAACTTGTAGAAAGAGCACTGTACCCTTTTGCTTTATTCACCAGCATTTTCAGGAAACTTTTATGTTTTAAATAAAAATTCCGCTTGAAAAAAAATAAATAATAAAAGATAAAAAATAGTGCTGGGGGTGTAGCTCAGAGGTATAACACCTCTAGGTTCAATCCCCAGTGCTGCAAAATAAATAAATAAAATAGATCTGGGGGTATAGCTTGGAGGTAGAATGCCCCTGGTTTTATTCGCTAGTACAGAAAACCCAGGAATGGTGGCACATGCACACTGAAATCCCAATACTTGGGAGGATGAAACAGGAAGATAGCAGGTTTGTGGCCATCCTCAGCTACTTAATAAGGCCCTCTGCAACTTAGTGAGACTGTTTGAAATAAAGAACAAAAGCCGGGCATGGTGGCTCACACTTGTAATTTCAGCATTTGGGAGGCTGAGACAGAAAGATTGAGGTTCTCAGACAACCTCAACTACTTAGTAAGGCCCTCTGCAACTTAGTGAGACCCTGTTTCAAAAGAAAAAGCAAAATAATAGGGCTGGGGGTGTTGCTCAGAGTAGAATGCCCCTGGGTCCCATCCCCTGTACTGCAAAAAAAAAAAAAAAAAAAGAAGAAGAAGAAGAAAGAAAGAAAAAGGAAAAGAAAGAAAGAAGGAAAATAAAGAATAAAAATTATAGGGCTGGGAGTGTAGCTCAGTGGCAGTATACTCCTGGGTTCAATCCCTAGTACCACACTAAAAAAAAAAAAAAAAAAAAAGGAAAAAGAAAAGAAAAGAATGCCCAGTACCCCCCACACAAATTGATGCAAGTAAGCACACAAACGTACAGACAAGGTACCACAGCACAGGGAGGTACGAAGTGTAACAGAAATTGTATGTCCTCAAAAGCTGGATGGAAATCAACACAAATGCCCCTCAGTGTCATAAAACCAATGAGCAAATGCATGAAATGTAAGAAGTAAAAATTTTTGATGGTACTAGGGATTAAACTCAGGGGCATTCTACCTCTGAGCTAGACCCCCTGCCCATTTATTTATTTATTTATTTATTTATTTATTTATTTATTTATTTATTTATTTCGGTGTTACTGGGGTTTGTGGAAACCCTTCTACTCCCGGGCTACACTCCCAGACATATTTTATATTTTTATTTGGAAACAGGGTCTCTTAAACCAGCGCGGCTGGCTTCAAACCTGCACGATCCTCCTGTTTCTGCCTTCCAAGCGCAGGGATTACAAGCGTGTGCCACCACACCCCTATTTATTTATTTTTTTGTTTATTTATTTATTGCAGGTCTGGGGATGGAACCCAGGGGCATTCGACCTCTAAGCTACACCCCCTGCCGTGTGTGTGTGTGTGTGTGTGTGTGTGTGTGTGTGTGTGTGTGTGTATGGAACCCAGGGACATTTGGCCTCCAAGCTACACCCCTTGCCCTATTTTTTTATTCTTTATTTTGAAACAGGGTCTCACTAAGTTGCAGAGGGCCTCACTAAGTATCTGAGGCTGTCCGCGAAGCACGATCCTCCAGTCTAGGTCTCCCAAATGCTGGGATTACAAGCATACGCCACCACACCCAGCTTTATTATTTTGTTTTTTATTTTTTTATTTTAATTTTTATTGGTGCATTATATTTATACATCATATTGAGGTAAAAAACTTGTGTGTACATACATGTACACATCACTGATTTAACCCCTACCCAATTCCCACCCCATTCCCTCCCCATCCCTCCCTCCCTTGCTCGGCTTAGTGGTTGACTTCGATATGTTTAAGTACATTGTGTGTTTTAGAGATTTTCCTCTCCCCCCCTCCTTTCTCCTCCTTTAGGTTGTCTTGTTTGCTCCTCCATAGGATTTCCTTTTTCATCTAGAGTTCCTCCTATGACCCATTTCTCCCTAACTCTCACAAATTAGGGAAAGCATCTGATTTCTTATTTTTTGTGACTGACTAATCTCACTTAGCATAATGTCCTCCAGTTCCATCCATTTCCCTGAAAATGATGTAATTGAGTTTTGTTTTGTTTTTTTTTTTTTTTTTTTTGATGGCTGAGTAAAATTCCATTGTGTACATATCCCACAGTTTTGTAATCCATTCATCTGTTGATGGACATCTTGGCTGGTTCCATAGTTTGGCTATGGTGAATTGTGCAGCTATGAACATAATACACATGCATTAGTGTGGTAGTTTGGTTTCCTTTCTTTTGGGTAGATACCCAGAAGTGGTATTGCTGGATCAAATGGTAGATTTGTTCCCATTCTTCTGAGGATTCTCCATACTGTTTTCCAAAGTGGTTGCACTAATTTGCAATCCCACCAACAGTGTCTTAGAGTTCCCACTTCTCCACATCCTCGCCAGCATCTGTTGTTATTTGTGTTTTGAATGGTTGCCATTCTAGTTGGAGTTAGTGGCTTTATTCTTTATTTGGAAACAGGGTCTCACTAAGTTGTGGAGGGCCACACTAAGTAGCTGAAGCTGTCGGCGAACCTGCGATCCTCCTGTCTCAGCCTCCCAAGTACTGGGATTACACGTGTGTACCACCATACCCAGCTGAAATTTTTTTTTAATTTTGAAAATTACTTATAGTGGATTCCAAATAATAATTACAGTGGATTCCAAATAAAGTCAGGCATGTTGGCCACGCCTGTAATCCAAGTATTTGAGAGGCAAAGACAGGAGGATGACAGGTTTGAGGCAAGTCTCAGCAAGTTAGAGAGACTTTGTTTCCAAATATAAAACAAAATAGGGCTGTGGTGTAGCTCAGAGGTAGAACACCCCTGAATCCAATCCTCAGTAAAAGAGAACAAGAAATGAACAGGGGGAAAAAAAAAAAAAAAAAAAAAAAAAAAAAAAAAAAAAAAAAAAAAACCTAAGCACAAAAGGCCCACAAGATGGCACCCTTGCATTTTCAAAAACGTTTTTTGTACGTGTGCTCTTTTGACAGAAAAATCAGGAAAAATCATGGTAATAAGAAAATGCAGAGCCGCACGTGGTGGTTTGTAATCCCAGCATTCAGGAGGCTGAGACCGGAGGGTTGCTTAGTGAGGCCCTCTGCAACTCAGTGAGATCCGGTTTCAAAATAAAGAATAAAGCCGGGCATGGCGGCTCGTGCTTGGGAGGCAGAAACCGGAGGATTGCTCAGGCTCGAAGACAGCCTCCCTGGCTTAAGAGACCCTGTTTCCAAATAAAAACATAAAAAATAGGTCTGGGAGTGTAGCCCGGAGATAGAAGGGCTTCCAGGAACACCAGTACCACCAAAAGATAAAAAAATAAAGAAAAATAAAGAAAAAATAGGGCAGGGGGTATAGCTCAGAGGTCGAATGCCCCTGGATTCCATCCCCAGTACAAGGAAAGAAAGAAGAGAGAAAGAAAGAAAGAAAGAAAGAAAGAAAGAAAGAAAGAAAGAAAGAAAGAAAGAAAGAAAGAAAGAAAGAAAGAAAGAAGAGAGAAAGAAAGGAAGAAAGAAAATTGGGCTGGGAGTATAGCTCGGAGGTAGAATGCCCCTGGGTTCCATCCCCAATATCGCAAAAATAAATAAAAAATAAATAAGTAAATAAATAATAAATGAGAGGCCAAGTAGACAACCATTTGTAGTAGACCATTTATGACATTTTGAAAAATCCTTACAATACAAACCCTGAAAAAAAACCAAGCATGTTGTTAATAGCTTAAACAGGATTTTTTCTCTGTTGGATTTTGAACAGGACTCAGATCCTCCAGGAGTTGACAGAAAGTTAACTCCACTTTTTGTAGTGCCTGATGGTCCTGGACCTGTAAACCTCAAGAATGACAGGTTTAGAGTCAGGCGTGGTGGTGCATGCTTGTAATCCCAGCATTTGAGAGGCTGAGATAGGAGGATCACAGTTTGAAGACAGCCTCAGCTCCTGTTTCAAATTAAGGGAAAAAATAGGGCTGGGATGTAACTCAGAGGTAGAATGAGCCTAGGTTCCATCCCCAGTACCACAGGGGAAAAATAAAAAAAGAATGACAGGTTTAACTTTACAAGATCTTATAAGGACCTTCACAGGACTTAAACGGAGGGAGGTTTTGGGTATTAGTGTCATATCTGTGAATTTAAAGGTAAAAGGCACACACTTGTAATCTCAGTATTTGGGAAGCTGAGATAGGAGGATCAAAGATTCACAGCCAGCCTGAGCTAAATTGCTCAGGCCCTCACAACTTAGTGAGACTATGTTTCAAAATAAAGAATAAAAAATAGAAGCCAGGTGTGGTGGTACATGCTTGTAATCCCAGCTTTGGGGAGGCTGAGACTAGAGGATCGGGCTCAAAAAACAGGGCTGAGAAGCTAGGTGTGGTGTCACACACTTATAATCCCAGTACTTGGGAGGCTGAGACAGGAGGATCACAGGTTTGAGCCTCAGATAGTGAGGCAGTTTGCATCTTAGTGAGACCCCGCTTCAAAAATAAAATAGTAAACCAGGCATGGTGGTGCATGCTTGTAATACCAGCATTTGGGAGGCTGAGACAGTAGGATCGCAGTTCATGGACAACCTCAGCTACTTAGTGAGGCCCTCTGCAACTTAGTGAGACCCTGTTTCAAAATAAAGAATACAAGCCGGGCGTGGTGGCGCACGCTTGTAATCCCCACACTTGAGAGGCTGAGACAGGAGGATCGCACGGGTTCGAAGCCAGCCCCAGCTGGCTTAAGAGACCCTGTTTCAAAATAAAATATAAAATAGGTCTGGGAGTGTAGCCCGGAGGTAGAAGGCCCCTGGGTTCCATCCCCAGTACCACAAAAATAAATAAATAAATAAATAAATAAATAAATAAATAAATAAATAAAAATAAAGAATACAAAACAGGGCAGGGGGTGTAGCTCAGAGGTCAAATGCCCCTAGGTTCCATCCCCAGACCCTAAATAAATAAATAAATAAATAAATAAACAAACGAAATAATCAGGAGCAAAACAAATCTCATTTGTATCTTTTCATAAAGAAGGTGGCAATCACTGGGTGTTGTGGAGTACACTTGTCATCCCAATATTTGGGAAACTGAGACAGGAAGATCACCGGTTCCCAGCCAGCCTCAGCAACTTAGGCCTCCCATAACTTAGTGAGACCCTGTTTCAAAATAAAAAATAGGGATGGGGCTATAGCTCAGAAGTAGAATGCCCCAGGGTTCAATCCTTAGTATCAAAAATAAAAATAAAAGGTGGCCATAATGCAATTAAGAACATATAAATATAAATTTGGATTTAGATAACCATTAGATCAGGGAAAGACTTTCTTAAGTTTTATAGTTTAGAAGTCCTGTACATTTTGGGAACACAAATACCTAAAACATTATTGTCAATAGACAGCCAATTTTTTTTTAGTACTGGGGATTGAACCCAGGAGCATTCTACCCCTGAGCTATACCTTCAGTCCTATTTTTTATTCTTTATTTTGAAAAAATCCTCACTAAGTTGCAGAGGGCTTCACTAAGTACCTGAGGCTGGCCACAAACTTGTGATCCTCCTGTCTCAGCCTCCCAAGTACTGGAATTACAAGCATGTGCCACCACACCTGGCTGAGAATTATCTTTTTTTTTTTTTTTTGCAATGTTACAGGTCTCATTGTCACCACTGCAATATATTAACTGTGAAAGAAGCAAAACCTGTATCTCAATTTAGCCACATTGACCAATTTTGGACACTGATCATCAGTGCCAATCTCCATCTAGAATGAGGTATGAGAATTATCTTAATAAAATGTAAATGTAGCCGGGTATGGTGGCATACACTTGTAATCCCAGTATTTGTGGGGCTGAGACAGGAGGATTGAGGTTCCAGGACTGCCTCAGCTACTACTTAGTGAGGCCCTTTGCAACTCATGAGACCATGTTTCAAAATAAAGAATAAAAAATTGGGCTGGGCTGAAGGTATAGCTTAAAAGTAGAATGCCCCTGGGTTCTATCCCCAGTACTGCAAAAAAAAAAAAAAGTAAATGTGTTGTTCTCTACGCTTGTTTTTATAAAATTTTACCAAAAGCAGATCAGTATCTTAAGAAAGCCAAATTATTTTAAACATAGAATCAATAGTATTGTGACTTTTAGCAAACTCTTTAAATAATTTCTTTTAATTCTTTATTTTTATTATTTATTTATCTATTTATTTATTTATTTTTGTGGAACTGGGGATTGAACCCAGGGACATTCTACCTCTGAGCTACATCCCCAGCCCTTTTTTTTTTTTTTTTTTTTTTTCAGCACTGAAGATGGAACCCAGGGCATTCTACCTCCCCCAAGCTATACTCCCAGCCCTATTTTTTAAAATTATTATTATTATTTATGATACTGGGGATGGAACCCAGGGGCCTTCTACCTCCAGGCTACACTCCCAGACCTATTTTTTATATTTTATTTGGAAACAGGGTCTCACTAAATTGCTGAGAGCCTAAGTAGCTGAGGCTGGCTTCGAACCTATGCAATCCTCCTGTCTCAGCCTCCAAAGTGCTGGGATTACAAGCGTGCACCGCCAGTTATTCTTTACTTTGAATCAGGGTCTCGCTGAGTTTCAAAGGTCTTTATTAAGTAGCTGTCCGGGAACCACAATCCTCCTGCCTCAGCCCCCCAAATGCTGGGATTACAAGTATGCACCACCACACCCGGCTTCTATTTTTTTATTTTTTATTTTGAAACAGGGTTTCACTAGGTTGCAGAGGGACTCCATTAAGTATCTGAGGCTGACCTCTAAAATTCAATCCTCCTGTTTTAGCTTCCCAAGTACTGGGATTATAAGAATGTACTCCCACACTCAGCTAATTTCTTTTAATTCTAACCAGCTTCATCACATACAAAATTCTTTCTTAAGTTTTATAATTTATTTGCAACTTCCTCAAATCTTCTATACTTACTTAACATTCTGATTTTTTTTTTTTTTCAGGTTTGGGGATGGAACCCAGAGGCATTTGACCTCCAAGCTACATCCCCTGCCCCATTTTTTTTTTATTCTTTTATTTTGAAACAGGGTCTCACTAAGTTGCAGATGGCCTCACTAAGTAGCTGAGGCTGTCTGTGAACCGCGATCCTCCAGTCTCAGCCTCCTGAATCCTGGGATTACAAGCATGTGCCACCACACCCAGCTAACATTCTGATTTTTGTTCTCTTCTTTCTTTCCCCTATGGGATAATTCAATTATTTTGAACAAAGATCTTGCCATACAAAATTTTTTCCACCTAAAAGCAATTTTTTTTGTGGGGGGGGGTCTGGGATGGAACCCAGGGGCATTTGACCCTGGAGCTACACCCCCTGCCCTAATTTTTTTTATTCTATAATTTGAAACAGGGTCTCACTAAGTTGCGGAGAGCCTAAGTAGCTGAGGTTGTCTGCAAACCTCAATCCTCCAGTGTCAGCCTCCCAAATGCTGGGATTATAAACTGTGCCACCACGCCCAGTTTACCTAAAAGAAATTCTCTCTCTTTTTTTTTACTTTCTTCATTATGGTATCCCCTCATACTTATATTTCTTTTTATTTATTGGGTTTCCTTTTGTCTTTCTGGGCACTGACAAGTATGTGGTATGAAAAGTACTTCTCTGTCAGTGTGGCCAGAAGGATTTACCTTGCTGAAATAACTTTGAATTTTTCCTTAACACTTTTTTTTTTGTGGTACTGGGGTTCCTGGAAGCCCTTCTACCTCCAGGC
Organism: Muscardinus avellanarius; assembly: GCF_963383645.1. Lineage (NCBI taxonomy): Eukaryota > Metazoa > Chordata > Mammalia > Rodentia > Gliridae > Muscardinus > Muscardinus avellanarius. The sequence goes on along the minus strand of NC_137787.1, from coordinate 120,441,647 downwards.
TACACTCCCAGACCTATTTCATATTTTTTTTATTTGGAAACAGGGTATCTTAAGCCAGCGCAGCTGGCTTGGAACCTGCGCGATCCTCCTGTCTCAGCCTCCCAACCGCGGGGATGACAAGGCTGCACCACCATACCCAGCTTGGTGGTGGTGGTGGTTCTTCTTCTTCTTCTTCTTCTTCTTCTTCTTCTTCTTCTTCTTCTTCTTCTTCTTCTTCTTCTTCTTCTTCTCTTCTCCTCCTCCTTCTCCTCCTCCTCCTCTTCCTCCTCCTCCTCCTCTTCTTCTTCTTCTTTTTTTTTTTTTTTTGTGGGTCTGGGGATGGAACCCAGGGGCATTTAAACTCTGAGCTACACCCCCTGCCCTATTTTTTATTCTTTATTTTGAAACAGGTTCTCACTAAGTTAAGTTACGGAGGGCCTCACTAAGTAGCTGAGGCTGTCTGCGATTTGCGATCCTCCTGTCTCAGCCTCCCGAATGTTGGAATTACAATCATGCGCCACCACACCTGGCTGAAATTTTCATTTTAAAAGGAGATTCAAAGCCAGGTATTTCACAGCCAGCCTCTGCAACTTGGTAAACCTCTGGGATTACAGGAGTGTACCACTGCGCCAGGCTGGGCAGCTGTGTTAAGTAGCCAGTGAGTAAGTTAGGTGACTTGGCAGGTTGCTGGGCTGTAGTCGCCCTGCTCCAGCCCCTCCTTCTGGTCACAGGGCTCCTGTAAGAGGGAGCCAGCTCATTTTGGCCCTGTCCTGTCCCTGTGGTTTGTGTCCAGTGTCAGCTTTCATCCCCGCAGCACTCGGTACTAGTCTCTGACTTTTTTTTCTTCTTTTTTTTGGCACTCACAGAACAGGCCCCATTGTGCTTTCTTCTGTATCTGCCTACCCCAGCACCCGCCTCAGCTCCCTCCCTGATCCAGGCAGGCTGCCCTGCAAGGTCAAGGCCCCAGTTTCTCCCCTTTGTGCCCTGCAGAGATATGATAGCTGCTTCCAGCACGGATGTCTCCATGCTCCTACAGTACTCTCTTTCATTTCTAGATTCCCTCTTTTTTTGTGGGTCTGGGGATGGAACCCAGGGGCATTCAACCTCTGAGTCACATTCCCAGACCTATTTTTTTATATTTATTTGGAAACAGGGTCTCACTAAGTTGCTGAGAGCCTCACTAAGTAGCTGAAGCTGGCTTCGAACCTGCGTGATCCTCCTGTCTCAGTCTCCCAAATTCTGGGATTACAAGTGTGTGCCACCATGCCTGGCTTACCCCCAGCCCTTTTTACTTTATTTTGAAATAGGGTCTGGCTAAGTTGGCCACAGAATGGCCACAAACCTGGGATCTTTCTGTCTTAGCCTGCCGAGTGCCAAATACTAGGATTATAGGCATGCACCACCACACCCAGCTCTTATTTTTTTAGTATTTATTTTGTGGTACTGGGGATTGAACTCAGATGCATTTTATCTTCAAGCTATACCCCAGCCCAATTACATTTCTTATTTGGAAACAGGGTCTCACTAGGTTGACTTGTGTCTCAGTACTTGCTGAGGCTGCCCTCAAACCTACAATCCTCCTGTCTCAGCCTCCCAAGTACAGAGATTAGAGAAATGCACCACCACACCTGGTTTTATTTATTTTTTATTTTTTTCAAGTTGAAAAAAAATCTTTATTATCTAGAAATATATATAAAAATTTCCCCACAAAAGGCTCTACTCTCATTTCCCCATCTTCTTCCTCTTCTTCAACACCTCTGATATACAGGACATTATTACACCTTATTAAAACTTCACCCAGATGTCCAGACAATGCCCCATCCATGTGTTCTTCTGTATTTACAAGCTGGATGTTCATATAGCCATCTACAGATACCAGGTAGCCCTTGTATTCCATTCCCCACTTAAGTTTCACCATCACGGCTTTCCTGTTAATCCATTGAGGAAAGGTTTGGGATTGAGGGGTAAACTCATTGCGAATCGCCAGAATGCGGGCTGCTCGCCGCTGACCCAGGCACCACCAGCCCCTCGTGCCTGGAGCAGCTCCAGCCAGGATGAGTCGCCGAGCTTCAAGAGTGGTTTTATTGTTTTTATTTTGAAACAGGGTTTTTACTCAGTTGCTAATGCTGGTCTCAAGCCTTGATCCTCCTGCCTCAGCTTCCTAAATACTGGGATTCCAATTGTATATCACTATGCCCAGCAGGTGGTAAAACAAAATAGTTCTGGGAGTATAGTCTGGATCAGTTGGAGTAGGGACTTTGGAAAGAATTAAGGTGATTCTCCTGGGACCCTGATTTAGTTCTCAGGAGGAGGAGCTATTACGCGTGAGTGCCTTGTCCTCTGGCTTCTGGCCCATCCAAGCCATCTCTACATCTTACACACATTCCTAATGTGATGCCACCTGCACTGATGCCCATCTTGAACTTTCAACCTTCTAAACTGTGAGCTCCAAAATTTCCTTTATAAATTTCCAGCTTCAGCCGGGTGTGGTGGCACACGCTTGTAATCTCAGCATTTGAGAGGCTAAGAAAGGAGGATTGCAGTTTGCAGACAGCCTCAGCTACTTAGGCCCTTTGCAACTTAGTGAGACCCTGTTTCAAAACAAAATAAAAAAATATGGAGATCGGGCATGGTGGCACACGCTTATTATCCCTGCATTCAGGAGGCTGAGTCCGGAGGATCACGGTTCACGGACAGCCTCAGCTACTTAGTGAGGCCCTCTGCAACTTGGTGAGACCCTGTTTCAAAATAAAGAATAAAAAATAGGGCAGGGGACATAGCTTGGAGGTCAAATGTCTCTGGCTTCCATCCCCAGACCTGCAAAAAAAAAAAAAAAAAAAAAAATTATGGCTGGAGGTGTAGCTCAGAGGCAGAATGCCCCTAGCTTCCATCTCCAGTACCTCAATCAATCAATCAATCAATCGCTTCAAGCCAGGTGTGGTGGCGCACACTTGTAATCCCAGCATTTGGGAGGCTGAAACGGGAGAATCCAGGTTCGCAGCCAGCCTCAGCTACTTAGTGAGGCCCTCCACAACTTAGTGAGACCCTGTTTTAAAATAAAGAATAAAAAATATGGCTAGGGGTGTAGCTTGAAGGTAGAATGCCCCTGGGTTTCATCCCCAATACCGCAGGGAAAAAAATTACTAGCTTCATGTGTTTCATTATAGCAACTGAAAACAGTAACTCAAGGTCCTCAGTGGTTGAGCACCTCCTTCCTCCTTAACATACTCAAGGACCCAGATTTGATCCCCAGTACCCCAAAAGTTAAAAAAAGGTTCTAGCCTGGGTGTGGTGGTGCACGCTTGTAATCCCCACACTTGGGAGGCTGAAACAGGAGGATCACGTAAGTTCGAAGCCAGCCTCGCTGGCTTAAGAGACCCTGTTTCCAAATAAAAATATAAAATAAAAAATAGGTCTGGGAGTATAGCCCAGAGGTAGAAGGGTTCCATCCCCAGTAACACCCACCCAAAAAATAGGGCTGGGGGTGTAACTCGAAGGTAGAAAGCCCTTGGGTTCCATCTGCAGTACCGCAAAAAAAAAAAAGAAAAAGAAAAAGAAAAAGAAAAAGAAAAAGAAAGAAAGAAAGAAAGAAAGAAAAAAAACTGGCCAGGGTCGGGGGGGGGGGCAGAGTTCCATTTTTGGCTCTCCAGCACGTCTTCCAGGCACACTGATTTTTTTCTCTTCCCTTACTATTTCCTACTGACTTTTTTTTTTGTGTGTGTGGTACTGAGGATGGAACCCAGGGGCATTCTACCTTCAAGGTACACCCCCAGCCCTATTTTTTATTCTTTATTTTGAAACAGGGTTTCACTGAGTTGCAAAGGGCCTCACTAAGTAGCTGAGGCTGTCCGCAAACCCAGATCCTCCTGTCTGGCTCCTACTGACTTTGTAATAAAGAATTGTTTAAGCTGCAACTGACCTATTAGGTTTGTTTTTTTGTTTTGTTTTGTGGTACTGGGGATGGAACCCAGGGGCTTTCTACCTCCGGACTATACTCCCAGAACTATTTTATACTTTATTTGGAAACAGGGTCTCACCAAGTTGCTGAGAGCCCCTCACTCAGTAGCTGAGGCTGGCTTTGAACCTGTGCGATCCTCCTGTCTCAGCCTCCCAAGTGCTGAGATTATAAGAGTGCACCACCATGCCTGGCCCGACCTATTAGTTTTAATTTCCCAATTCAACATAACTATTTGAATTGAGAAAAAGAGCCTACAGCATCATTACAAGCATAACAGAAGTCCTAACCCTAAAGGTGAGGACTTCCTAAAGGTCTTCCTAAAGGTGACCTTATTTGGAAATAGTGTCAATATGCATATAACTAGTTAAGAAGAGGTCATACTGAGTAGAGCAGACCCTTAATCCAATGCAAGAAGAGATGCAGAGGCACACAGGAAAGAGGATGCTAGGCCCCAGTGGAGGTGGGGGTAGGGGTGATGTAGCTGCCAGCTCTCTTCCACAGGCTTCAGGAGGAGCAGGGTCTGGGGACGCCTCTCTTTATGACCAGCCACCGTCCATTTCTGGTGTTCCATGCCCCTCCCACACACAGTACTTTAGCACACAGCCCTAAAGAACTAATGCTAGAGTTTTTTTTTAGCCAGTGTTGTAAACAAGATGGCAGAGCAAACAGAAATCATTTCCCATTGCCATGAAGCTTGTAGGGGACATGGCATTTGTTCTCAGCATGGTGTGTGTGTGTGTGTGTGTGTGTGTGTGTGTGTGTGTGTGTGTGTGTGTCTGGGGACTGAACTCAGAGACACTCTACCTCCAAACTACACCCCTAGATCTTTTTTTTTCTTTTAATTTTAAAACACAGCCAGCTGAGGTGCCTGTTCTAGATCAAACAAAAAATAAAAAGGGCTGGGGGCTCAATCCCAGGGCTCAATCCTTAGTGTCATAAAAGAAGTTGGGCGTGGTGGGGCATGTTTATAATCCCAGCATTTGGGAGGCTGAGACAAGAGGATCACAGTTCGAGGACAGCCTCAGCTACTTAGTGAGGCCCTCTGTAACTTAGTAAGACCCGGTTTCAAAATAAAGAATAAACAATAGGGCTGGGAGTTTTGTTTGGAGGTAGAATGCCCAGGTTCCATCCCTGGAACCGCAAAAAAAAAAAAAAAAAAAAAAAAAAAAAAGAAAATAGTCTGAGCCAGGCGTGTTGGTACATACCTCTAACTCCACTACTTGAAAGGGTTAGATGGGAGGGTCACATGTTAAAGGCCAACCTCAGCAACATAGAGGCCATGTTTCAAAATAAAAGTATGGACCAGGTGAAGTGGTGCATACCTGCAAACCTTGTACTTAGGAAGTTGACAGGAAAATCATAGGTTCGAGGACAGCCTCAGCAAGTAATGAGACTCACTCAACCTAGTGAAGACTCTGTTTCCAAATAAAAAATAAAATTGGGCTGGGGGGTGTAGCCTGAAGGTAGAATGCCTCTGGGTTTAATCAATACCACAAAAATAAATAAGAGCTGGGCATGGTGAAGCACACCTGCCTGTAATCCCTGTACTTGGGAGGGTGAGGTAGGAGGATGAAGGTTCTAGGACAGCCTCAGCAAGTAGTGAGACTCTTAGCAACCTTCTGAGACCCAATAAGAAATCAAATGGAGCCGGGTGTGGTGGCACACCCTTGTAATCCCAGCATTTGGGAGGCTGAGAAAGGAGAATCGCGGTTTGTGGACAGCCTCAGCTACTTAGTGAGGCCCTTTGCAACTCAGTGAGACCCTGTTTCAAAATAAAGAATAAAAAACAGGGCAAGAGGTGTAGCTCAGAGGTCAAATGCCCCTGGGTTCCATTCCCATACCCGCAAAAGAAAGAAAGAAAGAAAGAAAGAAAGAAAGAAAGAAAGAAAGAAAGAAAGAAAGAAAGAAAGAAAATGAGCTGGGGTGTAGCACGAAGGTAGAATGCCTCTGGATTCAATACCCAATACCACACAAAATAAATAAATAAATAAATAATACAAAAGAGCTGGGGGTGTGATTCAGAGGCAGAGCTTCCCTGGTTCAGTCCCCAGTGCTGCACGTGCGTGCACACACACACACACACACACACACACACACACACACACTGCTATCTGGAGCGACTGTAAGGCTTTGGCCTTGCATTATGACATCTTCACGGGATGTTCCAGGTTCTACAGTGATTACAGTCACTGCTCGGCAATCTCTGTGAAGAAATGTTTGACATGCATTCCAGGCAGGGAGGACATTTTCACGCTCCTCTTCGCACAACTCAACCTGAAATGTGCGTTTGGAGGCTGAGGCACGAGGTTCAAGGCTGAGGCAGGAGGTTCAGGGACAGCCTCAGCAAGTAGTGAGACTCATCAACCTAGTGAGACTCTGTTTCAAAGTAAAAATTTAAAAAATGGGGCTGGGGGTGTAGTTCGGGGGTAGAATGCCCCTGGGTTCAATCCCAGTACACACACACACACACACACATACATGAATGAATGAATGAATAAGTAAATAAGAGTTCTGCTTGGAAAACGAGCGAATTGCTTCCAAAGCAGAGGTTCTTTTTCATGCAGTGATGGGATGGAACCCAGGGCCTCATGCTGGCTAGGCAAGCGGTGAATCAACGCTGGGCTGCACCCATGGCTCAGCTCAGAGGTCCTTACCCAGCGCGATACCCCAGCACTGCGGAAGGAACCCTATAAAGACCTGCATCCCTGCCCCCCTGCACGCTGTGGTGGGGCTGGCCTCTTCACTTTTGAAAAACCCAAATAGTCAGGGGCCTACGGACATGAGCAGCGAGTTCTGCACACAAAGCGGCCCAAAGCCCGCAAAAGAGCTGAAGATTCATCCCGGGTCGCCTTCCCCTTGAGTCGGGATCCTCAAAAACCGTCGCAGTCCTTCAACCCCGGAGCTTCGCTTCTCTACCCCTCCGCCCTCCGGTGGGCGGTCCCGCTCAGGCCCCACGGGCCGCTGAGCTCACGCGCAGGGAGGAGGCGGGACGTGGGCGGGGCCTGGGCGCGAAGCCACACCCACCTAAAAGCCCCGCCCGAGCGGGACGGTGGCGGGGGAGGCGTGGGGCGGGGCCTGACCGGAGCCACGCCCACAGGAAGCCCCGCCCACGAGGGACGGCAGCGCTATGGGCGGGGCCTGAGCGTGACCCCGCCCACCCGGAGCCCCGCCCGCGCGCGGCGGCGGCGGCGGCGGCGGCGGCGGCGGCGGGATGTGGGGCGGGGCCGCGGCCGGGGCCGGGGCCGGGGCGGGCGCCGGGCGGGGCGGAGCCGGCGCGGCGCCGGGGCCCTGGGCTGCGCGGAGCCCTGCCGCGGAGGCGGGGGAGCCGGGCGCGTCGCCGTCGCGGGCCCGGTCGCCGTCGCCGGGGCTCTGGCGCTCGCGGGGGCCGCGGGCCGCGGGGCTCGGCCGACGCCCGCCCAACATGGCGCCCTGGACGCTGTGGCGCTGCTGCCAGCGCGTGGTGGGCTGGGTGCCGGTGCTCTTCATCGCCTTCGTGGTGGTCTGGTCCTACTACGCGTACGTGGTGGAGCTGTGCGTGTGTGAGTACCGGGCCGGGCGGGCGGGGTCCTCCCGACGAATCTGTGCGGGGCCGGGTGGCCCGCGGCCGCTCGGCTCGGTGCGCGGAGCTCAGGTGTTTCAGTCTGGTTCCTGAGACGCGTGCAGTGTTTTCAGGTGGTAGGAAGGAACGCAGCCTGCTTCTCTGTTTCATCTGTGTTCCTTACGGAGGCTTCAGATTTGGGGTCTTGTTTCATTTTGCTCCTCTTGGCACCCAGTTCTCAGCTCCCTAGATAAAGGATAGCATTGCAGTGCAGCTCCAGAATGGAACCTGCTGCTGTGAACAGGGCGTCCTTAGGACTGAAGGAAACTGGTTGCCATTCATCAAAACATGGAGGCGCTTTCTGTGTTTGTGATACCGAACAGTGCTCCAGAATTATTCCGTTTGGGCACACCGTTCATAGGCCTTGAGCGTAGGACTGTTTTGCGCTCATATTGGCTTCCTTTGCGTTTTGTATAATTATGCCGCTTGTATTTTTGTTGAAAACCTAGGACCAAATGATGATGTGATGTTATTATAAAAAGCAATTCCCTGATATCCCACAATCATGTAGTCCTCACCGAGTCTACAGTTATCTGAAGGACAGCTATTCTGTGAGAAAAGAACATAATAGTGATGTGAATGTAAAAGAAGCTTATCCTTTACTCCTTCTGAAAGTGGCAGAATTAAGATTTTACTATGGTTCTTGATTTGTACAGGTTTCAACCAGGTACTTGGTTAAAGCGTTTTCTTTTCGTGTGGTGTGTTGTGTGTGTGTGTGTGTGTGTGTGTGTGTGTGTGTTACTGGAGATTGAACCTGGGGGCATTCAACCTCCAAACTACATCCCTAGCCTTATTACTTACTTACTTATTTATTTATTTATTTATTTATTTTTGATTTACTGGGGGTGGAACCCAGGGGCATTCTACCTCCGAGCTACACCTCCAGCCCTATTGTTTTTAGTCCTTTTAATTTTGAAACAGGTCTCACTGAGTTGCAAAGGGCCTAAGTAGCTGAGGCTGTCCAAGAACCTCGATCCTCTTGTCTCAGCCCCCCAAATGCTGGGATTACAAGCACCATGTGAATTGTATTGTGGCTTGTAAATTGCCACCATGTCTGGCAATTTTTTCATTTTGAGACAGGGCCTCACTAGGTTAATGAGAATCTCACTACTTGCTGAGGCTCTTCTGGAACCTGCAATCCTCTCAGCCTCCCAAGTACTGGAGTTACAGGTGTGCTCCACATAAAAGACAGTACTTTGACCAGGTATGCACACCAGTAATCCCAGTATTTGGAAAACTGAGACAGGAGAACTGCAGGTTTGAGGCCAGCCTCAGCAATTTATTGAGACCTTGTTTCGAAATAAGATGGAGTGGGAGGTGTCGTTCAGAAGCAGAATGCTCCTGGGTTCAATCCCCAGAACAAAAGAAAAAGACAGTGCTTTGGCTCAGAAGGTGTGTGTGTGTGTGTGTGTGTGTGTGTGTGTGTGTGTGTGTGTGTGTGTGTGTGTGTAGAGGTACTAGAGATGGAACCCAGGGGCATTCTACCTCTTAGCTACACTAAGTTGCTGAGGGCCTCACTAAATTGCTGGGACTGGATACAGACCTGCTTTCCTCCTGCTTCAGCTTCCCAAGTACTGGGATTACAGGCCAGTGCCGCCACGCCTCGCTAACTCAGAAGGCTTAAGAGTAGGCTTTTATTTAAGTTAAAATAGCCACCCTAAGGAAATGCTTCTTAAAACTTTAATTTTGAAGAAAACTATCCCTGAAGGTAGACCCAGAAGAAATTAATTGTGGAATACATTTCCATATAATAATAGAGTTAACTCTAAAGTCAGAGTTTAATATATATATATATATATATATATATCATTTGTCCTTTTAGATACTAATATGTTTGCTTAAAATTATGTATGGGTCAGTTAGAATTGACTGTAGATTTAGATAGTTCTCGAGACTAATTCCAGAAAGTTATCACAATATTTTCATGTACTTAGGATGATACCTATTTTATTTACTCTGTAGTGGGTATATATTCCAAAAGTACTCTCATTCTCCTATCAGATGCTGGAATTACAAGCACGCACCAACATGCTTGGCTTCTTTATTTATTTTATTTTATTTTATTTATTTAATTTTTTTGGTGGTACTGGAGTTCCTGGAAGCCCTTCTACCTCCGGGCTACACTCCCAGACCTATTTTATATTTTTGAAACAGGGTCTCTTACACCAGCGCGGCTGGCTTCAAACCTGCGCGATCCTCCTGTCTCTGCCTCCCAAGCGCGGGGATTACAAGCGTGCGCCACCACGCCCAGCCTTTATTTTTTATTTTTGAAACAGGGTCTCACTGAGTTGCAAAGGGCCTCGCTAAGTAGTTGAGGTTGGCTGCGAACCTCCATTTTCTAGTCTCAGCCTCCCAAATGCTGGGATTACATTTGTGCCATCATGCCCAGTGTTTTTTTGTTTTGTTTTGTTTTTCTTACCAGATAATCTGGTTTGAGTGGGTTTTATAAATATATATCCACGCCGGGCGTGGTGGTGCACGCTTGTAATCCCCGCGCTTGGGAGGCAGAAACAGGAGGATCGCGCAGGTTCGAAGCTAGCCCCGCGCGCTGGCTTAGGAGACCCTGTTTCCAAATAAAAATGTAAAAATAGGTCTGGGAGTGTAGCCCGGAGGTAGAAGGGCTTCCAGGAACCCCAGTACCACCAAAAAAAAAAAAATTAAAAAATAAATAAAAAAATAAAAAAATAAATATATATCCACAAACCCCTGTAAATCCAAACATACTTTCCTCACATAATTCTTTTTTTTTTTTTTTTTTTTTTTTTTTTTGTGGTACTGGGGGTGGAACCCAGAGGCTTTCTACCTCCAGGCTATACTCCCAGACCTTTTTTTTTTAAATTTTATTTGGAAACAGGGTCTCACAAAGTTGCTGAAAGCCTCACTAAGTAGCTGAGGCTGGCTTCGAACCCGTGCGATCCTCCTGTCTCAGTCTCCCAAGCGCAGGGATTACAAGCATGCGCCACCATGCCCGGCTTAATTCTTTTTTTGTGTGTGTGTGGGTCTGGAGATGGAACCAAGCGGCATTTGACCTCCGAATTACACCTCCTGCCCTATTTTTTATTCTTTATTTTGAAACAGGGTCTTACTAAGTTACGAAGGGCCTCACTAAGTAGATGAGGCTGTCCATGAACGTATGGTCTCAGCCTCCCAAATGCTGGGATTACAAGCGTGCGCCACCATGCCCGGCGACTCTTCACATAATTCTTAGGGGCCTTCACTCTCCCTCCTCCCCCCCTTTATTTGTGATGGTGCTGGGAACTGAACCCAGGTCTTACACTTGCTGGGCACAAGCTCTATTACTGGGCTGCAACCCCAACCCTCCACTGCCTATTTTTTTTTTATTGCTGTGGAACTAAGGATTGAACTCAAGGATGTTCTACCTCTGAGCTACACCCTCAGCCTTTAAAAAAATTTTTTTTATTGAAACAGGGTCTTGCTAGGTTGAGAGGCTTGCTACATTATTGAGTCAGTTCTTGAACCTGCAGTCCTCCTGTCTCAGCTCCCAAGCACTGGGATTACCGGCTTGGGCCATCGCACCTGGCTCATTTTAAACTATTTAGGAAAACAACATACCTTACTCCTGCCAGTAAAAACTTTGCTCCTACCTTGGCCACTTTCACTAAGGCATAGAGATGGTAGAATGCCAAATCAATCTCAGACTTAATATGTCGTAAACAAAACTTCTGATATTTTTTTTCTCTCTTGAATTTGACCCTCAGTAAATGGCAGTTGTAATCTTCTAGTTCCTTGGTTGAAAAATCATTCCACACCCAGTAGTCGGTCATCAAACCTTATTAAATGTACTGAAATCCAGCTGCTTTTCACTGCACCACTGCAGCTGTACTCCTTCAAGTCCTGGATCTTCAAGTCCTGCTGTAAAGACTGAGACATACTATAATAATGTGGCCCTCCTGCTGTCACAAAGTGGACTCTCCCCTCACCCCTTCATCTGGGCTGGCCTTGTGCTCTCCTTGACAGGTGCAAGTGGTGTCACCTGAGTTCTGCAGTCGAAGCCTCAAGGCACTGTATGTTTTCTGCCTTAGCCAGTTATTCATTCATTCCTTTATCATTCCACTGAGGATGGAAACCAGAGGCATTCTACCTCCAGGCTACACCCCCAGCCCAATTTTTTTTATTTTGAAACAGGGTCTCACTACTTGCTGAGGTTGTCCTTGAACCTGTAACCTTCAAGTTCTAGAATTATAAGTGTACACCACCACACCCAGCCCAGTTTAGCTCCTTAGAAACATTCTGGTCATCACGAAAGGGAGTCCAGGCTGACTGCTGAGTAAGAAACTGCATGCATGGGGAGGGCCAGTCAGAGCCAAAGTTTCTGAGTTGTGGTGAGGCCTGCTTGGCCTCTTGCCTGGGGAGGTGCCAGATGCCTGGATGTCCAGCTGGGCACGACCCTGCTGCTAACCCACCCAGTTAGAGCAGATAGTGAATGGATGTTGTGTAAGAGCAGTTGGGATAGTTTGTTATGCCACTTTGTGCCTTGTGTCATTGTCCTGGGCTTATACTTGTCTCTCCTTGTTTTACTACATCTGTTCTCTAGGAAGCAGCCAGAAGGATCCTTTCAAATTAACACCAGAGTGGTCACCCTCCTCTGGCTAGCTTGCTGTCTGGCAGGATGTCTTGAGAGCCTTGTGGTGCCTTGTGGGTTCTATGTACTCGCCCTCCTTCCTTCTGACACCAATTCCCTTCTACTCTTTCTCTTAAACTCTGCTTTAAATTTGATCTCTCAGAACTGTTGTCACCTTTACTTTCTATGTGTTGTTTTAGTATTTTAGTGTAGGTGCCCATCTGTTCCAGAATGTGTTACCATAGTATTGCAGCAGGACTTTGATCTGTGCCTTGTGCATGTCCAGGAATAGCGTCAGCCGTAATTCTGAGGGCAGTGGCCTTCCCACACTTCTCGCATGCTTTCCTGGCGCTGCCTGCAACCTGGCCATGGCCACACTGGCCTTGTGTACCTCAACCCTTGCAGGTGGTCTCAGTACTGATTTCACCTCCCCAGGCCAGTTTTCCCTCAATAGTGTAGGATGTTAATACCTAGCTTACAGAATAATGTAAGACTTTCAGACAGTAGGCTTCTCATATGTTATTGGGGGTGGAGAGGGGACTTACTACCACTAGCACACTTTCCCTTTTTGGCAATATTTGGGATTTTTGCTCTTCAAGTTGTGTATTTTCTCTTAAGGTCTTAGTGAAGGAAGGAACTCATTCTCACCCAGTGTTTGTATTCTTTTAGAAGGTCATATTGACAAAGTGCACTTGCTTTGTTCTAAGCTGTTGGCAGTGTCCAGAGTATGTGGGAGAGGGCATGTTGTCCCAGGGTTGGTGCCCCACAGTGTCATCCTGTGCAACTTTAAGAAGGTTAATACCTAATACTGTTCCCGTGGACATTGACAAGCAGCACAGATTTAGCATCCATACGCAGCATGTACTCTTGAACGGACCATGTGGGCACTTACACTTAAGTACAGAAACAAAACATTAAAATTAGATAGAGATGCATAGGCCTTGAAAATAAAGATTTTGTTTTATTTATTTATTTATTTTTTGTGGTACTAGGGATTGAACTCAGAGGCATTCGTCCCTTCAAGCTATACCCCCAGCCTGATTTTATTTATTATCTTTGGAAACAGGGGTCTTACTAGGTTGATGAGAGTCTCATTACTTGCTGAGGCTGTCCTTGAACCTGTGATCCTCCTGTCTCAACCTCCCAAGTACTGAGATTACAAGTGTGCAACCACCATGTCTGACTTGAAAAATAAAGATTTTGGCCGGGCGTGGTGGCGCACGCTTGTAATCCCTGCGCTTGGGAGGCAGAGACAGGAGGATCGCGCAGGTTCGAAGCCAGCCGCGCGCGCTGGCTTAGGAGACCCTGTTTCCAAAATGAAAATGTAAAAAATAGGTCTGGGAGTGTAGCCCGGAGGTACAAGGGCTTCCAAGAACCCCAGTACCACCAAAAAAAAAAAGAAAAGAAAAAGAAAAGAAAAAAGAAAAATAAAGATTTTGTGGGGGGGGGTTCTGGGGATGAAACCCAGGGACATTTGACCTCCGAGCTATACCCCTACCCTAGTTTTTAGTCCCTTTATTTATTTATTTATTTATTTTGGTGGTAATGGGGTTCCTGGAAGCCCTTCTACCTTGGGGCTACACTCCCAGACCTATTTTTACATTTTCATTTTGTAAACAGGGTCTCTTAAGCCAGCGCGTGGCTGGCTTCGAACCTGCGCGATCCTCCTGTCTCCGCCTCCCAAGCGCGGGGATTACAAGCGTGCGCCACCACGCCCGGCTAGTCCCTTTATTTTTGAAACAGGTTCTCACTGAGTTGTGAAGGGCCTTGCTAAGTAGCTGAGGCTGTCCAGGAACTGAGATCATCCATTCTCCACCTCCCTAATGCTGGGATTACAGGCATGCGCCACCATGCCCAGCTGCCCGGCTATTCCTTTCATTTTTACTGGCGCAGTTGTCATCATATGTGGTGATGAAGTTCAGTGATGGACACCCCTACTCGCAGCACTTGGTGAGCCCCCCAACCCCACTCCCTTCCTTTTCCCATATATAGTATTGAGCCTGGAGTTGATAAAGTCGCATATGTACTATGCAGCACTTAATGAAGTGCTTCTTTCATCAAGTGCCTCCCCTACAAGCCTTCTTCCCCAGACCCCCCTTCACTCCACTGGGATTTCTCCTTTGTCTGGAGTCCTTCTTGTATCCCAGTTTCTCCCTGTCTTCTATATAGGAGGGAAAATATCTGACCCTTCATTTTTTTATTTTAATTTTTTAAAAATTTTATTGGTACACACATCTTAATGGAGTATAAGAGGGTAGAGGCATACATGCACACGTCACTCACTTAGCACTTACCCAGTTCCCACTCCCCTTCAGTTTTTGTGACAGGCTCATTTCACTTAGTGTAATATTCTCTAGTTCCATCCATTTTCCTTCAACTGACATAATTTTGTTCTTCTTTATGGCAAACACAATATATTAAGTGTGCTGTCTTTGTTTTTTGTTTTTTGTTTTTTGTTTTTTTTTTTTTTTGTGTGTGTGTGTGGTACTGGGGATGGAACCGAGGGATATTCTACCTCCAAGCTATACCCCAGCACTTTTTTTTTTTTTTTGGTGGTGGTACTGGGGTTTCTGGAAGCCCTTCTACCTCGAGCTACACTCCCAGACCTATTTTTACATTTTTATTTGGAAACATAGTCTCTTAAGTCAACGCGGCTGGCTTCGCGCGATCCTCCTGTCTCTGCCTCCCAAGCAAGGGGATTACAAGCGTGCACAACCACGCCAGCCATCTTTGGAGAAATTTTGGAGAAGCTTTTAAAACGTAGTCCTGGGAAAGAGGACTTGAGTGGTGGGGCGGGGCGGGGTGGGCAGGGGGCTGGCTGATGGCTGCGGCTCCCCAGTGGCTGTGAGGGATGGTAATTAAGACCTTTTGCTTTTTGTTCCTCTTAGAAAGAAGCTCATTTGTCAGCAAAGACTGTAACCTTACTTCCTCTTTCCTCCTAGTTTTCTTGTTAACCTTACTCCCTTCCTTCTTACTATTTAACAAGTATTTTTTCATCTCTACTTGCCCAGATAGGACCCACCCAAGAAATTCTAGCAGGGAGGTATCTTTTAAAATAAATTTTTTTTTTTTTTTTTGTGGTACTGGGGATGGAACCCAGGGGCATTCTACCTCAGAGCTACACTTTCAGCCCTACTTTTTATTCTTTTATTTTGAAATAGGGTCTCACTGAGTTGCAAAGGGCCTCACTAAGTAGCTGAGGCTATCTATGACCCGTGATCCTCCTGTCTCAACCTCCCGAATGCTGGGATTACAAGCATGCGCCACTGTGCCAGCTCGGGGGAGGTATCCTTGATCATCTCAAAGTTACCTCTGGCTTTTATTTTATTTTATTTTTTAAATTTATTTATTTTTTTGGTGGTACTGGGGATGGAACCCAGGGGTCTTCTTCCTCCAGGCTACACTCCCATACCTATTTTATATTTTATTTGGAAACAGGGTTTCTTAAACCAGCTGAGGCTGGCTTTGAACCTGCGCAATTCTCCTGTCTCAGCCTCCCAAGCGCGGGGATTACAAGTGTGCGCCATCACGCCCGGCTTACCTCTGGTTTTTAGACAGCCTGTTTATTAGGCAGATGAGATGTCTGGAGGAAATGTTCATTAGAAATAGCTAGCATTAAGCGGGAGGTGGTCTTGTGCATGCTCGTAATCCCAGCATTTGGGAGGCTGAGACAAGGAGGATCACAGTTAGCAGACAGCCTCAGCTATTTAATGAGGCCCTTTGCAACTTAGTGAGACCATGTTTCAAAATAAAGAATAAAAAATAGGACTGGGGGTGACGCTTGGAGGTAGAATGCCTCTGGGTTTCATTCTCAGTACTATTAAAAAAAAAAAAAAAAAGCTAGAATTAGCTGGGCCTAGTGGCACAGGCTTGTCATCCCAGAACTTGGGAGGCTGAGACAGGAGGATCTCAGGTTCATGGACAGCCTCAGCAACTTAGTGAGGGCTTTTGTAATTTAGTGAGACCTTTTTTCAAAATAAAAGAATAAAGCTAGGCATGGTGCCACACCTTTGTAATCCCAGCATTCAGGAGGTTGAGACAGGAGGATTGCGGTTCACGGACAGCCTCAGCTGCTGAGTAAGGCCCTCTGCAACTTAGGGAGACCCTGTTTCAAAATAAAGAATAAAAAATGGGGCAGGTGTTGTAGCTCAGAGGTCTAATACCCCTGGGTTCCATCCCCAGACCTGGAAAAAAAAAATAAAAGAATAAAATAAAGGGGTATAGGTTGGAGATAGACTACCCCTGGATTCCATCCCTAGTACCACCACCAAAAATAAATAAATAAATAAATAAATAAATAAATAAATAAATAAATAAATAAATAGCTACCAGTAAGCTAAGCATGATTGCACAGGCTTGTCATCCCAGTCCTTGGGAGACTGAGACAGGAGGATTGCAGATTCGAGGCCAGCCTCAGCAATTTAGCAAGGTCCTCTGCAATTTAATGAGACCTTGTGAAACGGGGTTTCTTGAGAAGAAACCTGGCATTTCCTTAAGATGAAACGAAGAAACTCGGCGTTTTCTTACCAGGTTCTTTTCTACGGTGAGCGAAGAGTGACACCTGCAGACCGCAGGAAGGGGAGTAAAAGGTTTATTGGAAGCAACAGGGAATAGGAAAAAGTGGCCGAACACCCCTAAGGGCTATCGGGGCTTTGGTGTCCAGCAGCTACGTTCAGGTCACTACCTGAGTGTAGCCCGGGCCAAGTGCCTCCAGTTGCAAACTGCTTTCTCCCAAAGTCCAAGCGATCTGCAAGAGAGAGAGAAGCTCCCCAACGGGGAGGGGTTCCCAGAGTGGGTAACCGTCCTGGTGACTGCGCTAGGGGTTTATATCTGCATGTCCTCTATTGCTTGGAGTCTGGGAAGCAGCTCTCAAAATATGCATAGGGTATTTGCATGTCCTTTGAGGGGTCTCCTTTCAGTAGGAGTGTCAGACTTGCTCCAGTGATGTCTCCTGGGTTTGTTGATTAGTAAACAGATGGTTTTGTGAAGCTTTGGTTGTTCTTATCTCTGAACCTTGGAAGTTAATTAGTATTTTTTGCCCCTCAGGAAATTAAGGTGTTTTTTTTTTTTTTTTTCCTACTGAGGCCTCTTCCCTATCTGCCTACTTCCTTTTTACCTCCTCACTTGTTTCAAAATAAAAAGTAAAATAGGGCCGGGCGTGGTGGTGCACACTTGTAATCCCAGCATTTGGGAGGCAGGGACGGAGGATCGCAATTCATTGCTATTTACGGATAGCCTCAGCTACTTAGCAAGGCCCTTCACAACGAGACTGTTTCAAAAAATAAAAATACTAAAAGTTAGGACTGGGGGTGTAGCTCAGAGGTACTATGCCCTGGATTCCATCTCTAGTACTGGAAAAAAAAAAAAATTGGATGGGGTAGAGCTCAGAGGTAGAATGCCCCTGGGTTGAACCTCCAGTACCATACACAGAAAAATAATGATAGCTACCATTTATTGGATGCCCACTATGTGTCTGACATCTACTACAAGGCACTGTATCTTTCTAAGTCCCTCTCTCTTCTCTTTTTTTCTGTTTTTGTACTGAGGATTTTGTAGCCAGAGGCATTCTACCTATGAGCTACACTCCCAGCCCTTTTTATATTTTATTTTGAGACAGGGTCTCGCTAAATTGCAGAGGGTCTTACTAAGTTGCTGAAGCTATCCTCTAACCTGGGATTCTCCTGTCTCAGCCTCCCAAGTACTGGGATTACAGGTGAAAGTAAAAATCCGGCTCAGAAAAAAGCCAAGGCCAGCCATCAGAGATAAGCAAGCAAGCAAGAGCTTTATTAAGACAGCCCAGCTCCCTTTTATGTCAGGCAGCTGGGGATTTTTTTAAAATAGGAGGGGGCTTCCACTAACAGCGGAAGATCGCACGAAGTACCGGGCGTTTACTGATTGAGTGGCTCATACCCCAGTGAGTGTGTTATCAGGGGACTGGTTGTTGGGCATCCCGTGGCCCCCTTTGACGGGCTATGAGGTAGCCAGCACAATCTGGAAGAGAAGCTGGAGAGGCGCCATCTTTTGTGTGACTGGGCTGCGTATCCTCACATCAGGTGCATGTCACCACACCACGCTCAGCATGTTTTTTAAAATTTTTTTTTGGTCTTGGTGTGGGTGTGGGTGTGGGTGGTACTGGGGATTGAACCTAGGGTTGTTTTACATCTGCGCTACACCCACAGCCCAAATTTATTCTCTATTTTGAAACAGGGTCTCACTAAGTTGCAGAGGACCTCCACAAGTTGCTGAGGCTGGCCACATACCTGTGATCCATTCCTGTTTCAGCCTCCCAAGTACTGGGATTACAAATGTGTGCCACCACACCCAGCTGTTTTGGTCTGTTTTTGACTTTTTTATCTTAAAATAATTTAAGACTTGTGAAAAACAGTACAAAGAATTGTCATGTTATCTTTCAACCAGACTCCCCAAATGCTGCCCATGTGCTTTGTTCTTATATGTTTGAGAGTAATTTGAATACATAATGTCCTTTAACTTACAAGTGTGTGTGTTATTTTCTAAGAACAAGAATGTTTTTGTTTTGTTTTGGTTTTACTGGGGATGGAACCCAGGGGCATTCTAACTCCAAGCTATACTTCCAGCCCTATGTTTTTTTATTCTTTATTTTGAAACAGGGTTTTAGAGTTGCAAAGGGCCTCACTAAGTAGTAGCTGAGGCTGTCCTCCAATTGCAATTTTCCTGTCTCAGCCTCCCAAATGCTGGGATTACAAGGGTGGGCCACCATGCCCAGCTTAGAAGAAGAATGTTTTTGTATATACCAGTGTATAGTTAACACCAGTTATCAGGAAATGAGTGTTGACAATATTTACATTCTAATCTCATGCCTTTTCAAACTTGAGTTATTCCTCCAGGTTCTTGTTCTGTTGCACTGAAAATTCAGTAAGGATCATTTAATAGAGTTGTGTATGTCTGTAAGACCTTTACTCTGGAAGAGTTTCTCTTGGTTATTTATTTATTTATTGCACCAGGAATGAAACCCAGGGGCTTTCTACCTCTGGGCTACACTCCTAGACCTTCTTTATATTTTATTTGGAAACAGTCTCACTAAGTTGCTGAGAGCCTCACTAAGTAGCTGAGGCTGGCTTTGAACCTTTGCGATCCTCCTGTCTCAGCCTCCCAAGTGCTGGGATTACAAGCATACGCCACCATGCTATTTATTTATTTATTTATTTATTTTTTGCTGCACTGGAGATGGAACCCAGGGACATTCTACCTTTGAGCTACACCCCCAGCCTTATTCTTTAATCTTTATTTTTTTTAATTTATTATTTATTTTTTGGTGCCTGATGGTGGAGCCCAGGGGCTTTTCTACCTCCGGGCTATACTCCCAGACCTATTTTATATTTTATTTGGAGACAGGGTCTCACTAAGTTGCTGTGAGCCTCATTAAGTAGCTGAGGCTGGCTTTGAACCTGTGCGATCCACCTGTCTCAGCCTCCCAAGCACTGGGATTTCAAGTGTGCACCACCACACCTGGTTTATTCTTTATTTTGAAACAGAGTCTCACTGAGTTGCAAAGGGCTTCACTAAGTAGCTGAGACTGGCCTACCTGGATCCTCCTGTCTCAGCCTCCCAAATGCTGGGATTATAAGCATGTGCCACCACACCCAGTTTGTTTATTTATTTACTTATTTGTAGTATTGAGGATTGAGGCCAGGGGCATTCTACCTCTGAGCTACACCCCTAGCCCTATGTTTTATTCTTTATTTGGAAACAGGGTCTCACTGAGTTGTGAACGGCCTCACTAAGTAGCTGAGGCTGGCTGCAAACCACAATCCTCCAGTCTCAGCTTTTCAAATGCTGGGATTACAAGTGTGCGCCACCACACCCAGCTAACCATGACATTTTTTGAGAGAACAAGGGTACTTTTAAAACACCCCTTCATTTGGGCTTATCTGATGTTTCCTCATGAATAGATTGAACATACACTATAGCAAGAACACTGTCAAAGTGATTCTGTGTCACTGATTGTACCCTTTGGGGACTCTTAGTTTTCATCACCACTTCAACTGGTGGTTGCCAGGTTTTGCGCCTGTAAGATGCAGTTCTTTGTAATTAGTTGTTATTCCAGTGGCTCAGAGCAGATTGGCCTTCGAGGAAGGGCTTGGCACTCAAGCGTGGAGGCAGGTCCACGAGCAGCTGCCAAGCCTCTGCAGCCTGACTCACCCTCCCAAGTCTCTGCCCACCCTCACAGGCTGCTCACTCCAGAGCTCTGCCCTGGCAGAGCCAGGCCTGCATCGCACTGAGATCTCTCCTCTTCCTTTTCACATATGTTGACCCCTGATGAATGTCTTTATTTGGGTGGGGGTTACTGGGAATTGAACGCAGTGCCATTCTACTTCCTGCTACACTCCCAGAGTCTTACTAAGTCCCTAAGGCTGCCCTCAGTCCTGCAATTCTCCTCTTTCAGCTTCTGGCCTGCACCTCCTTGCCCTATACCCTGGTTAATATGTTACACTTCAAACTCTGACTCAGTGTTTCACTCCAGAGAACCTAACCCAAGACAAGAGTTTTGTGGGGAAGCGCTGGGAAACCAAGTGATCTGTTATATATACACCTGGCTTAAATATTCTTGGTTGAAACCGTTATTACTATACTAGTTGTCAAATGGTAATTTTCCTAATTCTGTCACTTTTCCTATATTAATTAGAATTCTGTAAAGAATAGTTTGTCCTATTTATTAATTCACTTGTTTACTCTGCATGCAGTCAAATTGCATTTCATGGGTTATAACTTAAATGTTTGAAACAAAGTCTTACTAGGTTCCTTAAGGGTCTCCGTTGTGTTGCCAAGGCTGTCTTTTCCTCCTGTCTCAGCCTTCCAAGTAGTGGGATTACAAGCCATGTGTTTTGACACACTTTTTTTTTTTTTTTTTTCTTTTTTGTGGTGCTGAGGTTCCTGGAAGCCCTTCTACCTCCGGGCTACACTCCCAGACCTATTTTATATTTTTATTTCGAAACAGGGTCTCTTAAACCAGCAAGGCTGGCTTCAAACGTACACGATCCTCCTGTATCCGCCTCCCAAGTGCAGGGATTACAAGCGTTCACCACCATGCTCTGCCGCACACGCTTGTTTTTTCAAAAAAAAAAAAGGGCTGGAGGTGTAGCCCAGAGGTAGAATGACCCTGGGGTCAATCCCCAGTACCACTAAATAAAGAAAAAGGAAAAGGAAGGTGGGGAGAGGGAAAAGGAAGAACAGAAGCAATTAGAAAAGCAAATGAGTCTTCAAATGAGTAGGTTCTTGGTTTTGTTTTGTCTTTTGTAGCACTGAAGATTGAGGCCAGGGGTGTTCTGCCTCCAAGCCCCCAGCCTTATTTTATTTTTATTTGGAAATAGGGTCTTGCTAAGTTGCTGAGGCTTGGAGTACTACTACTGCTGTCCTCCCAGCTCAGCCTCCCAAGTACTGGGACATAGGTTTGTGCTCCAAGCACGCTGTGAGTGTTCAGCTTGAGTGGGAAGGCTTGGTCCCCTGTGCAGCAGTATTCAGAGGTGGGCTTTGGGGAAGTGATCAGCTCTTGGGGAGAGAACAGCCATCAGGTAGCCCTGCCTGGACGTGGTAGAGGTGGAGCCTGGTGGAGGATGAGTGCTTGATGTGCCCGCCTGGGACTCTGTCCTGTTTCTGGCCCTGCCTCTCCAAGCAGCTGGCCAAGTGTGCAGCCTTCCTCTGGCACACCCTTCCACCAAGGTGTTCTGCCTCACCTCTGTCCAGGCAGTGGAGCACTCCGAATCCTCCTCGGCCAAAAGGAAATCTCTCCTTCCTTAAGTTGTTTTGTCAGCCATTGTCACAGTGATGAGAAGCTGACTAAAGCTGCAGGAGAGCAGTGAAGCCTCTGACTGCAGTTGAGAACTGCCCAGCCCAGTAGCAGACAGTGGGTAAAAACAAACAGGCCAGGTGGGCACACACCCAGAGGTTGAGGCAGGAGGGTAGAAATGTCCAGGCCAGCCCTGGCAACTCAGAAATAGAAGTAAACAAGGATGAGGGGTGTCGCTCACTGAGAGAGCTAACAGAGCTAACTGGGTTCAGTTAGCTCTACCGAACTTACTGGGTTCAGTCCCCAGTACTGCCATAACAAAACAAGAAGACATAAGCAGTCCCAGAAGAAGAAGAAAGTAAAAACTGGCTCATAGACTTGGGAGCCTGCTTATGCTCACTGCAAACACCAGGTGCAATTGCCTGCAGTTCCAAGGGCTGGAAAATGCTTTGTTGGTGGATTGCCAAATCTTGACATGGTTTTGGGGCAAAGATAAAAATATAGCATATATTCACTTTTGGTCCACCAGCCCTGCCATTAGGAATCTACATTGAAGACAAACTTCCACGAATAAACAACACATGGGCAAAGTTATTTTTTGCCACATTGTAATAGCAAAAGATTGGAGACAACTCAATGTCAATAGAAATCAGATTGTAAAAATGAACCATTCAGCCAGGCATGGTGGCTAATGTGTAATCCCAGTACTTGGGAGGCTAACACTGGAGAATTGCAGGTTTGCGGCCAGCCTCAGCTACTTAGTGAAGCCTGCTGCAACTTAGTGAGACCTTGTTTCAAAATAAAGAGTAAAAGCATTACAAGCAGGATTACAAAAGGATTACAAGCAGGCCTGGCGGAGCATGCTTGCTTGTAATCCCAGAATTTGGGAGGCTGAGACAGGAGGATTGCGGTTCACAGACAGCCTCAGCTACTTAGTGAGGCCCTTTGCAACTCAGACCTTGTTTGAAAAAATATAAAGACTAGCTGGTATGGTGGCTCATGCTTATAATTCCAGCATTTGGGAGGCGGAGACTGGAGGATCACGGTTCGCAGACAGCATCAGATACTTAGTGAGACCCTGTTTCAAAATAAAGAATAAAAAATAAGGCAGAGTGTAGCTCGGAGGTTGAATGCCTCTGGGTTCCATCTCCCACCCCCAAAAATGTATACATATAAGGACTTAAAAATATGACCAGGGTTGTAGCTTGGAGTTAGAATGCCCATGGGTTCCATCCCCAGTACCACAAAAAAAAAAAAAAAAAAAAAAAAAGAAATTAAATTTTTAAAAAAGACTGAAAAATAGGGCTGGGAGTGTAGCTCAGAGGTACAATGCCCCTAGATTCCATCTTGGTACCTCAAAAAAAAATTAAAAAAATTACAAAAAATAAAAAGAGGTTCTAGAAGCAGAGTGTAGTGGCATGCTCCAGTAATCCCAGTACTTGAGTGGCTGAAATGGGGAGGATCAGAGGTTCAAGGACAGCTTCAGCAATACAGCAAGACTTTCAGCAACCTAGCAAGACCCTAGTCCCAGTATTTGGGAGGCTGAGACAGGAGGGTCCAGGTTTAGGGGCAGCCTCAACTACCTAGTAAGGTCTTTTGCAACTTAGTGAGACCCTGTTTCAAAATAAAGAATAAAAAAAAAATAGGCTGGAGGTGTAGCTTGCAAGTAGAATGCCCTTGGGTTCCATCCCCAGTACTGGGAAAAAAACAAACAAACAAAAAAAAAAACAATATGTTACGGTTTGGGAGAGTATGGTTTGGTGGGGAAACTGGTCCTGGGGAGCCCTGTTAGGGTCCTGGACAAAATTTCCCTCAAACTACCACAAAACCCAAAACGACTAAAAACAGAAAATTACCGCAGGTTCTTGTCCTAAGCTAAGAATAAATATGCATAGCTTAGACCGTTGCTGAAGATTTAAAGAAGTTTATTAGAAAGATAGAAATACAGGAGATAGAAATATAGCCTCATGCCAAAATGGCATGGCGGGTGTGACTCGAAATGAATACACCAAAGAAATTACACGTGGGCCAGACTTTTTATACCCATGACCTCCATCTTGTTTACATAATTCTGACATAGTGAACATCCCTGTAAGGTACCTCCCCCATTAAGGTGTGGTGAGGTGTCTCATGAAGGTCCACCCCTCCCCCCATCCTAGCTGGCTTATGTAGATCTGTCTTTAGATAGAGAAAGGCCTAGTTCTCTCCTAAGATCTGTCATTAGATAGAGAAAGGCCTAGTTCTCCTCTCCTATTGACTTGCTAATTACATGTAGCTAAATCAATCTAAGTTTCAATAGCTGTTTGCTTCCTGATCAAAGCCAAGCCTTTCTCCAGGTCTGCCGCCATTTTGACACAATTATTTTTGAAATATATTAATCAGAGCTTTCTCAAATCTTCCTAGGCCATTCCCAATACTGGCACACAAAAATCCTGTTTCAAAATAGAAAATAAAAATGACTGGAGGTACAGCTAAAAAGTAGAATCACGTAGGTTCAAAGCCAGCCGCGCGGGCTGGCTTAGGAGACCCTGTTTCCAAATAGAAATGTAAAAATGGGTCTGGGAGTGTAGCCTGGAGGTAGAAGGGCTTCCAGGAACCCCAGTACCACCAAAAAAAAAAAAAAGTAGAATGCCCCTGGGTTCAATCCCCAATACCACAGAAAACAAACAAAAAATAGCATTATAAAATGTAAGAAAATATAATAGATGCTTTTATTTATATAATAAATTTATATAATACTGTATTAGCTATGTCTAGTTTTAATTTCTTGGGTATGTAAGTGTTTAGACAGTGGGATAAATTCCATCACTTTTTTTGTTGTTGAAAACAAATGTTGAGCCTTGCGTGGTGGCGCACACTTGTAATCCCAGTACTTGGGAGGCTGAGACAGGAGGATTGCACAGGTTCAAAGCCAGCCTCAGCTACTTAATGAGGCTCTCAGCAACTTAGACCCTGTTTCCAAATAAAATATAAAATAGGTCTGGGAGTGTAGCCCAAAGGTAGAAAGCCTCTGGGTTCCATCTCCAGCACCACAAAAAATAAAAAGAAAAGAAAACAAATGTTGATCTTGTTACAGTTTTTGTAGGAAGTGTTCCTGGGTACTGAAAGGTTTGAGCCGCTGCCCCACAGGGGGCAGGGCCGGAAGCTAGGAGGCGGAGCCCTGTGATTCCCAGAGGAGACCACGCCCCTCGTTTTAAGGGAGCCTGTCTGCTACCTAAAGAAGAGAGGCCAGACAGAGACAGGAAGACACGCTCTCCCCCACTAGTCCCCATGGGCCTGCGGGGGCTGGTGGCCGACTCCCCACGAATAAAGGCATCCATACCACCTATAATGGGTTTCCGCGTGTATCTGTGCACCAATGGGAGCCGCCGCATCTTTATTTATTAATCATATTGGTGCCGAAACATATAAGATGGGCGCATCGGTCAGTGCACAGATACCCGCAGGACAATGATATAAGATGATATGCATGCCTTTATTCGTGGAGAGTCGACCACCAGCCCCCGCAGGCCTGTGGGGGCTAGTGGGGCAGAGCGCACCTCTCTGTCTCTATCGGGCTTCTCTCTAGAGTTAGCAGACAGGCTCCCTTAAATTGAGGGGCGTGGTCTCCTCTGGGAATCACAGGGCTCCGCCTCCTAGCTTCCGGCCCCACCCCCTGCGGGGCAGCGGCTCAAACCTTTCATCCTGACCTCTTTGACTAAGGGGGGGATACAGGGCGATGATTGCCCCCCCTAGTTACTTCCTGCTGTGAAGGGGCGTCGTCAGGGGCCCCAGGCCGGGAGAAATCGGAGTCTGAGCCGTCGGAAGGGGGCAGGTGGATGTGGTCGCAGCGAGAGTTGGAGGTTACCCTGGAAAGCTTTGAGGAGACTTTAACAGGCAAGGTGCTATTAAAGAAAAAAGAAAATCGTGAGAGTGGATCCCAGGCTGGGCAGGAGCCCTTTTAGATATGAGGCAGATTGTCACTAGATCTATTAATACAAATAGCAGGACTTCCCTGAGGAAGACATGTGCCGCCCCTTTAGCAGTTTTTCATTAGACCAGAGTCATTAATAGCAGCAACTCCCAGAGAGGACCCCACACCACTCTTTTCAGCCTTGAGTGGGTATGGATTTGTCTGGTCAAACAAACACCTGTTACTGCATCAGGAGCATCAGTTACCAATTTTAGAGGTTTAATACTTATGGCAATTTGGCATCCGAAGAGGGAGAGCACCGTAGTATGTAAACAAGTGGACCTGCTAAAATATAAACATCAAAGAGAGTTATGTCGAGAGAAACAAAGTTTAGTGGGTCCCAACACCGTGCAAGAGAATTTGTCCTGGAGCTGTTGTAATGGAGCCCTTTTAGATATGGACTAAGCCGTGGGCAGAGGCTGGAGGGCTTGCCATCATCACCCTGGACCGAGATTGGGGAGGAAGACTAAGGCCTGAAAGATTGAGCAGGCCAAAGAGGAGACTGACTTACCCTGTACCAGTAGAGTAACCCTGGGCCAGCAAGGAAGATGGAGGAAGGAGGACGAGGGGAAAAAGGGACATGGACCCGGACCACACCTTCTGCACCAGCCACCTCACAAAGTGGGGCCAGGAGAGAGGGAGATGGGGCCTGTGACCCCGACACCCACGTTTCATCGCAAAATGGTGGCCATGAGCCCGCAGAATTATAAGCCTGTGACTCAGAAGGACCACCAGGTGGCGCCTGTGAGTTGCCACGTGGTGTCCAAGATGGCGGCTGTGGCTGGCGGGAAAATAAATAGCAGCTGAAAAGTTTCTAACTATTCCTGGGCCACCGCAACCCATTTCCCAACTCGTATCAAGGCCAGACAGGCTCTCAGAGCATCTGCTAGTTTAAAGGTTCGACTTCCCATAATTGGTTTGCGGGCGGAAACGAAGAACAGGAAATGGGCGTCCCCGATTTCCCTGCTCAATCGTTCGAAACGGAGGTTAAGAGATAGAGAAGGACGTCTTCATCCCTTCTCCAAACCGGAGGATGACCTGGTCATCCAGAGGGTGGTCCCAGTGGACCGGGGGACAATGGATCACCAAGCGCTTGGATTTTGGGGTCCCAGAGAACCGGAAGACCCAAGTCCAGAACCCGCTAACCAAGGGAAGAAGGCAGTTTACCGGAGTGAAGCGTTGCGGGCCAGCACTGGCTGCGACAGAAGCACTGAGAAGCTGCTGGGGGCGCAGTGGAGCTGGAGCGCGCAGATGCCGGTGGCTGGTGTGGCGCAGGCGGGATCAGTGGGGGCACGCAGGCAGTGTGGCTTGTCTGGCTCGCGGCATGGAGACAAAATGGCTTCCAGGCGCGCGGCAGACGCTGAGGCTGGGCCCCGAGGAGCACCGCCAGTGAGCCTGGCTTGGGCGGGCGGAACGGAGCAGCAGCAGTGAGTAGAGCTGCGCCTGGCGCGGGTGACTGTGGTGGATACCGAGGCCGGCTGTGCGCCGCCCAGTGAGCCTGGCTCGGGGCGGGAGGGGCATACCAGCCAGAGGTCCCGGCGGTGACCAGAGTGCCAAGCTGGAACGGTGGTTTTAGGAGGTCCAAGCGGCAGGCAGAGGTCCTGGTCCGTGCAGGCAGAGCAGGTGCCAGCACCACCCAAGGAGCCTGACTCGTGGCCGGAAAGATGGCTGCCGGCTCTCAGCAGAGCCGGGGCCGGAAAGATGGCTGCAGGCTCTCCTGGAGAGCGCGGGGCTGGGGAAGAAGGCTTACGGTCCGGGCAGGCACGGGGCAGTGGCGGCGGCGTGGCGGGGGTATGCACCTGAACTGGAGTGTGGCGGGGCCGCAGAGACCGCGGCTGGAGCCTGAGCTGCAGACGGCAGCGCGGGGGCCGGAGCCTGAGCCGCCGGTGTGCGGCAGCCGCCCGGATGGAGGGGTGGGCTTTTGCTGCCATGTCGGCGGGTGCTGCCACGGCGGAAGTTTAGGCGTAGCCAGCACAGGGGCCCCGGGCCTCCTGGCAGGTCGTGTGGGCTGGACTTGGCGGGCCAGGCCGGCTGTGGCCGCAGCCGCGGCGGTGGCGGGGCCTGGTGGCTGTGCAGCAGCGAGGTGGCCGCCCGGATGGAGGAGCCCGCTGGTGCCGCAAAGGTGGCGCGGGGGCTGGCAGATGGAGGAACCGACTTGCGCCGGGGTGGATCGTGTGGGCCGCACTCAGCAGCGCCATGTCGCGGTTCCTGGGGCGGCAAGAGCTCAGCTGGGCGGGCGCTGCGGCAGGATGGAGCTGGAGTGGGGATGGACCTGGAGTTGCCCGCGCTTTTGTGTAAAGTCTGAGCTTGTGCGTATCGACCGATGGCGCGCAGATGGAGAATCAGCTGCAGGCAGAGCGGATGGACAGTCCAAGAAGTGCTGGTCCATTAGGCAGTTCCAGATTAGGCCCCATAAGTCCAAATACGGCTCTCGGCACCAACATATAAGATGGGCGCATCAGTCAGTGCACAGATACTGCAGGACAACGATATAAGATGATATGCATGCCTTTATTCATGGAGAGTCAACTGCTAGCCCCCGCAGGGGCTAGTGGGGGAGAGCGCGCCTCTCTTTCTCTATTGGGCTTCTCTCTAGAGGTAGCAGACAGGCTCCCTTAAGTCGAGGGGTGTGGTCTCCTCTGGGAATCACAGGGCTCCTCCTCCTAGCTTCCGACCCTGCCCCCTGCGGGGCAATGGCTCAAACCTTTCAGGGACCTCTGTTAGGCTCCCGGAAACTGTTCCTGTAGCCGCGAGTCCTTGTCCGGAACTAGGATAAATATACACTAGTCCGAACTCTTGCTAAAAACTTAAATGAGTTTATTATTACAAAGATAGAAATATAGAAAACATTTTACAGCCAAGATAGTATAGGAGGGTGGCTCTAAACTAAGTCACCAGAGTTGAAAATACAAAACTGCTTTTGTAGATACAAAGTCCCTCATCTTGCTCCACCACGTAATCCTATGACTTAGGTGTCAGTCTGCCCGTTTACTCTGTCCAGACCTCTTTTGTTATACTTATGGGGATTTCTGGCCTGTCAAAAAAACCTTCCTGCCTAACTGCAGGTTTAAGCCTAGGTTTCTTTGTTAAGACCAGAATGATTCACAGGTCAAGGGCCGCGTGGCATCTGCTCCCCTTTCACAAATGTCAGTATTCTCCTCCCCTACTTTTGGGGAATTCTTAGCTTTTTGCTAGACAACTTTTTTTTATGCAAACCTGTTTTTAGAATGTGAACTGTACTAGGTCCCAACTCCTCTATCCACTTGCTAATTACCTTTAGTGAGGGTACTTTGTATTATAACAGCTACCTGAGTGCCTGGCAGTAACCAGGCCCTAACTGCTTTTCTTTTTTACACAGCTGAACTCCATTTTCTATAAACCAATTATACATATATGTATAAACCATACATACATATATATCCAAAACTTTTTTTTTTTTTCCAGATCTTTTTAGGCCATTTCCTAATACTGGTAAAGATCTTAAGAGAGTAGGATTGCCACAGAAAAACATGATAATTCTGTGGGTTTCTTGGTACCAGTTAGAGGCAAAGACAAAGGTTTAATTCAAGAAAGTAGAGATACATGTTCAGAGGGAAATGTGGGCCTTTTTAAGCCAGGCGTGGTGGTGCATGCTTGTAATCCTAGCGCTTGGGAGGTTAAGACAGGAGGATTACGCAGGTTCAAAGCCAGCCACAGCTACTGAATGAGGCTCTCAGCAACTTAGTGAGACCCTGTTTCCAAATAAAGTATAAAATAGGTCTGGGAGTATAGCCCGGAGGTAGAAAAGCCCCTGGGTTCCACTCCCAGTACCCCCTCCCCCCCCACACACACACATACAAGTTGTGGGCCTTCTTGAGAGTGTAAGAGCAGCCTGGGATATTTTTCAATTCTTTTTTATAGGAGACCTAGAGGGGGATGGTTAGGGGCAGTGGCTAGAAATGAGGCATCATGAAATGGCCTTCTCCTTTCTTTGAGTCTTTAGGCTGACAAAAGGTGACAATTCCTTGGGATAAGGGGAGACATGGAGGTTTTGGGGGGAAGTTGCTAGGCAAATATGTGATTTTCTTCAAGACCTTTTTCTCCGGAAATCAGAGGCTCTGACATAAGGTGAAACTCTTCCTGGTATCTAATCGCCTCAGGAATTTGAGGTATGGAGCTAGGCCATTTTAATTTAAAAGTGTGGGACTGGCTTTTGTCTAAGAGAAAACAAGCTCTGTAAAGTAAAACTAAAGATTATGAAGTCGTTTCCATTTTAAAACTATATTTTCCTTTCCCAATTTGTCTCCTTCCTACATAATAATTTTATTTCTCCTATTCTACCTCAGGATGATAATTACTAGAGGCTAGGAAAGGTTGAAGGGCAGGATGAGAGAGGGATGTTGTACCACTGACACTAAAACACAGTGAAATAGGAATAAATTCCATGCCGTTCTGTACACAGCAGGGTGACTAAGTTTACAACAATCTATGCTGTATGTTACAGATGGGGAGAGGACGGTTGTAGGAAACTGCTCCCCGGGAACCCCTGCGAGGGTCCTGGACACACTTTCCCCAACCCATGACAAAACCCCAAACGACCAAAACCAGAAAATTACCACGGGTTCTTGTCCTAAGCTAAGAATAAATATGCATAGCTTGGACAGTTGCTGAATATTTAAAGAAGTTTATTAGAAAGATAGAAATACAGCCCCATGCCAAAATGGCGTAGGGGGGTGACTTGAAATGAATACACCAAAGGGATCGCACGTGGACCGGACTTTTATACCCATGACCTCCATCTTGTTTATGTGATTCTGATGAACGTCCCTGTAAGGTACCTCCCCTTAACCCTGAAAGGAATCTCCCCCAGCAAGGTGTGGCAAGGTGTCTTCTTTCAGGAAGGGCAAGGTCAAACCCTTCTCCCTCCCTAGATCATTCTTCTGACCAGACTAGATCTGCCCCCTCTAGGGCAAGTCTTTTGATGGGGTCTAAACAGACCCCAAGCCTTTTGTTACACCCCAAAATGTGTTAATTGATCACCAGAGTCTGGGGATCTCTTGAAGGTTTATGGCATCCTCCCACATCCTTGGGAAATCTTATCTTTACAATGAAAAGCCCCCCCCCCATCCCTGTTGTCTTGCTAATCACCTGTGGTGCCTGGAATTCTGCAGTCCTTTCCATGAAGCTTCTGGCTTTTTTACTACCAAACTTGTTTTCAGATATATTTTGAAAATTGAAAATATTTCCCAATACTGGTACGTTAATACATTTTGAAGCCTCTTCCTAATACTGGTACAGTGATCCATATCAAAGTTCTTGGAACTAGGTGATACCTGCGTCAGGAATTGGGTGACGTGTGTTTGCAGTTGTACACTTCGGCCAGGACAGTTAGGCTATTGTTTAACTGCAGTTACATGCATCAGCCAACTGGAACTTTCAGGGGTGGGGGGACTGCTTAAGTCCCTGCTCTGACCTAACAGGTTTTTGTTTGAGGTTTTGGGGAGGGGGTGTTACTGGGGGTGGAACCCAGGGGCTTTTCTACCTCCGGGCTATACTCCCAGACCTATTTTTATATTTTATTTGAAAACAGGATATCACTAAGTTACTGAGAGCCTCACTAAGTATCTGAGGCTGGCTTCAAACCTGTGCAATCCTCCTTTCTCAGCCTCCCAAGTGCTGGGATTGCAAACGTGTGCCACCACGCCTGGCTTGTTTAAGGGCTTTAAACACAAAGATAACTGTGGGCTGGGGTTGTAGTTCAGAGGTTGAGCTTGGTTCAGTTCCTTGGGT
The DNA here is from genome assembly GCF_963383645.1 of Muscardinus avellanarius. NCBI lineage: Eukaryota > Metazoa > Chordata > Mammalia > Rodentia > Gliridae > Muscardinus > Muscardinus avellanarius. Next base: position 120,410,043 of record NC_137787.1, on the reverse strand, counting down.
TCAATTCCCAAGACCACCACCAAAAAAAAAAAAAAAAAAAAAACCCAAAAAAAAAACACTAAATGTTTAAGGAGGTAGAAATTATAATTATACTGAGAGCTGGGCGTGGTGGCGCATGCTTGTAATCCCCGCGCTTGGGAGGCTGAGACAGGAGGATCGCACAGGTTCAAAGCCAGCCTCAGCAACTTAGTGAGACTCTGTTTCCAAATAAAATATAAAAAAGGTCTGGGAGTATAGCCTGGAGGTAGAAAGCCTCTGGGTTCCACCCCCAGTACCACCAAAAAAAAACCAAAACAAAAATTATAATTATACTGATTTGCAATTGTCACATGTATGCATTTTTTTTTTTAAATGGTACTGGGGATGGAATCCAGGGCCTTTCTACCTCTAAGCTACTACATACTACACCCCCATCCTTATTTTTTATTCTTTATTTATTTTGAGACAGGGTCTTACTGAGTTGCAAAGGGCCACCACAAGCATGAGCCACCACACCTGGCTTCCCAGTCCTTTTTTTTTTTTTTTTTTTGAAACAGGGTCTCATTGAGTTGCAGAGGGTCTCAGTAGCTGAGGCTGGCCGCGAACTGTGGTCCTCCTGTCTCAACCTTCCAAATGCTATGCATGTATTAAATTATTGCATTGTCTCTCTGGAATAACTATAATTATTGTATGTTAGTTAAAAAGAGCAAAATCTGGGTGGGGGTGGTGGCGCACACTTGTAATTCCAGCTTTTGGGAGGCTGAGATAGGAAGATCATCGTTCAAGGACAGCCTCAGCTACTACTTAGAAAGGCCCTTTGTAACTCAGTGAGACCATGTTTCAAAATAAAGAATAAAAAATAGGGGTGGAGTTGTAGTTGGATGTAGGATGCCCCTGGGTTCCATCCCCAGTACCTACGCAAAACAAAAACAAAAAAGTCTGTCTTCTAGTTTTTGCAAAGAGCCATGGTAAGGTACATTTTTAGAATAATGAATCAGGTACAAGTGCCAGGGAGAACAGTTCTGCTAATCCTGCAGTGTCACTGTCATGGGACACTGCAGGATTAGCAGAAAACATGATAATTCTGTAGGGTTCTTGGCTTGTGTGGCAGAAAAGAATTTCAGCATGCGCTGGTAAGAGAAAAGACTTATATTTGTAAGCTCTATGTTAAGTGAGGGATTTGAGAGGATGGCAGGCCATCCTAAGAGGTGGAGAGCATCCAGGTATGAGAGTCTTTGCGGCTTTTTCAGTTTTTCTGTAGAACCATGATGAGGGGTGGGTGGGGTCCCACAGTGGAGGACTGGACTTTCCCTTAATATTCAGGCTCCCCGGGTAACTGAGGGGTAGTGATGGCTGGTATCCAACCTTTGTCCTCCTTATGGACCCTTTGTTTACTAAGCACCTCAGGAATCTCAGATGGGAAGAGGGGCCATTGTGATTAAGGGTGAGACTTATTGAGACTTTTGCCTAAGATAAAACATACCTTTATAGGATGGAGTTAGAGATTATGAACTGCCCAGATTTTAAAACTATATCTTCTTTACTTTCCAATTTGTCTCCTTCCTAATATTTTATTTCTTTTATCCTACCTCATCACCTATAATTGTTTTAAGACATTTAAAATTAATAAAGGTCTAGACATTTCTTATGATTGTGGTAAAATGATAAAGAATTCAAATTATTACCATTTTAAAGTTTTATGAAAATTATATTAAGATGAACATTCATCTTGAAATACAACTTACATACAAAGTGTGTGAAGTATATTTATTCACTATTTTTTCTCTTTTTTTCTAGTTACTATTTCTGGAAATGAAGAAACTGGTAAGGTGCTTTTAGTCTTATTTTAAGTGGAATGCTTATGGTATTTTAATTGCCCCACACATACTTTTTATTTGGTGATGAAAACATTTTTTTAAAAAGGAAATATATATCAGCCAGGCGTGGTGGCACACGCTTGTAATCCCCGCGCTTGGGAGGCTGAGACAGTAGGATTGCACAGGTTCGAAGCCAGCCTCAGCTACTTAGTGAAGCTTTCAGCAACTTAGTGAGACCCTGTTTCCAAATAAAATATAAAAAAGGTCTGGAAGTATAGCCCGGAGGTAGAAAGCCTCTAGGTTCCACCCCCAGTACCACCAAAAATAAATAAATTAATTAATTAAATAAAATAAAAGTAAATACATATTTTTGGTTTTTTTTTTTTTTTTTTTTTTTTTGGCAGTACTAGGGATTCAACCCAGAGACATTCTACCTCTGAGCTCCTCCCCCAGCCCTATTTTTTATTCTTTATTTTGAAACAGGGTCTGACTAAGTGACTAAGTTGTGGGGGGCTTCACTAAGTAGCTGAGACTGGCCACAAACCTATGATCCTCTTGTCTCAGCCCCCCATGTACTGGATTACAAGAGTGTGCCACAATGCTGGGCTTGTATTATTACTGTTTTGGGCTTATTTTTGCCATGTCGTTCAAAGAATTTTTTTTTTTTTTTCAGTACTGGGGATTGAACCCAGAGGCATTCTACCTCTAAGCTACACCCCCAGCCTTATTTTATCCTTTATTTTGAAACAGGGTCTCACTAAGTTGTGGAGGGCCTTACTAAGTAGCTGATACTGGACATGAACCTGCAATTGTCCTGTCTCAGCCTCCCAAACATTTTATCTATTTTTATTCAACTGATAATGTATTTCACAGTAGACTTTTGTTGTCTTTTAAAGCACAAATTTTCTACAAATAAAATGTTAAAAAAATTTTTAAACTCTCTTGTTTTATGTACTAGTCTTAGTGATAAGTGACGATTAAGAAGTGTAAAGCCCTTCAGTGTTACCTCCCATCAAAGCTGTGTGGCACGGTATGGACGAGCAACAAGCATGGTTGAATATGAGCCCGGCCAGCACTTGAAGACCACAGTGTAGCAGTGGTGAAGATGCTGCTCAGAGTCCAGGAATCAGCGGCCTGCTGAGGTTGAGGCCATTGGGTAGACCAGGAGGAAGCCGACAGGATAGAGAAACACAGATTGTGAGAAGCCAGACTGCAGATAATAGTAGCAGAAGTGAAAAGAACACATTTGAAAATAGAAAGTTGTGGTTAGGATTTTATCTTGACGTCATATGTTGCCTCAGAAGTAGAATGTAGGCCAGGCATGGTGGCACATTCTTGTAATCTCAATACTTGGGAGGCTGAGACAAGAAGATTATATATAGATTTGTGGATAGCCTCAGCAAGTAGTGAGACTCCTTCTCATCAAATTAGTGATACCTTGCTTCAAAATAAAAATAAAATAGGGCTGAAGGTGTAGCTCAGAGGTAGAATGCCTCTGGGCTCAATCCCAAGTAACACACACGCACACATGCATGCACGCTCACTCACTCACTCTTACTCATACACGATGACCCTTTAGATAATGGTTAAATGTGGAGGAAAATACAATTTGAGTGAAATTAACTTTGGATTTTTATCAGGCATATATGGTTTTGAATTCTTGCATTATCATTTAGCAATTAATGACTTTGGACAAGAGCCTAAATCCTTTGAGCAGCAGTGTTGACCTTTGTGACTGGAAGAGCGCTTGATAAGACTGCTGGCAGGCTTAGACATAAACCATAGCGCCTGTTTTAAGAGAGGCTTCCAGGAGATGAGGATGGGTTTTGAGTAGCTAATTCAGTTGGTGATGAGGAAATCTGTACACCTTGGCCCTGCAGGTTGGAGTCTTGCTAGGAATTGTCACCTTCCAGAGGGAGAAAATCTAGAGGGACACATTTTACCTTGGCCCCCTGGCATTGAGCCGTGCTGCTGAGACAGCCACCATTTGCAAAATGCATTGCCAGGGAGCAGTGAGAATGGGCTCACTGTGAAGGCACCAAGGAGCTGAGAGGGAACATAATTGCGACAGACTGGCTCAATCGGGATGGTGGCTGAGTCCGTTTGCGACCAAAATTATCTCAGAAAGGTGGACAAAGGTTTAGATGATAGTTCTGCAGGATAGTTCTGCAGCCACTTATCTGCAGCGATTCTTTCCCTTTTATGAAATAAGTTCCTGTTCACAGCGCTAAATGTGGAGATTACTCTCCGGGAAAGAATCTGACATGGATCAATGCTTCTTGTGCGAACACTTTATTCTAGACACAAGATTTTTTATATTTCTCTATTTCCCCGTGATTCCCTAGTAGAAAAGTGCAAACACCCAAAATACAATAGTGAGATAAACATGTAAATCACCAACCCTGAACAAGACAAAAGGCCTGTGACATCACAGGTCTTTGTGATTGAAATCAGTCCCATGACCCTACAGGTGGGTCTTGTGCTTCGAGTCAGCCCCTTTGGCCTTGCTGCTGCAGAGGCTTTTAGTGGGCAAATTGCAGAAGAACAAAAGTCACACCCAAAATCACTTGAAGAATTCAGTCTTTAAGAGTTTTCTTTAACCCTTTCGGAACTTTCCATTCCTAGGGCTTAGTCCATATGGCAGGCATGGGGAGATATGGCGATCCAGGGGGATGTGATGGAGGTCCCCCAGGTTTCATCTGCATTACCTTCTAAAGTCTGAAAGCTTAAGCAAGCTCATAACACAGTTTAGCATGTAAACACCAAGAAATAACATGAAGTTTTTAGATTTAGTTGTCAGATGTACTTCTCTAGCAGCTGAGCACTTTTCCTCAAACGATAGGCTTATTAGAAGCCTATTCCTCTTTTAATAATCCATTTCCACACCACAATCCTTCTGCAACCTGCTTTTAATCTTTCTAATTCTTTTCTTTCCCATTTGGGACAATCTTAGGATAAGCTCCTCTTCATACAAAAATGCTTTCTTATTCTCACCATATTTCCTTTCTTTCACACTTACACATCTATTATATCTGTCCTTTGTTCTGACATAGCTATTTTAACCAGGTGGTGTCGCCCTGTCGCCCTGTCTCCAGGCAGCGCTATCACTAGGTGCGAAGGTCAAGATTCCTTCTAGCCCTTGGCTCTATTGTAATGATTAGAATGAAGGTCAAAGATAGGGAGGAATTCTGCATTTGTAATTTGCGGTAGCAGGACTGCTTCCACAGTATCTGAATTCTGACTAGATTTACATCTTTGAGCAAAGCCTAGGGTGTTTAGAGGCTTAGACAAATTACTAGAAAATTTATTTTCCACGGACTCAGTTTCTCTCACAGTCCTGATCTTACATCACCAGAGCAATTCGTGTGGAAAGTTAAAAGAATCATTACCAAAAGAATAATAGTTATGAAAGAATATTAAGAGTGGGGGAGTACTTTGGCCAGAGACAACACCTCCCCTGGGGGCTTCGCTCACTTTGAGGCCCAGCCAATTAACTGCATGGAGATCATCACGCATATGCCAAGGAGGAGGAGGAGGTGGTAATCTCGGCACATAATAGTGCTGAGGAGCCATCAGCTCTGGAAGTGCCTTTATCTCTGAGTGTCTCTGCCAGTCATGCTTGTAATCCCAGTACTTGGGAGGCTGACAGAATTGCAGCCAGCCTCGGCTACTTAGTGAGGATCTCTGCAACTTAGACCCTGTTTCAAAATAAAAGAATAAAAATAGAGCTGGGATGTAGCCTAGAGGTATAATGCCCCTAGTTTCAATCTCCAGAACTATGAAAAATCAAAAAAAAAAAAAGGAAATGTTGGGTTCCAGTGAAATTGTTGAGTTCTTATCATTTTTATTTTAAAAAGAATGAAAGCCAAGCATGGTGGTACAGTGTTTGAGATGCTGAGAATGGAGGAGCACAGGTTTGAAGCCAGCCTCAGCAACTTAGTGAGTTCCTCTTCAACTTAGTGATACCCTGTTTCCAAATAAGAAATAAAACCAGCCTAAGGGTATAACTTGGAGAATGCCTTTGGGGTCAATTCCCAGTACCAAAAAAAAAAAAAAAAAAGAACTTATTTTTGTGTGGTCCTGGGGGTGGAACCCAGAGACCTCTACCTTCGGGCTATACCCCTGACCTATTTTATATTTTATTTGGAAACAGGTCTCACTAAGTTGCTGAGAGCCTCACTGAATAGCTAAGGCTGGCTCTGAACCTATGCAATCTTCCTCTGTCAGCCTCCCAAGCACTGGGATCACAAGCGTGCGCCACCACACCCGACTTATTTTTTATTTTGAAATAGGGTCTCACTGAGTTGTAAAAGGCCTCACTAAGGGGCTGAGGCTGTCCGCGAATCAGGATCCTCCTGTCTCAGCCTCCCAAGTACTGGGATTACAAGCGTGTACCACCACGCTCAGCAAGAATGAACATTTTTTTAAACCAGAAATATGAGGAGAAACCACATGAGACTGAAAGGAAGGTCAGTGCTTCACATGAATATATGTTAGTGTCTTAAAAGCTTCGCTGCATTCCTGATTTTTTTTTTTTTTAATAGTACTGGGGTTCCTGGAAGCCCTTCTACCTCCGGGCTACATTCCCAGACCTATTTTTATATTTTTATTTGGAAACAGGGTTTCTTAAGCCAGCAAGGCTGGCTTCCTGTCTCTGCCTCCCAAGCACGGGGATTATAAGCGTGCACCACCATATTCAGCTCCTGATGTTTTTTACTGCACTTCTGACCAGCAAGAACTTTGCCATTCCTTAAACTAAAGAAATTCTGAAATCAGGAAGGCTCAAGAAGAACCAGCTGTGGGGAGAAGAATTGAGATGTCCCACTAGAAGTGACAGCAATGGACAGTGCTTGTCACGGATTCATTGTATGCCAGCTGGCCCAGTGTGCTGGTGTATTAGTTCTTCAGTATTAAGCAGCAACTTTGTGGAAATGAGCACTTTATTTTGTATTTGACTGATTGATTGATTTTATGGTGCTGGGGATTGAACCCAGAGGCATTCTACCTCTGAGCTATACCCTCAGCCTGACTTTTTATTCTTTATATTGAAACCGTCTCACTAAGAAGTCATGGAGAACCTCACTAAGTAGCTGAGGCTTTCTGCGAACCAGATCCTCCTGTCTCGGCCTCCCAAGTACTAGGATTATAGATGTACACCACCTTGTATATTCATTGTTTTAGTAGGTCTTAATTAAGTTTTTATTGGATGACATCTCCTGACCCAATTACTGTTTTTTTTTTAATGTAATGCTTTCACCTGTTTTCCTCCAGATTCAATGAAATGTTATTTGTTTCTATTTACCAGGAAAGACCGTTGTCTACCTTGTGGCTTTCCATCTGTTCTTTGTTATGTTTGTATGGTCCTATTGGATGACAATATTCACATCTCCCGCTACCCCCTCCAAAGAGGTAAAGTTACCGTTGGTGAATAACCAAATGCTTTAACTGGTTCTGGAATGTTCTCCTTGTGTTGCCTTTGTAAAAAGTCTCCATAATGGAATCGCTCTGATCCCATGCATAAGATTGCTTGGCAGCTCTGCACTGTGAACGTGAACCATCAGCCTATTCTCAGGGACAGTTCATCCGTATTCAGATTAGAGCTGCGGTAATACTTTTCTCCCATGCTATTTTCTTAAGTTAAACACATACTTTGTATCACTAGAGTAAAAAAAATCATTAGGGACAACACTGAGTTAGAGAAATATAGTTGATTTTTAGAAGCCCCCTTGACATTTGTATTTTTGCAGGAATGAGTAAATATGCTAAGCTAAAGAAAAACGTTATTTTTATTTTATTTTGTTGTAGTACTGGGGATTGAACCCAGGGACATTCTACCTCTGAGCTATACCTCCAGTTCTCTTTTTTTTTTTTTTTTTTTAAAGTTTGAAACATGGTCTAAGTTGCTGAGTCTGTCCTCAAACCTGCAATCCTCCTGTCCCAGCCTCCTGAGTGCTGGGATTACAGGCTGAGACAGGAAGAATGTAGGTTTGAGACCAGCCCTGGCAGGTAAAAAATAAAAATAGAGCTGGGGGAATAGTTCAGAAGTACAGTGCCCCTGGGTTCAATCCCCAGTACCATAGGGTGTGGTGGCGCACGCTTGTAATCCCAGCATTCGGGAGGCTGAGACCGGAGGATCGCAGTTCACGGACAGCCTCAGCTATTTAGTGAGGCCCTCTGCAACTCAGTGAGACCTGGTTTCAAAATAAAGAATAAAAAATAGGGCAGGGGGTATAGCTCAGATGTCGAATGCCCCTGGGTTCCATCCCTAAACCCGAAAAAAGAAAAAACAAAAAATCACAAAGTATGTGTTCTAAGTGTGCACTTGATGAAATTTCAGCAACTGAGCACTCGTATGTACTCACCACCTGACTCCGTTCACAAAACAGAGCATCTTCAGTGCCATCAGTCACTCCACGCTTCTGCCCAGCTGCCTGCGTCCTGTGTGGTCACCCCTTCCTTCCAATAGCACAGATTAATTTTGCCTGATTCTGCACTTAGTGTGAATAGAATCATACAGAAGTATATATAGCAGTTATGGTCTTATATACTTGTGTGTCTGGCTTCCTTTATTAACATTTTATTTGTGAGATTCATTTGCATTCTTGCATATAGTTTTAGATCATTTTTGTTATTGTTTACTGTTCAATTGTGTTATATAACAAAGTTGATTTTCTGACTGTATTGTTGATTGGGGAGGATTTCAGCTTAAAGTTGTTACAGTAGTGCTGCTGTGAACATCTTCATGCCTCTGTCTTGGGAAACATGTATGTGGTGCTTTTCCTTTGCTCCCACGAGTAGACCTGATCAACACTGTGTGTGCCTGACGTGTCAGTAGAAAAGGCCACATAGTCCTTGATCCACTTTTTTCTTTTAGATAATTTTGTTCTGAGAGGTAATATAAAGCATAAATCAAACTTTGTGTTTCTTCTAATACGTTCTTTAGGCATTCAGTAATAAGTAGTCAACCTTTAAAGTTATACTACAAGCTACCATCCAATTTTTAATTTCTAAGTTGAAAAAGACCTACTATATAAATTGAGTAAAATAACACCTAACACATAATGTTATACGAATGTCTTTTTTTTGTTTTTAGTTGTTTTGACACATCACATTCATTTAGCACTCGGCCCAGACTGTCATTTATTCTTCCCATCATCCTCTGCCACTCCCACATTCCTCTGACCACCTGAGCCATTCCCTGGTGGCCCTGCGGTAGCCCTCTGTTTACCTTGGCACAGAACTTATCACCAGTACTGTGATCGCATCTTAACTTACCTGCACACTTCTTAAATTGTCTTTTTTTTTCATGGCACTGGGGATGGAACCCAGGGGCATTCTACCTCTGAGCTATACTCCTAGCCCAATTTTTTATTCTTTATTTTGAAACAGGGTCTCACTGAGTTACAATGGGCCTCACTAAGTAGCTGAGGCTGTCCTCAAACTGTGATTCTCCTGTCTCAGCCTCCCAAATGCTGGGATTACAAGCATGTGACACCATGCCTGGCAGTTGTTTTTTCTTTCTTTGTTTATTTGTTTTTGTGGTACTGAAATGAAACCCAAGGCATTCTACCTCTGAGCTATACCCCCAACCCTGTTTTTTATTTCTTATTTTAAAACAAGGTCGTAGTGGTACATGTTTGTAATCCCAGCACTTGGGAGGCTGAGCAGGAGGATCGCATAGGTTCAAAGCCAACCTCAGCAGCTTAGTGAGACTCTCAGCAACTTACTTAGTGAGACCCTGTTTCCAAATAAAATATACTTACCTGGTCTGGAGGTATAGTATGGAGGTAGGAAGCCCCTGGGTTCCATCCCCAGTACCACAAAAAAACAAACAACAAAAAAAGTCTCGCTAAATTGCAGAGGGCCTCACTAAGTAGCTAAGGCTGTCAGCAAACCCATGATCCTCTTTTGTCAGCCTCCCAAGTGCTGGGATTACAAGAGTGTGCCACCATACCTGGCTTAAATTATAAATTTTGAGAAGGCAGAGTTTTCCATCAAGTTACACACACACACACACACACACACACACACACACACACACAATCTGGCACAGAGTTTGTGTTTAACAAGTTTTGACTAAAACAGTTGTTCAGTCCTCAAGAGCCAGCTGAAAGCTGGGCGTGGTGGCACACGCTTGTAATCCCAGTTTGTAATCCCAGCATTCGGGAGGCTGAGACCAGAGAATTGCAGTTCACAGACAACCTCAGCTACTTAGGCTCTTCACAACTCAGTGAGACCCTGTTTCAAAATAAAGAATAAAAAAAATAGGGCAGGGCATGTAGCTCAGAGGTAGAATACCCCTGAGTTCTACCCCAGTACTGGAAAAAAAAAAAAGCCAGCTCAGTTAAGTTCTAGTGCCAGCCAAGAACAACACGTCAGGGGTCTCTTCCTTATAGTGCCATGGGAGGGGTTAGGGAGCTGTGAGACAGGCTGATGTGACTGTGCTCTTTCTGCCACTCTCTTAGCTGGGAGGCTAGAGCAGTGCTCGACAGCCATCAGGCCTAGGAGAACTCAAAAAGTAAAATCCAAGTCTTTAAGAGAGTTAAGTTATAAAAACTGCTATTTTGCCGGGCATGGTGGTGCACGCTCATAATCCCAGTGCTTGTAATCCTACGGAGGCCGAGACAGAAGGATCACACAGGTTCGAAGCCAGCCTCCCCTACTTAGTGAGGCTAATCTTGGCTGGATTGATTATTTATTTATGTATTTACTTATTTATTTATGGGAATTGGACAGGGGCATTCTATCTCTGAGCTATACTACCAGCCCTATTTTATTCCTTATTTTGGAACAGGGTCTCATTAAGTTGTTTTTTTTTGTTTGTTTGTTTGTTTTTTTGTGGGTCTAGGGATGGAACCTAGAGGCATTTGACCTCCGAGCTATACCCCCTGCCCTATTTTTTATTCTTGATTTTGAAACCCGGTCTCACTGAGTTACAGAGGGCCTCCACTAAGTAGCTGAGGATGGCTGTGAGCTGCAGTCCTCGTCTCAGCCTCCCTAATGCTGGGATTACAAGCGTGCGCCACCACGCCCAGCTCTCACTAAGTTGTTCAGGGCCTCACTAAGTAGATGATGTGGTACCACCACACCCAGCCCTTGGACTTTATATTTTAAAGCAGAGACAGATGATAAGTAAACAAAATAACCTAGAAAATTGAGGTAAATTTAGAAAAGGAACATGATATGATAGAGTATAACAGAGTCAAAGATACTTTAGGGAAGAAAAAGGTACTTTAGACAGTGTGACCAAAGAAATTCTCTCTGAGGAGCCAGGCATGGTTGCACACACTTCTAATCCCATTACTTGAGAGGCTGAGACAGGAGGATTGCAGGTTCGTGGCCAGCCTCAGCTACTTGGTGAGGCCCTCTGCAACTTAGTGAGACCCTGTTTCAAAATAAAGAATAAAAGTAGGGCTGGGAGTGTAGCTCAGAGGTAGAGTGCCCCTGGGTTTAATCCCCAGAAATACACACACACACACACACACACACACACACACACACACACACACACACAATCTCTCTGTCTCTCTCTTTCTCTCCCAGGAAGCAGCATTTAAACTGGGGTGTTTATTGTACTGGTATTGGGAAGAGGGTTTAAAATGTATTAATGTGTCAATACTGGGAAAGATGTCCAATCTTGAAATATATCTTCTTTACTAAGAAAGCCAGGGTTAGCTAACATGTCCTTGCATTCCTAAGAACAATTTAACACATTTTGGGGGTAAAAGCCTGTGTCTGGAGACAGAGATGCCTCCCCCTCCGGCCATAAATCTGGGCCTGTGTTTGGAGACAGAGATGTCTCCCCCTTTAGGCCATAAATTCGGCTGGAGAGATAACAGAAGCAGAGCCGGGGTTGGAGATAAGGGGTAACATGATCTCCAAAATCAGAGGGACCTGCTGGACTTAGACAGGATAAAAACTCAGTAAACTGGAGTTCGTTGGCATTTTCGTTCGAATTGCCCCCCTGTGCCCTGCTCCGGCACAGGGCTGTAACTCTCTGTATTTCTATCTTTTTAATAAACTTCTTTAAATCTTCAGCAGCTGTCCAAGCGATGAATACTTATTCTTAGCTTAGGACAAGAATCCACGGTTTTTCTGTCTGTCTGTCTGTGTGGTGGTGGTGGTGGGGTTACTTTTCCACACACACAACACACACATTCCCCCCCCCAAACCTATCCCCTGCAACATTTATAAGTATCTCTTCTGTTGGGTAATCCCAATACTTGGGAGGGTGAAACAGGAGGATTGCAGGTTCATGGCCAGCCTTAGCAACTCTGAAGGAAAAATGTTGTTTATTAATGTATTCCCCTTGCCAGGCTTAGACCAAGTTTGTTTAGGCACATTGGTAAGAACCTGAATGAAGGGGTGGTGAGGAGGTAGCCCAGGACTAGCTGGTAGACATCTTCCATCACCAGGCACTGTCCTTAAAAAAAAGAAAGCGGTGCCCTCACTGTCTGCTTTTGGCAGTCTGCCACAAGACAGAAGTGGTGCCCACAGCATCCCGTGATCTAGAACCTTGCTAAGTACCTCTCCAGGGATCTGAAACAGCACCCTCAATTAAATGGTGTGTGCCCTGAGCACACCACACCATCTCTACATCCCTTTGCCAGGATTCTCTTGCCTCCTGGAGCGTTCCTACTAATCTTCCAAAGACCAGCCTAGTTTCCACTTTGTCCAAAACCATTCATCAGTAGCTCTGACTGGTTCCCAAGGAGATTTCCCATGTGTGCACTATACTGTTGATGTTGTACTTACGCTGATATCTTTACTTTGTATTCTGCATTTACACGGCTGACTTCAGAGCTGGGCGTGGCGGCACACGCTGGTAATCCCAGCATTCGGGAGGCTGAGACAGGAGGATCCAGGTTCAAAGACAGCCTCAGCCACTTAGTGAGGCCCTCTGCAACTCAGACCTTGCTTCAAGGTAAAGAATGAAAAATAGGGCTGGGGGTGTAGCTTGGAGGTAGAATCCCCCTGGATTCCATCCTCAGTACTGCAAACAAACATACATGGCTAACTTCTCTCCTAGACTCCAGGAATGTGTTTTTTGTTTGTTTGTTTGTTTGTTTGTTTGTTTGTTTTGCCACCTGCTTTGCCACCACAACACATGGTTTTTATTTTTTATTTATTTTATTTTTTTGGTGGTACTGGGGTTCCTGGAAACCCTTCTACCTGTGGCCTACACTCCCAGATGTGTTTTATATTTTTATTTGGAAACAGGGTCTCTTAAGCCAGCGAGGCTGGTTTCGAACCAGCGCGATCCTCCTGTCTCCGCCTCCCAAGCGTGGGGATTACAAGCGTGCGCCACCATGCCCGGCTTATTTTTTATTTTGAAACAGGGTCTCTCTAAGATCTTGTTCTGGCCTCAAACCTGCAGTCTTCCTGTTTCACCTTCCCAAGTACTACAGTGCTTAGCTCTTGATGAGGATTTAATATACACTCATGACTGGGTACTGTCATGTCTGCGTGTAATCCCAACTACTCAGGAGGCTGAAGCAGGGTACCACTTGAATATAGGAGTTTGAGGCTGGCCTGGGCAACATAGTGAGACCTTGTCTCCTAAAAAATTAAAAAATATATAAACACACATACACATATATACATGCATGTGTATATATACACCCAATTAAAAAATTTATATTTTTATTTTTGTAGTAGGGGATTGAACGCAGGGTCATTCTACCTCTGAGCTACACCCCCAGTGCTCTTTTTTATTCTTTTTAAATTTTTTTTAAATTTATTTATTTTGCAGAACTAGGGATGGAACCCAGGGACATCCTACCTCCAACCTACATCCCAATCCCTATCCCTATATTTTATTCTTTTTGTGTGTGTATGTGGGTTTGGGGATGGAACCCAGAGACATTTGACCTCTGAGCTACATCTCCCCAATTTTTTATTTTTTATTTTGAAACAGAGTCTCACTGAGTTGCAGAGGGCCTCACTAAGTAGCTGAGGTTGTCTGTGAACCGTGACCCTCCTATCTCAGCCTCCCAAATGCTGGGACTATAAGCACGCGCCACCATTCCCGGCTTATTCAAATATTTTGTGTGCGTGCGTGCGTGCGTGCGTGCGTGTGTGTGTGTGTGTGTGTGTTTGGGGTTGAACCCAAGGCCTCAGGCATGCAAGGCCAAGTGTTCTACCACTAGCTACATCCCCAGCCTCAATTTTTTTTTTTTTTTTTTTTTTTGTGGTGGTACTGGGGTGGAACTTAGGGGCTTTCTACCTCCAGGCTATACCCAGCCCTATTTTATATTTTATTTGGAAGCAGGGTCTCACTAAGTTGCTGAGAGCCTCACTAAAAAGCTGAGGCTGACTTCAAATCTGTGCGATCCTCCTGTCTCAGCCTCCCAAGAGTGGGGATTACAAGCGTGCGCTACCACCCCCGGCCTTGGCTTGTTCATTTTTAAGAAACTAAATATGACAAGTAAATGACTTATTGATTTCTGCTTTTTTTCTTTCTTTCTTTTTTTTTTTTTTTTTTTTGCAGTACTTGGGATGGAACCCAGGGACATTCTACCTCCAAGCTACACACCCAGCCCTATTTTTTATTCTTTTCTTTGAAATAGGGTCTCACTCAGTTGTAAAGGGCCTCAGTAAGTAGCTGGGGCTAACTGTGAACCGGAATCCTCCTATCTCAGCCTCCCAAATGCTGGGATCACAAGCGTGCACCACCACGCCCAGCTTGACTTGTTGATCTCATTGAGACATTTCACCAAAAAGTAGTGGGACCCTATGCTCCTGTGTCAACCTCCCAAGTACTGGGATTACAGGCATGTGTCACTATGCCCATCTCAATTTTATTTTATTTATTTGTTTAATTAATTAATTTATTTATTTATTTTTGTGGTTCTCAGGATGGAACCCAGGGGCATTGTACTTCCGAGCTACACCCACAGGTGTATTTATTTATTTATTTATTTAGCGGTACTGGGGATGAAACCCAGGAGCATTCTACCTCCTAGCTATACCCCTAGCCCTATTTTTTATTCTTTATTTTGAAACAGGGTCTCACTTAGCTGTAAAGGGCCTCAGTAAGTAGCTGAGGCTGTCTGCGAACCTGCGATGCTCCTATTTCAACCTCCCAAATGCTGGGATTATAAGCATGCACCACCACACCCGGCTAATCTCTCTATTTTTGAAACAGGGGCTTACTAAATTGTGGAAGGCCTCCCTAAGTAATTGAGGCTGTCTGTAAACTGCAGTCAGGTCTTAGTCTCCTGACTGCTGGGGTTACAAGCATGCGCCACCACACCAAATTTGTTTTTTTAATTGGGAAATAGGGTCTTGCTAAGTTTCTGAGGGCCTATCTAAGTTGTTGAAACCTGGCTTGAAAACTGCAATCCTCCTGTCTCAGCCTCTCTAATACTAGGATGTACAGGAAGGTGTCACAACACCTGACCTCAATTGAGCCATTTTGACGAAGGATTTTATCTGTAAAAAGCAGAGATGCCAAAGTTTGGAGTTTATATTTATACTTTGCCATCATAAGTAGTGAGGGCAGTTAATTTTTGATTAGTGTGTAGTTTTTGTTAAAAGGTACTTGAAGTTAAGTTTGAAGATAAGCTTTGCCTTCATGAAACAAAATATTTGTGGACGCTTTTGTTGTTTTTGGTGTTGTTCTAGAGAACTTTTGTGAGCATCGTAGTTAACATCTTAGGATTTCAAGCTGATAGTTGTCTCTCTTTTTCTAGTTCTACTTGTCCAGTTCTGAAAAGGAACGTTATGAAAAAGAATTTAGCCAAGAAAGGCAACAGCAGATTCTGAGAAGAGCAGCGAGGGACTTGCCCATCTATACTACCACAGCTTCGAGAAGTAAGAGAGAGTGTGTGTGCTTCCCTTCCAAGAGATTGCAGCCCTATTTATTTCCTTCAAGATACGTTTGCATGCTTTGCTATTGAGTAGATATTTAGTGGTCACCTCACAAAGCACCTGCACAAACGGGTTTCTTGTCTTCTCCTTCTCACATGGTATCTTAGATGTATATGAACATATATCAATATAGTTTTCTTACGGGGCTCATTTGAGCATAAATGTCTTTTCCCTTCCTTTTTTTTTTCTTTTCCTTTTTTGCAGTATTGGGGATTGAACCTAGGGTATTCTACTTCCAAGCTATACTTCCAGCCCTTATTTTTATGTTTTTATTCTTTATTTTGAAAGAGGATCTCACTAAGTTTCAGAGGGCCTCCCACAATCTCCTGTCTCGGCCTCCCAAGTACTGGGATTACAAGTGTGTACCACCACACCCAGGTCCCTTCCCGATCCTTATCCCCAACTCAACATTTCTGGCTAAAAATATAAATTGTTATTCTTAGTAAACCACCATTTAGAAATTTTGCATTGATTTGAACTATTGTCTATCATCACTGAGTAATAAAAATAGCAAGAGTTTGCTAAGAATGGGGAAAAGTAAAAGTCATGAGGAAGAAGGAACTTGTTCAAGGTTCTAAAGGTGACATTCCAGATCAAGCTGTGCACCACTGTTCTCTTACACTTGCTACTCACAGCAGCTTTTGTCACATTTAGGCTGATGATCAGGAGGAGTCTCTGAAGTGGCCAAGCTGGTCATTTAAATTATGTTACACGCTTTGGGCCAGGCATGGTGGCACATGCTTGTAATTCCAGCATTTGGGAGGCGGAGACTGGAGAACTGCAGTTCATGTACAGCCTCGGCTGCTTAGCGAGGCCCTTCACAACTCAGTGAGACCCTGTTTCAAAAAAATAAAAGACTGAAAAATAGGGCTGGGAGTATAGCTCAGAGGTAGAATGCCCCTGGGTCCATCCCCAGTACCTAAAAAACAAAAAAAAAATATGTTACACACTTTGCATGTGTGTGTGTGTGTGTGTGTGTGTGTGTGTGTGTGTGTGTGTGTTGTACTATACTGTGGATTGAATCCAGGGGAATCTACCTCTGAGATATACCCCAGCCCTATTTGTTTTGTTTTGGTGTCTCATTAAGTCACGGCATGCCTTGCTAGGTTGCTGAGGCTGGCCTTGAATCTGCTATCCTCCTTTCCTGGCCTCCTCAGTCGTTCACAACAACCCTACCACTGTTTGCGTTTTGCAGATAGGAAGCTTAAGGCACTCTTGAGGGACAGCTAGTTGCCGTGCACAATTGGCCCTGAGGTGCTGTGACATTGAACAAAGGGGGCTTACACAGCACCACTTACTGACAGAGTTGACTGACAGAGTATGGTTCTGGACAGCAACAGGACCCAGTGGACCCTGCAGTTTGGACCAGAAAGAGAGGTGTATGTCTTGGTTTAGATCAAAGTAACTTCACCCACACTGGAACCTTGTTTATCTTAAGCTAACTTCGAGAGTCAGGCACCTTCCAGCACCAGGGCCCATTGTAAAGTTCCACCTACCATGAATGGTTTTCTCTGTGTATGGTTTGTTGGGACACTTCCAGAAACTCCAGCGAGGGTTACCATAGAACAGTCATGGTATCTATGACTCAGGACAGCTGCAGTCTTGTTGACTGAACCTGTTAACAGAGAGGTTTAGTAATTTGCTCGAGGTCATACAGGCAGAGTATGAAAACAGGGATTTAAATCAAGGTGCTCTGGCCTGGTCGGGTGGCGCACACCTGTGATCTTTGTACTTGTGAGTCTGAGACGAGTATTGCTGGTTCACAGCTAGCCTCAGCAATTTATCAAGGCACACAAAACTTCATGAGAGCCTATTTCAAAGTAAAAAATAAAATAGGGCGGGGAATATAGCTCAGAGGTAGATAGCACCCTGGGTACAGTCCCTAGTACCACAAAACAAATAACAGCTGGGGAGCAGTACAGAAAGGATGGAAACAAGGCACCCTTGTGAAGCTGAAAAATAGAATACAGAAGCTGCAGAAGGAAGGAGGGTCAGCAGGCTTTGCTGTGTTCTGAATAGTAACAGTATGTCCACATGGTTTAAAGCAGTACAAAGGAAGTTCAGTGCAGACTCCCTTCCTGTATTCTAGCCCCAGGCCCCTCCAGGAAAACAGCTCCATCCCTTGTCCTCATCTCTAGCATCTGAAAGCCTGGCTTTTGGACACATCGGATCTACAGGAAAAAGAAAGAAGGCAACTCCTGTGGAGTTTTTGATTGGATGCAGCATAAAACAGGATTCAGCAGCACGTATTCTTTTGGGGTTAGGAGAGGGTGTGAATCTGCTCAGAGACTTTGGCCACCTCGCTCTGCTGCGTCCTGTATCTAAAACACACACTCACAAGGCTCTCCTCCCAGAGGGGGGAGTGCTGCACGTGGTTCACTCCATTACAGGAAAACCATTGCAATGAGTAAGTGAAGGTTTGTATCAGTTGCTGTTTACTTTTACCAGACTTGTTCTACTGTGAAAAATAGGTGATCTTGGCTGGGCGTGGTGGCCCACGCTTGTAATCCCCGCGCTTGGGAGGCGGAGACAGGAGGATCCCACAGGTTCGAAGCCAGCCTTGCTGGCTTAAGAGACCCTGTTTCCAAATTAAATTAAAAAAAAAAAAGGTAATCTTGCTATGAGCAGGATGTTATTTATTTATTTGTTTGTTTGTTTGTTTATTTATTTTGGTGGTGCTGGGAGTGGAACCCAGGGGCTTTTCTATTCCAGGCTATACTCCCAGACCTTTTTTGTTATACTTTATTTGGAAACAGGGTCTCCCTAAGTTGCTGAGAGCCTCACTCAGTAGCTGAGGCTGGTTTCGAACCTGTGCGATCCTCCTATCTCAGCCTCCCAAGCGCTGGGATTACAAGCATGTGCCACCACGCCCAGCTTGAGCAGGATGTTTTAAAAAGTATGTGTGTCCCAAGTTTTGCATGTAATCTCAGGGATTCATAATTCTCTGAAAATATGGGCCTTGAATTAAAAATATCTAGCACAGTATGGTAGTGGTACATTTGTAATCCCAGTACTTAGGAGACTGAGATAGGAGAATCACAGGTTCAAGGACAGCCTCAGCAAGTAGTGAGCTGATTACCTTATGGAGACCATTTCAAAATAAAAATAAAATAGGCCTGGGGGTGTAGCTTGGCATTAGAATGCCCCTGAGTTCAATCCCTAGAAATATAAATAAATAAATAAATAATAAATAAATAAATAAACCAACCCTAATATAGCAGGGCGTAGTGGCTCACACCTATAATTCCAGTACTTAAAAGACAGAGAAAAGAGGATCACAGGTTGAGGCCAGCCTTAGCAACTTAGTCAAACTTGTTAAAAAGAACTGTGAGAGGATGCCCCTGGGTTTTAGCCCTCAGCAGCGAGTGAATGAATGAATGAGTGAATGAATGCTAGTGTGAATAATGTGTGGGTCTGCCTTGTTCTCTGTTCCCTGCTCCTCATAATGTGGGTCACATGTGAACTCTACGTGGGCATTGAGTGAATAAAGAGCAGCGCCCTGCTCTCTCAGGTCCTGCTGTCCCTCCCTGGTGTCACTACTCCTCTGGTCACCCAGGGACAAGAAGCGCTGCCCGTCTCTGAGCATTACCTCTCTTCAGTCGCTCCTCCGTGGCCAGGCTGTGTGTTGCAGGTCTGTGCGCCTCACTGCCGCCCCAGGGCTGGCTAGCTGGGTACCCCGCCCCCCGCAGTGGAGTGCAGGACAGGAAGGGGTGGGACAGGAGCTCCAGCCTGCTCCTCCTTGCTCGGCCTCCCTTCCTGTTTGCCCTGTGACCTCAGCAGGAGCCACACCTCTTGAGCCTCATGTCTTTTCCTTAGGAGGACGGGATATAAATGTGTTTTGTGTGGAAAATCCTTGGTAGTCATGGAGTATTTCTCTGTATGTATCCATAAGCATAAAATACTTAGCCATTTTCATAAATCAAATTGTAATCCTAGTGTTTGGGAGGCTCAGATAGGATGGCAGGTTCACAGCCAGCCTAAGCAAAGTTGTGAGACCCTCCGTAACTTAGTGAGACCCTGTTTCAAAATAAAGAATAAAAAAATAGGTCTGGGAGACTTGCTGGGAGGAAGAATGCTCCCTAGGTTCCATTCTCATATCAAAAAACAACAACCAGGTATGATGGCACATGCTTGTAACCCCAGTACTTGGGAGGCTGAGGCAGAAGGATTGCAGGCTCACAGCCAGCCATAGCTACTTAGGCCCTCTGCAGCTTAGTGAGACTCTGTTTCAAAATAAAGGATAAAAGACCAGGCTGGGGGTGTAGCTTGGAGGTAGAATACCCCTGGGTTCGATTCCCAGCACCACACACACAAAAAAAATCAAATTATTCCTGTGTTATATGAACAATAATGCTATAATGGACATCTCTGTTCTTCACTGTTTGAAAAGGTCAAGCACTCTCCTGCCTGAGAGTCTCGGATTAGAATTTTCTCCCCAGATAATGACATGCCTTACTACGTTGTTGCAATTTCAGTTTTCTCATGTTTTTAAAATTATAGAAGTCAAGCCAGGTGTGGTGGCACACGCTTATAATCCCAGCATTTGAGAGGCCGACACAGGAGGATCATGGTTCGTGGCCAGCCTTAGCTACTTAGTGAGGACCTTTGCAGCTCAATGAGACCCTGTTTCAAAAAATAAAGAATAAAAAATAAGACTGGGGGTGTAGCTTGGAAGTAGAATGCCCCTGTGTTCCATCCCCAGTACAAAAAAAAGAAAAAATTACAGAAGCGAGGTATTGTGGTAGCTGCTTGAAATGCCAGTTCTTAGGAGGCTGAGACAGGAGGATCTCAGGTTCACAGCCAACCTCCTCTTCTTAGTGATGCCCTCCACAAATTAGTGAGGCCACGTTTCAAAATAAAGAATACAAAATGGAGCTGGGTGTGGTGGTGCACGCTTGTAATCCCAGCATTCAGGAGGTTGAGACCAGAGGATTGTGATTCGCGGACAGCCTCAGATACTTAGTGAAGCCCTCTACAACTTAGTCAGACCCTGTTTCAAAATAAAGAATAAAAGATAGGGCAGGAGGTGTAGCTCGGTCAAATGCCTCTGGATTCCATCCCCAGACAAAAACAAAATGGGAGCACATGGTGGTGCACACCTGTGATCCCAAAGCTTGGGAGGTGGAGACAGAGGCATCATAGGTTAGAATCCAACCTCCGCAACTAAGCAAGGTTTTAACAACTTAACCAGATCCTGTTTCCAAATAAAAACGAAAATCGGGCTGGTGATATAACCTGGAGGTAGAAGGTTCCTGGGTTCCATCCTCAGTACCCCCAAAACAAAACAAAAAAAGCCCCAAATCCTGTAAAATGCCTCAAAGATAAGTTTTTACATTTTACCATAGACATTGTGATATAATATAAAAAACACTAAGCCAGGCGTGGTGGCATGTTTGTAATCCCAGCATTTGGGAGGCTGAGACAGGAGGATCATGGTTTGAGGACAGCCTCAGCTGCTTAGTGAGGCTCTTTGCAATTTAGTGAGACACTGTTTCAAAATAAAGGATAAAAAATTGGGCTGGGGGTAGAACTTGGAGGTAGAATGCCCCTGAATTCCATCCCCAGTACTACAAAAATAAAAAATAAAAAAATAAAGAACATTAGATTTAGAATTTATGTAATCTGAATTCTGCCCTAGTTCTACTATTTACCTTGGTGTCTAACTTGGTACGAGTTATTTATTTTTTTATTTTTTTAATTTATTTATTTTTTTGGTGGTACTGGGGTTCCTGGAAGCCCTTCTACCTTCGGGCTACACTCCCAGACCTATTTTTACATTTTTTTTTAAATTTTATTTTGGAAACAGGGTCTCCTAAGCCAGGACACTCAACCGGTTCGAACCGGTGCGATCCTCCTGTTTCTGCCTCCCAAGCGCAGGGATTACAAGCGTGCGCCACCACGCCCGGCCGAGTTATTTATTTTTATATTTCTAAATTTATTAATATATAAATAAATTGAGCCACCATGCCCAGCTCAAGTTATTTACTTTAGTCCTACTTTATTTAATTTGAAAACTGCTGGGATAATACATTTCTCGGGTTCTCTTCTTTCAACATTGTGATTTGAAATGTTCTCAAGGATATTTTGGCTTTCTTTTTTTTTTTTTTGTGGTACTGGCGTTGAAACCCAGGGGTCTTCTACCTCTGGGCTACACTCTCATACCTGTTTTTTATATGTATTTTATGTGGAAACAGGGCCTCACTAAGTTGCTGAGGCTGGCTTCGATCCTGTCTGATCCTCCTGTCTCAGCCTCCAGTGAATGTACTGGGCTTATAAGTGTGCACCACCACGCCCAGCTTGGTTTTCTTTTAAAGTGATGAGTTGTCGATTTCCCACAACCATTTATGCAGTGTAACAGGTTTATGTCATATTAGTTAACTGGGTGCATCCTTCAGCATCTGCTTTTACTACTGTGCAGCCGTCAGATACTGTGAGAAGTGCCAGTTGATCAAGCCCGACCGCACACATCACTGCTCGGCGTGCGACACGTAAGTGCTACCTGTTCCCTCTCATTCAAACCTAGTGCTGGATGTTGGTGACAGGAGGAGGGAAGGGGAAAGGACATCTTTCATGCTTCATGCTTGGCAAGAATATTTCATCCTCTACCATTACTGTGCATAAAGAGCTCCCCCACCCCCGTGGTACTGGGGATGGACCCTAGGTTCTAGCTGCTCCTAGTCCTATTTTATTCCTTTTTTTTTTTTTTTTTTTTTTTGGTGGTACTGGGGATGGTTCCTTCTTCTCGGGCTACACTCCCCCTAGACCTATTTTATATTTTTATTTGGAAACAGGGTCTCTTAAGCCAGTGAGGCTGGCTTCGAACCTGCGCGATCCTCCTGTCCCTGCCTCCCAAGCGCTGGGATTATAAGCATGCACCACCATGCCCAGTTTTTATTCCTTATTTTGATAACTTATTTTGAAACAGGGTCTCATTAAATTGAAGAGGGCCTCACAAATTGCTGAGGCTGGCATGAACCTGTGATCTTCCCGGTCTCAGCCTCCCAAGTATTAGGATTACAAGCATGTACCACTATGCCTGGCTATGAGACCCTGTTTCAAAATAAAAAATAAAATAGAGCTGGATATATAGCTTAGAGGTAGAATGGCCCTAAATTCAATCTCTAGTATTGCAAAAACAACAAATATTTATATAAACTAGAGTGTACCTCAAAGTGATTTTTGGGGGGACAAGACTGGGGATTGAACCCAGGAACATTATTCCTTGCAGCTACACTCCCAACCTTATTTTTTATTTTGAAACAGGGTCTTACTAAGTTGCAGAGGGTCTCACTAAGTAGCTGGTGAACTAAGTAGCTGAGAACCTGGGATCCTGGGATTACAAGCATAGGCCACCATCCCAGACTTTGAAATGATCTTTGATAAATTCTACCTGATAGAATTTTCTTTTTTTAACTATGTTTTCTATGCTTGTGCTTCATGTAGTGCTGATGAGGAAATACTAATAACCCTCTTAAGAAAGAGAACTTCAGCCGGGCGTGGTGGTGCACGCTTGTAATCCCCGCTCTTGGGAGGCGGAGACAGGAGGATTGCACTGGTTCGGAGCCAGCCTTGCTGGTTTAAGAGACCCTGTTTCCAAATAAAAAATATTAAAAAAATAGGTCTAGGAGTATAGCCCAGAGGTAGAAGGGCTTCAAAAAAAAAAAAAAAAAAAAAGGAAAGAGAACTTCATTTCCTGGATTAGGATTATGCTGATAGTTTTCTTTATTGATATTGATATTAATAATCCCAGAGCTCTAGAGGCTGAGACAGGAGGATCACACAGGTTTGAAGCCAGCCTCGCCTACTTAGTGAGGCTCTCAGCAACTTAATGAAACCCTGTTTCCAAATAAAGTATAGAACAGTTCTAGGAGTGTAGACTGGAGGTAGAAAAGCCCCTGGGTTCCACCCCCAGTACCACAAAAATAAATAAATGAAGCCTAATAAAACATTGAAGTAACTTTATAATTGTTTTCAGTTACCATCTGTAGAATTTGTGTGTGTGTGGCACTGGAACCCAGGGTCATTCTACCTCCAAGCTACAACCTCAGCCCTATTTTTTTTTTTCTTCTTTACTATGAAACGGTCTCACTGACTGAGGCTGTCCTCAAACCACAACCCTCCTGTCTCAGCCTCCCAAATGCTGGGATTATAAGCATGTGCCATCATGCCCGGCTCTTCTAAGGTTTAATTTTTATGATGTGTATATGTTTAAAAACAGGGCATGATAGCACATGCTTGTAATCCCCGTGCTTGGGAGTTGGAGACGGGAGGATCACGCGCAGGTTCGAAGCCAGCCGCACTGGCTTAAGAGGCCCTGTTTCCAAATTTATTTATTTATTTATTTATTTATTTAATTAATTAAATTTTTTGTGGGTCTGTGGATGGAACCCAGGGGCATTTGACCTCCAAACTACACCCCCTGCCCTATTTTTATTCTTTATTTTGAAACAGGGTCTCACTGAGTTGCGGAGGGCCTCACTAAGTAGCTGAGGCTGTCCGCGAACCATGATCCTCAGGTCTCAGCCTCCTGAATGCTAGGATTACAAGCCTGCCCCACCATGCCCGGCTTTGTTTCCAAATTAAAAAAATATATAAAAAATAGGTCTGGGAGTGTAGACCGGAGGTAGAAGGGTTTCCAGGAACCCCGGTACTACCAAAAAATAAAACAAAAAAAAACACAGGAGCCAGGTATGGTTTCAAAATGAATAAAAAATAGGGCTGGGGGTGTAGCTTGGAGGTAGAATGCCCCTGGTTTCCATGTCCAGTACTGCCAAAAAACACATAAAAATAAAACAATGTAGGAGCTTGGTGTGGTGGTACATGCCCGTAATGCTAGTATTTAGGAGACTAAGACAGGAGAATTGCATGTTCAAGGACAGCCTCAGTAAGTATTGACACTCATCAACCTAGGGAGACCCTGTTTCAAAATAAAAAATATAAAGGATTGGGGTGTGGCTTTGAAATAGAATACTCCTGGGTTCAATCCCCAGTACCACAAATAATAACATAGAGGCTGGGTATAGTGGTATGTGAAAAAATGACTAATCTCTAAACTCATATGTTTTGTTATTTTCTGAAGTTTTATTTTTATGACCTGTACATGTTTAAAACAGCATAAGAGCTGGGTGTAATGGTTTGCCCCTGTGTCACAATATTTGAGAGTCTGAGACAGAAGGACTTTAGGTTTGAGACCAGCTTCGACAATTTAGGGAGACTCAGCTGAGGGTGTAGCTTAGAGGTAGAATGCTCTGAGTCAAGTCCCAGTACCACGAGAAATACAACAGCCTAGGAATCATCCACATCTTGTTTTCATTTATCTTCTTCTGCTAATGTTTAATCAGGGTGTTTGTAACGTAACAAGTGTTGTCCTTAGATCTGAATATTAAAATATCATTTGCTGTGAAGTGATACAACTGGACATTCTCAGCTGATTTTGTAGTGTAAAGACTTAGGACTGTACCTAGGAAAGTACTTTGAACACACAAGAATTATCTCTACCCTAATGTTTCTGCATTGGATCTCTAAGATGTGACTTTAAGTCAAATAAAAGAAATTATGAGAAATTAGGGGATTTTTCTGAATAATTTTTTGTGTTTGTTTTTTAGATGTATTCTTAAGATGGATCATCACTGTCCTTGGTATGTATAAAGAAATCAAGAAAATAGCACGAGGGGGAGGAGAGTTGGGAAGGAAAGAAT
This sequence comes from Muscardinus avellanarius, assembly GCF_963383645.1. NCBI lineage: Eukaryota > Metazoa > Chordata > Mammalia > Rodentia > Gliridae > Muscardinus > Muscardinus avellanarius. The sequence continues at coordinate 120,384,677 of NC_137787.1, read as the reverse complement.
TTAGAGTGATATAATCCCGTGTTCCTAACATGAGGGGTGGTGTGTCCTGGGGCTAAACCCTGGGTCTCTACATACCAAACATGTGCTTCAGCACTGAGGTATACCTAGCTCCAGTATTCCTACATTCTGAAGGTCAGCTTAATTACTCCTCGGTATTAACATTGATCTATTTATAAAAATATATATTTATATTAAATATTTTCCTTTAAAAATAACTTCTGGCCAGGCATGGTGGCACATACTTGTAATTCCAGTGCATGAGAGACATTTGACCAGAGGATTGCAGGTTTGCGGCCAGCCACAGCTACTGAGGCCCTGCGCAACTTAGTGAGACCCTGTTTCAAGAATAAAATAGGGTTGGGAGCGTAGCTCAGAGGTAGAATGCCCCTGGGTTCAGTCTCTAGTGCCACACACATACACACACACACACACACACACACACACACACACACTTCTGGTGGGTATGGTGATGAAGGCCAACCTTTGCTATTTAAGGAGACTCTGAACAACTTGGTAAGACTTTGTTTGTTTTGTGGTACTGGGAATTAAACCTGAGGCATTTTACCTCTAAGCTACACCCCAGCCTATTTTTTATTCTTTATTTTGAAGTAGGGTCTCACCAAGTTGTAGAAGGTCTCATAGGTAGTTGAGGCTGGCCACAAACCTGCAGTCTTGCTGTGTCAGCCTCCCAAGTACTGGGATTACAAGTGTGGGCCATCATGCCTGCGTGAGACTCTGTTTTAAAATAAAAATAAAGCCGGGCATGGTGGCGCACGCTTGTAATTCCAGAATTTGAGAGGCTGAGACTGGAGGATCGCGGTTTGCGGACAGCCTCAGCTACTTAGGGAGGCCCTCTACAACTTAGACCCAGTTTCAAAATAAAAATAGGGCAGAGGGTGTAGCTCGGAGGTTGAATGCCCCTGGGTTCCATTCCCAGACCGGCAAAGAAAAAGAAAAAAAAAAAAAGAATTAACATTGGAATTACCAATTTCTTTTAGAATTTATTAAAAACATATTGGGGCTGGAATGTAGCTCAGTGGCAAAGTGTCTGCTTTGCAGGTGTGGCCTCGATCCCTGGTTTCAAAAAGACAAAAAAAATAAGCCCTTTAAAAACATATATTGAGAGTGAAGATACTGCTTCCCACTTCCCAGTCATAATGATTAGTTTTCTGATTTATCTTTTACTACAAAAACACATTACATAACAGTTGCCATCTTAGCCATTTTAGTTGCTTTTTTTTTCCTTTTTTTTTTTTTTTTTTTTTTGGTGGTACTGGGGTGGAACCCAGGCACTTTTCTACCTCCGGGCTATACTCCCAGACCTATTTTATACTTTTATTTGGAAACAGGGTCTCACTAAGCTGCTGAGAGCCTCACTAAGTAGCCGAGGCTGGCTTTGAACCTGCGCGATCCTCCTGTCTCCAATCCCAAGTGCTGGGATTACAAGCGTGAGCCACCACACCTGGCTGGTTGGTAGCATTTTTAAAAAATTAATTTATTTTTTATGGTACTGGGAATTGAAGCTACCTCAGAGCTATAGCCTCAGCCCTATTTTATTTTTATTTTGAAACAGTGTCTTGCTATGTTGATGAGAGTCTCACCACTTACAGAGGCTATCCTTGAACCTGTGATCCTCTTATCTCAGCCTCTCAAGTACTGGTATTACATACAGCTTTGGTAGCCTGCTTCCTGGTTTTTTTTTTGGGGGGGGAGGAGATTGAACCCAGGGGCATTCTACACCCTCAGACCTATTTAATTTTTTGTTTTGAAACAGGGTCTCACTAAATTGCTGACGCTGGCTGCAAACCAGCAATCCTCCTTTCTCAGCCTCCCAAATCCTGGGATTACAGACGTACCACCAGGCCTGGCTTTCGTAGTCTTTATACTTACGCTGTTGCACAATCTCCAGAACTTTGATATCATAGAAAACTTCAACTCTGTGCTCACCAATCACCCCTATGTCCCTCCCGCCTTGGCCACTATCATTCTAGAATGTTTCTCTTCCTGTGACTTTGTGGTTATCTTGTTTTTACATTGTGATTTCTTTACTCTTCCAGGGTGAATAACTGTGTGGGATTCTCGAATTACAAGTTCTTCATGCTGTTTCTGTTGTATTCTCTGTTATATTGCCTTTTTGTGGCTGCCACAGTTTTAGAATACTTTATAAAGTTTTGGACGGTAAGTCTTTTTTCTATCTTAAAACATGACTTTTTAAGGGGCTGCATTCTTTATGACAAGTAGATATCCTTTATTTTAATTTTCTAATTAGAATTGATAGTGGTTCAGAGGACAGAGTATAATTTACTTTCCTCTTTTTTTCTCAGTACTGGGGATGGAACCCAGGGGCATTCTACCTCTGAGCTACACCCCAGCCCTATTTTTTATTCTTTATTTTGAAACACAGTCTCACTGAGTTACAAAGGGCCTCACTATGTAGCTGAAGCTGTCCATGAACCACGATCCCCCATCTCAGCCTCCCAAATGCTGGGATTACAAGTGTGCACCACCACGCTCAGCTTATAATTTACTTTCACACATTTATTCCTAAGCACCAAATGTAGTGCTTTTCTTTCTTTCCTTTTTTTTTTTTTTTTTTTTTTTTTTGTGGTACTGGGGATTGAACCCAGAGCATTTTACCTCCAAGGTATACCCCAGCCTTATTTTATTTAATTTTATTTTGAAATAGGGCCTCTCTGGATTGATGAGAATCTCACTACTTGCTGAGGTTATCCTCAAACCTGCGATCTGTCTGTCTCAGCCTTTCATGTACTGGGAAATATTGGGATTACAAGTGTGTGCCACCATGTCCAGTGATATAGTGGCTCTCTTAGTAATCCAATTTATATTCAACCACACTCTAATAAAAGACATACCAGTTTTTACTGTTGTTTTGTTTTTCTTCTTTAGGCTTTTGTTTTTGTTTTTGTTTGGTACTAGGGATTGAACCCAGGGGCATTCTACCTCCAAAATTATACCCAAAGCCCTTTTTTTTTAAATTTAGAAACAGGGTCTCATTGAGTTTCTGAGGGTCTTCTAAATTGCTGAGGCTGATTCTGAACCTGGGATCCTCCTGTTTCAACCTCCCAAGTACTGACATGTAGGACTGATATATTAGTTATAAGGAAGTAATTGCTTTTCTTTGATTTGATGAGGCCTACTGCACTTTTCTGATAAAAGTGATGTCCTCCTCCCCAGATATCCACTAATCTTTCCTGTTTGGGTCTTTATGCATTTTGAAAAACTGGCAAGCCGGGTGTGGTGGCACATGCTTGTAATCCCAATACTTGGGAGGCTGAGACAGGAGGATCACACAGGTTCAGAATCAGCCTCAGCTAATTAGTGAGGCTCTCAGCAACTTAGTGAGACCCTGTTTCCAAACAAAATATAAAGTAGGTCTGGGAGTGTAGCCCAGAGGTAGAAGGCCTCTGGGTTCCATCCTAGTACTACAAGAAAGAAAAAGAAACAAAGAAAGAAACAAAGAAAGAAAGAAAGAGGGAGGGGGAGGGAGGGAAAAAAGGCAAATGATTGTCTTCTGTATAGCATTTACTAAAAATAGAAATTCTGAGATTTATAATACTAATGGGATCCAGAAATCTGATGGAAACAAGGAATATAGTGACCAAACATTAGTGTTTTTGAGAACACAATTTCCTATGTAGTATCAGGCTTAAGGGAGCATGGGGAGAAGTGGTGGTGTTTCCAGTATTCTGAAGTGAAAGTTGCTGAAGAAAAAAACTTTACAAATTCTCTTTCCCACCATATCAGCTACATCTACTCGTTACTTGCTATTTTAAAAATTAGAGAGTGAGCCGGGCGTGGTGGCGCAGGCTTGTAATCCCAGCATTTGGGAGGCTGAGACCTGAGGAGCGTGGTTCGCCGACTCAGCTATGTAGTGAGGCCCTCCGCAACTCAGTGAGACCTGCTTCAAAATAAAGAATAAAAAATTGGGCAGGATGTGTAGTTTGGTCAAATTCCTCTGGGTTCCATCCCCAGACCCGCAAAAAACAAACAAACAAAAAAAATAGAGAGTGAATTTTCCTTGTGTGTATATTAAACAGACTTGGACAAACATTGATAAAGTTGATTACATCCAAGAATCTTTAGTTTTTGAAACTTGGCTATTGGTCTCTCTAGTTCTTTTTTATGTAAATAGTGAAATTTGAAATACTATAAACAAACTGGGCATGGTGGCGCATGCTTGTAATCCCCGCATTTGGGAGGCTGACACAGGAGCATATCATGGTTTGCAGACGGCCTCAGCTACTTAGTGAGGCCCTCCGCAACATTTCAAATTAAAGAATTAAAAATCAGGTTGGGTTATAGCTTGAGGTAGAGTGCCTCTGGTTTTTATCCCCAGTACCTAAAATAAATAAATACATAGTTTTTAGCATTTCATTTTATTTATTTATTTATTTATTTATTTATTTATTTATTTATTTATTTATTTTTGTGGTGCTGGGAATTGAACATAGGGGCATCTACCTCTGAGATATACCCCCAGCCCTATTTTTTATTCTTTTTTTTTTTTTGGTGGTACCAGGGCTGGAACCCAGAGGCTTTCTACCTCCGGGCTATACTCTCAGACCTATTTTTTTTGTACTTTATTTGGAAACAGGGTCTCACTAGGTTGCTGAGAGCCTCACTAAGTAGCTGAGGCTGGCTTCAAACTTGCATGATCCTCCTGTCTCAGCCTCCCAAGCGCAGGGATTACAAGCGTGCGCCACCACGCCCGGCTTTTTTATTCTTTATTTTGGAAAAGGGTTTCACCAAGTTTCGGAGGACCTCACTAAGTATCTGAAGCTATACGAGAGCGTGTATCTTCCTGTCTCAACCTCTCAAGTGCTGGGATTACAAGCGTGCTCCACCACCCCCAGCTTCCATGTTAATTTATAGAATTCATTTTCCTTATTGAGAGCAGTAACGCATTAGCTTTGGGGAGCAAACTTTTGCAGGTTCTTAACTGATCTAAAATGGAAGCCCTGAGACACTTGTGCATTTATGTCAATCTCTTGTGTTTTTGTTTTGTTTTGTTTTGTGGTAGTGGGGATGGAACAAACCCAGGGGCATTGTACCTCCGAGTGACACCCCAGCCCTGTTTTTTATTCTTTATTTTGAAACAGGGTCTCACTGAGTTGCAAAGGGCCTCACTAAGTAGCTGAGGCTGGCCACTAACTGTGATCCTCCTGTCTCAGCCTCCCAAATGCTGGGATTACAAGCATGTGCCACCACACCCAGCTGCTTTTTTTTTTTTTTTTGAGAATACAAATACTAGCACTTTATTTAAAAAACAAACAAACAAACAAACACAAGCTGGGGTGTGGTGGCTAACACTTGTACTTCCAGCATTTGGGGGACTGAGACAGGAGGATCACAGTTCGTGGATAGCCTCAGCTACTCAGTGAGACCCTCTTTCAAGACAAAGACTAAAAAGGAAAAGAAAGGGAAGGAAGGAAGGAAGGAAGGAAGGAAGGAAGGAAGGGGAAGAAAAATAAATAAAGAAAGAAAGAAAGAAAGAAAGAAAGAAAGAAAGAAAGAAAGAAAGAAAGAAAGAAAGAAAGAAAGAAATGGGGCTGGGGTGTCACTCAGAGGTACGATGCCCCTGGGTTCCATCCCAAGTACTGCAAAAAATAAAAATAAAAATAAAAAACAAAGGAGCCGGGCGTGGTGGCGCACGGTTGTAATCCCCGCGCTTGGGAGGCTGAGACAGGAGGATCACATGGGTTTGAAGCCAGCCTCAGCTACTTAGTGAGGCTCTCAGAAACTTAGTGAGACCCTGTTTCAAAAAAAAAAAAAAAAAAAGGTCTGGGAGTATAGCCCAGAGGTAGAAAGCCTCTGGGTTCCACCCCCAGTACCATTAAAAAAAAAAAAGCAAAGGATTGAAGACAAAATATTTTATAGACAGAGACTATTTAAACTGTAATATATATTATATAGGAATGCATGGTGCACACTTATAATCCCAGCATTTGGGAGGCTGAGACAGGAGGATCGCAGTTCGAGGACAGCCTCAGCTACTTAGTGAGGCCTTCTGCAACTCAATGAGATCCTGTTTCAAAATAAAGAATAAAAATAGAGCTGGGGGTATAACTCGGAGGTAGAATGCCCCTGTGTTCCATTCCCCAATTCTTCAAGAAACAAAGAAAAGAAAAAAGAACAAGGAAGCTGTTTATGAAAATATGAAATGATCCTTGACATTATTTTATGAATTGAAAAAGGCACAAGAAATACAAGTGATCCAGTGAATTGTGTTTGCCATGTAGAATAGTAATCAAATCAAAATAAATAATAGTTTGAACTTTTTTTGGTGGTACTGGGGATTGAACCCAGAGGCACTCTACCTCCAAGCTACACTCCCAGCCTGATTTTTTATTCTTTATTTTAAAACAGGATCTCACTAAGTTGCACAGAGCCTCACTAAGTAGCTGAGGTAGCTGCAAATCCTTGATGCTCCTGTCTCAGCCTCCCAAATACTGGGATTACAAGTGTGTGCCACCACACCTGGCTTTAATGAGCTTTTTTTTTTTTTTTTTTGTAGTACCAGGTACCAGGGGCTTCTCTACCTCAGGCTATACTCTCAGACCTATTTATACTTTATTTGGAAACAGGGTCTCACTAAGTTGCTGAGAGCCTCACTAAGTAGCTGAGGCTGGCCTTGAACACTTGTGATCCTCCTGTCTCAGCCTCCCAAGTGCGGGGATTACAAGCATGTGCCATCCCTCCTGGCAAGTTTGGGCATTTTAATATGGACACACATACTTTAATGGGAAAAAGATTGCCAAAAGTATGGAAAGTAACTGCCTCTTTGAAGCGCTATAGGAAACTTGTTTTATATTAGCAGTTTGTTAGCATTGTTTCAAATACATTGAAAGTCTGCTCCTTCATATAAACTCTCCAGGTCTGTTGATGCTGCTCATCCCTTCTCTCTTTGCCTCCCAGTCCATCCTTGACTGCCCACTCTTGGCTCTCTGATGTGTGTCCTTCAGTCACTCCTGGCACTGACTGACACTGCCGAGGCCCTGTCCCCGTCTTCCGGTGCTGTTCATGGAAACACTGGACAGGATGAAGGCATCACAAGACTGCCTGTCTCAGTCAGCCTCGTGTGCTCCTCACACCGCACTTGTTGTTTAGCTGAGTTCCTTGGACCAAATCTGTACACACCAGTCAGTTGTCAGGCTAGGAAAATTAGTGTCATCTTCAACTTTTTAGTATTCCATTATAATTGTAGAGAATCAGGTTATTTTTTTTGCCAGAGTCTGGCTCCATGCAGGTGAGAACTGTCACTGTTGTTGTTGCTGTAGTACCTGGAGCTCAGCCGGTGTTGTGTGAGTATCGCTGAGCGAAGGAGCAGTCACAGTGAGGACACTCAGACTAGAGGTGGTCGATCCCTTCCTCTCTAAAGTCTGGAGAGAAGCCAGGCCTTTTTTTTTTTTTTGCAGTATTGGATTGAACCCAGGGGCATTCTACCTCCAGGGTACACCCCCAGCTCTATTTTTTATCCTTTAATTTGAAACAGGGTCAAAATAAAAAAGATAAATTTTTATTCTTGACCTAAGTGTGTATTAGGATTTCATAAATGGAATATGATAACCACTAACTCTAAAAGATCAGTAAGTTGGACTTCATTAAAATAAAAGAATTTCTTTTAGGCGCCACCTTACAAATGTAGTCCCAGCTACTTCGGAGTCTGAGGCAAGAGAATCTGTTGAACCCTAAAGTTTGAGGCCAGCCTGGTCAGCATAGCCATAAATATTTATGTGTTGTAGGGGGTACTAAGGATTAAGGGCATTTTACTTCCAAGACCCCAGCCCTTTTTACTTCTTATTTTGAAACAAGGTCTCACTCAGTTGCTGAGGCTGTTCTAAAACCTGCTGTCCTCCTGTCTCAGCCTCTCAAGTACTGGGATAACAAATAAGCACCACCACACCTGGCTTGATTTTTTTATAAAAAAGCACCTCAGTGTAAAAAGGCAAGCCACAATGGGAGAAGGTATTTGCAGTGCTCACAAAGGACTCGTCCACAGTATGTCAGGCAGACCTTCCAGGTATGCCAGATTTTTTTTTTCCTTTTTGCAATAGTGGGGATGGAACCCAGTGGCATTCTACCGCCAAGCTACACCCCTAACCCTATTTTTTATTCTTTTATTTTGAAACAGTGTCTCACTGAGTTGCAAAGGGCTTCACTAAGTAGCTGAGGCCATCTGTGAATTGCGATCCTCCTCTCTCAGCCTCCCAAATGCTGAGATTACAAGTGTGCGCCACCATGACCGGCTTTCTTATATTATTTTTGTCAAATTAATGTTTTGCTGTTGTGTGTGTGTATGTGTGTGTGTGTGTGTGGTATTAGGATGGAACCCAGGGACATTCTACTTCTGGGCTGTACCTCTAGCCTTGGCTTTTATTTTTTATTTTGGAACAGGGCCTCACTAAATTGATAAGAGCTTCATTAAAGTTGCTGATGCTGTCCTCTAATCTGTGATCTTTCTATCTCAGCCTCCCAGGTATTGGAATTACAGGCATGCATCAGCACACCTGGCTAAAGTTTTGCTTTTCTTTTTTTTTCTTTTTTTCTTGCAGTATGGAAGATGAAGCCCAGGGGCATTCTACCTCTGAGCTACACCCTCAGCCCTATTTTTTATTCTTTTTTTTTTTTTTTTATACAGGGTCTCACTGAGTTGCAGAGGGTTTCACTAAGTAGTTGAGGCTGTGGCTGTCCTCAAACCACAATCCTCCTTTCTTAGCCTCCCAAATGCTGGAATTACAAGTGTGAGCCAACACACATGGCTAGTTTTGCATTTTTTAAACAGCTGTTTTCATCTGTTTATGTTTATACAAATATTCACCTGTTTTAGTACTTTCTGGGGGTACTGGGGATTGAACCTCTGAGGAGTATTCTACCTCAGCTACACCCCCTAACCCTTTTTAAAATTAGTTTCATTTAAAAGAAGGTCTTGATAAATTGATGAGGCAACCTCAAACCTGGGATCCTCCTGTTTCATCCTCCCGAGTACTAGAATTACAAGTGTGCGTCACCATGCCCAGCTGGCAGAGTGCGTCTTAAAGAGTGGACAAGCTGAACATGTGGTGCATACCTATAATCCCAGTACTTTGGAGGCTGAGACAGGAGAATTGCAGGTTCAAAGCCAACCTCAGCAGTTCTGGGAGACTCAGCAGCCTATCAAGATCCTGCTTTGTAACAAAAAGATAAAAAGGGCTAGAGGTGTAAAAAGGGCTCAGAGGTAGAATGCCCTGGTTTTAATCTCTAGTATCACCAAAAAACAAAAAAAAAAAAAAAAAAAAAAAAAACCCCATAGAGATAGAGTGAGTGAGCAGGTTTGAGCAGGGACTTGAAGGGATGAGGCCCACTGAGAGTGGTCAGGCCTGAGGCACTGGCAGGTGTCCTTGGCACATTTGGGCAGCAGCCAGGAAGCTGGGTATGGCAAATGGGGAGCCTGGGAGTGGGAAGGACTGTGGCTTCCGCCCCGGTGGTCTGGCTGTGAAGGAGCCACTGATAGCTGAATGGTGCCAGATGGCAGAGGTTTGGGAGGCAGCCTAGCCTCCACAATCAGAGGCCAAGCTTTACCACCCCAGAAATGAGATGGCATCAAATATAGTGTACAGAACTGCCAGTCAGGAACTTATAGGAATATATTTTCTAAGGCATTTTGATTTTACTCTTTCTAGACAAATCTCATCTGCTAAGTGGAAACATGCATATTTAAAGGGCACCTAAAATGTACCTGAGTAGCCAAGTCTTGTCTGTTTTCTTTCTGGGGGTGGAATGGACAAGGGGTGGAACCCAGGGGCATTCTACCTCCAAGCAACACCCCGCAGCCTGATTTTATTTCTTATTTGGAAACAGGGTCTCACTAGGTTGCTGAGAGCCTTGTAGTTTGCTGAGGCTGGCTTGGAACCTGCAAATCTCCTGTCTCAGCCTTCCAAGTACTGGAATTACACTGGAATTGCAAGAATGCACCACCACCCTGGCTCTTGTATTAGCATCTTACTTAGTAGTGTCCCTTTATGACACTCAGGATTTATAGAATCTCGAGTTATGATGATTTTGTGTAAAACCTGGTTTCTTAATATATTGTCTCTGTTTGCACAAGCTTTGCCGCAGGAAATCTGCAGAGAATTGTCCAAAGGTAAACCACTTCACTGCCATGACCTTCTTGTGATCTTTCTTGTGACATTTATACTGAATGTGCATCATAAAAATGTGCTTCATGACATTGTGAGTTAGAAGAATGGCTTCATGTGCTTAAAAGGTGGTGGTTACTCTGGGGGAAAAGAAAAAAGGGAGTGTAAGAGCACTGAACTCTGCTGTTCAGTGCTCCAGTGTTCTGGCACAGACAGACAGACAGATAGATGCCAGGCAAAAGAGCCATGGGAGTCAAGGGGTCTCTCTTGATATGGAGGAGTAGGTGGTATGCCTAAAATTGGTAAAATGTTTAAGAGCAGGGTATGTGTGTGTGTTAATTACTAGAGGTTGAACCCACAAGTGTTCTACTTATGAGCTACAACTCCAAGCCTAGTTTTTGGGTTTTTTTTAAACAGTCTTGCTAACTTGCTGAGACTATCCTTGAACCTGCGATCCTCCTGTCTCAGCCTCCCAAGTACTGAGATCACAGGCGTATCCCACATAATAACTAGCTTGGGTTGTTTCTTCAAAGACTCTGACCTATGTAAGCAACCTGCTTTGCTAATGCCAGTTCTTTGTGTTTGCAATTGTTGCTTTGGTATATATTACCTTTTTGTTATTCCTCATATCTGTTAAGTTTTTTTTTTTTTTTAGCGGATTCAACAACCTATAAGTAGAACTAAGTTATAAGTTAAATTTTACAGACTTACTATTATCAACCTTAACTTTATTTTTCTTTCCTCAGAATGAACTGACAGATACACGGGCAAAATTCCACGTTCTTTTTCTGTTCTTTGTGTCTGCGATGTTCTTCATCAGTGTCCTGTCACTGTTCAGCTACCACTGCTGGCTCGTTGGGAAGAACAGAACAACAATAGGTACATGAACATGACACCTAGAGAAGGATAGTAGTCAGGTGACCGGACAGTGTCAAATAATTCTCTATTAACAGACAGGTCAGGCATGGTGGCGCATGCTTGTAAACCCAGCATTGGGGAGGCTGAGAACAGAGGATCACAGCTCATGGCCAGCCTCAGCTACTTAGGCCCTTTGCAACCCAGTGAGACCCTGTTTCAAAATAAAGAATAAAAAATAGGGCTGGGTTGTACATCAGAGGTAGAATGCCCCTGAGTTCCATCCCCAGCACACTCCAAAATAATTAACAGACAGAGTGTATATGCAGAGGTTTATTAGGTTGAAGGGCATTAACAAAGTAAGATTGACTTTTAAATGTAATTTCAGTAATGTATCATATATAAAAGTAAGGTTTGTTTTACTTTTTCTTTTTTTGTACTGGTTGAAACCCAGGGACATTCTACCTCCAAACTATACTCCCAGCCCTATTTTTTATTCTCCATTTTGAAACTGTATTACTAACAGGGTCTTACCTTTGCCCTGTGAAGGTGGCACATGCTTGTAATCCCAACACTTGGGAGGCTGAGACAGGAGGATTGCTCAGGTTTGAAGCCAGCCTCAGCTACTTAGTGAGGCTATCAGCAATTTAGTGAGACCCTGTTTCCAAATAAAGTATAATATACGTCTGGGAGTATAGCCCGGGGGTAGAAAGCCCCTGGGTTCCAACCTTAGTACCACACACACACACAAAAAAAAGATAAATACATTTTCTTGCGTTTTCCTCTTTACAGAATGTCCTGCCACCTACTTATCTTTAATCAGAAATGACAAAAAGCCAGCCTGTGTGCATGCAAAGCCTAGCTTTAAAACCTCACACACAGCTAACAGGGAGGCTCCACATAGGCAGCCAGAATTCTTTACAAAATGCACCAGGTGTCTGTTAGCGGTGACCCTGTTTCCCCAGCTGGTGAGCACCAGTGGGAGCCTGCAGTAGGGCATGAACACTCATTTGTCTCAGTTCCCACCCAGCCCTTTAGGTATTTGAGAGATGGGTGTTTCTTATTAAAAACCTGTGTTCCAGACGGGAGTGGTGGCGCACGCTTGTAATCCCCGCACTTGGGAGGCGGAGACAGGAGATCGCCTAGGTTCGAAGCCAGCCTTGCTGGCTTAAGAGACCCTGTTTCCAAATAAAAATATAATAGGTCTGGGAGTGTAGCCCAGCGCTAGAATGGTTTCCAGGAACCCCAGTACCACCAAAATAAAAAAACCTGTGTTCCTCCTATCTCAGCCTCCCAAGTACTGGGATTACACGTGGGTGCTACCGTGCCCAGTTTAAAAAGTTTTTTTTTTTTTTTTTTGGTGGTACTGGGGGTGGAACCCAGAGGCTTTCTACCTCCAGGCTATACTCCCAGACCTATTTTATACTATATTTTGGAGACAGAGCCTCACTAAGTAGCTTAGGCTGGCTTCGAACCTGTGCGATCCTCCTGTCTCAGCCTCTCAAGCGCGGGGATTACAAGCATGTGCCACCACGCCTGGCTAAAAAAAAAATTTTGTTCTTTCAGTACTAGGTATTGAATCCAGGGACATTCTACCTTCTAGCTACATCCCCAGTCCTAATTTTTAAATCTTTTTTTTTTTCTTTACAGTACTGGGGATGGAATCCAGGGGCATTCTACTTCTAAGCTACACCCTCACCCTATTTTTTATTCTTTATTTTGAAACAGGATCTCACTGAATTACAAAGATCCTCACTAAGTAGCTGAGGCTGTCCTCGAACCGTGATCCTCCTGTCTCAGCCTCTCAAATGTTGGGATTAGAAGTGTGCACCAGCCAGGCATGGTGGCACACACTTGTAATCCCCGCGCTTGGGAGGCTGAGACAGGAGGATCACACAGGTTCGAACCAGCCTCAGCTATTTAGTGAGGCTCTTAGCAATATAGTGAGACCCTGTTTCCAAATAAAGTATAAAATAGGTCTGGAGGTATAAAAACCAGAGGCAGAAAAGCCCCTGGGTTCCACCCCCAGTACCACCAAAAAAAAAAAAAAAGAAGAAGAAGAAGAAGCAGCAGCAGCAGCAGCAGCAGCAGCAGCAGCAGCAGCAGCAGCAGCGTCTGCCACCATGCCCAGTTCCTATTTTATTTATTTTTATTTATTTTTTTGGGGGGGTGGTACTGGGGTTCCTAGAAACCCTTCTACCTCTGGGTTACACTCCCAGACCTATTTTTATACTTTTTTATTTGGAAACAGGATCTCTTAAGACAGCGCATGGCCGGCTTGGCGTGGTGGCGCACGCCTGTAATCCTAGCGCTTGGGAGGCTGAGACAGGAGGATCGAGGCCAGCGAAGACCTTCAGCAACTAAGTGAGACCCTTTTAAAGGCCGGGCGTGGTGGCGCACGCTTGTAATCCCCGCGCTTGGGAGGCAGAGACAGGAGGATCGCGCAGGTTTGAAGCCAGCCGTGCGCGCTGGCTTAGGAGACCCTGTTTCCAAATAAAAATGTAAAAATAGGTCTGGGAGTGTAGTCCGGAGATAGAAGGGCTTCCAGGAACCCCAGTACCACCCAAAAAAAAAAAAAAAAAAAAAGACATCATGGCTGGCTTTGAACCTCCGTGATCCTCCTGTCCCTGTCTCCCAGGCACGGGGATTACAAGCGTGCACCACCACCCCCGGCAGGTATTTATTTTAAAATTTTTATTATTTATTCATTTATTTTTTTGGCAGTACTGGGGATGGAACCCAGGTGCATTGTACCTCCAAGCTACTCCCTCCCCGGGCCTATTTTTTTTTTTTTTTTAATTCTTTATTTTGAAACAGGTCTAACTAAGTTGTGGAGGGCCTCACTACATAAAAGAGGCTGGCCACAAACCGCGATCCTCCTGTCTCAGCCTCCCAAATGCTGTGATTACAAGCATGCGCCACCATGCCTGGCTTAGTTTTTATGTTGAAACAGTCTTCCCAGGCATGGTGGCGCATGCTTGTAATCCCAGTACTTGGGAGGAGGCTGGGTCAGGAGGATCGCAAGTTCAAGGATCGTCTCAGCAAGTAGTGAGACTCTCATCAACCTAGCAAGATCCTATTTCCAAACAAAAATAAAGCAGAGCCAGGGGTATAGCCTGAAGGTAGAATCTGGGTTCCATTCCCAGTACCACAAAAAAAAAAAAAAAAAAAAAAAAAAGAGACGAAAAAGAAACAGGGTCTTACTAAGTTGCAGAGGCTGGCTGCAAACTTCCCATCCCCCTGTCTGAGCCTCCCAGTATTATTAGAGGTATGCACCACCATGCGTAGCCAAATATTTATTTTATATTATTATAAATATAGTTTTTATGTCAAAGACATAACCAAGAACATCCTTTTATAATTTTTAAATAAATTACATATATTAACATATTTTTTTTTAACAGAATCATTTCGTGCGCCTACATTTTCATATGGACCAGATGGCAATGGTTTCTCTCTTGGATACAGTAAAAATTGGAAACAAATATTTGGTGATGAAAAGAAATATTGGCTACTTCCAGTATTTTCCAGGTAATTTGTGCATTGGGGGTCTCAGAGCCTCTGTTAGTCTCTATCTCTGGGTAAATTTCTTAAAATTATCAGAGAATATAGACAAAGTGACACTTTCATATAAGTATTAAGATAAAAACTCAAAGTATCCTGAGCACGAATAAAATGTCCTGTTTGTTTGTTTGTTTGTTTGTTTGTTTGTTTGTTTAATTATTTTGTGGTACTCTGGGTTGAACCTACGGACATTTTACCTCCGAACTACACCCCCAGCCTAATTTTTTAATTTTTTATTCTTTATTTTGAAATGGGGTCTCACTAAGTTGCAGAGGGCCTCACTGAGTAGCTAAGACTGACCTTGAGCCAGGGATCCTTCTGTATCAGCCTCCCAAGCACTGGGGTTACAAGCATGCACCACAACCAACTCTTTTTTTTTTTTTTTTTTTTTTCATTTTTTTTGGCGATACTAGGGATGGAACCCAGAGGCATTCTATATCTGAGCTCTAGCCCAAACCCTATTTTTTATTCTTTTTGAAAGAGGGTCTCACTGTTTTGTTTGTTTGTTTTTCCGGTACTAGGGGTAGAAACAGGGTCTCACTAAGTAACTGAGGCTGGCTTTGAACCTGCACAATCCTCCTGTCTCAGCCTCCCAAGTAATCCTCCTGTGTCAGCCTCCCAAGTGCTGGGATTACAAGCATGTGCCACCATGCCTGGGTAGCTAGACAATTTTAAAATAAAAGGATTGAGGGTGTAGATCAAAGGTAAGAATGCCCCTGGGTTCAATCCCCAGTACCACAAAGAATGTGAAAAGATGTAGTTATGCGGTTTTTGTTTTTTAGACCACTAGCTTCTTGAAAGCATTTTCTTCTCTTGCTCATTGCTATCTTCCTAGTGTTTCAAAACATTACCCAGAGTTGGAGATGGTGGCCATGCTCCTGTAATCTCAGAATGTGGGAGGCTGAGACGGGATGGCTATAGGTTTGAGGATAGCCTCAGCAAGTAGTGAGATTCTTTTTTTTTTTTTTTTGGTGGCACTGGGGGTGGAACCCAGAGGCTTTCTACCTCTGGGCTATGGTCCCAGACCTATTTTATATTTTATTTGGAAGCAGGGTCTCACTAAGTTGCTGAGCGCCTCACTAAGTAGCTGAGGCTGGCTTCGAACCTGCGCGATCCTCCTGTCTCAGCCTTCCAAGCGCGGGGATTACAAGCGTGCGCCACCATGCCTGGCTAAGTAGTGAGATTCTTATCAACCTAGCAAGACTCTGTTTTAAAATTAAAAATTTTTAAATAGACCTAGGAGCAGGGCATGGTGGCACATGCTTGTAATCCCAGTAGTTGGGAGGCTGAGACAGGAGGATCACAAGTTCAAAGCCAGCTTCAGCAGCTTAGTGAGGTTCTTAGCAACTTAGTGAGACCCTATTTCCAAATTAAATATAAAATAGGTCTAGAGGTGTAGCTCGGAGGTAGAAGACCTCTGGGTTCTGTTCCCAGTACCACAAAAAGTAAATACATAAAATAGAAAAGAAATAAAAAATAGGGCTAGGGGTATAGCTTAGATGTAGAATGACTCTGGATTCAGTCTCTAGTACTCCCCTCTCCCCAAAATTACCCAAAACATGATTGGCATTCAGTAGATATTTAAGTTGCCTACTTGCTTGCTTATTTTGTGCTGCTGGAGAACCAACATGCTAAAGTGCTCTACCACTGAGCAACACTCCCTAGTCCTAGATATTTGTGTCATGAATGTTGTTGAGTGAGTGAGGACTTGGCACTTGCATCTCATTTCCTTGAGCCTAGTAATGTTTTGCATAATGGTAGCAAGGTCAGTTGCTCAGGTGCATGAGCACTGGGTTCTGAGTGCTAACTGGGCATCTCCATCTTGGTGGCATAGAAGACTTTGTTTCTGAGCCCGACGCAGTGGTGCACACTTGTAAACCCAGTACTCAGGAGGCCGAGACAGGAGAATTTGAGTTCGCGGCCAGCCTCAGCTAATTAGGCCCTTGGCAACTTAGTGAGAGCATGTTTCAAAATAAAGAATAAAAAATCAGGCTGGGGGTGTAGCTTGGAGGTAGAATGCCCCTGGGCTAAATCTCCAGCCCCACACACAAGAAAAAAAAAAGAATTCTCAGAGTTGTTCTCGGAGGTGGCAGCTCAGCAGTCCCTCCCGCTGCACCCTGGTCGATGACTCAGACCATGTCTTTTCTCTTTATGCAGCTTGGGTGACGGTTGCAGCTTTCCGACTCGCCTCGTGGGTGCAGATGCAGAACAAGCCTCTGTCACAAGCCCGAGCGAATATGCCAGAAGGTGTGCTTCTCGCTCCCTTTCCAGTTCTCGTGGTAGAACAGGACACCTACGAGTGTTGTGCTTGCATGTCTTACGGATGTATACGGCAGGAATCCAGTAAGCCAGTCTAGACAGGGCAAAGGAAGTTCTATTTGTATTTTTTTTGACTGATGGTTAATGTACATTCCTAATGTGCTTAGGATAACTATTTATTTATTTATTTACTTACTTATTTATTCATTTATTTTGCAGTGCTGGGGGTGGAACCCCAGGGGCATTGTACCTCCAACCTCCAAGCTACACTCCCAGCCCACTTTTTAGTCTTTTTTGTTTTGTTTTGTTTTTGTTTTTGTGGTACCAGAGATGGAACCCAGGGCTATTCTACCTCTGAGCTACAACCCCAGTCCTGCTTTTTAGTCTTTTTATTTTTGAAACGGGGTATCACTGAGTTACAAAGGGTATCAATAAGTAGCTAAGGCTGTCTGTGAACTCCGATGATCCTCCAGGTTCAGCCTCCTGAATGCTGGGATTACAAGCGTGTGCCACCACGCCCGGCTTTGTCTTTTAATTTTTTTTAATTTTTTTTTTTTGTGTGTGTGATACTAGGGGTAGAACCCAGAGGCTTTCTACCTCCGGGCTATACTCCCAAACCTTTTTTATATTTTATTTGGAAACAGGGTCTCGCTAAGTTGCTGAAAGCCTCACTAAGTAGCTGAAGCTGGCTTCAAACCTGTGTGATCCTCCTGTCTCAGCCTCCCAAGTGCGGGGATTATAAGCATGCACCACCACACCTGGCATTGTCTTTTAATTTTTTGAAACAGGGTCTCACTGAGTTGCAAAGGGACCCACTAAGTAGCCGAGGCTGTCCATGAACCGCGATCCTTCCGTCTCAGCCTCCCAAATGCTGGGATTACATCAGCACACCTGACTAGGATAACTATTTTTTATCACCCAAACCAGAATGCTTTTGAGAGTAAGAAAGAGATTGCTTGATTAAGCATATTAGTAATTACACTAGGACACACAGGGAAAGCTGGAAGTGTCTGGGCCAACTAGGAAACAAGCATGTTGGTCTTCCCAGAACCTAAGGGGCATCTTTCAAGATTTGAGTCTAAATTGGCTGCTGTCAGTCTATTTTTTCAAAGAAATTAGTCATTGCCCTAGTGACCATTTATTTTAATGTTTTTAACTGCAATGTCAAAATAATTACTAGGGACTGAGATACAAGTTTTTCTTACTCATTTTCTTCTTTTCTTTTTTTTTTCTTTTTTTTTTTTTTTTGTGTGTGTGTTACTGAAGATAGAACCCCTGGGTTCCACTCCCAGCCCTATTTTGTATTCTTTATTTTGAAACAGGTTCTCACTGAGTTGCAAAGGGCCTCACTAAGTAGTTGAGGCTGGCCACGAATCACAATCCTCCTGTCTCAGCCTCCCAAATGCTGGGATTACAAGCGTGTGCTACCACGCTCGGCTTTTCTTACTTATTTTAGAGGAAATCTCATAATATTTGGGTGGCAAGCCAACTGTTTCATCAATTCAATGAAATAGCTCATTTTAAATGAAATTTAAAGAAGCTAGAGTTCTCTCAACATGAAACCTTTGAAACATAATTCTTACAGAAATAAATTGCAGGGGAAAAGGGGTGATAAGTTGTAAGCTAGCATATTAATGTCAGAAGAAGGTAGTTCTCAGAACCTCCATGCTGAGGCCTAGGCCTTGGAGCTGTTACCTTGAAACCGCCTCGGCCTCGCCTCGCCTCGGCCTCGGTGACGTGAGGCGACATGTAGAAAGCACGTAGCACCCTGCCTGACCCACAGTAGAAAGCCCTCTTCCCTCTTCCTGCCTCCATTCCCTCCCTCCCTGGTCCTTTAGCTAGAAAAATAAGCCTACGCTAAATCACTGAATCATTTTTTCCCCTTAGATCTAAACTGCAGAGGTAGAAAGCAGAAAACTTGGGAAATGACAGGTAATTTTTCTGTCCTGGCCATAGACATGGCTCCTCACCTGTCCTTACTACCTATGGCACCTGATTAACCTGCATTAAAACTTTGCAGACTGGCCTCTGCAGCTTGTTTTTCTTTTGTTTTATTGGCAGTATTAGAGCCCAGTCTTGGGGCTAGAGAACATTCATGGGGGGCTGTGGGCATACTTCCCTGGTCAAGATAGCTTCTCAGAGTGCTGAGACCTGAGTTGCCCTCACACAGTTAGGAGAAGGAATACTAATTTCCTGCTTATTAATTTATTAAGTATCCTTAATTGAACATTAAACTGCTTACTAAATTCTTTGCTCCTCTTTTCAGTATTGGCTCAAATCAACCTTTTCCTATCAGACCACTTAGTGAATCAAAAAACCGGTTGTTGGACAGTGAATCTCAGTGGCTGGAGAATGGAGCTGAGGAAAGCGCACTTAGACCAGGTAACAGCTCTCACCTGAAAAAACGGCGTGTCCATCTGTGCAGCTAAAAACCATCTTTACTAAATGTGAAAACATCAAAATTATATTGGTGATATTTATGAAATACTGAAATTAGCCAGGCATGGTAGCACATAACTGTAATCCCAGTACTTGGGAGGCAGAGACAGGTTCTAGTCCAGACTACAAAAAGGAGAGGAGGAGCTGGGGTATAGCTCAGAAGTAGAATGCCCCTGGGTCCAATCCCCAGTACCACAGGGGAGAAAAAGGAAAAGAAGTACTAGAACATGAAAGCTAGTTAAAAAACAAGTCTTGCCATGCATGGTGCCACACGCTTGCAATCTCTGCATTCGGAAAGCTGAGAAGAGGATCGCAGTTCGTGGACAGCCTCGACTATTTAGTGAGGCCCTTTGCAACTTAATGAGACCCTGTTTCAAAATACAGAATAAATTTAGGGCTGGGGTGTAGCTCAGAGGTAGAATGCCCCTGGTTTCATCCCAGTACCACAAAAAAAGAAGAAAAAAAATATCTTGTGCCTGGAGCCTTGTTTGTCTTGGTAGGCTGGGGCGAGGGGAGAGTGTGGCACGTGTAGCCGCTGAGGACATATTGTTGGGTTTATCTGGGTTTTTGTTTCCCAGCTACATATTTCTTTACTTAGTCATAGGCAATCAATTTAGCATGGACTATTTTGAATAGTGTCTTAAGCACCATTATTTTTAGAGTCCCAGCTATTACTTAGTTGAAAATTATTTTTGAAAAGCATTGTACTATTTGCTGCCATAGTTAAAATTAACAGTGCACTAAGCTGGTTGTGGTGGCACATGCTATCTCAGTACTTGGGAGGCTGAGACAGGATCGCGCAGGTTTGAAGCCAGCCTCAGCTACTTAGTGAGACTCTCATCAACTTAGTGAAACCCTGTTTCCAAATAAAATATAAAATAGGTCAGAGCCGGGGGCAGTAGTGCACACTTATAATCCCAGCATTTGGGAAGCTGAGACAGGAGAATTGTGGTTCTTGGACAGCCTCAGCTACTTAGTGAGGCCCAAGAATAAAAAATAGGGCTGGGGGTATAGGTCGGAGGTTGAATGCCCCTGGGTTCCATCCTCATTACTGCAAAAATAAAAAATAGAAAATTTTTAAAAATAAAAAATAAATAAAGCTGGGCGTGGTGGCTCACGCTTGTAATCCCAGATTTGGGAAGCTGAGACCGGAGGATCATGGTTCGCGGACAGCCTCAGCTACTTAGTGAGGCCCTCTGCAACTCAGTGAGACCCGGTTTCAAAATAAAAAATAGGGCAGGGGCTGTAGCTTGGAGGTCGAATGCCCCTGGGTTCCATCTCCAGACCCGCAAAAATGAATAAATAAATAATATAAAATAGGTCTGGGAGTGTAGCACAGAGGTAGAAAGACCCTGTGTTCCATCCCCACTACCACAAAATTAAAAAGTCCACTGACCTGTACTCCCAGGCCTTCGAGGCCAGCCCCAACAATTTAATGAGACCTTCAGCAACTTAGCAGTACCCTGCTTCAAAGTAAGATATTTTTAAAAAATGGATGGGGGTGTAGCTCAGAGGAAGAACATTCCTCGGTTCAGTCCCCACCAAAAAAATTTGTTTTAAAAAAATGGCACCAGCCCGGCATGGTGGCAAATGTTTGTAATCCCAGTACTTAGGAGTTTGAGATAGGAGTATCCAAATTCATGGCCAGCCTCAGCTACCTGTGAGGCCCTCAGCAACATAGTGAGACTCTGTTTCAAAATAAAGAATAAAATATTGGACTGGGGGTGAGGCTCAGATGTAGAATACCCCTGGGTTCAATCCCCAGCACTGAAAAGAAAAAAAAAAAAAAATGCACCCAACTGGGTGTGGTGGTACACGCCTGTAATAATCTCATCTACTCAGGAGACTGAGACAGGAGGATTCCAAGTTTGAGGCCAGCCTCAGCAACTTAGTAAGGCCCATCTCAAACTTTGAAAGGGAAGGTGCTGGGTGTGTAGTTCAGTGATAGTGTGCTTTCCTGATATGCATGAAGCCCTGAGTTCTATCCTCAGTACCATCACAAAAAATAGTGCACCAAGCATTTAGACCATCTTTCTTTCTCCTTCCCTTTCCTCTTTTCTTTTCCTTTCTTCACAGGGCCTCTCATGCTTTAAAAGTGATCTACCACTGTACTCGGCCCAGCCCAGTTTTTGCTTTTTGTTTGTTTGTTTTCCCGTGGCTACTGGGAATTAAACCCAGGGGCATTCTACCTCTGTGCTACTTGCCCTGCCCTATTTTATATTCTTTATTTGAAACAAGGGCTCACTAAGTTGTGGCGGGCCTAAGTAGCTGAGGCTGGCCATGAACCTGCCATCCTCTTATCTCAGCCTCCCAAGTATTGGGATTACAAGCGTGTGCTACCATGCTCGGCTTTATTCTTTTTATTTTTGAAACAGGGTCTTACTAAGTAGGCCTCACTAAGTAACTGAGGCTGGCCTCTGTGATCCTCCTGTCTCAGCCTCCTAAGTACTGGGATTACAAGCCTGTACCACCATGCCCGGCTGTTTTGACCCTTCTTAATAACTTACTGGTCAGTTCATAGATTGTGGACGAGGTATAGAGTAGTCAATAAAATTGGAGGGATTTCTAATTAGACCTGGGTTACAGTATCTTCTGGCTACTTAATTAGCATCACAGCCTAAGCCATATGAGATGTTTCTTAATAGTGATAACATCATCATGATCTTACCTTGTGAAAAAGTAGTTTGTGACACTCAGATCCCGAAAATACCGTAGAAATTTGCTCTTCCAATTTCAGATCTTTTTTAAGGAGGAGGCTCCTTTTGGCTTTTAGCATCATTTAAAACATTTTCTTTATAGAATTTTAGGCTTTCATTAAGATCATTATACTCTTGTATAAGCTGGGCATGGTGGCACATGCTTGTAATCTCAGCATTTGAGAGGCTGAGACAGGAGATTGCAGTTCTCCGACAGCTTTAGCTACTTAGGCCCTTCCCAACTCCGTAAGACCCTGTTTCAAAATAAAGAATAAAAAATAGAGCTGCGGGTGTAGCTTGGAGGTAGAATGCTGCTGGGACCCATCAAAAAATATATATATACTCTTGAATAAGATCAGTGGAAATTTTTATTTTGTGAACCTCTTATTGTTGCTAAAACACCTTTAAAGGCAGTGGATATTTTCATAAGAAATAAGCATGAATCTAGACTTCCAACACTGAAAGGCTTTTCATTCACTTTTGTGTGCCATAAGAAAGGCAAGTGGTTGGTGCCATAAAGCCTGTTTAGTGCTTACGTAGTAGTTGTTTTTACTATAATCAATTTTACCATTTAGCCAGGAACTTAATTTTTTTTTCATGCCATATATAATTATGTGCTTACAGGGACAAATAACCATGTTACAGTGGCAGTAGAAAACTGAGTACCTCTTGTCCATAACTAACCATTTGATAAGCAAGGTAAGACAATGTAGTTTTTGCATATTTTATAACCTCAAAACAATTTGCAGGGTTTTAATTTTTTTTCTATTTTCAATTATATTAGTAAAATGTAATACAGGAAAGACTGAAAGAAACATCTCCCATAACCTCACTACTTCTTTTCTTTTCTTTTTTTTTTTTTTTTTTTTTTTTGGCATTGGGAACAGAACCGAGGAGCATTCTACCTCTGGGCTACACCCTAGTCCTTTTTTATTTGGAAACAGGATCTCCCTAAGTTGCTGAGAGCCTTACTATAAGTAGCTGAGACTGGCCGTAAACCTATGATTTTTCCTTCTCAGCCTCCCATGTACTGGGATTACAAGCATGTGCTCACAACTTTTTTTTTTTTTTTTTTTTTGTGGTGCTGGGGATGGAACCCACTTGCATTCTACCTCTAAGCTACACCTCCTGCCATATTTTTTATTCTTTATTTTGAAAAAGGGTCTCACTGAGTTGTGAAGGGCCTCATTAAGTAGCTGAGGCTGTCTGTGAACTGCAGTCCTCCTGTCTAGGCCTCCCCAATGCTGGGAACAACCTCACATCTTAAAATTTACAACACAGTGTTGATAAACATTGGCTGGCAGATTAGCTTAATATTGATGTGTGGACAGCTAGCCTAGTCAGTTAGCATTACCTTACTAATTGTGGGTTGTTGTTTTTTTTAAGCGAATTTTGAGTCGGGTAAGGTGGCGCATACTTTGAATCCCAGTACTTGGGAGGCTGAGACAGGAGGATCGCAGATTTAAGGACAGCCTCAGTAACTTAGTGAGATCCTGTTTCCAAATAAAAAATAAAATAGGGCTGGGAGTATACTCAGAGATAGAATCCCCAGTATCACAGAAAAATAAAGGTCCATTGATGTTATTTGGTTTTGTAAAAGACAGCAACAGACACATGCAACATTGCTGCGTAACAGGCTCCCACATGCCTGTAGTGTAGACCAACACCCAGTACTGCTCCCTTAGGGCAGAGAGCTGGTTTTCCTAAGGGATCTCATCTGGAATCCCAGCCAGGGAGCATCCGCTGCCTCACTTGCTTGCAGGGCATCAGGCCAGGGCCTACAGAGGACCTGGCACCAGAGCCCTGGGACAGAACTAGATCCCAGACTGGGGATCTTGTCAGGCAGAGTCGGCTGCAATGACACGGGGATGCAGGATCTGTATGCGTGACCACAGCCAGGGGGACAGCACTTGGTGCCTACTCCTGCAGTGCTCCCAGTGCTGTGGTTTCTGAGCTTCCCCAGGGAGCGTCTGCTGACAGTCACTGCAGGGACATCTGCTTCACAGCAGCCTCCAGACAGGCATGGGTGGGCATGAGGTCTCCACTGGCATCCATGCCAGCGCCAGGGATACTGAGGGAACCTCTCTGTTCATCATGGTGGTCTAGGGATGAAAGTCAGTGATTACCCTTTCTTCACTGCTTAATAAAATCTTCAGCCGGGCGTGGTGGCGCACGCTTGTAATCCCCGCACTTGGGAGGTGGAGACAGGAGGATCGCAGAGGTTCGAAGTTAGCCGCGTTGGCTTAAGAGACTCTGTTTCCAAATTTAAAAAGTATAAAATAGGTCTGGGAGTGTAGCCTGAAGGTAGAAGGGCTTCCAGGAACCCCAGTACCACCACCAAAAAACAAAAAAAAATTCATCATGCCAGTAGTAGTAAAGAATTCATTTCCCAAATTGTAATATTATCACCTTTATATCTTATCTCACAGAACCATCTAATAAATATTTTGAGAAAATGTAAAGTTTTAACTAATATATCAATTGTTTGTTTTTTAGGTGTATAAAAACACGTTGCGGACTGCTATTTTCAGTCTTTTTTGCAAGAAAATGATCAATGGAATACAATTCGAGTATGATAAAGATATATTTTTTAAAAAAGGAAAACTGTACAGTTTGCTGGACCCACGGATGTACTGCAGAGCAGAATGAGGCCTTAATTTTAAGTGTTCATTTGTGCAGCTTTGACTCACAGGTCAAAAGTGGCTTAATTTTACTTTGGGAATAATACTGATCTATTCTGAGATGCTGTAATATGAGCTATCACGTACATGGCACTTGTATTTTGTTGATACCTGAATTCCAGTAGTCTAGTTCTTTGTTAATATCCACGTACATTCTCACTCCAAAACACAAGTGAAAACCCATCTTAATTAAAGTAAGTCTGGGGCAGTGGTGGCTAAGAGTGGCATCTAAATTACTATAGCCTGGATTATTTAAGGGAAAGAAAGTAACTGCTTTTTTTTATTGGGTATTTGCTAATTTATAATCACTCTTTTATACTTTTCAACATTTTTATAAAGTTTTTTTTATTGCTGGCTATAAAATAACACTCAGAAGGATTCAACTATCTAAATATAGTCATTTAAAATATAGAACTTTCTGGAATAATTAATAGAAGGCTTAATGAGAGGCTTAATAAAACCACATAGTATAGTATATGCCCAAGGATTAAAGGAAATTTGGCAGTATAAGAAATACTTTGAGTACTCCACTTTTTAATTACTTTTTTGTTGAGCTTTCAGGGGTATTTACATTGGCAGATAAACACAGAGGTATATATGTTACTAAAAATTGCATACAGTAGGGATCGACAAAAGTGGCTAAAAGAAAAGAGAGAAAAGTAGCATATTGTAAGCTGTTAAAAAAGACTTCCAAGCCAGGTGAGATGGTGCACATCTATAATCCCAGCTACTGGGGAGGCTGAGGATTGCAAGTTCAAGGTCAGCCTGGGCAACTTACTGAACCCTGTCTCAAAATAAAAGGAGCTGGGAATGTAGCCTAGTGGTAAAGTGCTTGCCTAGTATGCATGAGGCCCTGGGTTCTCTTCCCAGTACTGTAAAATATATAGTTTTTCCAGTTGTAAAGGTATTTAAAACTAAACATGCTGTTGAATTGACTTTCAAATTTCAATTTATATAATATCTAAAATTTAAGACTTTTTATAGTATTCCTACAGTAGTTTAAACAAGTGACTTACAATACAGTTCAAACTAGGGAGAAATACTTTAGAATAATGCAGCTTTTAGGAAGAAATTCTAAGCCTGAGTAGTCATCTAAAATTCCCAGTCCCTAGCTGGCTGTGGTGGCACACACTTGTAATTCCAAGACGTGGGAGGCTGAAACAGGAGGATCATAGGTTTGAGACCAGCCTCAGCAACTTAGGCTGTCAGCAACTTAACAAGACCTTGTTTCCAAATAAAAAATAAACAGGGGATGTAGCTCAGAGGTAGAATGCCTCTCAGTTCAATCCCCAGCACCACACACACGAAAAAAAAAAAAAATCCCAGTTCCTGAAAAATGGATTCTACTCCTAAATGCAAAAAATTTTTAATGTGACTTCCTAACAACAGCCCCTTTCTCACTTTATATGCTTCTCTTTTTCAGATATAAGCTAAGTGACAGAATTGTTGGGTTCTAGACAGTAGTGCAGTATCCTGTAAAAAGTCCACAGCGCAGAGATGTTAGTCCTGATTTACATGGTCCAGATGAGCTCGCACACCCACAGTGGTGGGTCACTCCAGCAGGTGGGTGGGGAGCTCTAGCGCTGTCTTAGCACCAGTGTGCAGCTTCCTCATGTGCTAGACTGCAGGGTGGCACATCCTTAGTTGGACTGGATGACCTTTAATTCTGCATACCCAGTTTTGCAAAATAACCTTGCTTTTCATCCATCCAACAAATGTTTTTGGAGTACTTTATAAACATCAGTTAATATATACTCTGCAATTATAATTAGTATGCTCTACTTTCCTAATCTAGCATGAATTTTATAATTGTTATTCCAAGTTTACAATTTGAAGAATTTGCCTAACTCTCCCTTTGGACCAAAAGAATGAGTTAGCTTTGAAAACATAGTTTGGAATATTATAGTGTAGACAGTTCTACCTTTGTTTCAACTCTTTAGTTTTAATCTTGATTCTGGAAAGCTAGAATGAGAGTTAAGAGATACCACTTACCCAGCTGGGCACCATGGCTCAAGCCTGGAATCCCAGTACTTGTGAGGCTGAGACAGAAGGATCACAAATTTGAGAACAGCCTCAGCAATTTAGCAAGATTCTCAGCAATCTAGCAAGACCCTGTTTCAAACCAAGTAAGATAAATAGGGGCTGGGGATGTAGCTTGAAGGTAGGATGCTGTTCAATCCTCAGTACCACCAAAAAAAAAAAAAAAAGCAATTACCAACCAGAAACATGATGTTTGCTCGGTGGTTTGCCTATTATAAGGAATTAGGAAATGTTTAAACATGCTTGATTACTTTCAGGAATGTTGTGGTCCTTGTGTGAGGATTTTTCTATTTAGAACAGATGATTTGCATGCATCTGGCTAACAATAGAAGAAGCATAATTTTCCTGAAACCTATTCAGGCATTTTTGTGGAATTAAAATTTTTCCCAATTTTTCTCAGTTGTTATTTAACATCTTTAAGAGCACAGTAAACACTTTTTCAAAGATTTTGAACTAAAGGTGTGTTTGCCCTAGTTACCTTTGTTGTGCGGCATTGAAATGCCTAGCTGACTTTTCTCTACACATGTTGCTGGCTATTTCTGAAGGGCCATCCATCCAGTGGTGCAGGAACCAGGGACAGGCAGCTGCTTTGGCACTTCAACTGCTATTGATTATTGCTCTCAACTATTTGGGAAGGAAAAGTCAAAGTGAAGCCTTGCCAAAATTTCTAATTACTGTCTCTTTTTTTGTCCTTCAAACACTTGAACATTCTTGATAATATCTAAGGACAACGAGATGGAACTTCAGGTCTTGCCGCTGCCATTAAAACCAATTAGACAAGAGACTTGGTTTGCCTAGGTACAGACTTGAAGATTCCATACCTGAGGCATCTAACCAGTATCACCATGCCAACCAAAGAGCAGCTGCAGTGTAGTGGTTAATGAAAATGAACATGTTTACAGAGTTTAGTTTCATCTTTACATAAAAGTACTTTTTTTAAACTTTTTACATACCTAGTGGTTATGAGCCAATATGTCATAAGTGAGTATAATTGTAAGGTTAGTTTAAATCAAGTATGAAATGTTTACTTGAATTCTATTTCTATTAGGAAGCAGATTTTGACTATGTTTACAGGACTGTTTAAAATGATCAGACATATGAGATCTCCATTAAAGCAAGTGTACATTAGAGCTTAGTGTTTGGACAGCATATATTTGGGACATTAGATAGACAGGAACCTTCCAAGGAGTTTCACTTTCATTTTGTTCTAGGACTAGCACTACTATCAATTGAAAGTATTTTTATGTAATCTGATATTAAGAACTTAATCATATTTTTGCATTTCAGTCAAAATAAAAACCACATCTAACGATCTATTAGATACAGGTAATTATGTCTGAAATCCATGCGTTTCATAATGATCTAGACTATTTTTCCATTTAAATTTAAAATGCAATATAGACTCAGAAAGGTCCATATTTTTCTAATGACTTCACCTTATATTATTTTGTTGGGTTGATAAAGAAGCAGTTGTATACATATTAAAAGAATAAGAAAGCTATTAATTATATTTGTACATGCTTGCAAAAGAGTCTATGCCCATTTAAAAGAAAAGATGGACAGTATTTTAATGTGATGTTTAATATGCTTTTATAGAAAGAAGTTTGAAATACAGTTTACCTTGGTTGTCTTTATTTACCAAGTACTGTAAGGCTTGTATTTATTTGTATGATCCTGGACCATGACTTCATGTTGACTCTTTTTGTCTTTTGGATGGCTTAACCTACATTAACATATGCACAGAACATTTTAAAACTTTTTTTCCAAAAATCATAATTACTTTATTAATAAAGATACAGTCTTGCTTTTCAAGTGTTGTTTATGTATTTGCCAAATAAATTACTATCTTAGTCAGCTTGCAGACCTGGTAGTATTTATAGTTAGGGAAAGAGATGAACTCTGAGCTCGGCATGGTGGCGCAGGCCTGCAGTCTTAGTACTTGGGACGTTGAGACAGGAGGATGATAGGTTTGAAGCCAGCCTCAGCAATTTACTGAGACCCTGTTTCTAAGCAAAAAAATAAAAAGGGATGGTAGAATGCCCCTGGGTTCAACCCCCAGTACCACAAAAACAAAAACTGCAGGACAGCACTGTGAAAGGAAAAAATAGAAACAAAGTAAATTGGGCATGATGGTGCATCCTCATCCTTTTGTAATCCCAGTACTTAGAGGCTGACCAAGAAGGTTCGCAGATTCAAGACCAGCCCCAGCAACTTAGACCATATCTTAAAAAGAAAAGAATAAAATGGGCCTGGGTGGAGCTCAGGAGTAGAAAGCCCCTGGGTTCCATCCCTAGTACCACAAAAAGGGAGGGTGGGCTGAGAGTGTGGCTCTGAGGTTCAATCCCAAGCCAAGCATGGTGGTGTGTGCCTGTAATCCCAGTACTTGGGAGGCTGAGACAGTGGATCGCAGTTTCATGGCCAGCCTCAGCTACGTAGGCCTTCCACAACTTAGTGAGACACCCCGTTTCAAAATAATTAAAAATTGCCACGCGTGTTAGTGCACGCTTGTAATCCCCGCGCTTGGAAGGTGGAGACAGGAGGACTGTGCAGGTTCGAAGCCAGCCTCTCTGGTTTAAGAGACACTGTTTCCAAATAAAATATAAAATAGGTCTGGGAGTGTAGCCCAGAGATAGAAGGGTTTCATAATAATAATAATAATAATAATAATAACAACAACAACAACAACAACTAAAAATCGAGCTGGGGGTATAGCTGGGAAGTAGAATGCCCCTGGGGTTCAACCCCCAGTACCACAAAAGAAAAACCTGCATTATAAAGCATTTCAAATGCAAGCCTCTTTTATTACTGGGTGTGCATTTGAACAGGTTCCTTAACTGTTTTCTCATATACACAGTAGCATACCTGCACAGTAACACAAAGTGCTTAGGTATTGTTACTATTATTCAGAAAAGGGTTTTGCAGAGGGCCTAAATTGCAGAGGGCTTCACTAAGGTGCTGAGGCTGTGATTCTCCTGACTCAGCCTCCTAAGTACTGGGATTACGAGCATGCATCACTATGCCTGGTTTTAGAAAAAGGTTATCTGAAAAAAAACATCTTCAACTGATGGTGTATGTTAAATTAGAACAAAATAAAGCTACATTTGTGTGTGTGTGTGTGTGTGTGTGTGTGTGTGTGTGTGTGTGTGTGGTACTGGGGGTGGGACCCAGGGGCCTTCTACCTCTGGGCTACACTCCCAGGCCTATTTTATGTTTTTTATTTGGAAACGGTCTCTTAAGCAGCAGAGGCTGGCTTTGAACCTGTGCAATCTTCCTGTCTCAGCCTCCCAAGCACGGGGATTACACGAGTTTTTGTATTGGGATTGAACCTAGGGCATTTCCCCCCTGAGCTACACCCACCAATGTCTTTTTTCTGTGGTACTGGGACTGAACCCAGAGGCATTTTACCTTTGTGCTGCTATACCTCCAGTCCAATTTTATTATTTAGAAACAGGATCTCATAGAAACAGGATCTCACTAGGTTAATGAATGTCTCACTACTTGCTGGGGCTGTTCTCCAACCTGTAGTCTTTATGTTTCAGCCTTTTAAATACAGGGATTACAACCCGGGGTGGTGGTGCACGTTTATAATCCCAGCATTTGGGAGGCTAAGACCGGAGGATCGCGGTTGGCAGACAGCCTCAGCTACTTAGGCCCTTCACAACTCAGACCCTGTTTCAAAAACTAAAAAGACTAAAAAAAATAGGGCTGGAAGTGTAACTCTGAGGTAGAATGCCCCTGGATTCCATCCCCAGTACCACAAAAAAATAATAGTAGTAGTAGTAATAATTAATAATAATAATAACAATAATAATAAATGGGTCCCATCAATGTCTTTTTTTTGGCGGTACTGGGGATGGAACCCAGGGGCATTCTACTTCCAAGCTATACCCACAGCACTATTTTTTTATTCTTTATTTTGAAACAGGGCCTCACTAAGTAGCTGAGGCTGTCTGTACACCGTGATCCTCCTGTTGCAGCCTCCCAAATGCTGGGATTACAAGTGTGCACCATTGCGCCCAGCACGATGTCTTTATTTTTAAACAGTCTCAGTTGCTGAGACTGGCTTCCAACCTGTAATCCTCCTGTTTTTCAAGTACTTGGACTTTAGGCATGTGCATTACCACGTCCAAATGTTTGTGTGTGTGGTGCTGGGGAGTGTGTGTGTTGGTCGTGGTGGAGACTGAACCCAAGGGCATTCTACCTCCAAGCTATACCCACAGTCCTTTTTATTTAGCAAGTCTCACTAAATTGTTGAGGCTAGTTTTGATCCTGAGATCCTCCTGTCTCAGCCTCCAAAGTACTGGGATTACAGGAGTACCACCACACCTGGCTCCAGCTCAAATGTTTAAAAACCATTAATTTCACCTGGGCATAGAGGCGCACTTCTGGAATACCAGTACTTGGGAGGCTGAGATAGGATAAGTTCTAAGCCAGCCTCAGCAGCTTAGTGAGGCTCTCAGCAACCTAGCAAGACCTAACTTCCAAGTAAGAGATAAAATTGGTCAACTAGGCCTGGTGGCACATGCTTGTAATTCCAATACTAGGGAGGCTGAGACAGGAGGACCACAGGTTCAAGGACAGCCTCAGCAAGTAATGACACTCTCATCAACCTAGCAAGACTGTTTCAAAATAAAAGTAAAATAGGAATGGCAAATGGTTCAGAGGTAGAATGCCTGTGGGTTAAATCCTCAGTAATACACACACAAAAAAAAAATCATGTTAACAGTGGTGATGAATCCTTTTACATCACTTAATGTCCATTTTTAGCGGTCAATTCCATAAGAAAAAAAATTTTTTTTGGTAGTACTGGGGTTCCTGGAAACCCTTCTACCTCCAGGCTACACTCCCAGTACCTATTTTTATGCTTTTTTATTTGGAAACAGGGTCTCTTAAGCCAGCATGGCTGCCTTCGAACCCGCGTGATCCTCCTCTCTCTGTCTCCCAAGCACAGGGATTACAAACGTGTGCCACCACACCCGGCAGAAAATGCCATTTTTAGAAGGACATGTTGGCACATGCTTGTAATCCCAGTACTGGGAGGCTGAGACAGGAGGGTTGCAGGTTCACCGCCCCTATGCAACTTAGTGAGACCCTGTTTCAAAATAATTAAAATAGGTCTGGGGGTGTAGCCCAGAGGTAGAATGCCCTGGGGCTCAGTCCCCAGTAACACACACAAAACCAGCCTCAGCAATTTAGTGAGGCTGTCAGCAACCTGGTAAGACCTGCTTCCAAATAATAAAAAGGGCTGGGGGAATGTAGCTCTGAGGCAAAATGCCCCTGGTTTAAAACCCCATTACAACACACATATAATCCCAGTACTTGAGAAGCTTAGACAGGAGGATTTCAGGTTCCAGGACAGCCTCAGCAACAAGGTGACTCTTAGCAATGTAGTGGAACCCTGTTTCAAAAAGGAAGAAAAAAGGACTGGAAGTATAGCTTGGAGTTAAAATTCCCCTAGGTTCAACCCCAGGTACCACTTAAAAAAAAAAAAAAAAAAAAAGGTATATTAACTGGAAGATCTCATAGTGTCCTATTTCCATTTATGGTTTTTTTTTTTTTTTTTTTTTTTTTTTTTCTGGTGCAAAGTTGCTACAAGACTAAATTGCTGGGACTGGCTTTGAACCTGCAATTTCTGGTCTCAGCTTCCTAAGTACTGTGATTACAATCATGGCCATTGCACCTGGTTCCTAGGCAGTTAGTTATTCTTGACAAAAGATTAAAGCCCCAGCCAGGTGTGGTGGCACACACAAGCCTTTGGGAGGCTGAGACCAGAGGATCGTGATTTGCAAACAGCCTCAGCTACTTATGAGGCCCTTTTACTGGGTTTCAAAAAAAAAGAATAAAAAAGCCTGGCGAGGTGGCCCACGCTTGTAATCCCAGCATTTGAGAGGTTGAGGCCAGAGGATCATGGTTCGAGGACAGCCTCAGCTACTTAGGCCCTCCACAACTTACTGAGACCTTGTTTCAAAATAAAGTATAAAAAATAGGGCTGGGGTGTAGCTCAGAGGTCGAATGCCCCTGGGTTCCACCCCCAAACCCGCAAAATATAAATTAATTAAATAAAAAATAAAAAAAATAAGGTTAGTGGTGTAGCTCGTAGGTAGAATGCCCCTGGGTTCCATCCCCAGTACTGAAAAAAAAAAAAAAAAAAAAAAATCAAAGCCCCATCAGGTACCTCAAATTTAAGCAAAAATCCCAAATCACAGTTTATGGTCTTATTACAACTTTAACTGAAAATACGTTTTATATCATCTACTGGGAGAGTACTGAGATGCAGGCTCCTGCTTAGAAGGTTAACGAAACAACTCTGGCTCCTGAGAAGCAGCTTGGAATGCCGGGCTGGGAGGCAAGCACACTTCCTCTAATCAGTGAGTTTTGCCAAGTTCCCTTGAAGGTCAGGAAGCGGCTCCAGGCCTCTTTGCATGTACTTCCCAGCATAGACCTCTCAGAAAATGTTATTGGTATGATAAACAGCTGGAGATGTTATGAGCAGTTAACAGGTGTTCCTTGCTTCTATTTGTAAAACAAAGAGTTCCTTTGAGATTAGTCCTTTGGCTTTACTTACACACATCCATTGTTGCTTTAAGATAACCTTGTAATGTCTGAAATAGCTAAATTCGTCAATGTAGTCAATAAAAGCTTTCTCTATAAAAGTCTGATTGCTCTCAATAAAACATGCAGTTGTACACGAAAATCTGCATCCCCTGTGTCCTGATTAAGCGGCTTTACCCTTGGGTCTCCAGTGCACTAGATACTGACAATCTACGAAACAGAAAATTCCTCGTACCGGGCTAAAGAAAGAAAAAATACAAGGACAATGATTATAGTTGTCAAAAATAAATGTCCATGCATCACAAGATAAGACATGGTTGAAAATGGCTTGGCAAGGCGATTTTACTTTCTGCAAAAAAGGACGCTGCCATCAGCAAAGTCAGGTGGGTAAAAACCCCGAGGAAAACTGCTGGGTGTTTTACTTTGTGCGGGAGAGTCGGGTGGTCTGCCTACTGATGACAGCTAGCAGCCCCACAGTCTTTCTCCATTGGCTAGGATGATACTAGGGGAGAGGCTGGCATCACAGTGGAAACTGACAGAACAGAAATGCACAGGAGGTTGCAAAATGGTGGCTTTACAATAAAGAGCTCAAGACAAGCTAATCCTTTGATAGAAAAGATGATTGTTAGAGCCTCAAAAAGTAACTCCAGCGCCAGGCGTGGTGGCTCACGCATGGTTGTAATCCCAGCATTAGGGAGGCGGAGAGCAGAGGATCGAGGTTAGTGGACAGCCTCAGCTACTTAGCGAGGCCCTTCGCAACTCAGTGAGACCCTGTTTCAAAAAATAAAGAATAAAATAAGGGCCAGGGGTGTAGCTTGGAGGTAGAATGTCCCTGGGTTCCACCCCCAGTACCGCAAAAAAAAAAAAAAAGTAATTCCATCTTGACCAGAAATTCCCCTAGCTGAGCACACCCTTACCCAAGCTTCCCGAAATGTCCCCATTGTCTTGCCTAAGACTTGCCCTTAAAGCCCTTATCAGGCCGGGCATGGCGGCACACGCTTGTGATCCGCTTGTGATCCCCGCACTTGGGAAGCAGAGACAGGAGGATGGCGCAGGTTCGAAGCCAGCCGCGCTGGCTCAAGAGACCCTGTTTCCAAATAGAAGTGTATGTATGTATGTATGTATGTATATGTATATATATGTGTATATATATGTATATATATATATATATATATATATATATATATATATATATATATATATATATATGGTCTGGGAGTATAGCCCGGAGGTAGAAGGGCTTCCAGGAACCCCAGTACCACCACCAAAAAAAAAAAAAAAGCCCTTATCAGAACTGGAGAACCCCGCTGCCCTGCTTGATCTGGACGCATCGCCCCCCTCCCTTGGCAGTAGTTAACCATCGCTCCCCTCTTCTGTAGAATCTCTTCTAACCCATAAAACATGGGCTTCAACCTTTCCTGGAGACCCCCCTCCGCAGGTTTTATCCCAATAAACCCTGAAGCCGTCTCCCTTCTCCTTCCTCCTCTGAATTTTTCAATTACTCTTACATAGTTTTAGTATCAGGGTGTTTAGGGGCCCGGATAGTCTTTATAGAGACCACTGCGCTCATGCCTGTTTTCATAGGCCTCTGGTTGGAGGCTCACATTTTAATAGAAATCACAGGTTTGCCTTTACGGCTCCAGGTCCAGCCCGTGGCATCCAGGGCGGCGGCTCTCGGTCAGGACCACTTCTTGGTGACGCGGAGATGGTCGAGCTGGTCGGCGACGAATCTGTGCGGGGGAAACTTGGACGTGGAGGCGGCCTTGATGGCCTCGAAGGCCTGGGCCCTGCGCGCCGCCGCGTGGCCGAACTCCTGCTCGGCGGTCAGGTAGGGCCGGCTCAGCCAGTAGTGGTTCTCCGCCTCGACCTCCAGGCGCCGCACCATGTTCTGCTTCACCAGCTGGGACACGGCGCGCGGCCGCCGGTGCTTCCCGATCCATTGCCGCCCGGGGATGCGGTGGCGGCGGAGGACGGCGGTCAGGAGCATGGCGCCTGCGGGAGAGCGGCGCTGAAGCCGGCGGGAAGAAGGCGCGAGGGCCCGCGCCCGCGCCGGAGCACCCCCCGCCCGCGCGAGGCCCGCCACTCACCGCCCGCGCCCGCGCGAGGCCCGCCACTCACCGCCCGCGCCCGCGCACCCCGGCCCCTCCGGCCGCCGGTGGACCTCCGCGGAGCCGCGCCGCAGGCCCGCCGGGAGTTCGCGCGAGATTTCAGCTCCCGCGCGCGAGGCCGACTGCGCCTGCGCGGGGCCGCGGCACTTCCGGCGCGGGAGATTCAAACGCGCTGCGCGGCGGCGGCCGGCGAGCACAGCCTTCGCCCATGGACCCGGTCCGCAGCTTCTGCGCGAGGCTGCGGGCGCTGGCCAGCACGCTGGACTGCGAGACGGCCCGGCTGCAGCGAGCGCTGGATGGAGAGGACAGCGGTGAGCGAGGCGATCTGGCGCCATGTGTGAGGGCGCTGCAGCCCGCGGGGGCGGTGGGCGTCCGCACCGCTCGGGCCGCCGAGCCGCCGGTGTGTGGGGTTTCTTCTTTGTGTCCACACCCCTCTCTTATGGCACTGGGGATTGAACCCAGAGGTATTCTACCTCCGAGCTACACTCTCATTTTATTTCTACTTTGAAACAGGATCTCGCTGGGTTGATGAGGCTCACTACTCGGTAAGACTGTCCTCGCACCTGCCATTCTCCTGTCTCTACCTCCCGAGAACTGGGATTGCAAGTGTGCGCCACCAGCGCCTAGCTGTTTTTTTTTTTTTTCCTTTTTAATGAACACATGATAATTGTTCATGTTTGTTCATTTATTCACTTATTTGTGTGGAGCTGAACTCGGGAGACTTCTACCTCCAGGCTATACCTCTAGACCTTTTTTAAAAATTGTTTTTTTTAGAAACACGGTCTTTTGCCGGGCATGGTGACACACGCTGTTTCAACAATAAGAATTAAAAAAAAAAATAGGGCTAGAAGTTTAGCTCAGAGGTAGATTGCCTCTGGGTTCAATTCCCAGTACCTCAAAAACAAACAAACAAAAAGTTGCTGACAGCCTCACTTAGTTGCTGAGGCCGTCCTCTAACCTGCGACCCACCTGTCTCAGCCTCCCAAATACTGGGGATATGCGCTTTTGCCACCATACCTGGTTAATTGTTTATGGGGTGTAGCTTATTCGTATGACTCTCAGTTTTGTCTATTTTTTTAGGTCCACGGACAACCAGAGTGCTGTCCTCAAATGATGAAAATAACAGTTATGTTGCAAGGAAAGAAAAAAAATCTTAAACTGACAGATTAATTTATAAACCATATTATGACAGATTTTCCAGCCACTGGAAAATTGTTATTTTTTATGGTGGAAAAATAACGTGAACTGTAGGAAATTTTCTACATCTGAAGATATAGAAAAGTAGCCGGGCGTGGTGGCACACGCTTGTAATCCCAGCATTTGGGAGACTGAGACTGGAGGATCGCGGTTCAAGGACAGCCTCAGCTACTTAGTGAGGCCCTTTGCAACTCAGTGAGACCCTGTTTCAAAATAAAGAATAAAAAGTAGGGCAAGGGGTATAGCTCGGAGGTCGAATGCCCCTGGGTTCCATCCCCAGACACGCCAAAAAAAAAAAAAAAAAAGAAGAAGAAAAGTAGAAGTAGCTGAGCATGGTGGCACACATCTGTAATCCAAGTACTTGGGAGGCTGAGACAGGGATCACAGGTTAAAAGCCAGCCTCAGCAACTTAGCAAGACACTGTTTCAAAATAAAAAAAATCAGGCTGGAGGTTTGCTCAGGGGTAGAATATTTTTTGTTGAAATCCACAGTAACCAAAATAAGTAGGTAAGTAAAGAATGCAGTTAAGTAGTTTTTAATATATTCACAGATTTCTGCAACCGTCATAACAAAAAGTTTAGATTTTGGGGGGGGGTGGTACTGGGGTTCCTGGAAGCCCTTCTACCTCCGGGCTACACTCCCAGACCTATTTTATATTTTTGAAACAGAGTCTCTTACACCAGCGTGGTTGGCTTCGAACCTGTGGGATCCTCCTGTCTCCGCCTCCCAAGCACAGGGATTACAAGCGTGGGCCACCACACTTGGCTCCCAGCCCTATTTTTTATCCTTTATTTTGAAACAGGGTCTCACTTAGGAGCTGAGGCTGGCCTCGAACCTGTAATCCTCCCATCTCAGCCTCCCAAGTGCTAGGATTACAAGCATGTGCCACCACACCCAGCTCTTAGCACTTTGGGTTTGTTTGTTTTTCTGTTTGATTTTACAGTACTGGGGATAGAGCCCAGGGACATTCTACCTAGGAGCTACACCACTAGCCCTATTTTTAACTCTTATTTTGAAACAGGTCTCACTGAGTTGCAAAGGGCCTCACTAAATAGTAGCTGAGGCTGGCCTCAAATCATGATCCTTCTGTCTTAGCCTCCTGAATGCTGGGATTATAAGCATGCTCCACCATGCCCGGCTTTTCTCTGTCTTTTTTATTACAGTTATTTTAGTGGGTTTGAAGTCAAATCTCAGTGTTGTTTTGTTATGTTTTGTTTCTGAAGAAGGATCTTAGGCTATCTTGGAAACTCAAGCTGTGCTCCTGCCTCAGCCTGCAGAGAAACTGAAATTCCAGGAACACACTGCTGCGCCAGCTCTATTGTAGCTTTGATTTGCATTTCCCTAAAAAAAAAAACTGGTTGAATTTTAACAGCTAAAAGGAGAAAGGAGCTGATCACAGGAAGTATGCTTTTAGAAAAGAGCTGGTACTCCTGAAAACTGTTATTTATTTTTGTAGTACTGGGAATTGAACCCACTGGTATTCTACCTCTGAGCCACATGCTCATTCCTATTTTATTTTTATTTTGAATAGGGTCTCGCTAGGTTGATAAGAATCTCACTACTTGCTGAGGCTGTCCTCAAACCTGTTTTCCTCCTGTCTCAGACTCCCAAGTACTGGGATACCAGACATGTGCCACCTGCGCCACCACTCCCGGCCTACAAACTGCTTTTATGTCTATATGGTCAATTAAGAACAAAGGTGACAGCTGGGTGTGGTGGTACATGGCTGTAATTCCAGTAGTTGAGAGGCTGAGGCATGAGGCTCATAGGTCTGAGATCAGCCTCAGGGTCTCTCACTGATGTAGAGGCTCGCCATGGACCTGCGATCCTCCTGTCTCAGGAGGGTTACAGACGTGTGCTGCCATGCTGGCCGCAAGAGTGCTTCTAAAACATTAGTAACCTCCTTTCCCCTTCCTTCCTTGTATCTTGAGCTGAGGGCTCGTTATACAGGTATGCTCACTTTGTGAAGCTCGAGTCATGCACCTATGATTTATGTACTTTTCAACATGTATGTTTTAGTTCAATAAAAGATTTTAAGGAATAGCCTTAGCCAGGTGTGATGGCACACACTTGTAATCCCAGTACTTGGGAGGATGAGACAAGAAGGATTGCGGTTTGCTACCAGCCTCAGCTACTTAGTGAGGCCCTCCACAAATTAGTGAGACTCTGTTTCAAAATAAAGAATAAAAAATCGGGATGGGTGTAACTCAGAGGTAGACTGCCCCTGGGTTCATTTTTCATTTTTTTCTTTTTTTTGGTGGTACTTGGGGTGGTACCCAGGGCTACACTCCCAGACCTATTATATACTTTATTTGGAAATAGGGTCTCACTAAGTTGCTTAGAGCCTCACTAAGTAGCTGAGGCTGGCTTCAAACCTGTGCGATCCTCCTGTCTCAGCCTCCCAAGTGCCGGGATTACAAGTGTGTGCCACCACGCCCAGCTAAGCCTTAACATTTTTAAGCAATTGACAAGAGATAAATTATAACTAAATATCTATAAGGATTTTTTAATTGTACAAAACTACACTTGAGTTCTTTATTTTTCTTTTTTTTTTTTTTTCATGTTGGGCTTTCTTTCCTTTCGCTATTCATATTAAAGATGTTGAAAACTATCCAATGAGAATTCTACATGACTTGCATTCAGAAGTTCAGATGTTGAAGGTATGTTTCCTACAATAGTAATTTATTTTTCTGTGGTAAAAGTTTTGAGTCTAAGTAGACTGAGTCAGAGTAAATGTAATGTATTTTCTTTTCCTTATGAAAGGATGATGTTAATAATCTTCTTGATAAAGCAAGATTGGAAAATCAAGAAAACACTGGATTCATAAAGGCAGCAAAAATACTGATGGCAAAAAATTCAACAGACATTCTAAAAATAAAAGAGCTTTTC
Organism: Muscardinus avellanarius; assembly: GCF_963383645.1. Taxonomy (NCBI): domain Eukaryota; kingdom Metazoa; phylum Chordata; class Mammalia; order Rodentia; family Gliridae; genus Muscardinus; species Muscardinus avellanarius. The sequence continues at coordinate 120,345,261 of NC_137787.1, read as the reverse complement.
CAGAAATATGGATACAATCCACGTGTCAAGGAAGATCCAGGTTTGACCGACTTTCATTTTATAAAAGCATTTGGCTTAGTGTTATAGAAGGATCATAATTAAAACAACTGTGGGCTTGGCCAGTTTTCATTCTGGCTCTGCCATTAGGTGAGTGTCATTTCCTAAGTATTTATTCAAACTGAGCTGGCCAGTGGTATAGTAGAAAAGCAGCCTTGCTCTCCTTTCCAGAATGCCAAATAGTACCATCCATGCAGCGTGCGATAGAGGATCCCTCTTTGGTTCTGCCAGTAAACGCCTGAGAAACCTTAAGCCACGCTTTTTATTTTTCTTGTTCTCAGTTGTCTTTATTCCACAGTGAGAGATTTTGGCTATATAAATTTTGGGGGGAAGGGAGATGGAACCGAGAGGAATTCTACCTCTAAGCTACATTCCCAGCCCCAAGAGCCAGGTGATCCTAGTACTTGGGAAGCTAAGACCAGAGGATTGTTGGTTTAAAGACAGACTCAGCTAGTAGTGAGACTCATCAACCTAGCAAGACCATGTTTCTTTCTTTTTTTTTTTTTTTTTTTTTTTTTTTTTGGTGGTACTGGGGGTGGAACCCAGAGGCTTTCTACCTCCAGGCTATATTCCCAGACCTTTTTTTATATTTTATTTGGAAACAGGGTCTCACTAAGTTGCTGAGAGCCTCACTAAGTAGCTGAGGCTGGCTTCGAACCCCTGTGATCCTCCTGTCTCAGCCTCCCAAGAGCGGGGATTACAAGCATGCACCACCATGCCTGGCAAGGCCCTTTTCAAAATAAATAGGGCTGGCTGGGTAGAATGCCACTGGGTTAAATCCCTGGTACCAAATTTTTGCATATTTATTTGTGTCTTGCTAGGTTGCTAAGCGTTTCATTAAATTGCTGAGGCTGGCAACAAACCTAGGATCCTCATGTCTGTGCCTCCCAAGTATTGGGATTACATGCATTTACCAGCACACCTGGCTTGGCTATATAAATTGATAAATTCCTTTTTTTAGATCTACAATATGTTTTTTGGGGTCGGGGGTCAGTACTACATACTGAACCCAGCCAGGGACTTTGCCTCTAAGCTACACCCCCAGTAGTGTGTATGTGGTGCTAGGGGTTAAGACCCAGGGGCATTCTACCTCCAGACTACACCCCTAGCCCTATTTTTTATTTTGGGTCTCACTTGCAAAGGGCCTCACTAAGTGGCTGAGGACAACCACAAACCTTGATCCTCTTTTCTCAGCTTCCCAAGTACTGGGATTACAAGCATGTGCCACCATGCCTGGCCCCTATCTTAACCCTAATTTGTTTGTTTTTTGTGTTGTTTTTTTGTTTTGTTTTGTTTTTTTCTCACTAGGGATGAAACCCAGAAATATTCTACCTCCAAGCTATACCCCCTATACCCCCAGCCCAATTTTATTTATTTGTTTATTTTGTGGGTCTGGGAATCCAGGGGCATTCGACCCCCTGCCTATCTTTTTGTGTGTGTGTGTGTGTGTGTGTGTGTGTGGTGGTGGTGGTGGTGGTGGTGGTGGTGGTGGTACTGGGATAGAACCCTTTTACCTCCAGGCTACACTCCCAGACCTATTTTATATTTTTTTTTATTTGGAAACAGGGTCTCTTAAGCCAGCAAGGCTGGCTTCGAACCTGCACGATCCTCCTATCTCTGCCTCCCAAGCGCAGGAATTACAAGCCTGCGCCACCACGCCCGGCTTTTTTATTCTTTTTGAAACAGGGTCTCACTAAATTGCAGAGGGCCTCACTAAGTAGCTGAGGCTGTCCTTGAACCACAATCCTCCTGTCTCAGCCTCCCAAATGCTGATATTACAAGCATGCACCACCATGCCTGGCCCTATTTATTTATTTATTTATTTGTTTATTTATTTATTTTTGCAGGTCTGGGGATGGAACCCAGGGGCATTCAACCTCAGAGCTATATCCTCTGCCCTATTTTTTATTCTTTATTTAGAAACAGGGTCTCACTGAGTTGCAAAGGGCCTCACTAAGTGGCTGAGGCTGTCTGTGAACCGCAATCCTCCAATCTCAGGGTCTCAGCCTCCCAAATGCTGGGATTACAAGGGTGTACTGCCACTTTGGGCTCCAACTTTATTTCTTATTTGAAAGCAAAGTCTCCCTGGGTTGCTGAGAGCCTCTTTATTTTGAAACAAGGTCTCAGTAAGTTGCAGAGCCTCATGAGGTTACTCAGGTTGGCCCCAAACTGACAATCTTCTTGCCTCAGTCTCCCAAGTACTGGAATTACAGGTGTGCATCACCACACCCTGATCCCCCCCCACCCCCCAGTAAAAGGATGAAACCCAGGGGCGTTGTACCTCCAAGCTATACCCCCAGCACTATTTTTATTCTTTATTTTGAAACACGGTCTCGCTGAGTTGCAAAGGGCTTGCCTAAGTAGCTGAGGCTGGCTCTGGTCTCAGCCTTCTGAATGCTGGGATTACAAGTGTGTGCCACTGTGACTGGCCTTATTTTATTTATTCATTCATTCATTCGAAACATAGTCTCACTAAGTTGCTGTGTCTGGCAGCAAACCTGTGATCTCCCTGTCTCAGCCTCCCAAGTACTGAGATTGCAAGTGCTGGTTGCCTTTTGACACTTTGTTTTGCTTTCTTTCTCTAATGGATCCTCAAAATGGGATGGTAGTAGCCAGGTGTGGTAGCACATGCCTGTAATCCCTGTACTTGGGAGACTGAGACTGAAGGATCACAGGTTTGAGGACAGCCTCAGCAAGTAGTAAGACTTGTCAATCTAGTGAGACCCTTTTTCCAAATAAGAAGTAAAATCGGGCTGGGGGTATGTATAGCTCAAAGCTTCTGGGTTTAATCTCTACTACACCCACACACAGACCAAAATATGGGTTAGTAGTAGAGAAAAGGAAATTGACTGAAGGGACAATTGAAATAAAATCAGTGCTTTTGCTGACTGGGGAAATTACAAATGGAGCTTCTTTGCATTGTTTTAATATCACCTCTGACTCCTACCCCAGAGCGGGAGCAAGAAGGCGCTTGCTGTGCCCCAGAGACCAGCAGGTGTGAGGACGAGCAGAAGCCTGGCGTGGAGGATGCCCAGTCCTGCCCTGCTGTTCCCAGCATAATTGCTTCCGAGAAACCTCCACGTAGTCCACAACTTTCAGATTTTGGACTTGAACGGTATATGGTACCCCAGGTTCTACGAAACCCAGCAACTAACCAGAAAGAAGAGCCCAATTCTGAAACTCCACCCACCAGGCAGCCACTAGTTCAAGTACTAAGAACCCCAAGATGTGCTCTGAAGATGGATGATTTTGAGTGTGTGACTCCTAAATTAGAACACTTCGGAATTTCTGAGTATACTATGTGTTTAAATGAAGATTACACAATGGGACTTAAAACTCTGAATATTAAAAGGTAAGCAGATTTTTTTAAAGGTAAATTTTTACCTAACCCATTCAAAGTTTTGCATTTATTGATTTTTTTTTTTCCTAAAAGAAACATGATGTTTTAGAGTTTTTAAAGGTGTTTGATACTTTGTGTATCTTACACCTGCCTGAATCACTGCCTCCATTAATAAAGAATGAGGTGAAGCTGGATAATCCACTACTTGGAAAGCCGACACAGGAAGATCACAGCAATTTAGAGAAACCTGTTTCAAAAAAAGCCAAAGCTACGCATGGTCACACACACACACACACAATACTTAGGAGGCTAAAACAGGAGGATTGCAGGTTTGCAGCCAGCCTCAGGAATTTAGGAAGACCCCATTTCCAAATTTAAAAAGAAGTCAGTCTGGGGTGTACCTCAGAGGTAGAATGCCCCTGACTTCCATTCTCAACACCACTAAAAATAAATAAAATTGGGCTGGGTGTATCTCAGAAGTAGAATCTCCCTGGGTTCAATCCCTAGTACCAAAAAAAAGATAAAGTATGAGCTATTGGTTTCCTCAGGTAAGAGGTTATAGGAGAGCCAGGCGTGATGGCGCACGCTTGTAATCCCAGCATTTGGGAGGCTGAGACTGGAGGATCGCGGTTCACAGACAGCCTCAGCTACTTAGTGAGGCTCTTGGCAATTCAGTGAGACCCTGTTTAAAAATAAAGAATAAAAAATAGGGCTGGGGGTGTAGCTCAAAAGTAGAATCCCTCTGGATTCCATCCCAAGTACCGCGGGGGGAGGGGGTTATAGCAATAATAAAGGCCTGGAAAAGGTAATTGTAAGTGGGGCATAGTGATGTACACCTGTAATCCCATTTCTTGGAGGCAGAGAATAGAGGATTGCAGGTTCCAAGCCAGCCTCAGCAATTGAATGAAGTTGTTAGCACCGTAGCAAGACCATTTGTGAATAAAAAAATTTTTTTAATGTGTAACTCAGAGGTAGAATGCCCCTGGTTCAATCCCCAGCACCACTAATAATAAAAACGATGATGATGATGTAGAGATAAAGATGAAGGGATACAATTAAAGGAATAAAATGAGTAAAATTTTGTGATTGATTTGTTATGGAGACTTGAGAGGAGAATCTAGAATAAACCCCAGGCTTTCGGTTTGTTGCCTGGGGTGATGCTCGGAAAAACTAGCAAGGTAGGAATATCTGTAGCCTGTGGGGAAGGGTGGTGTGCACATAATGAGCTTGGGTGCCTATAGACTTCTGTGCGTGCGTGATGCTGGTAACAGCGCAAGCCTTGGAAGTACTCCACCAAGACACATTCCTACTCTGTGATATCTTAGTTTCCTCTTAAACATAGGTATTTTAATATGAACTTGAAGTTTACTGTGACTTTACAGCTAGGTTAGAGATCTGGCATGACTGATGAGATGGTAATTAAAGCCATAAGTAGCCAGGGCATGGTGGCGCGCGCTTGTAATCTTAGTACTTTGGAGCCTGAGACAGGAGGATAGCAGGTTTGCAGCCAGCCTCAGCTACTTATTGAGGCCCGCCACATATTTAGTGAGACCCTGTTTCAAAATAAAGAATAAAAAATAGGGCTGGGGCTGTAGTTTGGAGGTGAAAGTCCCTGGGTTCAATCCCCAGTACCACAAAAGAAATAATAATAATAACTTGTTTTCAAAGTAGCTAGGCAATATCTAAAGATAAAACAATATATATATACTGGAAGGACTTTTGAAATAAAGATTATTCAGAACTGGGTAGGTGGTACATGCTTATAATCCCAGTATTTGGGAGGCTGAAATAGAAGAATAGTAGGTTTTTGGCCAGCCTCCACAACTTGGTGAGACTCTGTTTCAAAGTAAAGAATACAATAGGGCTGAGTGTGTAGCTCAGAGATAGAATGCCCCTCAGTTCAGTCCCCAGTACCACACACATAAAAAAAGATTGTTCAGTAAATTAAGATGTGATCATTGGTCAACCAAAAAAAGATGAGATTATCTTTACCTTATGTCAAAATGTAGATAAATCAAAAATAAATATTTAAATGAACCACTTCAAAACTGGAAGAAGCCAAAAGTAGAAGTTGTGCATTTCTTCTTTTTGGGGGGCGGGTAGTGGAGGTGGAACCCAGGGGCTTTCTACCTCCAGACCTATTTTATAAGCTGCTGAGAGCCTCACTAAGTAGCTGAGGCTGGCTATAAACCTGCGCGATCCTCCTGTCTCAGCCTCCCAAGCACTGGGATTACAAGGGTGCGCCACCAGGCCCGCCTGAGCATTGTGCATTTCAACAACAAAAGAATGTATACTAGAATAACCAGCTAGAGCCGGGCGTGGTGGCACACACTTGTAATCCCAGCATTTGAGAGGCTGAGACCTGGAGGATCGCGGTTTGCGGACAGCCTCAGCTACATAGTGAGGCCCTCTGCAACTCAGTGAGACCTGGTTTCAAAATGAAGAATAAAAAATAGGGCAGGGGTGTAGCTCGGAGGTCAAATGCCCCTGGGTTCCATCCCCAGACCCGCAAAAAATAATAATAATAAACAAAAAATAGGGCTTAGAGGTGTAGCTTGAATGTCCCTGGGTTCCACCCCCAGTACCACACACAGGCCAAAAAAAAAAGTTGTTGCATGGGACTTCTTTTTCATATACAACTAGTTCAAACTTGATATGTACTAAAATACATTTTTTCCCAGAGGTCTAATACTCTTTTTAAATTTCTATTTTTCTATAACTCATACCAGTGAGGAGGCCACACAAACCAATCCCACTACCAATCATAATTTTGTTGTTACTCCTGGCCCCATGGTCCAGAAGCTGGAAAAAAGTGGTGAGTATAAAAATCAGCTTACTCTTCTTATATTCATGCTAGACTGTCCTTGTTCAAAAATGGCTTTGTTGCCTTGAACACTTGTAGAGTTTTGGGCCTCTTTTTAATTTTTCATCATTGAATTTTAATAAGTACCGTGTCACTCAGGTTCAGCATGATCTCATGCAAGAACAATAAAATTTTTGCAACTTTTTTTTTTCTTCAATACTGGGGATGGAATCCAGGAGCCCTGGGCTCAATCCCCAGTATCACAAAAAAAAATAATAAATAAGCTGGGAGCTGGGTGTGGTAGCACATGCCTATAATCCCAGTACTTGGGAAGCTGAAACAGGAGGATAGCAGGGTCAAAGCCAGCCTCAGCTACTTAGTGGAGCCCTCAACAACTTGGTGAGACCCTGTTTCAAAATAAAGAATAAAAAATAGGGCTGGGAAGCAAGGGAAGGAGGGTTGGGGAGGGAATTGGGTAGGGGTTAAATCGGTGTTTTAACCCTATATGATGTATGAATATATATATATTTTTTAATGTATTTATTTATTTATTACTTTTGGTGGTACTGGGGTTCCTGGAAGCCCTTCTACCTCCGGGCTACACTCCCAGACCTATTTTTTATACTTTTTTATTTGGAAACAGGGTCTCCTAAGCCAGCACGTGCGGCTGGCTTCGAACCTGCGCGATCCTCCTGTCTCCGCCTCCCAACCGCGGGGATTACAAGTGTGCACCACCACGCCCGGCCTGATGTATGAATATAATGCACCAATAAAAAATTAAAAAAAAAATAGGGCTGGGGGTATAGGTTGGAGGTAGATTCCCCTGGGTTCAGTCCTTGGTAACACACACACACACACACACACACACACACACACACACACACACACAGTAGGCATGGTGTTTAAGCCTATAATCCCAGTCCTCAGGAGGCTGAGACAGCAGGATTGCAGTTTTACAGCCAGCCTTATCAACTTGGTGAGGTCCTTCACAACCTATATCCTATTTCAAAGTCAGACACAAAAATAGGGCTAGGGGTATAGCTCAAGGGAAGAATGCCCCTGGATTCCATCACTACATATACACAAAGCAAAAGTTATATAGACAATACTGTGTCAATACTGTGTGTGTGTTTTATTGGAGATGGAACTCAGGGGCATTCTGCCTCTGAGCTACACCCCCAGATTTTTTTTTTTTTTTTTTTTTTCCCCTGAGATACTGGGGAGGGAACCCTGGAGCATTCTATCTGAGCTGCATCCACGGCCCTATTTTTATTATTTATTTTGAAACAGGGTCTCACTGAGTTGCAAAGGGCCTCACTACGTAACTGAGGCTGTCCACGAACCTCAATCCTCCTGTCTCGGCCTCCCAAATGCTGGGATTACAAGTGTGTGCCACCATGCCTGGGTTCATTTTTATTTCTAACAGAGTCTCGCTAGATTGATGTGAATCTCGGTACTTGCTGAAGCTGGCCTCCAATCTGCGATCCTCCTGTCTAAGCCTCCCAACTACTGGGATTACAGGTATGTACCACCACACAGTTTATAGGCAATACTTTGTGTGTGTGTGGTGGTGGTCCTGGGGATGGAACCCAGGGGCCCTCTACCTCTGGGCTACACTCCCAGACCTATTTCATATTTTATTTGGAGACAGGGTCTCTTAAGCCAGCTGAGGCTGGCTTCAAACCTGCACAGTCCTCCTGTCTCAGCCTCCCAAGTGCAGGGATTACAAGTGTGCGCCACCACGCCCGGCTATAGACAATACTTTAACTTTTTTTTTTTTTTTTTTTTCCTGGTATTTGGGATTGAACCCAGGGGCATTCTACCTCCAAGCTACCCACCCACGGCCCTATTTTTTATTCTTTATTTTGAAACAAGGTCTCACAAGTTGCAGATTGCTTTACCAAGTAACTGAGGCTGGCTGCAAAACCTGCAATCCTCCTGTCTCAGCCTCCCAAGTACTGGGATTATAGTGATGCCACCACACCTGGCATCTGGTAGTGGGTATTGAACCTACAGGCATTCTACCTCCAAGCTGCACTCCCAGTTCCGTTTTATTTCCTATTTGGAAACAGGGTCTCACTTAGGTTGCTGATAACTTTGATAAGTTGCTGAGGCTGGCCTCAAACCTACAATCCTCCTGTCTCAGTCTCCCAAGTACTGGAATTGCAAGTGTGCATCGCCTCCTGGCTTGAAATCTTATTTATTTATTTATTTATTTATTTATTTATTTATTTATTTTGGTGGTGCTGGGGTTCCTGGAAGCCCTTCTACCTCTGGGCTACACTCCCAGACCTATTTTATACTTCTATTTGGAAACAGGGTCTCTTAAGACAGCGCGGCTGGCTTCGAACCTGCGCAATCCTATCTCCACCTCCCACGTGCGGGAATTACAAACGTGTGCTACCACGCCCCGCTGTTCTTTATTTTGAAACAGGGTTTCACTGAGTTCCAAAGGGCCTCACTAAGTAGTAGGCTTAAACTTAAACTGAGGCTGTCCTTAAACTGCGATCCTCCTGTCTCCTCCTCCCAAATGCTGGGATTACAAGCATGCGCCACCACCCCCGGCTGAAATCTTATTTTCAAATCCTTGTTTTCAGTGGGGCCTGGTGGCATGTACTTGTAATCCCAGTACTTGGAAGACTGAGACATCTTTTTGTTGTTGTTGTTGTTGTTTTGTTTATTTCAAATGTTTTCTAGATGCTGAATGTACCAATTCACCCATGACACCTGCATTCTGCACTCCTGGTTTAAAAATTCCTTCTACAAAGAAGAGCACAGATGTGGTAAATTTTCATTAAATTTTTATGAGTGTGGGGATGGAACCCAGGGGTAATTTCAACCTCCCCAGTGCTGGGATTATAAGTGTTTGCCATCACGCCCGGCTCTTCATTAAATTTATTTATTTATTTATTATTTTTTTCAGGCCTGAGGATGGAACCCAGGGGCATTCAACCTCTGAGCTATACTCCCTGCCCTGTTTTTTATTCTTTATTTTGAAACAGGGTCTCACTAAGTAGCTGAGGCTGTCCGCGAACCTTGATCCTCTGGTCTCAGCCTCCCGAATGCTAGGATTACAAGCGTGTACCACCACACCCATTAAATTTAAATCTAATCTTTGTTCTAATAACTCAAATAGTACTTCTAGAATCAAACAGTTTGTTTTAAAAAAAAAAAAACAGATCTCTGCAGCTCTTGGAAAAATATTTGCAGTGTCATTTTGGAAGCTTATTTACCAGCATAGGTCAAGAGTTTTTAACAGTTCTTTCATTCCTTTACCTATATGCCAGAATTTGTTCTAAAATAAACTGGGGGAAAGATTCATAACAAGTTATTTGAAGAAACATGAAAGTATGTGAAAGCATAAATATCAAATGAAAAGGCAGCAGCAGAATGCAGTAAGGTGTATCTGTAAGACCTGGTGGTATATGCTGTATGCAAGATATGAGAACACATGAAAAGTGTTTTCAAAAAATATTTCATCATGCCGGGCGTGGTGGCGCACACCTGTAATCCCAGCATTTGGGAGGCTGAGACAGGAGGATCGTGGTTTGTGGACAGCCTCAGCTACTTAGTGAGGCCCTCCACAACTTAGTGAGACCCTGTTTCAAAATAAAAAATAAAAATTAGGGCAGAGGGTGTAGCTCGGATATTGAATGAGGGTTTTATTCCCAGACCCGCAAAAAAAAAAAAAAATTTTTTTTTTTTTTTCATCATGAGTCTTGTGTGGTGGCACTTGCTTATAATCCCTGTACTTGGAAGGGTCAGATAGAAAGATTGCAGGTTCAAGGACAGCCTCAGCAAATAGTGAGAGTCTCACCAACCTAGCATGCCCCTTTTTCAAATATTTAAAATGGTGCTGGGGATGTAGCCTGGAGGTTGAAGGCCCAAGGGTTTCATCCCCAGTGCCACCAAAATAAATATGGCTGGTGGATCGAAGGAACTAATTTTATTTATTTATTTATTTATTTATTTATTTATTTATTTTGGGTCTGAAGATGGAACCCAGTGGCATTTGACCTCCGGGCTATACCCCTTACCTTAATTTTTATTCTATATTTTGAGACAGGGTCTCACTGAGTTGCAGAGGGCCTTACTAGTTAGCTGAGGCTGACCGTGAACCACGATCCTCCTGACTGAGCCTCCCAAATGCTGGGATTACAAGCGTGGGCCACCTCGCCCGGCTCCTACCCTGTTTTTTTAATTGTGGTGTGTGTGGTGCTGGAGATTGAACCCAAGGGCATTCTGCCTTCAAGCTATACTTGCAGCACTGTTTTGTTTTATTTGTTTGTTTGTCTGTTTGTTTTGCAGTATTGGGGATGGAACCCAGGGGCATTCTACCTCTGAGCAAAAACCCCAGCCCAATTTAGTATTCTTTATTTTGAAACAGGTTCTCACTGAGTTGCAAAGAGCCTAAGTAGCTGAGGCTGACTTCGAACCCCCTGTGTCAGCCTATTTTATTTATTTTGAAATGGGGTCTCACTAAGTTGCTGAGGCTGGTTTGAACCTGAGATCCTCCCGAGTACTGAGATTACAGATGTGTACCCCATATGCTCATGCATTAACCATTTCTTTGTTTTTCTCAATTTTATTTAAAACACAGGGAAGGGGTCAGATTCATTTGGAGTCTTAAGAGACTCCAGCAGCAGAAAGAACAATTGACTAACAATCTTGTGTGTGTGTGTGTACTGGGGTTCCTGGAAAAACCCCTCTACCTCCGGGCTACAAGGTCTCTTAAGCCAGCAAGGCTGGCTTCAAACCTGCGCCATCCTCTAACAATCATTTATTAACCTAATTCAATAATTTATTTTTTCTTATAGGTATCCACAAATTATCTATTATCAAAAACAAATAGTTCATCAAATGATGTGGAAGTTAAAGGTTATACTTCACTGGTTTTAAGTTCAGATGAGTGCTTCGAGAACTTTGTGGACCCCTCCTCTCCTACAATTTCCTCTTATGAGGGTTTGCTCAGGACACCTTCGCCTCCGGAAATCACCGTGGTTCCAGAAGATATTCTCCAGGTGCCTTTCCAAGGCGATACTGCTGTTTTTGCTGATATTCTTTCAAAATTAGATATTTATGCGAAAGACTTAAAACTGCATATAAACTGTCTTATTACGAGGTTAATATGCTAGTGTTTGTTTGTTTGTTTGTTTGTTTGTTTGTTTGTTTGTTTGTTTTGTGGTATTGGGGATTGAACCCAAGGACATTTTACCTCTGTGCAGCACCCCAGCACTATTTTTTATTTTATTTATTTGTTTGTTTGTTTGTTTGCTTGCTTATTTTGGCGGTACTGGGGATGGAACCCCCAGGGGCATTCTACTTTGAGGTGCACCCCTAGCCCTGTTTTTATTCATTTTGAAACAGGGTCTTACTGTGTTGCAAAGAACCTCACTAAGTAGCTGAGGCTGGCTGCGAATGGCAATCCTCCTGTCTCAGCCTCCCAAGTACTGGGATTACAAGCCTGCAATACCACGCCTACCTTACCTAAACCTAGCTTTGGTTTAAAGAAAATCTAAATTCTAGGTTATAGGTCCTTCTGAGATAGCTGGTTAAAGTTCTGAGCTGGTGACCTCATAATTTTAGCGAAATTCCACTCTGGCATTTCTGGTTTTCTTGTTTTTTGTTTTCTTTTGTTTTGTTTTTGCTTTTTTTGTGTGTGTGGTACTAGGGGTGGAACCCAGGGGCATTCTACCTCTGAGCCACACCCCAACCCAATTTTTTATTTTTTATTTTGAAACAGGGTCTCACTGACTTGCAAAGGGCCTCACCTCACTAAGTAGGAGCTGAGGCTGTCCTCAAACCATGATCCTCCTGTCTCAGCCTCCCAAATGCTGGGATTACAAACGTGCGCCATCTTGCCCGGCTGGCATTTCTATTTTAGCTTCATGTTTTGAAATGTGGTTTCTGTTTTTTTGTTTGTTTCTGTTTGTTTTTGTTTTTTTGTTTTTGGTGGTACTGGGGTGGAACCCAAGAGCTTTTCTACCTCCAGGCTATACTCCCAGATCTCTTTTGGAGACAGGGTCTCACTAAGTTTCTGAGAGCCTCACTAAGCAGTTGAGGCTGACTTCGAACCTGTGCGATCCTCCTGTCTCAGCCTCCCAAGTCCTGGGATTACAAGCATGTGCCACCACACCCAGTTGAAATGTGTTTTTAGAGATTATCCCAATATTCATCATTGTTGCTGTATTGAGCACTGTTCCACTGGAAATCATTCAGGCAAAGTCATAGTATCATTTACCCTACAGTTCTCTAGGTCAGGCTATCATTAGTAATACCAGTTTTTTGTCCTTAAGGCTTCTTGGGACCTCAGTTTGAGAAATAACTGATAAAATATATAATATTCTTTACTATAATTATTACTTATACACTAGTCTAATTTATAACAACTGCCACCTCTATTAAATAACCAAACTGACTTTTTTTTTTCTTGGTAGTAAGGATTGAACCCAAGGGTATATTACCTCTCAACTATACCCCAGCCGTATATTATTTTTTAGTTTGAAATAGGGTCTCACAAGGCTGGGCATAGTGGCACATGCTTGTAATCCCAGTAATTGGGAAGCTAAGACAGGAGGATGACAGGTTGGAGGCCAGCCTCAGTAACTTAGCGAGACTGTTTCAAAACTGAAAATGAAATAGGACTGAGGGTGTAGCTCAGATAGATGGCTCATGGGTTCGAACCCCAGTACAGAAAAAGAAAGAAAATTGCTAATATTTCAGATTCTTACTTTATGATCTTTATTTAAATTTGTGTGTATGAACCTGGTGCTTGAACCAGAAGTATTCTACCGCTAGCTACACGCCAGCCGGATTTATTTTCTATAAAATAAGGCAGCTGGGTATGGTGGCACATGCCTGTAATCCCAGTATTTGGGAGGCTAAAGCAGGAGGATCACATATACGAGGCCAGCCTCAGTAACTTAGGCAGGCCCTGTTTCAAAATAAAACATAAAATAGGGATGGGGGTATAGCTCAGAGGTAGTACACCTCTGGATTCAATCCTCAGTGCTACCAAATAAAAATGGTGGCACATGCCTGTAATCCTAGTAATTGGGACGCTGAGACAGGAAGATTACAGGCTTGAGGAGAACCTCAACAAACTTAGTGAGACCTTGTTTCTAAATATGAAATAAAATATGGCTAGGGGTTAGAGCTTGGGGAAAGAATGCCCCTGGGCATTCTTTTAAAACACTGCTTTAAAAAAAACTTTTTTTTAGTGTTTTAAATAAGCTTTAAGGTTTGCATGTCTTTCCTTGTTTTATAACACTTTCTAGGTGTCCTCATGTGACTTGATAAAAAGAAATTTGTTTTTTGTAGATTTTATCAAGATACAACTCAAACCTTGCTACACCAGTAGCAATGAAAGCAGCGCAGCCCAGGAAAGCATTCCTCAAATATGAGGGCCAGAGCGCCCGCAGCACCAGCAACAAGGAGAACTGGTGAGAGTGAGTATCGCCCTTCTAGGGAAGACGTGGGAGCTTGGGAGGGCTTTTAAAAGCTAGCGTCTGGGGCCTGGGTTGTAGCTCAGTGGCAAAGCATCTGAGCTGGGTGTGGTGGCGCAAGCTTGTAATCCCAGCATTCAGGAGGCTGAGACCTGAGGATCACAGTTCGCAGACAGCCTCAGCTATTTAGTGAAGCCCTCCACAACTTAATGAGACCCTGTTTCAAAATAAAGAATAAAAAAATAGGGCAGGGGTTGTAGCTTGGAGGTCGAAAGCCTCTGGGTTCCATCCCCAGACCCACAGAAAATAAAATAAAAACTAGCATCTGAATGGTAACAAAATGGGTTTTAATGGCAGCGGCAGTTACAGAAAGTAGAGACATTCTACCTCTGAGCTACACCCCAACCCTTTTTATTTTTTATTTAGAAACAGGGTCTTGCCGGGCGTGGTGGCGCACGCTTGTAATCCCCGCGCTTGGGAGGCGGAGACAGGAGGATCGCGCAGGTTCGAAGCCAGCCGCGCTCGCTGGCTTAGGAGACCCTGTTTCTAAATAAAAATATAAAAATAGGTCTGGGAGTGTAGCCCAGAGGTAGAAGGGCTTCCAGGAACCCCAGTACCACCAAAAAAAAGAAAAAAAGAAACAGGGTCTCGTTGCCAGGCATGGTGGCACACACTTGTAATCCCAGCATTTGGGAGGCTGAGACCGGAGGATCGCAGTTTCCGGGACAGCCTCAGCTACTTAGTGAGGCCCTCTGCAACTCAGTGAGACCCTGTTTCAAAATAAGGAATAAAAAATAGGGCTGGAGGTGGCGCTCAGAGGGTAGAACGCCCCTGGGTTCCATCCTCAGTATGAAAGAAAGAAAGAGAGGGAGGGGGAGAGCGAGAGAGAGAAAAAGAAAGTCTCACTAAATTGTGAAGAATTTTGCTAAGTTAATGAAACTGGCCTCAAACCTGGCATCCTCCTGTCTCAGCCTAACAAGAACTGGGATTACAGCATACGCCATCACATAGAATTTGTAGTTCCTGAATCTCAGTAAGTGTAAAATACAAAACTACAGTGTTGTGTCATCTGTAGTTAGTGATTTTTTATTTAGTGGTACTGGGGATGGAACCCAGTGGCCTTCTACCTTCAGGCTACACTCCCAGAGCTATTTTATATTTTTTATTTGGAAACAGGGTCTCTTAAGCCAGCTAAGGCTGGCTTTGAACCTACGTAATTCTCCTGTCTCAGCCTCCCAAGTGCGGGGATTACAAAATAGTCTAAGTTGCAGAGGGTCTTGCTGAGTTACTGAGGCTAGCCTTGAACCTCTCAGTTCCTTCTGTCTCAGCCTCCCAAGTACTCAAGTATTATGATTATAGGCATGCTGGTGGCTAGTTTTTGTGCTGGAGATTGAACCTCTGAGCCACATACCTAGAACCCATTTAACCTCTGAGCTACGCCCCGGACCAATTTTATTTTTTATTTGTAAACAGGGTTTCACTAAGTTGCTGAGGCTGGGTTCAAACCACCAGTCTCCTGTTTCAGCCTCTCAAATACTGAGATTACAGGTACTTGCCACCACTCCCAGCTATATTAGTGGTGTATGTTTGTTTGCTTACTGGTAGTACTTGACATGGAACCCACGCCCTCAGCTTAATTTATTCTTTTGTTTTGAAATAGGGTCTCACTAAGTTGCTGAGGCTGGCTGTGAACTTACAACCCTCTCATAGCTCTCTTGAGTTTTGCTGAAGATTGGAGTCCATGGGCCACCACTAGAGGGTGGTGGACCTCCTTCCTATGGAGGAATGGTTACTACAGATGGGCAGCAAAGACAGGTGTTTCTCTTTGCCTGCTTATCAAGTAGCTCCATTTGTTTATGATGGCTCTGAGCCTGCAAAATCAGGCTGACCAAAGCTTATCCTTCCTGGACTTCTTGCTCCCCCTCTGCGATGTTCTGTTGTACCCGTGGTAGCTCCTGGAACTTTGCTTTCAGGATTGCAGCCTCCCCTGCCTCTGATCCGCACACTGACTGCTCGCTCCGCTGGTCACCTACTGCTTCCGACTCTCCTGCCCTAAGCAGCAGACACCTGGCATTCCTTGGCCTCTGCTACTGCCCTAGGAACTCACAGCCCAGGCCCAGGCTCAGCTGCGCAGCACGAGTTCCCATCAGTGCAGGTAGGGAAGGCCAGGGCCAGAAGAGAGAGGGAGAAGCTTCCTGCCCACAAGAAGAGTCCACACCGGAGTATCAAAGACTACGTATTTAACCACCCCAGCCTAAAACTGGTCCCCCCTTCTTTCTGGGTACCCTATTCTTGTCCTTCACACTGCTTATAATAAAGTATTTATTTCAGTGTACATTTGTTTGGTTATTCATCTCCCCTACTGTATCACAAACTCTGTAAGGACAAGTTAATTACTCTGGCATCTAGCATGCTTATTGAATAAATTAGTGATAACATCAATTTAAAATCTATTCCAGGGCCGGTCATGGTGGTGCACACTTGTAATCCCAGCATTCAGGAGGTTTGAGGACAGCCTCAGCTACTTAGGCCTTCTGCACAACTCAGTAACCCTGTTTCAAAATAAAAAATAGGGCTGGGGGTATAGCTTGGAGGTCAAATGCCCCTGGGTTCTATTCCCAGTACCACCAAAAAAGAAAAATAAAAACTATTCCAGGCATGATTTTTAGATGCTACACATTTATTAACCTATTTAAATTTTAGACTTTTGAGGTAGGATGGCTTCATTTTTTGTTTTTGCGGTACTGGGTATAAGGGGCATTCTACCTACACCCCCAGCCCTATTTTTTTATTCTTTATTTTGAAACAGGGTCTAAGTTGCAAAAGGCCTCACTAAGTAGTAGCTGAGGCTGTCCATGAACCTGAGATCCTCCTGTCTCAGCCTCCCAAAGTCTGGGATTACAAGCGTGCACCACCACGCCCAGAGTTTGAGCAACTTTTGATGAATAGCTTTGCTCACCCAAGCTCTGGTTGTCTGGCCTCCTTTCCCTGAGGTTGCTTGGTTCTGGGCAAGATACTGGAGCTGCCCCCTGCCCACAACATAATATGTTATGAACATAAAGCAATATGGGGGTGTTGCCACTTCCTTTGTGCATGCTCTGGCCTTCCTCAGGAGCATAAATTCAACTTTGAGGAGGTGGGAAAGTTCCAGTGCCACCTTCAGAAGATTTTGTCATCTGGCACTCACCATCTTTTTTGTCACAGTGTATGTGGTGCTAGGGATTGAACCCAGAAGCATTCCACCTGTGAGGTACACCCTCGGCCCTTTTGTTTGGAAACAGGGTCTCCCTTTGTTGTTGAGGCTGTCCTTGAACCCATGAGCCTTCTGCCTCAGCCTCCCAAACTGGATGTGCACTACCGTTTCTGGCTTCTTATAATGCCTTTTTGCTTTTCTTTTTGCAGTACTAGTGATGGAACCCAGGGGCATTCTACCTCTGAGCTATACACCCCAGCTCCATTTATTTATTTTGGAATAGGATCTCATTGAGTCACAAAGGGCCTAAGTAGCTGAGGATGTCCGCAAACTACAATCTCCTGTCTCACCCTCCCAAATGCCTAACCTACCATGCCCGGCTTCTACCTTTTATTAAAGCTTTCTTTCCTTACTAAATCATCTGCAAAGAAGTGGGGAGAAGTGGTTGGGAATGCTGCAAATTCTCCACTTGACAGTGGTACCTATCTAGAATTTGCAAACTGAGGAGGCTTACTTTTCATAACTTGAATTGTGTCAATGTTCCAGGCCTGGTGGCACACACTTGTAATCCCAGCATTTGCGAGGCTGAGACAGGAAGACTGAGGTTCATGGACAGCCTCAGCTACTTAGGCCCTTTGCGACTCAGACCCTGCTTCAAAAAATAAAGAATAAAAAGGAATAGGGCTAGCCGGGCATGGTGGCGCACGCTTGTAATCCCTGGTCTTGGGAGACAGACAAGAGGATCGCACAAGTTCGAAGCCAGCCTCAGCTACTGAGTGAGGCTCTCAGCAACTTAGTGAGACCCTGTTTCCAAATAAAAATATAAAATAATATAGCCCAGAGGTGGGATACCCCTGGGTTTCATCCCCAGTACTGCAAAAATTTAAAAAAAGCTTCAATGTTGCAACATTCTTAGGAGCGACCCAGAAAACCCCTTTTATCCTTGAAAAGAACTAACATGCACCGAGGTCCCTGACCAAGCAGGCTATCCTACAGCCCGTTTCCTTGACGCCTCCAGCAGTTCTATGGAGTAGATGTCATCACAGCACCCCAGTTTGGTTTGTGGCTGATTACATGACAGAAGGTAGTCCATGTTCATTTTTTTATTAGAGAATAACAGGGTTGAAATGTCATAGATTTAAAGCTGGCCTGACAGCAGTCCTTCATCCTCCCTCAGGGGCATACACATACACAACTGATCTCAAAAACATTACCCAGGTTAACAATCCCAGCTCTGTACACTGCTGAAAAACACCAAAGTCCCAAGCGGTGTCCCGTACTCTATCTCCCATGTTCCACCGGGAAATTTCAACCCAGAAATCGTATGAGCAAGTAAAGCAGTCAGGGCAAACACTAAAGGAGTACGGTGCTGTTGGGACCATTTACTTCCATTTTGTCTTGGGAAGTAAGCTTGGTTATAATTTGAAGCCATACTTTCTTACCAAAGCCAGAGGAAAGCAAGGGCTATGTAGGAGTACTTTGATTCTTAGTGTTATACTCAGTAACATATTCACTACATATTCTAGTTTTTGTAGTCCTGGGGGTTGGACCCAGGAGTACTCTATCATTGAGCCACATTCCCAGCCCCTTGCATTTTGAGGCAGGTCCTCATTAAGCTGAGGCTGACTTCAAACCTGCAACCTTCCTGCCTCAGCCTCCTGAGTTGCTGATTCTAGGAGAAACAGGGCCACTGCAAGAGGGGGGAGAAAGTGTTCTAAAGATTAGTGATAGGCATTGCTTTTTGCCTGCCCAGCTCTTTTTGGGGGAGGTACTGGGGTTGAGCCCAAGATCATTCTACCTCTAAGCTACATCCCCAGAATGATTTTTACTCAGAAACAGGGTCTCTAAGTTGCTGAGCCTGGCTGTGAACCTACTCTCCTGTTTCAGCTTCCCAAGTGCTGGGATTATAGGCATGTGCCACCACGCCCGTTCCCGTGGTCTACGATGGCCCTGGCCCTTCTAATTTCCCTGTCCAAAGCCCACCTTTCCTGGACACACAGCCATGCACAGCCTCAGAAAGGCCAGTTCTTGCCCACACTTCCCTCTCACCCTGTTCTGACCTTTGTTTTCTCTCAGCTGGTTCCTGCCCTCCAAGTGCTCTCTGCCCCAGAGTGAAGCACACAATACCTCCCCACAGCACTCGTTTCTTCTGACGTTCGCCATCACCCCGACCAGGGCAGGCCATTCACATCCAGCACAGGCACAGCCCAGCTCTGCCTCAGCTATCTCATTCCCCAGCACGTCGCTACCTTCTCAAACCATGTCCAACAGACCTCCACCTCGTGCTCCATTCCAAGAATATGGCTTTCTTTTGCTCTGAGGGTTTTTTGTGGTGCTGGGGATTGAATCCAGTGCCATTCTACCTCAACCACACTATGCAACCCTATTTTATTTTTTGTGTATTTGTATGGCACTGGGGATTGAGCCCAAGGGCATTCTACCTCCAAGCTATGCCCCCAGTCCCATTTTATTTTTATTTGAAAACATGGTCTCACTACTTGCTGTCCTTGAACCTGTGATCCTCCTGTCAGCCTCCCAAGTACTGGGATTACAAGTTAGTACCACCATGCCCAGCTCCAATTTTATTTTTTTATTTTTTCCAATTTTATTTTATTTTTCTATTTTGAAATAGAATCTTGCTAACTTGCTGAGACTGGCCTTTAACTTGCTATCCTCCCGTGTCTCAGCCTCCTAAGCAATGCATTTACAGGAATGTGCCACCAGACCGAGCTGCCTTTAGAGCTGAAAATACCCCCCCACACTACTTCTAAATTCCCAAAGCCAAGCATGGTGGCCACGCTCGTAATCCTAGCATTCAGGAGGCTGAGACCGGAGGATCGTGGTTGGGAGGGCCTCAGCTACTTAGTGAGGCCCTTTGCAACTCGGTGAGACCCTATTTCAGAATAAAAAAAAAGGGGGGGGGGGGGCTGGGAGTGTAACTCAAAGATAGACTGCCCTTGTGTTCCATCCCCAGTACCACAATAAAAAAAAGTAAATAAATAAACTCCAAATGAGATGAAACCCTACTCGCATGCCTCCATTAACTTTCACACTCAAGCTGATTGTACACATATATTTAACAATACAGTTTTACACAACACTAAGAGCACTTCATATTTTACAGAGGGGCTTGAAACATATGGACTTTCTAATAATAATCATATACCATAGTACATCCAAATCTAACTCCTAAATAGATGCGTTACAATTTGTTCAGAATTTAAAGGCTTAATGGCAAAATCAGGGAAGGAAAAGAATATGTAAGTTTATTTTACATAACTGGCTGAAAAATAAATCTGAAAGATAATAAACAGAATTTAATATGGTCTCATACGCCCTGAAGGGGGTGGTGCCCGGTTTGGAGGGGTGATGGCTATGTCCAGATAGTCTCCTATCTGGAACTTCTGGGACTGCAGGGTCATGGAGTCGTCCGTCCCTTTTCTGCCAGACATGGTGCTGCCGATCTCCTTGACTCTGCAGGAAGGGAAAGCAGCTGTAATGGAGCCATATCAATGCCACAGCAAATGCAAGAGTACACTGGTCCGCCTCATAACACAGTTCACAAATTGACAAACTAAGATAATACAAATATATACCCACCACACACAGAATAATTTATTAAAGGAATTACCCCTATCTGTTAAAACATACCAAACCAAAAACAGATTACAGGAATTAAAGGTAATAAATTACTTACCGATAGCCAGGTCTTTTAAGATCCATAAAAACTATTGCAAAATTGAAGTGTGTGCCTTTCTTTCGAGCTTCTGGGTAGACTTCTTTTACTAAACTAGTTAGTTCTTTCAGAGTGGCATCCATCCTGAATTAGTAAGAGAGTTACATGTGGTTTATTAGCAATAATAATAACAAGGACACTAAAAACCAATGAGTTATTACATGTGTTTGACTTGTAACTTATGTTAGAAAATGTCAGGGAAATTTAATTTTTTTTTATTTTTTTTGCAGGTCTGGGAATGGAACCCAGGAGCATTCAACCTCCGAGCTACAGCCCCTGCCCTATTTTTTATTCTTTATTTTGAAACCGGATCTCACTGAGTTGCGGAGAGCCTCATTAAGTAGCTGAGGCTGTCCGCAAACCACGATCCTCCTGTCTCAGTCTCCCAAATGGTGGGATTACAAGCGTGCGCCACCACACCCAGCTTCATTATTTTTAACTTATTTTTTACTTTTTTGTGGTACTTGGGATTGAACCCAGGGTAATTCTACCTTCAAGCTACACATAACCCAGCCCTATTTTGAAACTGGGTCTCACTAAGTTATTAGCTGAGGCTGGCTGCTAACCTTTAACTGTATCTCAGTGTACCAA
Source organism: Muscardinus avellanarius (assembly GCF_963383645.1). NCBI lineage: Eukaryota > Metazoa > Chordata > Mammalia > Rodentia > Gliridae > Muscardinus > Muscardinus avellanarius. The sequence continues at coordinate 120,324,096 of NC_137787.1, read as the reverse complement.
GTACTGAGATTATGGGTGTGCCCTACCAAACCCATCTCTTCCTCATTTTAGAATCTCTGAAACTGGAATGTATCTTACAATCAATTTACTAGGAAAGTATTTTCATAAAGATGTACATTTTTTCTTTTTTCCCTGTAGTGCTGGTGATTAAACCCAGGCTAGTACATTTTTTTTAACCAAATACTAATCAAAATGTTGCTGTGAAGGCTGGGCATGGTGGCGCACGCTTTTTTTTTTTTTTTTTTTTTTTGGTGGGTCTGTCTGGGGATGGAACCCAGGAGTATGGAACCCAGGAGTATTCGACCTCCGAGCTATACCCCCTGCCCTATTTTTTTATTTTTTATTTTGAAACAGGGTCTCACGGAGTTGCAAAGGGCCTCACAAGTAGCTGAGGCTGTCCACGAACCGCGATCCTCTGGTCTCAGCCTCCCAAATGATGGGATTACAAGCATGCGCCACCATGCCCAGCTTGGCGCATGCTTGTAATCCCATCATACAGGAGGCGAAGACTGGAGGATCGTGGTTCACTGGACAGCCTCAACTACTTAATGAGGCCCTTTGCAACTCAGTGAGATCCTGTTTAAAAAATAAAAAGACTAAAAACAAGGGCTGGGAGTGTAGCTCAGAGGTACAATGTCCCTGGGTACCATCCCTGGTACCGCAAAAAAAAAAAAAAAAAAGTTGCTGTGAGATATTCTGTAGATATGTTTAACACCTATAACTAGCTGACTTAAAATTAGAGATTAACCTGTATGATCTGGGTGGTCCTGATTCAATCAATAGAAAAGCTTTAAGATCAGACATGAGGCTGGCACCAAGTAATTAAGACTATGGAAACCAACATCAGCTCACACTGGTGGATGAATGTTAACACCACCAACTGTACACTTAAAATTAGTTAAAGAGGAAGCCGGGCGTGGTGGCGCACTTGGGAGGCTGAGACAGGAAGAAAGCACAGGTTCGAAGCCAGCCTCAGCTACTTAGTGAGGCTTTCAGCAACTTAGTGAGACCCTGTTTCCAAATAAAATATAACAAAGGTCTGGGAGTATAGCCCGAAGGTAGAAAGCCTCTGGGTTCCACCCCCAGTGCCACCAAAAAAAAAAAAAAAAAAATTAGTTAAAGAGGTAAATTTAGCATTATACTGAAGTACATCCCCAGCCCTTTTATTTTAAAACAGGGTTTCACTAAGTTCAGAGGCTGGCCTTGAACCTGTAATCTCCTGTCTCAGCTTCCCAAGTACTGGGATTATACTCCTGAGCCACTTACTCAATTCAAAAAAACACATTTTAAAATCATACAGCTAGCCCGGTGCGGTGGCACACGCTTGTAATCCCGGCATTCGGGACACTGAGACTGGAGGATCACAGTTCGAGGACAGCCTCAGCTACTTAGTGAGGCTGTTTGCAACTCAGTGAGACCCTGTTTCAAAAATAAAGAATAGAGCCGGGCGTGGTGGCGTACTTGTAATCCCCACACTTGGGAGGTGGAGACAGGAGGATCTAAGCCAGCTGCTGGCTTCAGAGACCCTGTTTCCAAATAAAAAGTATAAATAGGTCAGGGAGTGTAGCCCGGAGGAAGAAGGGTTTCCAGGAACCCCAATAACACCAAAAATAAATAAAAAATAAATTTAAAAATAAAGAATAGAAAATGGGGCTGGGGGTGTAGCTTGGAGGTAGAATCCCCCTGGGTTGCATCCCTAGTACCGCAAATATATAAAATAAAAAGAAAAAGAAAATAGGCTTTGGTGACTTTATTTTTGGTGTTGTGGTACCTATGGATTAAGCCTAAGTGGAAATGGTCTTTGAGGATAAACCTATTCCTCCTACTCACCATGTCGGCTCACACCATGTATTTCACTATGTCTCCCTCAAGGGCACTACCACATTTAAATTATCCATATCGTTTTGAACCAGGCAGCCACAATGGTGACAACATTGAACTGTCAGTTTTGTTTTTTCTCAGCACTGGGGATGGAATCCAGGGGCATTTACCTCCAAGCTACACCCTCAGCACGATTTTCTATTCTTTATTTTGAAACAGGATCTGAGTTGCAAAGGGCCTCACTAAGTTGTAGCTGAGGCTGTCCGGGAATCGCAATCCTCCTGTCTCAGCCTCCCAAATGCTGGGATTATAAGCGTGCACCACCACACCTGGCTCTGATCTGTCAATTCTTAACATCGCCAAAATATAAAATCATCACAAAAGTTTAGAAAATAGGCAAATTCACGTTTAATAGCAGGACCCTCTACTTTTCTGACAGCCATGTCCGAAGGCCTCAACTGAGGTGGAAAATAAAGCTCCAGCTGGGACTGATGGTGCACACCTGTAATCTCAGTACTTGGGAAATGCAGCAGTATTCCAAGTTCAAGGGCTGCCTCAGCAGTGTAGCGAAATTCCCAGCAATCTAGCCAGACCATGTTTTTTGTTGTTGGTGGTCTTCTGTTTCTTTTTTTCTTTCTTTTGGCACTAGAGATTGAATCCAGGAACCTAACTTTGAGTACCACAGCAGCCCTTTTCAAATTTTGTTTTTATTTTGAAAAAGGGTCTCGCAGTTGCTGAGGCTGGTTTCAAATCTACGATCCTCCTTTTCCAGCCTTCTATGTGCTAGGATTACTGGCGTAAGGCCACCACGCCTAGCAAGAACGTGTTTCCAAACAAACTGGCTGGGAGCGCACCTCGGAGGTAGACTGCCCCGGTTCGATCCCCAGATCCACTCACAAAGCGACCGAGGGAGAGGAAGAGAGGCGGAGGCCGGCCGCGAGCTCACCAGGTGTAGATCTGCAGTTCGCTGGACGGCACGTTTCCGCGGGAGAACTCGTCCATTCGGTGGTGGCGGCCATTGTTGGTGGTGAAGACTCGCAGCAGCAGCGGACACGTCTGGGGAGGGAAGCCGGGGGCGAGGTCACGGCGGCGGCGGCGGCCAGCCCGCTCCCCCGCGGCGCCGGGCCACCCGCCTCCCCCGACCCCGCAGCGCCGGGCCTCACCTTCTCGCGGTCGATCGGCTTCTCCGGCTCTTTCTTAATTTCCTCCTGGGTGACGCGCGACTCCACCGCCATCTTTCCCCTTCGGCCCGCGAGACGCTCGCCCTGACCTCCGACCCCCGCCGCGAGCATTCGCGCGAGCCTCTCGCGAGGAGAGCGGGCGGGCTTCTCGCGCGGGGGCGGGGCTTCTGCGGCGCAGGCGCACTGCGGTGAGCGCGCGAGCGGCCGGCCGCGCCTGCGCGCTGCGGCCTCGGGCGGCGCGGGCGGGCCGTTCCTTGGCTGGGGCGGAAGTGGCGGTTTAGCGCGTTGTGGAGAAACGCGCGCTTATCGAGCGTGGCTAGAAGATTCCAGGCGATAGGCAGACATTAACAGAGCCGGGTGTCCCCTTTCTGACGAGGGCGGGCGTCAGAGCCGGCGGAGCTGAGGGCAGCCGGAGCTGGGCTCTCCGCACACATACGGGCGAGCCGAGACCGGGCGCGGGCGAGCGCCGCCCTGGAGTGGCTGCCTGACGCGCGGAAAGGAATCCGCTACCGGAGCACGGGACACCAAAGACGACAGCTGAAGAGAGCCCGTGAGCTCCGGGCTCGGAGGCTGAGGCCAGAGGACCGCGCGGTGAACCACGCAACGAATGAGCGGGACCCCGTTTCAAAGTAGGGCCGAGCCGGGCGTGGTGGAGCACGCTTGTAAACCCAGCATTGGGGAGGCTGAGACCGGAGGATCGCGGTTCAAAGACAGCCTCGGTACTTAGCGAGGCCCTGCGCAACTCAGTGAGACCCTGCACTAACATAAAGAATAAAAAATAGAGCTGTGCGTGGTGGCGCACGCTTGTAATGCCAGCATTCGGGAGGCTGAGACAGGAGGATCGCTGCTGGAGGACAGCCTCAGCTACTTAGGCCCTTCACAACTCAGTGAAACCCTGTTTCAAAATAAGGAATAAAAAAAAAAAAAAAAGACGGGCATGGTGGCGCAGGCTTGTAATCCCAGCATTTGGGAGGCTGAGACCGGAGAGTGTGGACAGCCTCAGCTACTTAGGCCCTCTGTAACTTAGTGAGACACTGTTTCAAAAAAAAAATAAAGAATAAAATTAGGACAGGGGCTGTAGTCAAATGCCCCTGGGTTTCAACCCCAGACCCACAAGAAAAAAGGCGGGGGCTAAATCTCGGAGGTAAAATGCCCCTGGGTTCCATCCCCAGTACCACAAAAAAATAATAATAATAATAATAGAGAATAAAAAATTAGGGCTGAGGCCTGTCGCTCAGAGGTAGAATGCCACTGGGTTCTATCCCCAATACCACAAGAAATAAATAGCTAGGGGTGCTTGATGGTGCACGCCTGTAATTCCTGCATTTGGGAGCCTGAGACAGGAGGATCTCAGGATCCAGGCCAGCCACAGCTATTTAGCGGAGTTCTCAACAATTTAGCAAGACTTCAAATTTTAAAATAAAATGGGGCTGAGAGTGTAGTTCTGAGGTAAAATGCCCCCGGATTCAATCCCCAGAACTACACAACAAACCTAAAAGAAAAATCACACAAGCATATGACTGAAAAGGTGTACTATAGATGGGTGTGGTGGCCCACACCTGTAATCTCAGTACTTGGAAGATTAACATAGGAATATCACAGGTTGGAGGACAGCCCTAGCAACTAAATACTCTCAGCAAGGTAGCTTCACAGTTTTAAAACAAAAAGGCCTGGGGGAGCTGGGCGTGGTCACCCATGCATATAATCCCAGAATTGGGGAGGCTGAGACAAGAGGCTTATAGGTTTGAGGCCAGCCTCAGCAATGTAGCAAAGCCCTCATCAACGTAATATAATCCTGTTAAAAATGAAAATTATAAGCCGGTGTGGTATTGCACACTTGTAATCTTTTTTTTTTTTTTTTTTTTTTTTTGGTGGTGATATTGGGGGTGGAACCCAGAGGCTTTCTACCTCCAGGCTGTACTCCCAGACCTTTTTTATATTTTATTTGGAAACAGGGTCTCACTAAGTTGCTGAGAACCTCACAAAGCAGCTGAGGCTGGCGTCAAACCTGTGCGATCCTCCTGTTTCAGCCTCCCAAGTGGGGGGATTACAAGCGTGCGCCACCACGCCCGGCTACGCTTGTAATCTTAATACTTGGGCAGCTGAGACAGGATGATCAGGGTTCGAGGACAGCCTCAGCTATTTAGTGAGGCCCTTCACAACTTAGACCCTGTTTCAAAATAAAAAATAAAAATTTGGGCTGTGGGTGTAACTAGGAGCTAGAATGTAGCTGGGTTCAATCGTTAGCACCACAAAAAGAAAATGAAAAATATAAATAAAATACAGTACCTGGGCATAGTGGCTCACGCTTATGCTTGTAATCTCAGTACTTAGAGGGTGATACAGAGGATACCAGGTTTCAAAAGGCCCTGTTTCAAAATAGTGAAAAATAGGGCTGGGGTGTAGCTTGGAAGTAGAATGCCCCTTGGTTCAGTCCCCAGTACCGCAAAATATATATATATATATATATATATATATATATATATATATATATATATGGTTAAGGGTGTAGTTTGGAGATAGAATGCCTCTGGATTCAATTCCAGTACCCTGCTACAAATGCACACCAAAAAAGAAAGCCGGACGTGGTGGTGCACACTTGTAATCCCCACACTTGGAAGATTTAGGAAGATCACGGTCTGTGGACAGCCTCAGCTACTTAGTGAGGCCCTCTGCAACACAGACCCTGTTTCAAAATAAAGAATAAAAAATAGGGTTGGGGGTATAGCTTAGATTAGAATCCCCCTGGGTTCCATTCCCAGCACTGAAAAAAAAAAAAAAAGAGAGAGAGAATAAAGCTGCTATACTGAATATATAAGAACTGAAGAAAATGACAGTCCAATTGTAAAAAGGATAAAAATAACAGCTATAAAAATGAATCTCGAAAAGATCAATAAAAGCTGGGTATGGTGACTCATATTTGTAATCCCAGTACTTGGGAGGCTGAGACAGATGGATCACAGGTTCCATCAGCAAGTAGTGAGACTCCAACCTAGCAAGGCCTTGTTTCAAAATAAAAACAAAATAGGGCTAGGGGTGTAGCTCAGAGGTAGGATGCCTTAGTTTCAATCCCAGTAACTAACACACACACACACAAACACACACACACATCAGGAAATTGCATTAAAACCACAGTGCTTGGTTTTAAACTAAATCCACTAGATTGGCCAGATATGATATTGCTCACTTGTAATCTCAGTACCTGGGAGACAGACAAGAGGATCGGAGGTTCAAGAACAGCTTTGGCTACTTAGTGAGGCCTTCTGTAGCTTAGACCCTTTTTTTTTCTTTTTTTTTTTTTTTTTTTGTTGTTGTTGTGTGTGTGTGTATGGTACTGGGGATGGAACCCAGGGGCTTTCTACCTCTGGGCTACACTCCCAGACCTATTTTTTTATATTTTATTTGGAAACAGGGTCTCACCAAGTTGCTGAGAGCCTCACTAAGTAGCTGAGGCTGGCTTCGAACCTGTGCGATCCTCCTGTCTCAGCCTCCCAAGCGCTGAGATTACAAGTGTATGCCACCACGCCTGACTAGACCTGTTTCAAGCTAAAAAAATTAATTAGGGCTGATGTGTAGATCAGAGATAGAATGCCCCTGGGTTAATCTCCAGTACCATCACCAACAAAAAAGAAAGCAGGCAAATTGTTCCTACTAGACCTGGTGGTACACACTTGTAATCCAGGTACTTGGAAGGCTGAGACAAGAGGATTTCAGGTTCAAGGCTAGCCTCAGCTACTTAGTGAGGCCCTCTGCAATTTAGTGAGACCCTGTTTTATTTTTTTTATTTTTATTGGTGCATTGTAATCATACATCACATTGGAATACAAGACTTGAGAGGATATACAAGCACACATCATCCAGTTAGCCCTCATCCAGCCCCCATCCCATTCCCTCCCCCTCCCTCGATCCCATGCTTGTTTGGTGATTAACTTTAATACATATGTTTATGTACCTCCTGCTTTTTAAAGAGGCTCCATCCTCCCCTATTCCATACCCTCACCTTAATTGCTTCACTATAGGGCCCTTTCTATAGCTCGACCACTTCCTGTTGCCCGTTTCCTCCTAGTTATTGCTCATTAGGGGAAGCATCTGGTTTTAATTTTATGCGATATTTCTCTGTGCATGCCGCGTTGCAAATACCGATCCCACTCTTGACGACCCCAGTTGTGGCCTGGCTACCCGGTGGACTGATCCAGACCTCGCTGGCTCAAGCAGCGGCCTTGCCTCATGGGAGGCTCCGATTCTGGTTTCGCTGGCCCCGACACTGGCCTAACCCCTCAGCTGGCTCCGATCCCAGCCTCGGAGGCCCCAGCATGGCCTTGCCTCACGGCAGGCTCTGATGTTAGCCGATGGCCCCAGCATCGGCCTAACCCCTCGGCAGGCTCCAATCCAGGCCTCAGAGGCCTCAGTAGTGGCCTTGCCTCACGGAAGGTTCCGATGCCGGCCAGTGGCCCCGGTACCGGCCTAACCCCTCAGCTGGCTCCGATCCCGGCCTCGGAGGCCCCAGCACTGGCCTTGCCTCACGGCAGGTTCCAATCCAGGCCTCGCTGGCCCCGGCACCGGCCTAACCCCTCGGTGATGGGGTGTGTCTATACAGCACCTAAGGAGATTCGGCCTGAGCGGCCTACAGCCTAAGGCAAAACTTTAAGTAAAGTGATTCAGCAAAAAATGGGCAAGGATGGCGCCTGGAGGAAGCTAGGAAGGCGTGTTTTCCCCATTCATTATGGGTGGGGAGACTGAGCGGTTTTTCACTTTCTACCTTTAAAGGAGCTTTCTGCACACATGAATGGCTCATGTACTGGCCTGGGATTGGCTGTAAACTACATGCTAGTGATCTTTATCCCAGATAGGCTAGGCTATTTCTCATGGAAATTCCCCTCGTGGCTTGGTACTGTATAAAGGATGTCTTGGAGGGAGATAAATGAGATCTCACTTAACTTGACTCCCGGCTCGTGGGTTTGTGTTCAAGTCATCCGGTACTCATCATCTCACCAAGCCCCGTCAGCTGTCGGGCAGGATTCCCGACACCTCGGCAGGCTCCGATCCCGGCCTAGGAGGCCTCAATAGCGGCCTTGCCTCACGGAAGGCTCCGATGCCGGCCAGTGGCCCCAGCACCGGCCTAACCCCTCAGCTGGCTCCGATCCCAGCCTCGGAGGCCCCAGCATCAGCCTTGCCTCGCGGCAGGCTCCGATCCCAGACTCGCTGGCCCCAGCACCAGCCTAACCCCTTGGCAGGCTCCAGTCCTGGCCTCGGAGGTCTCAATAACGACCTTGCCTCACAGAAGGCTCCAATGCCGGCCGTTGGCCCCAGCACCAGCCTAACCCCTCGGCAGGCTCCGATTCTGGCCTCAGAGGCCTAGTGAGACCCTGTTTTAAAATAAAGAATAAGCCAGGCATGGTGGTGCATGCTTGTAATCCCTGTGCCTGGGAGTCTGAGACAGGAGAATCACGCAGGTTCAAAGCCAACCTCAGCTACTTAGTGAGGCTCTCAGCAACTTAGTGAGACCCTGTTTCCAAATAAAATATAAAATAGGAGCCAGGCATGGTGGCAAACACTTGTAATCTCCGCACTTGGGAGGCTGAGACAGGAGGATCACGCAGGTTCGAAGCCAGCTGAGGCTGGCTTAAGAGACCCTGTTTCCAAATAAAATATAAAAGAGGTCTGGGAGTGTAGCCCAGAGGTAGAAGGCCCCTGGGTTCCATCCCCAGAACCACCAAAAAAAAAAAAAAAGAAAAGAGGTCTGGGAGTATAGCCTGGAGGTAGAAAGCCCCTGGGTTCACCCCCAGTACAATAATAATAATAATAATAATAATAATAATAATAATAAAAAATAAAAAATTAGGGCTGGGGGTGTCATTCAGAGAGTGCCCCTGGGTTCCACCCCCAGTAGTGCAAAAGAAAGAAAGAATAAAAAATAGGGATAGGGGTGTAGCTTGGCAGTAGAATGACCCTGACTCAATCCCAAGTACTATAAAAAAAGAAAATATTGTTCCGAGCCAGGGATAGTAGAACATGCTTGTAATCCCAGTACTTAGAAGGCTGAGACAGGAGGATCACAGGTTCAAAACTACCCTCGGGGCCGGGCATGGTGGCACCCGCTTGTAATCCCAGCGCTGGGGAGGCTGAAACAGGAGGATCGCACAGGTTTGAAGCCAGCCTCAGCTACTTAGTGAGGCTCTCAGCAACTTGGTGAGACCCTGTTTCCAAATAAAGTATAAAATAGGTCTAGGAGTAGAGCCTGGAGGTAGAAAAGACCCTGAGTCCCACCCCTAGTACCAAAAACAAAACAATAACAAAAAAACAAAAAAAAACTAGCCTCAACAATTTAGTGACGCTCTCCACAACTTAGTGAGACCCTGTTTCAAAATAAAATAAAATAGGGATGGGGGTGTAGCTCACAGGTAGAATAATGCTCCTGAGTCTCATCCTCAGTTCCACACACAAAAAAAAACTTAATGTTTCAGATGCATCTCAGGTGCTAAAACTCCCAAGAGCAATGAAGTAATTATAATTACACAAAACTCAGAACAGTTACCTCTGGGGAAAGCAGGGGATTGTGGTGAAGGAAGAGAAAGTAACATTCTGCGATTTTTTTTTCACCTACATTGTTCTTACATAATTGAATTAAAATTACTCTTTGAAGAGTAGATTTAGCTGGGCACGGTGGCCAACCCTTGTAATCCCAGCATTTGGGAGGCTGAGACAGGAGGAGGGAGAGTGGATTCGTGGACAGTCTCAGTGAAGCCCTTTATTTAAAGAATAAAAAATAGTTGCTGGGGGTACAGCTCGAATGTAGAATGCCCCTGGATTCCATCCCAAGTACCGCAAAAAGAGAGAAGATTTGTTTCACGTTTACCCTTCTCTTCTGTACCAATGCCATACCTTGCTATTTTTCTAAAACAGTGCCCCAAAGGAAATAAACTACTGAGTTGATAAGAAAAGATAGTGTGAAAGGAACAGTAAGCAAAAAGCAGTGGCAGGTACTTCATAGAGTATTACACTCAAGTAACATGCAAGCAGGAACAAAAGCCCAATGCAACAAATGGTCATAGAAATGGAACTTTTTTGTATGTGTGGTCCTGGGAATTGAACCCAGGGGCATTGTACACCCCCAGCTCTATTTTTTTATTTTTTATTCTGAAACAGGATCTCACTAAATTGCAATCACTAAGTAGCTGAGGCTGTCCTCGAACAGTGACCCTCCTATATCAGCCTCTCAAATGCTGGGATTACAAGCATGCGCCACCACGGACCTGGCCTCTCATCCACTTTTGAGAACTGGTTGGCATTACCTAGATAGACTTTATAGGTGCCAACTTCAAGATCCTGCTATTTAAGCCAGGTGTGGTGGCACACACTTGTAATTCCAGCATTCGGCAGGCTAAGACTGGAAGATCACAGTTCGCAGACAAGCCTCAGCTACTTAGTGAGGCCCTCCGCAATTTAGTGAGACCCTGTCTCAAAATAAAGAATAAAAAATAGGGCAGGGTGTAGTTTGGAGGTCGAATGCCCCTGGGTTCCATCCCCAGACCCGCAAAAAAAAAAAAAAAAAAAAAAGATTCTAATTTATCCCTAAAAAAATATTACACGTGCCAGACATGGGGCACTCACCTGTAATTCCTGTAGTTGGGAAGCTGAGATGGGAGGATCCTGGGTTAGCAAACAGCCCCAGCAAGTTAGTGAGGCCCTCTGCAACTTAAAGAGACCTGTTTCAAAATAAAAAATAAAGCTGGGTCAGACATGGTGGCATTCTACCCTTAGTGAGTAATGAGACCCTGTTTCAAAATAAAAAATAATAAATAGGGCAGGGGGGTGTAGTGTGGAGGTAGAATGCCCCTGGGTTCAATCCTCAGTACTGCAAAAAAAAAAAAAATCTGTACCTATAAGTTTTATTTTGTTGTTGTTGTTATTGTTGTTTGTTTGTTTGTTTGTTTGTTTGTTTGTTTGTTTTGCAAAGGGCCTCACTAAGTATCTGAGGCTGTCCTCGGACCACGATCCTCCTGTCTCAGCTTCCTGAAAACTGGGATTACAACCATGAGCCACCACGCCCAGCCAGCCTATTTTTTTGTTATGAAATAGGGTCTCTCTAAGTTGCTGAGGGCCTCTATAAGTTGCTGAGGCTAGTGTTGAAATTGTGATCCTCCTGTCTCTGCCTTTCAAATACTGGGATTATATGTATGTGCCACCATGCAAGGCTCAATGTTTTAATATTTTATTTATTTATTGTAGTACTGGAGTTTATTTATTGTGGTATTGGATTGATTGGAAGGCATTCTACCCTTGACCTACAGCCCAGCTCTATTTTATTTTTTTTATTTTGAAACAGGGCCTCACTAACTTACGTAGACCCTCACTAAATTACTGAGGCTGGTCTTGAACCTATCTTTCTTTCTCAACTTTCCAAGTCTGGGACTACAGATATGTCACCAAGCATGGATCAAGGATTGCGGATTGAGGACAGCCTCGGATATTCAGTGAGGCCCTGCGCACCTTAGTGAGACCCTGTTTCAAAATAAAGAAGAAAAAAAAAAAATAGGGGCAGGGGTGTAGCTCGGATGGCAAATACCCCTGGGTTCCATTCCCAGACCCACCAAAAATAAATAAATAAATAAATGCCTGGCATGATGGTGCACACTTGTAATCCCAGCATTCAGGAAGCTGAGACAGTAGGATCATGGTTCGCAGACAGCCTCAACCTACTTAGTGAGGCCCTTTCGAACTCAGTGAGACCCTGTTTAAAAATAAAGAATAAAAAATAGGGCTGGGGGTGTATCTGAGTAGAATGCCCTTGGGTGCCATCCCCAGTACTGCAATAAATAAATAAATTGAAGATGGCGACGGAGTAAAGCGGGGCTTACGAGCCCCGCTAACAACCAATCTCTATTACCACAAAATCAGTGCCTTTCATAGCCAGAAAACACCATCAGCAGAGAAACAAAAAATGTAAATACAAGGGACAGAGAAAAAGAGGGCCATAAAAATGAGACACCAGAAAAAACAACAGACGGCTGTGCTGCAACCAGAGGCGCAGCGCGGAGCAGCGCAGACACCATCTTCCCTTGCAGCACCAGGATCCAGAGAGGAGGGGGACTCAAAACAGAGCTCAGATTAGACCTAGTGGAGCAAGCAAGCCAAGCGGTTGTGTAATCTTGTCTCAGAGCCGGTAGCGCTTGCAGCATGGCTGACCAACTGACTGAAGAGCAGATTGCAGAATTCAAAGAAGCTTTTTCACTATTTGACAAGGATCGTGATGGAACTATAACAACAAAGGAATTGGGAACTGTAATGAGGTCTCTTGGGCAAAATCCCACAGAAGCAGAATTGCAGGATGCCAAGACTTTGCTGCCCACTCCATCTCGGCATCTACATGTGTGAGAATCCATGTAGTCATCGGCGATTAGCCCCGAGAGAGGGCATCGTCTCTGGCCAAAAAACTCCTCCACTCTTAGATATTCTTTCATAACTATTATTCTTTTAGTAATGATTCTTTTAACTTTCCACATGAAATTGCTCCGGTGGAAAAAAGATCAGGACTGTGAGTGAAAATTGAATCCATGTCCTTCCAGTAAACTTTCAGCCTTGCTCAAATGGTAATTAGATGAGCCTTGTTCAAATGGTAATTAGAAGCAGCATTCCAGTCCACCTTCGACCTTCAATACAGCAACACCACCTGGTTAAAAATAGCTATGTCAAAACAAAGGACAGATAAAATAGATGTGTAAAGATGAAAGAAAGAAAATATGGTGAGAATAAGAAAGTATTTTGTATGAAGAAGAGCTTATCCTGAGATTGGCCCGAATGGGAAAGAGAGAATTAGGGTAATCAGAAAAGAAAAGAAAGTTGCAGAAGGTTAGTGATAGGAATATGGATTATTAAAAGAAGGAAAATGCTCAGCTGCTAGAGAAATATATCTGACAACTAAATCTAAAGACCTCATGTTATTTTTTGGTGTTTACCTGCTAAACTGTGTCATGAGTTTGTTTAAGTTTTCAGACAGCGGATAGTATTGCAGACAAAATCCAGCAGACATTCATCGAAATTCCTTAAATCATCATAAAGGAACACGGACGATAACTATATGAAAGCTGGAATCTCGGACTTCGTCCCCCATTATATATAAAGGAGGACATTGGACTAAGCCCTAGGAATGAGCTCCGAAAGTGTTAAAGAAAACTCTTAAAAAACAAACTGGATTCTTCAAGTGATTTTTGGGTGTGACTTTTAGCCAAATAGAAGCCTCTGCAGCTGCAAGGCCAAGGGGGGCTGGGCTCCAGAGCACAAGGCCCACCTGAGATAATGGGACTGATCTCAATCACAAAGACCTGGGATATCCCAGGCTTTACTTATGTCTTGTTCAGGGTTGGTAATTTGCATGTGTATCTCTCTTTTGTACCTTGGGTGTTTTGCACTTCTTTTTACTAGATATTCACTGGGAGAGGGGAATATATAAAAAAATCTTGTGTCCAAAATAAAGTGTTCGATTGCACAAGAAGCATCGATCCATGTCAGGTTCTTTTTAAAGCGCTGATCATAGGATTATTTTCCTAGGAAAGAACCGCTACAGATAAGAATCTGTAGAAAATCAGTCTATCCTTCCCCACCTTTACTGAGACCCTCGACCGCGAGCAAACTCGCGCCCCATTGGACTAGCTGGCTTTTGGCAGCAGGACATGATTAATGAAGTAGATGCTGATGGTAATGGCACAATTGACTTCCCTGAAATTCTGACAATGATGGCAAGAAAAATGAAAGACACAGACAGTGAAGAGGAAATTAGAGAAGCATTCCATGTATTTGACAAGGATGGCAATGGCTATATTAGTGCAGCAGAGCTTCGCCATGTGATGACAAACCTTGGAGAGAAGTTGACAGATGAAGAGGTTGATGAAATGATCAGGGAAGCAGATATTGATGGTGATGGTCAAGTAAACTGAATAGTTTGTACAAATCATGACAGCAAAGTGAAGACATTGTACAGAATGTGTTAAATTTCTTGTACAATACTGTTTATTTGCCTTTGCTTTGTTTGTAACTTATCTGTAAAAGGTTTCCCCTTACTGTCAAAAAATATGCATGTATAGTAATTAGGACTTCATTCCTCCATGTTTTCTTCCCTTATCTTACTGTCATTGTCCTGAAACCTTATTTTAGAAAATTGATCAAGTAAAATGTTGCATGTGGCTTACTCTGGATATATCTAAGCCCTTCTGCACATCCAAACTTAGATGGAGTTGGTCAAATGAGGGAACATCTGCGTTATGCCTTTTTTTTTTTAAGTAGTTTTCTTTAGGAATTGTCAGCATGTTTGTTGTTGAAGTGTGGAGTTGTAACTCTGCGTGGACTATGGACAGTTAACAATATGTACTTAAAAGTTGCACTATTGCAAAACGGGTGTATTATCCAGGTACTCATGCACTATTTTTTTGTACTGCTGGTCTTGCACCAGAAACATTTTCTTTTATTGTTACTTGCTTTTTAAACTTTGTTTAGCCACTTAAAGAAAATCTACTTATGGCACAATTTGCCTCAAATCCATTCCAAGTTGTATATTTGTTTTCCAATTAAAAAAATTACAATTTACCCCCCGCCCCCCCAAAAAAAAAACGGAGCTCAGAGCCACAGAGGAGATACGCCGGCCTCACGCCAGAAGACACGGCAGCAGTGCCTTATTGCTGGCGGCAGCAGCGTGTTCACTGGATGGCACCAGACCAATGCAATCAACAGCCCACCAGGCTCCAGAGAGGAGCGGCGGACAGTGAGCTGAGGTGAGCCGCTGCAGATCAACTGGGCGGAATTTGGCAGATTTTTCAGCGCAGGGAGCGTCTAAAGCTCCCAGGGGCTGGGCTCAGCACACCCTGCAGGGACTCAGAGCAGAGCTCAAAACCAGAGAAGAAATATGCCAGCCTCACGGCCAAGGGCATAACAGTGGTGCCATATTGCCACCTGCAGCAGCAGCAGCGAATTCACCGAGTCCACTACAGCTCCATCAGCGCACTCAACAACTGTGAGTCAAATTGCAGCCCCTAGAGGAGAAATCCCAGTACTACACTCCCAGGGACTTGACCCAGTGGGGAAGTGGCGGTGGCAGAGATATCACACCATAGTCACAGCTCCCCGCAGGAGAACGCCCAACCTGGCAGCCCCCATGGTCTAAAGCAGCCTCGATTGACTCCCTGGGATTGAGACTTTGTGATACAACCCAGTAAAGGAGTAGTGGTGACTGAGATACCACAGACTCGAGATCCAGAGCACCTTAAGTGAAGCCGTAGTGACCCAGGGAAGAACTCAGAGAAGGCACAAACTTCCGAAATCATGGGAAAGAGGAATAACAATGGAGCAATGAATGCCCACAGCCCCACAACTTCAGAACTTGATAAAACAGAAATTCAGAGATTTCTAGAAGATCAAATCAGGAAAATAACTGAAGAAATAATAGAGGTGTTTTGAAAAGAATTCAGAGAGCCAAAAAGAGATAAAGGATGCAATTAATGAAGTAAAGGCCTCAATTCAAAGTACAAACAACTGATTAGACCACATGGAGAACAGAATCTCACTCCTAGAAGATGATCACTCCAAAAATGAACGCATAGTTTCTAATTTAGAAAAAAAAAAATTCGACAGCAGGAATCTGACCTTGAAGAAATATGGGCCCATTTTAAGAGAGCTAACCTAAGAATAATTGGAATAGAGGAGGGAAAAGAAGGTGAAACCAAAAGGGTCAACAATCTCTTCAAGGAAGTAATAGCAGAAAAATTTCCAAACATAGACCAAGAGGTCGATACAAAGGTTCAGGAAACTTATAGAACTCTCTTTAGACAGGATTGTAGAAGAGGATTCCCACGCCACATAATTGTCAAAATGACCAATGTGGAAGCCAAGCAGAGAATCTTAAAGGCAACAAAAGCAAAGGGCTAAGTGACATTCAGAGGCAAACCAATTAGAATCACTCCAGACTTCCCAAACCAAGTCATGAGAGCCAGAAGGGCTTGCAGTAACATATTCCAAACTCTGAAAGAAAACAACTTCCAGCCAAAAATTTCCTACCCAGCAAAACTTTCTATCAAATTAGATGGAGAAATAAGAAGCTTCCATGACAAACAGAAACTGAAGGAATTTATGTCTTCAAAACCAGCGCTAGAGAAAATACTCAAAGAGATTAACTACAAAGAAGAAATAGGTAACACTCACCAGAACCAGAGAAACAAGATTTTCCAACCAACAGACAACTAAGATTGGTTATCTGTGGAGATTCTTTATGTTAGTCTTTTACCTATCTCTAAATTGTATTGTTTGCCCTTATTGTTGTTAATTTTTAGGATTTCTAGTTGGAATATTAATATACCTTCAGATATAGCATTTGGAAATATTTTATCCCATTCTATCAGTAACTTTTAACTCTGTCTACATTGTCTTTGGATATACAATATATTTTTTTTAATTTTCTAGGGAGTTTGTTTACCCTTCTGTTGCCTGTGCCATTGAAATCATATCCAAGAAATCACTGCCAATTTCAATGTTGTGAGGTTTTATGACCCAGATTTTCTTCTAAAAGTTTATAGTCTTAAGATTTATATTTAGGTCTTTTATCTATTTTGAGTTAATATTTGTATATGGTGTTAGGTAAGGGTTCAATTTTATTCTTTTTCATGTAATTATTCTTTTTCAACAATATTTAGTTAAAAGATTATTATTTCCTCCACCTAATGTTTGTGGAAACCTTGTCAAAAATAACTTGACAATATATGGAAGAATGTATCTCTAGGCTTTTATTTAACTCCAATGGTTTATATATCTGCCTTTATAACAGTACTATGCTGTTTCAATTATTGTAGCTTTATATGGTTTGAACTCAGAAAATATACATCTTCTAGCTTTGTTCTTTTTCGAGATCGTTTTGGGTATCTAGAGTCCATATTCCATATAGGATAGATTTTTTTCTGAAAAATAAATAAATAAATGCATGGTAGTTTCACCTAAAAAAAAGAAAAAATATTCTCTGGTAAGAAAGAAAGCAAAAAGAAATATTAAAATGTTATCTTTAAGTCATCAAAACTTGGTATCAGACAAATTAAATGGTTATGTGAAATTATCATTGTTAATTTTGGATAAATGTCTATAATACTAGATGTCAACCACTAAGCCAAGCATGGGAAGGAGGGATGGGGAAGGAACGGGGTGGGGATTGGGTAGGAGCTAACTGGGTGATGTATGCATGTATGTCTACAAGTTTTTTTTATCCCATTATGAATACAGTGCACCAATAAAAAAATTAATATATAAATAAATGGTAAGTTCCCTAAAAATAAAAATAAATAAATAAATAAATCCATAAATAAAAATCAGGCTAGGGGTGTAGCTTGGAGGTAGAATGCCCTTAGGTTCCAGCCCCAATACCTAAAAAAAAAAAAAAAAAAAAAAAAAAAAGTGAGGATTGTAGCACATGCTTGTAATCCCAGTGCTTGGGAGGCTGAAATGATAGGCTCTGGGTTCACACCCATCCTCAGGTACTTAGTGAGGCCCTCTGCAATTTAGTGAGATCCTGTTTCTCAATTAAAAATAAAAAATAAACCGGGTGTGGGGGCACATGCCTGTAATCCCAGTACTTGGAGACTGAAACTAGAAGATCACAGGTTCGTAGCCAGCCTCAACTACTTAGTGAAGCCCTTTGAAACTTAGTGATGTTATACTCAAAGTCCAGGACCCCTGGGGGAGAGAGAGACCACCACCACACACAATAATGCAAAGGTAGGAATGGGGGGTTTTATTGGGGAACTAGCTCGAGCTAGGGTCCAAGTCCCTCCAACACAGTGGAGTCTTGACAAGGACCCCGAGTCTTTGTTCCAAGGCAGTTTTATACATTTCAGTCACTCAGGCTGTGATTTACAAAGGAGTTATCTTTAGACCAAAAGGATTTTTTACTGCTGTTATCACAGGCAATAGACAGGATACTTGGTGCCTCCCATTTGGTTTGTGCCTCCTGGGGTTGGTTGGGAGTTTTTTGTCCTGACCCAGGTGCCAAAACTGGCACTTAACTGTTAGTTGTATTCCTGGGATACTGAAACTTAGGCCCTAGCGTGTTTGCTGCATGGATGAAGCCTGTCATGGCCCCATTTCGGTCTTACAGTGACACCCTGTTTTAAAATAAAAAATAAAATAGGGCCAGAGACAGAATGTTTCTGTGTTCAGTCTGTTTCACCAATAAATAAATAAATAAGTAAATAAATATTAAAAATAATGTTGAGGAGCCAGGTGTGGTGGCGCCATGCTAGTAATCCCAGCATTCAGGTGGCCGAGATTGGAATCGCGGTTCGAGGATAGCCTTAGCTACTTATTGAGGCCCTCTGCAACTTAACAAGACCCTGTTTCAAAACAAAGAATAACAAATAGTGCCACGATTACTTCCTTTTCCTCAGCATCTGCGTGAAAGATTTCCCACGCAGGAAATTGGCTAAAGCTTAAAGTAAGCGGAGCCCAGAGGGGAAATGTTGTCTCTGGCCAAAGTACTCCCCCACTCTTAATATTCTTTCATAACTATTATTCTTTTGGTAATGATTCTTTTAACTTTCCACACGAATTGCTCCGGTGATGTAATATCAGGACTGTGAGAGAAACTGAGTCCGTGGAAAATAAATTTTCTAGTAATTTGTCTAAGCCTCTAAACGCCCTCGGCTTTGCTTAAATGGTAATAAAATCTAGTCAGAATTCAGATGCTGTGGAAGCCAGTCACAGCAATTACAAACGCAGATTTCCCCTCTATCTCTGACCTTCATTCTAATCATTAACCTACAGTAAAAGCCTTAAGAGTCAAGTGAAACCATTAGCCCTAAAAACTTGTAAGGGAGGCAACCGGTGCCTCTGTTTACCTCCTCTCCTTGTGATCCTGCCTAGATACAGAGAAGATAAACTTTGTGTGTGACATCAAAGCAGTCTAGTTGATGAGCAGCCAATACTACCCGATACAATAGAGCCGAAAGGCTAGGAAGATTCTTAACCCAGTATGTGCACTGCCCGAGACAGGGAGGTGCCACGTGGCTAAGAAATGAATATGTCAGAACAAAGGACAGATATAATAAATGTGTAAGTGTGAAAGAAAGGAAATATGGTGAGAATAAGAAAGCATTTTTGTATGAAGAAGAGCTTATCCTAAGATTGTCCCAAATGGGAAAGAGAGAATCAGGGTAACCAGAAAAGAAAAGGAAGTTGCAAAGGGTTTGTGATAGGAAAATTGATTATTAAAAGAGGAATAGGCTTCTAATAAGCCTATTGTTTGAGGAAAAGTGCTCAGCAACTAGAGAAGTACATCTGACAACTAAATCTAAAAACTTCATGTTACTTTTGGTGTTTATCTGCTCAACTGTGTTGTGAACTTGTTTAAGCTTTCAGACTTTGGATGGCAATGCGGACGAAACCTGGGAGACCTCCATCACATCCCCTTGGATCACCATATCTCCCCATGCCTGCCATATGGACTAAGCCCTAGAAACAGAAAGTTCCAAAAAAAGTTAAAGGGGACTCCAGGGGAGGCCGTATTCTCCAAGCCCTGGGCATGCCTGTGCCTTCTGGAATTTGCCCTTTGGAGCCGCTTGTCTGCAAGGGCAGGGGGCTCAAGGACAGGGGGCCGGATCTGGTCACAAGATCCGGAGCTAATATTTTTACTTTGTTTACATGTCCTTCACTATTGTTTTGTGGTGATTGCACTTCTCTCTCTTTTTTTTTTTTTTTTACTATTAATCTCACTGGTAAGGATATAAATTTTCTGGGTTCTTGTAATAAAGCGTCAATTGCACTAGAGGCTTTTGTCCATGTCAGATTCTTTCCTGGAGAGGAATCTCTACCTTTAGCGCCGTGAATAGGAACTTAAAGGCATTTATTTCATAAAAGGGAAAGAATTGCTGCAGATAAGTGGCTGCAGAACTGCACCTGAAGCCTTTGCACATCTTTCTGAGAAACTCGATCTCGAGCAGACTCAGTGGCCATATTCAGTGCTGGATTTATTATTCTCGACTGAGCCAGTCTGCTGCAAAATAGGTCTGGGGGTATAGCTCGGAGGTAGAATGCCCTGGGTTTTATCTCCAGTACCAAAAAAAAAAAAAAAAAACGGGGGGCTAAGTGGGTATAGCTTGGATATAAGAGTGCCCTGGTTCAATCCTTGTAATGCAATAAATAAATAAAATAGGATTGGGGGTGTGGCTTAGAACAACGCCCCTGGGTTCAATTATGGAACCATGAAAAATAGAAGGCAGCCGAGCATGGTGTGGTGGCACATGCTTATAATCCCAGTACTTGAGAGGCTGAGATGGGAGAATCTCAGGTTCAAAGCCAAAGAACTTTAGCAACTTAGGCTTTCAGCAACCTAGACCCCTAAGACCCTTCTTCCAAATAAGAAATAAACTAAGGTTGGGGGTGTATCTTGGAGGTAGACTGCTTCTAGGTTCAATCCCCAACACCAAAAAAAAGAGCGGGGCGTGGTGGCGCACGCTTGGTAATCCCAACATTTGGGAGGCTGAGACCGGAGAATCGCGGTTCGCAGACAGCCTCAGCTACTTAGTGAGGCCCTCTGCAACTCAGTGAGACCCGGTTTCAAACTAAAAAATAAAAAATAGGGCAGGGGCTGTAGCTCGGAGGTCAAATGCCCCTGAGTTCCATCCTCAGACCCGGAAAAAAAAAAAAAAAAGGAGCCAGACGTGGTGGCACACCCCTATTACTCTATTATCCCAGCACTTGGGAGGCTGAGACAGAAGTGTAGATTTGCAGCCAGCTTCAGCAATTTAGTACACCATCTGAAATTTAGTGAGACCTTGTTTCAAAATAAAGAATCAAGCAGGCTGGGCATGGTGGCGCATGCTTGGAATCCTCACCCCCCCACCCCCCACCCCCCCACCCCCCACCCCCACCCCCCCACCACCCCACCCCCACCCCCCCACCACCCCACCCCCGCTTGGGAGGTGGAGACAGGAGGAGGTTCAAAGCCAACTGCGCTGGCTTAAGAGACTGTGTTTCAAAAAAAAAAAAAATGGGTCTGGGAGTATAGCCCGGAGGTAGAAGGGCTTCCAGGAACCCCAGTACCACCAAAAAAAAAAAAAAAAAAAAAGAATCAAGCTGGACATGGTGGTCCATGCTTGTAACCCCAGCATTTAGGAGGCTGAAAAAGGAAGATCCCAGGTTGAGGACAGCCTCAGCTACTTAGTGAGGTCCTTTGCAACTCAATGAGATGCTGTTACAAATAAAGAATAAAAAATAGGGCTGTGGATATAGCTCGGAGGTAGAATGCCCCTGGGCTCCATCTCCAGTACTGCAAAAAAAAAAGAAAGAGAAAGAAAGGAAGAAGGAAAGGAGGGTGGGAGGAAGGGAGAAAGGAAGGAAGAAAAGAAAGAAAGAAAGAAAGGAAGGAAGGAGGGAGGGAGGAAGGAAGGAAGGAAGAAAGAAAGACTCCAGGCTTGGTGGCGCACGCTTGTAACACCAGCATTCGGGAGGCTGAGACAGTAGGACCATGGTTTGCGGACAGCCTCAGCTACTTAGTGAGGCCCTTTGCAACTCAGTGAGACCCTGTTTCAAAATAAAGAATAAAAATAGGGCTGGGGGTGTAGCTCAGAGGTAGAATGCTCCTGGGTATCACCCCCAGTACTGCCAAAAAAAAAAAAAAAAAAAAAGAATCAAATAGAGTTGGGAGTGTAGCTTAGAGGTGGAATGACTCTGGTATCGATTCCCAGTAACACATACACATAATCATCATCGTCGTCGTCGTCATCATCATCATCATCATCATCATCCTCTGGTCTCAGCCTCCTAAATGCTGGGGTTACAAGTATGCGCTACCACGCCTGCGTTCCCAGCCCTATTTTATTTTATTTATTTAGTTAGTTAGTTGTACTGGGATACAACAAAACAAACTCTTTTTTTTTTTTTTTTTTTTTTTTTTTTGCTGTACTGAGGATGGAACATAGAGGCTTTCTACCTCTCAGCTACACCCCCAGCCCAAGTTTTTTATTTTTATTTTGAAACAGGGTCTCACTGAGTTGCAAAAGGCCTCACTAAGTAGTAGCTGAGGCTGACCTTGAACCACGATCTCCTGTCTCAGCCTCCCAAATGCTGGAATTACAAACCTGCGCCACCACACCTGGCTCAGACACCTTCAAAAGAGAGAGAAGAGAGAGAGAGAGAGAGAGAGAGAGAGAGAGAGAGAGAGAGATATGAGGCTGTGGCTCAGAGTTAGAATCCCCCTGAGTTTAATCCACAGCACCACAAAACAAAATATTTCCACCTGTCTTTAAAATGTCCAATTGTAGCTGGGCGTGGTGGCACACACTTGTAATCCCCATGCTTGGGAGGCTGAGACAGGAGGATCACACAGGTTCGAAGCCAGCCTCAGCTACTTAGTGAGGCTCTTAGCAACTTAGTGAGACCCTGTTTCCAAACAAAGTATAAAATAGTCTGGGAGTATAGTCCAGAGATATAAAAGCCCCTAGGTTCCACCCCCAGTACCACACACAGACAAGCAAAAAATGGCCAATCATAGCCCGGCTTGGTGGTGCATACTTGTAATCCCAGCACTTGGAAGGTTGAGACAGGAGGTTCCAGGTTTGTGGCCAGCCTCAGCTACTTAGTGAGGCTCTTTGAACTCAGTGAAAACCTGTTTCAAAATAAAGAATAAAAAATAGAGCCAGGGAGTAGCTCTGAGGTAGAATGCCCCTGAGTTCCATCCCAAGTACTAAAAAAAGAAAGAAAGAAAGAAAGAAAGAAAGAAAGAAAGAAAGAAAGAAAGAAAAAAAAAGAAAGAAAGAAAAGAAAAGAAGAGAAAATTACCTAAAAGAACAAGATTAAGGACAAAATGCCTTCTGAAGCTGGGTGTGGTGGCGCATGCTTGTAATCCCAGCATTCAAGAGGCTGAGACCCAAAAATCACAGCTTCGGTATTCAGCTATTTAGTGAGGCCCTCTGCAATTTAGTGAGACCCTGTTTCAAAAATAAAGAATAGTGTCGGGTGTGGTGGTACACGCTTGTAATCCCAGTGCTTGGGAGGCTGAGACAGGAGGATCACACAGGTTCAAAGCCAACCTCAGCTACTTAGTGAGCCTCTCAGAAACTTAGTGAGACCTATTTCCAAAATAAAGTATAAAATAGGTCTGGGAGTATAGCCTGGAGATAGAAAAGCCCCTGGGTTCCTCCCTAGTACCACAAACAAACAAATAAAGAATAAAAAATAGAGCAGGGGTGTAGCTCGGAGGTAGAATGCCCCTGGGTTCCATCCCCAGTACCCCAGGGGGGAAAAGCCTTCTGATATTCCTTAGGTTTGATGTTGCAATATTGGAGAGATAATCTACAGACTAAGGGCAAAAAGAAACAAAGGATGATTAAATATTGTTTCACCTGAACCTAGAAGCCCTAATAACCAGTCATCCTTTGGCTGAAGTTGGTCAATAAAGATTAGCTATGTCATCTATAGATACGTGCTCATAAATTAAAAATAATCTGTATGGATCCCAAATATGCATCCGGATGATACACACTTTTGAAAAGATTTGGGCAGAAAGAGGCCTAATTAATACCAAGAAAAAGATAACTTAGAAGAAACAGGTTCTTCAAGTATTAAAAAAAAAAAATCTTATGTTGCTGAATCAAACAGTTGTAGTTCATATCCTGAGCCATCAAAAAGGGGGAGGTTTGGAGGCTCAAGGAAATAGGATGGCTGCTGAGGCTGCTATCTTCCTCCTGATCCCAGCTTTGCCCCTGTGGTTAGCAGATAACCAAAGTGATGCTGGAAACCAAACTGCCTTGGATGAAATGTTTTCCTCTTGCCCTCCTATGGACTAAGACAGCTCCTCAGAAGGATGTTACAGATTGGGAGAATATGGTTTGGGGAAACTGTTCCCCAGGAACCCCGCTAGGGTCCCAGACACACTTACCCCCCAACCCATAACAAAACCCAAACCAACCAAAAACAGAAAAAGACCGTGGATTCTTGTCCTAAGCTAAGAATAAATATGCATAGCTTGGACAGTTGCTGAATATTTAAAGACGTTTATTAAAAGATAGAAATATAGCCGGGCATGGTGGCGCACACTTGTAATCCCCGCGCTTGGGAGGCTGAGACAGGAGGATCGCGTGGGTTCAAAGCCAGCCTCAGCTACTTAGTGAGGCTCTCAGCAACTTAGTGAGACCCTGTTTCCAAATAAAGTATAAAAAAGGTCTGGGAGTATAGCCCGGAGGTAGAAAGCCTCTGGGTTCCACCCCTAGTACCACCAAAACAAAACAAAAAAACAAACAAACAAACAAAAAAGAAATACAGAGATAGTTACAGCCCTGTGCCAGAAAGTGGCCCAGGGGGGCATTTCGAATGAAAATACCATCGGACTCCAGTTTACTAAGTGTTTTTATCCCGCCCAAGTCCATGGCAGGTCCTTTGACCTGTAGATATGCTAGCCCTATCTCTAGCCCAGTCTCTGCTGTCTCCAGGCGGATTTGCCCCGGAAGGGGGGGGGGCAGCCCCGTCTCCAAACACCTTTTGTTCCATCCCCCAAAATGTGTGAAATTGTTTCTCCAGGATCTGGGATTTCTTCCCATCCCTGGCTCCAGCTTTCTTTTCTTCTCTTTAGAAATGTAAATTACAAGTCCCTCCTTTCTGCTAGCCCTGGCCTTCTTAGTATAAAGGATATATTTTTAAAATTGGAAATCTTTCCCAATACTGGCACATTAATGTACATTTTAAAACCTCTTCCCAATACTAGTACAAAGGACATAGGTTTATCTCCTTACAAAATATGATATGGGAGCCAGGTGTGGTGGCACGCACTTGTAATCCTTGTAGTACTTGGCAGGCTGAGACAGGAAGATCTCAGGTTTGTGGCCAGCCTCAGCTATAAGTGAGGCCCTCAGCAATTTAGTGGAACCCTGTTTCAAAATTAAAAATTAAAAATAGGGCTGGGGATGTAGCTCAGAGGTAGAATGCCCTGGGTTCCATCCCAGTATCACACACACAAAAAAGCCCCCTACTCAGATCAGTTACTAGATCACAAGATCCTCTAAAGTGTACAACCAAGAGATCAAAAGGGCATTCCTTCATTCCTTCTGTTCTTGGCTATGTTCTCATTTCTCATCCAGATGTAACCTACTCTGTAGGTTGGGGTAATGGGGAAATGATATCAGCAGAACTCTACTCCATTAAATTGTTGATTAATATTACCAAGATTAATTATCCTCAGATTATAAAATTCTGTGTATATGGGCCGGGCGTGGTGGCGCACACTTGTAATCCTTGCACTTGGGAGGCAGAGACAGGAGGATCGTGAAGGTTCGAAGCCAGCCGCGCTGGCTTAAGAGACCCTATTTCCAAATAAAAATATAAAATAGGTCTGGGAGTGTAGCCCAGAGATAGAAGGGCTTCCAGGAACCCCAGTACCACCACCAAAAAAATAAAATAAAATTCTGTGTATGTCAGGTACTCCTGTGCAGGAAGGGGTATGAATGATTAGTGAGTTCTTTGTAGCCAGGATAAATATTTATGTTCTAGCCAGGCTTATAATACCTGTACTTGGGAGGCTGAGACAAGAGGATTGCAGGTTGAAGGACAGCCTCACAAGTAGTGAGACTCTCATCAACCTAGAGACCCTATAACCAAATAAATAAAATCAGGCTTGGGGTATTCCTCAAAGGTAGAATGCCTCTGTGTTTAATCCCTAGTATCACACACACACACACACACACACACACACACACACACGCATGCATGCAAAATAATAAATATTTATATCCTAAGAAGCTGTAGGCTCTTCTGTCTCCTTGTGGGAGTTGGGGTAAAGTGTGGTTTATTAGAGCATTTCAGGGATGGACCACTCCTTAGGCTCAGGAAATTCCTGTTGCCAATGAGCAGGTGCAAAGACAGCAGGGATCTATTGGCCAGGAGCAAATGTCTCTGGACGGGATTCCTAGGGGAAATTAAAAACTCAAGTAGCTGCTGACTGCACTTCCTTTCCCTCGCCCAGGATCACCCTGGTCCAGTGCCTAGGAGGGGGCCTGGCATAGACCTTAACAACCCGAAAGGGTAACTGTGCTTGATATTACCGATTTGAAACAAACTCTAGAAATAGAGGCAGGATATCATGAGACTAATGCTTGGGTAGAATGGATCAGATATTCTGTCCATGCCTTAAATAAGAACAACTGTTCTGCTTGCGGGCAGGAAGGCCTGAGGTCTGGGTGGTTCCCCTCCCGCTTGGATGGGACACAGATTCTGCTGGAATGTCCTGCATGTTTGCTTCCTTCCAAGACGAAACACCCTGGGGAAAAGAGAGTTGCACTTGACTCTTCCCTAAAGTTCAGGCACTTCCTGAGAACACTCTGCTGATCCAAACACCAGGAATGTAAACTGTACCCGCTGCCTGTCTAGATAAGGAAAAAGTATACATGTGTTTGGGCAGTTGGTCCAGGTACATCCACATGTTGCTCTCATCTGAACAGGGTAATTTCTCTACTTTTAATCTTTCCCAAGATAATATCTGGTGGTATTGTGGGGAAATGAAATCCTTACCATCTAAAGATTGGAGCAGCCCATTTGACTCTTCTACTCTAGTACTACAGTTGTGTGTGTGTGTGTGTGTGTGTGTGTGTGTGTGTGTGTGTGTTAATGGGGACTGAACACAGAGGCATTCTACCTTTGAGCTACGCTCCCAGACTGATTTGACTTCTTGTTTGGAAACAGTCTGGCTAGAGTGATGAGAGTCTCCCTACTTGCTGAGGCTGTCCTTGAACCTCTAATTCTCCTGTCTCAGCCTTCCAAGTACAGAGATTACATGTGTTCACCACCATGCCCAGCGAGAACCAATTAATATTAACAAAAATTTGAAGAAAAGAACAAAAAAGTATAATCAAAGAGGGGAAATTTGTAAAAAGTTTGAAAATCTTTTCTATCAAAGAGTTTGGCCAGACAGCAGCCATTTTAGCCATTTATATTATATAACTTTTGGTTTTCTGAAACTTTAAGTTTCTTTTTTTGTCAAACTGCATGAGTGAGAACTCCTTCTGTCTCTAAACTAGCCAATCATGAATACTTGTGAGCCCATACCCTCACCAAACAGGGCACAGGACAGGATCCACGAGGGATAAAAGCAGACTTGGCGCTCACTCGGCGTGCTTGCTGACCATATTTTTATCGGTTGCACCCTTCTACAGAAGTAAAAAATTTGCCTTTCTGAGCCAATAAGTTAGTTTCTTGGGAATGTTAGATTCCCTGAATTTACCATTCACATAGACCACTTACGCACACGTGCACACACACACACATACGTGTCTGTGAGGTTAGGACCCAAAGTGTTATGTTTACTTTGTTTTGCGGCACTGAGTATTGAACCTAGGAGCTTTTGAAACAGGGTCTCACTAAGTTGCTGTGGCTGGCCTCAAATCTGCTGATTGTTTTGTCTCGGCTGCCTAAATACTGAGATTACAGGTATGTAAAACCATCCCCAGATCCAGCCCTATTATTTTTAATTCTTTATTTTGAAACAGGGTCTCACTGAGTTGCAAAGGACCTCACTAAGTAGCTGAGGCTGTCCTCAAATTGCAATCCTCTTGTCTCAGCCTCCAAATTCTGGAATTACAAGTGTGTGTCACCATGCCCCGCTTCCCCAGCCCTATTTTTTATTCTTTTTTTGCTAGTCTGGGTATGGAACCCAGGGACATTACAACCGCCGAGCTACACCCCTGCCCTATTTTATCCTTTATTTTGAAACAGAGTCTCACTGAGTTACAAATGACCTCACTAGGTAGCTGAGGCTGACTTCAAACCTGTGCGATCCTCCTGTCTCAGCCTCCCAAGCGCTGGGATTACAAGCATGCGCCATCACGCCCGGCTTCCCCTCACGTTTTTAAATTAGTATTCTAAAGCCGGGCATGGAGGCACATGCTTGTAATTCAGCACTTGGGAGGCAGAGACAGAGGATTATGCAGGTTTGAAGCCAGCCTCAGATACTTAGTGAGGCCCTTTACGACTCAGTGAGACCCTGTTTCAAAATAAAGAATAAAATAAAACAGGGCTGGGGCTGTCTTTGGGAGGTAGAATGCTTCTGTGTTCCATCCCTGGTACTGCAAAAAAAAAAAAAAAATAGTATTCTATTTGTTCATACCTTTTGTCTTATCACCTTCACATGCTACAAATTTAAGAGTTAACTGACATTCCAAATCAAATGTCAGTTAACTCTGCAGGGTCTCACAGACTGAATTTTTTGTTTTACAAATGGCAGTTTGACAGAAGCAGATGGTGACTTTTAGAGTACAACCAAGAAAGAAGTTTTGTTCTGCCTTCTGATTTTTGGGGGTGTAATTAGAGATCTCAGGGCCTCCTCTGGGGGTGCTGTTATAAATCATGGTTCCCAGCCTGTGGATCTGTGTTTGAGCCACAAAGTCCCTGGCAGGAAGCTGAGCTCCTCTTTCTCAGTTCTCGGCAGCAACCCCACCCCCAGCTTCAGATCCCACTGAGCCTTGTGCCCCGCTGGACACCTCCAGCCTCCGTGTTGGTCGACTGCTTGATAAAAGCATCTGCAGTTTCCTCCGCTTGGGGCTGCCCTGTCGGCCTACTCCCTCCTTCTCTTCACAATGCCTTTGCTCTAGATGCTCAGGGCTGGCGCCCAGTGCTCCAATCCTGGTACACAGTGCACCCAAAGAAGTCAGCCCTGTCCTGTGGAGTCCTCCGCACAGCAAAGAAGGGAGTCAATCCCCATGTGTGGGCACGGGCTACCATCTCAATGCCAGTCAGGCTAAGACGGGAACATTGAAAGTTTGAGGATACACTTGGCAATTTATAAAGACTCTGTTCAAAATAAAAAGGTCTGGGGAGCAGGGCCTGGTGGCGCATGCTTGTAATCCCAGCATTTGGGAGGCTGAGACAGGAGGATCTCAGTTTGAGGACAGCCTCAGCTACTTAGT
This sequence comes from Muscardinus avellanarius, assembly GCF_963383645.1. Lineage (NCBI taxonomy): Eukaryota > Metazoa > Chordata > Mammalia > Rodentia > Gliridae > Muscardinus > Muscardinus avellanarius. The sequence continues at coordinate 120,295,181 of NC_137787.1, read as the reverse complement.
GAGGCCCTTTGCAATTCAGTGAGACCCTATTTCAAAATAAAGAAAAAAAAAAAAAAACAGGGCTGGGGGTGTAGCTCAGAATTAGAATGCCCTTGGGTTCCATCCCCAGTACTGCAAAAAATAAATACATAAATAAATAAAATAAAAAGGTCTGGGGATGTAGCTCAGAGGTAGAATGCCCCTGGATTCCATCCCCAGTACCACACACACACACATAGAAGAGAGAGAGAGAAATATAGAGAGAGTTATTATGAAGTCAACAGATTAAGAGAAATTCCACCCAGCTAGGGACAGTGGCACATACCTGTCATCCCAGTAGTTAGGAGGCTGAGACAGGTGAATCACAGGATCAAAGCCAGCCTCAGCAACTTAGTTTAAAAATAAAAAATAAAATAATCAGGCTGTGATGTAGCTCAGAGGTAGAATGCCCCTGGGTTCAATTCCCTAAAACTAACACACACACACTTCCTGCTGGCTTGTAGCTTAGAGGTAGACTGCCTTTGGGTTCAACCACCAGTAACATCCCCAGCACCAGAGAGAAAGGGGATCCCTCAGTGGCTATTGGGGCATAGATGGGGCACAGATATTGATTATTGTTATCTCCTCTTGCTTGATTATTCTTTTTGCCAGTAAAATATGACCTTCTGTGTCTCTTCTAATAAGTTTGAAGTCTAACTTGTCTGATATCATAGTTGCTACTCCTACTTGCCTTCGAGTTCCATTAGCATGATTTACCTTGCTCCAGCCCTTTACCTTAAGTTTGCTACTATTTTTACTTTTAAGGTGTGTTTCTTGTAAGCAGCAGATGGATGAATTCTGGTTTTTAATACATTTTGCCACTTTATGTCGTTTTATTGGGGAATTGAGGCCATTTACATTTAGTGTGATTATTGAGAGATAACTTTTAATTCCTAACATGTTAAGATTTTCTTTCTGTTTGAAATACTGTTTATTCTTTTTTGCTTAGTTGTCTGCTGGACGGAAAATCTTGTTTCTCTGGTTCTAGCATGTATTACCTATTTCTTCTTTGTAGTTAATCTCTTTGAGTATTTTCTCTAGCACTGGTTTTGAAGACATATTCCTTTAGTTTCTGTTTGTTATGGAAGCTTCTTATTTTCCTGTCTAATTTGATAGATAGTTTTGCTGGGTTGGAAATTTTTGGCTGGAAGTTGTTTTCTTTCAGAGTTTGGAATATATTACTCCAAACCCTTCCTGCTTTCATAATTTGGTTTGAAAAGTCTGGAGTGATGCTAATTGAATTGCCTCTGAATGTCACTTGGCCTTTGGTTTTTGTTGCCTTTAAGGTTCTCTCCTTGGCTTCAACATTGGTCATTTTGACAATTATGTGGCATGGGAACCTTTTCTCTGACCTTGTCTAAAGGGAGTTCTATAAGTTTCCTGAACCTGTGTATCGACCTCTTGTTTTATGTTTGGAAAATTTTCTGCTATTACTTCTTTGAGGAGATTATTAATTCCTTTGGTTTCAACTTCTTTTACCTCTTCTATTCTGATTATTCTTAGGTTAGCTCTTTTAAAATGGGCCCATATTTCTTCAAAGTCAAATTCCCGCTGTCAGATTCTTTTTCTAAGTTATAAACTATGTGTTTATTTTTGGAGTGATCATCTTGTAGGAGCAAGATTCTATTCTCTATGTGGTCTAATTGATTGTTTATAGTTTTACTTGATGCCTTTACTTCAATGATTGAATCTTTTATTCCTTTTAGACCCTCTCTAAATTATTTTCGAAGGTCCTGTATTATTTCTACAGTTATATTCCTGATTTGATCTTCTGGAGATCTCTGCATTTCTGTGTTATCAGGTTCTGATATTGTGGGGTTGTGGACATTCATTATTTCACTGTTCTTCTTCTTTCCCATGATTTCAGAAGTTTGTGCCTTCTCTGGGTTCTTCTCCGGGTCACCATGACTTCACTTATGGTGCTCTGGATCTTGAGTTTGTGATAATCTCAGCCGCCACTACTCCTTTACTGGGTTGTATCACAAGATCTCAGACCCAGGGAGTTAATCGAGGCTGCACGAGACAGTGGGGGTGCCGGGCTGGGCATTTTCCCATGGGGAGCTGTGACTAGGGTGTGGTATCTCTGCCACTGCTACTCTTTCACTGGGCTGGACTGCAAAATCTCAAACCCAGGGCTATTATAAAAGCTGCTCAAGTCCCTGGTGGTGCAGTGCTGGGATTTCTCCTTTAGGGGCCACAATTTCACTTACAGTTGTTGTGCGTACTGATCTGAAGCTGTCATGGGCGTGGTGAACTCACCACCCCTGCTGGCAATATAGCGCCCTGCCATGCCCTCGGCAGACGTGAGGCTGGAGTATTTCTTTTCTGGTTTTGAGCTCCGTTTTGAATCCCTGGAGGGTGTGATGAGTTTGGCCACTGGGAGTTTCAGATGTTCTTTGCGCTGAAAGAATTGCTGAATTCACCCGATGGTGCCGGTGCGGAGTCCGCCACCCCAATGAGAGCTGGTTTCCTTTCTGGTCTCTGTTTGTTCTTCTAGTCTTCTTTTTCTCTGTCCCTTGTATTTACAGTTTTTATTTTTCTGCTGATAGTGTTTTCTGGCTATGTCAAGCGCTGATTTTGTGGCAATAGAGATCGAAGTGTTAGCAGGACTCATAAATGCTGCTTTTCTCAGTTTCCATCTTCCCGGAAGTCTCTATTTTTTGTTTTGAAACAGGATCTTGATACTTGGGGCACACTAAATTGCTGAGGCCAGCAGTAAACCTGCTATCCTGTTGTCTCTCCCAAGCACTGGAAGGCCCAGCTCTTTTGTTTCGTTTTTTCTTTTTATTCTTTCTATATTTCTCTGTCTATTGACTGATTGATTGAGGGGCTAGGGATTGAACCCAGGGGCATTCTACTACTGAGCTACATCCCAGCCCTATTTTATTTGTTTGTTTGTTTATCTATTTTGCAGTAGTGGGGATTGAACCCAGGGGAATTCTACCTCTGAGCTACACCCCAGCCCTATTTTTTTATTCTTTATTTTGAAACAGGGTCTCACTAAGTTGCAGGGGGCCTCACTAAGCAGCTGAGGCTGTCTTCCAACCTATGATCTTCCAGTCTCAGCCTCCCAGGTACTAGAATCACAGTATACCATCATGCCTGGGTTCTATTTTATTTTGTTTGATTTTATTTATTTATTTATTTACTTTTGTGGTACTGGGAATGAGACCCAGGGGCCTTCTACTTCTGAGCTACACTCCTAGACCAATTTTATATTTTAATTGGAAACAAGGTCTCACTAAGTCGCTGAGAGCCTCACTAAGTAGCTGAGGCTGGCTTCAAACCTGCTGCAATCCTCCTGTCACAGCCTCCCAAGTGCTGGGATTACAAGCGTGCGCCACCACGCCTGGCATTTATTTTTATTTTGAAACAGGGTTTCATAGGTTGATGAGCATCTCACTACTTGCTTAAGCTGTCCTTAAACCTATAATCCTCTCATCTCAGATTGTCACATACTGGGATTACAGGTGTGTGCTACCATACTCCACTGCCATTTTATTTTGTATTTGTAAACAGAGTTTTACTCTCACTAAGTTGCTGAGGCTGGCTTCAAACCTATGAACCTCTTGTCTTAGCCTTCTAAGTACTGGGATTACAGGTGTATATATCACACACAACTGTTCTATATTTATTTACTGACTTATTGTACTGGGTAAGGAGGCCAGAGGCCTTCTACCTCTGAGCTACACCCCAATCATTTTTATTTATTTATATTCTTTTTTTATTCTTTTTTTTTTTTTTTTTTTTGGTAGTACTGGGGTTCTTGGAAAACCTTCTACCTCTGGGCTACACTCCCAGACCTATTTTATATTTTTATTTGGCAAAAGGGTCTCTTAAGCTAATGAGGCTGGCTTCGAACCAGCATGATCATCCTGTCTCTGCCTCCCAAGCACGGGGATTACAAGCTTGTGCCACCACGCCTGGCTTATTTATATTATTTATTTTTTGGTACAGGGGACTGAACCCAGAGGCTTTCTACACCCCCAGCCCATTTTTTATTATTACTATTATTATTATAATTATTTTTGTTTGTTTGTTTTTGTGGTACTGGAGATGGAACCCAAAGGCATTGTACCTCTGAGCTGCACCCCAGCCTTATTTTTTAGTAATTTATTTATTTAATTAATTTATTTTTATTTATTTGCCAGTCTGGGGATAGAACCCAGGGGCATTTGACCTCCAAGCTATACCCCCTGCCCTATTTTTTATTCTTTATTTTGAAACAGGGTCTCACTAAGTTGCGGAGGGCCTCACTAAGTAGTTCGGGCTCTGTGAACCACGATCCTCCTGTCTCAGCCTCCTGAATTTTGGGGTTATAAGTGTGTGCCACCTACGCCCGGCTCTTATTTACTACTACTACTATTATTATTATTATTATTATTATTATTATTATTGTTAATTTTGGTGGTACTGGGGGTGGAACCCAGGAACTTTTCTATCTCCGGGTTATACTCACAGACCTATTTTATACTTTATTTGGAAACACAGCCTCACTAAGTACAAGAGGCTGGCTTCGAACCTGCGCAATCCTCCTATCTCAGCCTCCCAAGCACTGGGATTACAAGCGTGCACCACCATGCCCAGCTTAGACTTTTTTTTTTAATCTTATTTTATTTTATTTTTTGTGGATCTGGGGATGGAACCCAGGGGCATTTTAACTCTGAGCTACACCCCCAGCCCTATTTTTTTATTCTTTATTTTGGAACAGAGTCTCACTAAGTTGCAAAGAGCCTAAGTAGCTAAAGCTTTCCAGGAACTGCGATCCTCCCTTCTCAGCCTCCCAATGCTGGGATTACAAGCATGCGCCACCACACCCGGCTTTATTTTTTTGGGTTTCCCTAGGCTTTGAGAGTCTGGCTGTGTGGCTGAGGCTGGCCTGAGGTCCTCCTGTCTCAGGCTCTTGAGTCCTGGGATCACTGGAGTGCAGGACCTCTGCTACCTGAGCTCTTTTCTCCACAAAGCCAAGGGTCTGACTTTGATCAATTCAGCTAATTGATGTGAAGATGCAACCTTCGCTGTGGGCGTGGGAGGAGCTGAACGGCGACTAATACTGCTGGCCCTCCACGCAATTGAAGTTAGCTTCTGTGCACTTCTAGTCCAACCTGTAAATCCTATGTTTTTATCTCTTTGCATAATGATAGTTCAAGGAAAGCCAGAAGTATCCCTGAACCTGAGTTTCAGAATCCTCCAGAACACACTGCCTTTCTCCTGCTGAGCAAAACACTTGTTATGGCTTAAGATAGCTTAGAGTTAATTCCACAGCTGGCAGTGGCAGGGCTCAACTTGCGGGGCTCCTTCCCAACATTAGGGGAATTCCATTCAAAGTCCCCAAATTCTTTTATTCTTTCCTCTGCATGTACAGGATGTAGGATTCAATACAGCCAAAGAGTTTTATTTCTAAAAACCCACTCAATAGCTACAGGATGTTTGTCACAATTGTGCCTCTCTTTTTTTGTTTTGTTTTTTTTTTTTTTGGTGGTACTGGGGGTGGAACCCAGGGGCTTTCTACCTCTGAGCTATACTCCCAGACCTATTTTATATTTTATTTGGAAACAGGCTCTCACTGAGTTGCTGAGAGCCTCACTAAGTAGCTGAGGCTGGCTTCGAACCTGTGCGATCCTCCTGTCTCAGCCTCCCAAGCACGGCAATTACAAGCATGAGCCACCACGCCCGGCTGTGCCTCTCTTTAAAACCATGAAAATAATCTGTCTCAGACATTCTGTTCACAATTGCTAAGAACGCACAGCCATGAGCCGTAATTGGTTGCATATGGTGCCATTGCCTTCTGTAGAAATTCACTTTCCTCCTCAAATTTGATGTTAATAATTTGATTCATGAAGCTGAACATTCATGGAGAGATGAATAGCTGGATCTTCCTTTCGAGAAACTTGTTAGAAATAAATTTCCAGTGTCATAAGAGAAGACACATGTTTGGAAGTGGCTTTTTTTTTTTTTTTTTTTTTACAGTACTAGGGATTGAACATTGTGTGTGTGTGTGTGTGTGTGTGTGTGTGTGGTACTGGGAGTGAGCCCAGGGGCCTCTACTACCTCTGGGCTACACTCCCAGCTCTGTGTTTTATTCTTTATTTGGAAACAGGGTCTCACTAAGTTTCTGAGAGCCTCACTAAGTAGCCGAGGCTGGCTTCAAACCTGTGCGATCTTCCTGTCTCTGCCTCCCAAGTACTGGGAGTACAAGCGTGTGCCACCACGCCCGGCAAATCCAGAGGCATTCTACCTCTTAGCTACACTCCCAGCTCTGTTTTTTATTCTTTATTTTGAAACAGGGTCTTACTAAGAGCCTCACTACTTGTGGAGGGTTTCACTAAGTAGCTAAGGCTGGCAACAAACCTGTAATCCTCCTGTCTCAGCCTCCCAGGTACTGAGATTATAAGCATGCACCACCACAAGCGGCTGGATTTTACTTTTTGCAAAAAGGGATGCTGCTACCAGTAAAGTGGAACTTGCTGGGTCTTTTATTTCCAACATAGTGTTACAGTGCTGTGCACAATCTTTACACCATTGGCTAGAAGGGATTTCAGAGAAGGTATTGGTACTTACAACTTCTAGAAAATGCTAGTGTGTGTGTGTGTGTGTGTGTGTGTGTGTGTGTGTGTGTCACTGGGAATTGAACCCAGAGGCATTCTACCTCTGAGCAATGAAACCCAGTGGTATTTTATTTTTATTTTGAAACAGGGTCTCCCTAGGTTGATGAGAGTCTCACTACTTGCTGAAAGTTTTCTCCAACCTGTCTTCGTTCCCATACACTAGGATTATACAGGCATGCACCACCATGCCCTGTTAGGACATGCTATCTTTACAAGGTTGTGCAAAATTGAGCTTAAGTTAAGCTATTTCTTTGATAGAAAAGATCTAATTATATTCTCACAAATGTTCTTACCCTTTTGTTGATATTTAGTACAATCCAGCTCTTCTAAATGTTCCTACCCTATTCCAGGGGCATCACATACATTATCTCATTTGATATCAAGAATCCCTATTTTACAAATTAGAAAAAAAGCATAGCTCCAAAGAGTATTAAGAAATTGGTCAGAGCCGGGCACAGTAACACACACTTGTAATCCCAGTACTTACGAAGCTGAGACAGGAGGATCATGGTTCGCGGATAGCCTCAGGTACTTAGTGAGACCCTCTAAAACTCAGTGATACTCTTTCTTTCTCTCTCTCTTTCTTTCTTTCTTTCCTTCTTTCTTTTTTCTGGTCTAGGGATGGAACCCAGGGGCATTCGACCTGCGAGCTACACCCCTTGCCCTGTTTTTTATTCTTTAGTTTGAAACAGGGTCTCACTGAGTTGCAGAGGGCCTCACTAAGTAGCTGAGGCTGTCTGCGAACCGCGAACCTCCTGTCTCAGCCTCCGGAATGCTGGGATTACAAGCGTGCACCACCATGCCCAGTTGAGACCCTATTTCAAAATAATCAATAAAAAATAAGGTTGAAGGTGTGAATCGGAGGTAGAATGCCCCTGGGTTCAATTCCCAGGACCAAAAAAACCCTAAAATATAAGCCAAGTGTGGTGGCATATGCTTGTAAATCAGTACTTGGGAGGCTGAGCCTCAGCTACTTACTGAGGTTCTTAGCAATTTAGTGGGACGTAGGTGGTGCACGCTTATAATCCCAGTACTTGGGAGGCTGAGACAGGAAGATCGCGGTTTGCAGACAGCCTCAGCTACTTAGTGAGGTCCTCTGCAACTTAGTGAGACCTTGTTTCAAAATAAAGATTAAAAAAAACCCGGGTGTGGTGGCGCAAGCTTGTAATCCCCGAGTTTGGGAGGCGGAGAAAGGAGGATCCCACTGGTTCTAAGCCAGCCACGCTGGTTTAAGAGACCCTGTTTCCAAATAAAATATAAATTAGGTCTGGGAATGTAGCTCGGAGGTAGAAGGGCTTCCAGGAACCCCAGTACCACCAAAAAAAAAAAAAAAAAAAAATAGGGCAGGTGGTGTAGTTCAGAGGTCAAATGCCCCCAGGTTCCATCCCCAGACCCCCCCCACACACACACACCAAAAAAAAAAAAGAATAAAAAATAATGCTTGGGCATAGCTCGGAGGTAGAATGCCCCTGGGTTCCATCCTCAGTACAGAAAGAAAAAAAGAAAGAAAGAAAAGAAAGAAAAGAAAAATGGGCTAGGGGTATAGCTCGGAGGTAGAATGCCTCTGGGTTCAATCCCCAGTACCATAGAAAACATAAATTTAAAATAAATAATAAATAAATAAATAAATGGACTGGCCTCCACTTCCCCCTTCCTCTTGTTTCACACCCCTTCCCCCTACAGCAGCCAGAAACACATCAGACCATGTCACTCCTCTGCCTTAGACCCTGTTGTAGCCTTCTTGTGGTTGTGCATGTACCTACAAAGCCCTGTGTGGTGTGGCCTGTCTCTTGGCTCTTACTCTTCTTTTTAAAATTAATTTTGGAAGCCAGGGGGTGGTGGCTCATGCTTGTAATCTTAGTACTTGGGAGGCTGAGACAGGATGATCGAAGGTTCATGGCCAGCCTCAGTTGCTTAGTGAAGCCCTCTGCAATTTATTTTTATTTTTATTTCTTTTTTGTTGGTTTTTATTTATTTATTTATTTATTTTGCGGGTCTGGATGGAACCCAGGGGCATTTGACTTTCAAGCTATACCCCTACCCTATTTTTTATTCTTTATCTTGAAACCGGGTCTCACTGAGTTGCAGAGGGCCTCACTAGGTAGCTGAGGTTGTCCACGAGCCTCTGGTCTCAGCCTCCCGAGTGCTGGGATTACAAGCCTGCACCACCACGCCTGGCTGAAGCCCTCTGCAATTTTAGAGAGACCCTGTTTCAAAAACAAAAAAACAAAAACAAAAACAAAAAATAAACAATAGTACTAGGGGTATAGTTTGGAGGTAGAATGTCCCTGGGTTCAATCCCTGGTTCTACAAACAAACAAACAAACAAACAAATAAATAAATGATAATAAAATTTTATTTTGGCACTAGGGATTGAACCCAGGTGTGTTCTACCTCCAAGCTACACTCCCAGTCCTTTTTATTTTTTATTTTCAAATAGGATATCCCAAAGAGGCTGGCCATGAAACTGCTAGCTGCAGCTGCAGTCCTGGTTGCCCAGTGTCAGGAGGGAGCCCACAGGAAATTCAACAGGGAGGGCACCTGCTCAGCAATTTCCTTCTTCCATCCTTCTTCTTTTCCTCCTCCTCCTCCTTCTTCTCTTTCTCCTTCTCCTTCTGTACTGGAAATGGAATCCAGGGGGCATTCTACCTCCAAGCTACACCACAGGCCTATTTTTTATTCTTTATTTTGAAACAGGGTCTTACTGAGTTGCGGAGGGGCTCACTAAGTAGCTGAGGCTGTCCGTGAACCGCGATCCTCTCATCTCAGCCTCCTGAATGCTGGGATTACAAGCATGTGCCACCATGCCTGGCTAGCAATTTTTTACACAGCGTAAAATGTCCATAGAAGAATTCTCAAATGCAGAATGTGATTCGTATTTTCACAGTGTTTCTTTGAGCTGAGCAGTGCTGACTTCTGCTGCCACGTGTGTTATTACTCATCTGAGAAGCACAGGGCCTATTCAGAGGATGAAGCTGATCCCTACACCATTCCTCGAGGTGTCCAAGGGCAGGTGTGCAGGCATTGGCCAGGTGGCCGCTCTTGACAGCTCTTAGCTTCGACCTCCCCAAGGATACACAGGATGCTTCTGCAGAATCTCCCTAGTTCCTATTATCCAAAGTGGCTAAGAGTAAAGCAATTCAAAATAAAGTCAGGGAAAAGTTTACATTCATGATTCTAATATAGGGAAACACAGGTAAGAATTGATATTTAAACCAGACATGGTGTTGCATACCTATAATCTCAGTACTTGGATGGTTGAGACAGGCTGATTGTAGGTTCAAGCTACTTAGCAAGACCCTGTTTCAAAATAAAAAATAGAGCTGGGTGTGGTGGCACATGTTACGGTTGGAGACTAACAGTGAGATGTAGCCACGGGTTCTTGTTCTGAGCTATGTGTAAAAAATAATAGCTCAGGCCAGGCGTGGTGGCACACGCTTGTAATCCCAGCATTGGGGAGGCTGAAACTGGAGGATCCCGGTTCGCGGACAGCCTCAGCTACTTAGTGAGGGCCTCTGCAACTCAGTGAGACCCAGTTTCAAAATAAAGAATAAAAAATAGGGCCGGGGGTGTAGCTCAGAGGTTGAATGCCCCTGGGTTCCACCTCCAGACCTGAAAAACAACAACAACAAAAACAACACAGTAGCTCAAACTCTTATGCTGTAAGCTTAAGTGATTTTATTATTACAAAGATGGAAAGATAGGATATAGCTTAGAGTAAAGCACTATGCCATAAAGGGTGACATAGTGGGGTGATTTGAAAAGAAGTCACCCAAGTCTTTTGGATACAGAATCTTTTTATACCAAGTCTTCTGACCCGACTAGATCTGCCCCTTCTCTCGCAGGTCTTTTGATGTGGTGATTCCTTCCTGTAGTCAGTACAGACTATTCCTTCCATGTCAGTACAAACCTCAAGTCTTTTGTTACACCCAAAAATGTGTTAATTGATTATTGGAGTCTGGAATCTCTTAAAGGTTTATGGCATCCCCCCACATCCTTGGGGAAGTTTGCTTATGTTTAAAATGTAAAAGACCCTGGGCTTCCTCTATTTTCTTGACAATCAACCTTGGTGTCTGGACCTCTGCAGCCCTTTCCCAATACTGGTACAGCACATGCTTGTAATCCCAGCCTTCGTGAGGTGGAGACAGGAGGATCGTGGTTCTCAGACAGCCTCAGCTATTTATTGAGGCCCTTTGCAACTCAGTGAGACCCTGTTTCAAAATTTAAAAAATTTTAAAAATAGGGCTGGGGGTGTAGCTAGGAAGTAGAATGTCCCTGGGTTCCACCTCAGTTCTGCAATAAATAAATAAATAAATAAATAAATAAATAGTAAATATAAAAATAAAAGGTGGGCATGGTGGTACACTCCTGTAATCTCAGTACTTGGGAGGCTGAGACAGGAGGATCACAGGTTCAAGGACAGTCTTAGCAAGTAGTGAGACTCTCATCAATCTAGCAAGATCCTGTCTCGAAATTAAAAAAAAAAAAAGAAAGAAAGAAATAGAGCCAGGTGTGGTGGCGCACACTTGTAATCTCAGCAATCAGGAGGCTGAGACCGGAGGATCGTGGTTTGCAGACAGCCTCAGCTACTTAGTGAGGCTGTCCGCGACTTAGTGAGACCCAGTTTCAAAATAAAGAATAAAAAATAGGGCAGGGGGTGTAGCTCAGAGGTTTGAATGCCCCTGGGTTCTATCCTCAGACCCGCCAAAAAATAATAATAATAAAATTAAATTAAAATTAAAAAAAATTTAAAAATAGGGCTGGGAATATAGCTCAGAGGCAGAATGACCCTGGGTTCAATCCCCAGTACAAAAAAAAAAAAAAAAAAAAAAGTGGTAGTCTCAGCTGGGCAGAGTGCTACATCCCTGTAATCCCAGTAATTGGGAGCCTAAAACAGGAGGATTACAGGTTCAGAACCAGCTTCAACAACTTATCAAGACTCTAAGCAACCTAGTGAGATCCTGTTTCAAAACAAAATATAAGTCAGGCGTGGTGGCACATCTGTAATACCAGTACTTGGGAGGCTGATATAAGAGGATTGCAGGTTCAAGGCCAGCCTCAGCAATTCAGTAGACGCTCAGCAACCTAATGAGACCCTTTTTCAAAATAAATAAAAGGGCTGGGGAGCTGGGTATGGTGGCACAGGCATAATCTTAGTATTTGGGAGGCTAAAACAGGAGGATCGTAGGTTCGTGACCAACCTCAGCTACTTGGTGAGGCCCTCTGCAACTTAGTGTGATCCTGTTTCAAAATAAAGTATGAAAAATAGGGCTAGGGGCATAGCTTGGAGGTAGAATGCCCTGGGTTCCAATCCCCAGTCAAAAAAAAAAAAAATTAACCAGGTATGGTGGTGGCACACACTTTTAATCCTAGAATTTGGGAGGATGAGACAGGAGAATCCAGGTTCCCAAATAGCCTCAGCTACTTCTGAGGCCCTTTGCAACTCTGTTTCAAAATAAAGAGTCTCAATTTAGTGAGACTCTGTTTCAAAATAAAGAATAAAAAATAGGGCTGGGGCTGTGCAAGCTTGAATTCCCAGAATTTGGGAGGCCTCAGCTACTTAATGAAGCCCTCTGCAACTCAGTGACACTCTGTTTCAAAATAAAGAATAAAAAATAGGGCTGGTGCTGTGCAAGCTTGAATTCCCAGAATTTGGGAGGCCTCAGCTACTTAATGAAGCCCTCTGCAATTCAGTGACACTCTGTTTCAAAATAAAGAATAAAAAATAGGCAGGTTCGAAGCCAGCCTTGCTGGTTTAAGAGCCCGTTTCCAAATAAAATATAAAATAGATCTGGGAGTGTAGCCCGGAGGTAGAAGGGTTCCATCCCCAGTACCACCAAAAAAAAAAAAAAAAAAAAGTTATAAGACAAGCCTGGAGTGGTGGCACACGCTTATAATCCTTACACCTGGGATCTTCCTGTCTCAGCCTCCTAAGTACTAGGATTACGTGTGCATCACTATGTCCAGCCTGACACACACATTTTAAAGTTCATTTAGGCTTGGGGTGTAACTTAGAGGTAAAACGCCCCTGATTTAATCCCCTGTACTCAAAAAAAAAAAAAAAAAAAAAAAAAAGAGGGTCTTAGAAAAACTTGGTAAGAGCCAGGTGTGGTGACACACGTTTGTAATCCCAGTATTCGGGAGGCTGAGACTGGAGGATCGCGGTTTGCGGGCAGCCTCAGCTACTTAGTGAGGCCCTCTGCAACTCAGTGAGACCCGGTTTCAAAATAAAGAATAAAAAATAGGGCAGGGAGTATAGCTCGGAGGTTGAATGCCCCTGGGTTCCATCCCCAGATCCACATAAATAAATAAATAAATAAATAAATAAATAAATAAAACTTGGTAAGGGTCTCACTAAATTGCTCAGGCTGTCCTCGAACCTGTAATCCTCCTGCTTAGGCCTCCCAAGTAGTAGGATTATATGCGTGTGTGAATGTCTGGTTTATTAGGTACTTTTTTGTCTGAATGTGGTACTAGGGATTGAGCCCAGGGTGGTTCTCCCTAGGAGCCACACTCCCATGTCTCTTTATTTTTATTGTATTTTTAAAATTTATTTTGCAGTACTAGGGGTGGAACCCAGGCACTGTCTACCTCAGACCTACACCCCAGCCCTATTTTTTTTTTTTTTTTTTTTTTTTTTTTGCGGGTCTGGGGATGGAACCCAGGGACATTCTACCTCCGAGTTACACCCCTTGTCCTATTTTTTATTCTTTATTTTGAAACAGGGTCTCACTAAGTTGCAGAGGGCCTCACTAAGTATTTGAGGCTATTCTCGAACTGCGAGCCTCCGTTCTCAGCCTCCTGAATGCTGGGATTACAAGTGTGCACCCCACACGCCCGGCTCCCATCCCTATTATTTATTCTTTATTTTGAAACAGGTTCTCACTGAGTTGCGGAGGGCCTGAGTACCTGCGGCTGGCCGGATCCTGGGGTCTCAGCCTCCGGCGCTGGGATTCGGGTGCGCCTGGCCACCCCAGGTTTCTCAGGTGCGCTGAGCGGGCGGGGCGGAGCGGAGGGGCGGGGCCGGGCCAGGGGCGGGGCGGAGCGGAGGGGCGGGGCTGGCCTGGAGCGCGCGGGGCTGGCTCCGCCCCGTGACGCGCGGTCACGTGACGCCGCTGGAATGCCAACAATGTAGCGAATGTCCCACTTGGGCTGCGCGTCGGAGCCGCGGCGTGAGCGCCGGACATGGAGCCGCCGCCCGCGCCGCCGCCCGGGGGCTCGCGGGTCGCTGCGGGGCCGGCCGCCGGCGGGCGCGGGTGCGGAGGGCGCGGAGGTGAGCGGCGGGCGGGCGGGCGCGGGCGGGCGGCGGGGCGCGATCGCGCGGCGGGCGGCGGCGGGCGCCGGGGAGGCGGGCGCGGGGTGCGGCCGGCCCGCCGCTCACCCCCGACCCCGCCGGCCCTCGGCCGCCGCGCCCCGCGCTGACAGCGGCCGCCGCCCCGGGGTCGGAGGGCGGGGGTCCGCGGGCGGGCACGACCCTGCCCAGGCCTCGCGGCCGGGAGGAGGCCGGGCTGGGACCTCCAGCGCCGACGGGAAGTTTGAACAGAAACTTCTCTCACCTCTCGGAGGTCTGCGGGAGAGCCCTTAATGGCATCACCCAGCGCTTACTAAATCCTTTAACCTTGACCCTTAGCCGGGGAGGCTTGCATTTGCCAGGCCAAAAAAAAAAAAAAAAATCAAATTAATTGCCCAGCAACTCGCTTCACAAAGTATGCAACAAATGTGTAAGTTTTCAAAGGAAAGGCCAGGTTTGAAAGTTAAACGGGAGTCGCCGACGAAGCGGGTGACCTTATACAGGTGTTCTGCTTAAAATATTACCTTCGAGCCCGGCGTGGTGGCGCACGTTTGTAATCCCAGGATTTGGAAGGCTGAGGAGGGAGGATCGCAGGTTCGCGGCCAGCCCTAGCTACTTAGGTTCTCGCCAACTTAGTGAGACCCTGCTTCAAAATAAAGGATGAAATGTAGCTTTGGGGGTGAGTTTTGAGGTAGAATGTCTCTGGGTTCAATTCGTAGTACTGCAAAAAGAAAAAAAAAAATACCCCAAACACCTTAGCAGATAAGATACATTACAGTAGTCATGCAAAAAGTAACGTGTGTCCACTTATAAGAAAGGTGGTAGCAAATAACTCTTGTTCCTTATTTTTAGTTTAATTTCAGTTTAAATTTGAGTGATGCTTACCATTTTTGAGTGGTGAATCGAGAGACTGCTGCTTTTTTTGTTTTAAGCTTTTTCTTTAGCAATTGTAATAAGGTAGCGACAAAAACATTCTAAAACAAGAATGCAGATACAACTTAAAGCCTGTTTTAACTGTAATAAGACTTTATGTTATGAAACTGCATAAAAGTTTGCACCAACCAAGTATAGAAAACACTTTTGAAGCCGGTCGTGGTGGTGCATGCTTGTAATCCCAGCATTTGGGACGGTGAGACTGGAAGGTGTTCCGCAGACAGCCTCAGTTAATGAGGCCCTTTGCAACTCAGTGAGACCTGTTTCAAAATAAAGAATAAAAAAATAGGGCTGGGAGTGTAATTCGGGGGTAGAATGCCCCTGGGTTCCATCCCCAGTGCCGCCAAAAAAAGAAAAAAAGAAAACACCTTTGAATGAATCCACCATCATTGCTTTGAAATTAAATTGCTGAAAATTTAATACATTTCAAAATATCAGCAGTTTATTTTATTTTATTTTTTGGTGGTACTGGGGGTGGAACCCAGAGGCTTTTTACCTTCAGGCTATATTCCCAGACCAATTTTCTATTTTATTTGGAAACAGGGTCTCACTAAGTTGCTGAGAGCCTCACTCAGTAGCTGAGGCTGGCTTTGAACCTGTGCGGTCCTCCTGTCTCAGCCTCCCAAGGGCTGGGATTACAAGCATGCGCCACCATGACCTAACACCACGCCCGGCTCTATTTTTTTATTATTATTTTTATTTTTTGGTGGTACTGGGGATGGAACCCAGGGGCCTTCTACCTCCGGGCTACACTCCCAGACCTATTTTATATTTTATTTGGAAACAGGGTCTCTGAAGCCAGCCGAGGCTGGCTTCGAACCTTGGCGTTTCAGCCTCCCAAGTGCGGGAATTACAAGTGTGCACCATCACCCCAGGCTATATCAGCAGTTTAAATGGTATCTTAACAGAGGCTGTGATGAAAAAGTATTAAGGTAAATTGCTAGAATCCTGGCATTATAGAACTGGAAGGTATTCACTTCTTTTCAGCTAATTTAAAATTGTTGGATAAATCTAAATTGGAACTGTACATGTTTCTTTTTTTTTTTTCTTTTTTTCTTTTGGTGGTATTGGGAATGGAACCCAGGGGCCTTCTACCTCGAGGATACACTACCAGACCTATTTTATATTTTATTTGGAAACAGGGTCTCTTAAACCAGCCGAGGCTGGCTTCGAACCTGCGGGATTCTCCTGTCTCAGCCTCCCAAGTGCAAGGATTACAAGCGTGCGCCACCACGCCCTGCTAACTGTACATGTTTCTGTCCTTAGTAAATCACAGCTTAGGTGGGAGGGCCCTTCCCTTGGGGGCGGGGAATACTTTTACAGTAAGATGCCTTGTGGATTTAAGTGCTGTGTTGTAAATAGCTAGGCTTGGACTCTTGAAACACACTAATGGATAGGGTGGGGGTTGAAGCTGATAAATTCACCCTAAGCCCATAGGAAAGATTTGGGGAAGCTTTGGGGGTGGAGTAGGGGTGATGTTCTGTTTTGTATTGGAAAAACTAGCTTTTAAAAAGCTGCTTTTATATTTATTTCATGGCTATAATAACATGAAACTAGTCAACAATATTTTTTATTGCTTAAAAATGATGAAATGCACACGTAGATGCATTTACTTTGCTCATAACTAAAAGTCTGTTCCAGAAAGGGGTGAAGTACCCTGATACGCAGGATGAGGGGGTCAGGCGTGATAGAAGCTCTAGAATGTCTCTAAATCTCCTTCCTTAGCAAAAAGTCTGTTGCTTCGTATTTTTTTTTTTGCACAAACTAGGCCTCCAAATTGCACAAGTCCTGGGCACTGATCCCATTGTACTCGAGGGGCTCTTGGAGGTTTGAAGGCAGCCCTGCCTCGCCTGCTTAGTTTGATTAAGTATTACTCAGCTGTTCTCACAATCCTTTTAAGGCTGAAGTTATTGATTTATTGTTTTGTTTAGCAATTATTAATAAAATGGTAATGTTGGAAATAGAGATAATTGGTGGTGATGCTAAAATTAGGATGGAAATTTGGCATTGTTTAAGTTTGCCATTCTCTCTGCAAAGACTTTAAGTTGGTGACTACTAGATCATGCCAGCTTAATTGGGACAAGTGGTTTCATTTTTTGTTTTTGGTATTGGGGGTCAAATCCAGGGGCCTTCTACCTCAGCTACATCACCAGCCCTTTGTATTTTTTATTTTGAAATGGGCTTTCTAAATTGCTGAGACTGGCCTTGAACCTGTGATCTTCCTGTTTCAGCCTCCCAAGTACTGGAATTCCAGGCATACTACCACCCCTGGTTAAGTAGTTTCTTTTAAAGTTTACCATGCTGTTCCCCCAGCCTGATTTTTTATTCTTTATTTTGAAACAGGGTCTCACTAAGTTGCAGAGGGCCTCAGTAGCAAACCTACTATCCTCCTATGTCAGCCTCCCAGGTACTGGGATTACAAGATTGCGCTACCAGCCTGCCTTAAAGAATGCTTTTTGATTGTATGCCAGTATTTTACGTATGTGGGACTTTTTTTCTAGAGGAAAATGAAAGCCTTGAATTTTGCACTTTGTAAGCAGTGATTTGTAGTCGGGGATTATGCTGATTGTTAGGTTGTTGTGGAAGACCCTGCAGACCCTACATGGGTTAGGATAGTAATTCCAGTTCTGAATGGAGGTCTCAGTTTGAGGCAGCTCTGTGGAGCTGGAATGCTAAGGGCTGCACTTTCCATTACTAATTAACTCCACCCTACCTTACAAGCTCACTCCTGTTCTTTCATTAAATGTCCTGGACCTCATGGCCCCTCCCCAGCCTTCCTCGGCCTGGTCATCTCTCTCTTCTCTGTGTTTGAGCCTTTTTGCAGGAAGTTCCGGACTCCAAGAATAGCTGCACACTTCCTCCATCAAATCACAGCCCCTCAGTCTGGTGCTGGCACATGCCTGTAAGCCCAGTCCTTGGGAGACAGAGACAGGAGGATCACAGTTTGTAGGGCAACCTCGGCAACTCAGCGAGACCCTGTCTCAAAATAAAAAAAATAAAAAAGATCAAGGGTATAGTTCTGAGGTAGAACAGCCCTGGGTTCAATCTCCAGTACCAAAAGAAAGAGACAGAGGGGAGGTGGAGGGAGGAAGGGAATGAATGAGAATATGTTAGGCTTTTTTTTTTTTTTTGGTGGTACCAGAGGCTTTCTACCTCCGGACTATACTCCCAGACCCATTTTATATTTTTATTTGGAAACAGGGTTTCACTAAGCAGTTGAGGCTGGCTTCGAACCTGCGCGATCCTCCTGTCTCAGCCTCTCAAGCGCAGGGATTACAAGCATGCGCCACCACGCCCGGTTTATGTTAGGCTTTTAGTCTTTGCAATTTTGGTAAAACATCCACCCCCCCTTTTTTTTTCCTTTTTTTTTTTTTTTTTTTTTTTGCGCGAGTCTGGGGATGGAACCCAGGGGCATTCAACCTCTGAGCTAGACCCCCTGCCCTGATTTTTATTCTTTATTTTGAAAGAGAGTCTCACTAAGTAGCTGAGGCTGTCTGTGAACTGCGATCCTCAGATCTCAGCCTCCCAAATTCTGGGATTACAAGCATTCACCACCACACCTGGCTAAACATCCCTTTTTCTAGAAAGCTCTCTTCAAATAATCGCAATATGTCCCAGAAGATGTGTTTCTCCTTAAGATGAGCTTGGGGAAGGCTCCTGGGAGGGTTGCAGTGTTCTCCCTTCTCTGGTGGTAGGTTTCTGATGGAACGGGTGCTCCCACTCCTGAGCTGGGTACATCTGAGATTTGGAGGGGTGGCTACCAGAGAGCAGAGCTTTTCCAAGATGGACAGCCCCTGCGGGGGGTGGCCTTGCCTGGAAGGAGGACCATTCTGTTCAGTTTACTTTATTCGCAGCCTGGTCACTGCGTTGAAATACCTTGAGTATAAACTGCTAGGGCACAATTTGCTGATGTCATTCGTGTTTGCATAACTTGTATTATAAAAACACCATGTACAAAAGTAGGATACGTCTCCCCCAATATACCTTTATCCGCAGATGAAGACTCATGGTGTCCAGCACAGCAGCTGGTTCTCACATGGCCCTGCTCTACCCAGAGGCCTTGAGCTGACCAGCTTATTGGCCAGTGGGAGTTCTTTTTTATTTTTGTTTCATGCTGGGGGTTGAATCCAGGGGTAATCTACCTTTGAGCTACACCCTCAGCCCTTTTTTTTTTTTTTGGAACAGGGGATCAAACCCAGAGTGCCACACCTGCAAAGCAGGCGCTTTGCCACTGAGCTACGTCCTGCCTCCACCCTTTTGTGGTAGTGGGGGTGGAACCCAGGGGCCTTTCTACCTCCAGGCTATACTCCCAGACCTGTTTTATATTTTATTTGGAAATGGCCTCACTAAGTAGCTGAGGCTGGCTTCGAACCTGTGCGATCCTCCTGACTCTGCCTCCCAAATGCAGGGATTACAAGCGTGCGCCACCACGCCCGGCTTCCTTTTTTTTAAACAGGGTCTCGCTGACCTAAGTTGCTGAGGCAGGCCTTGAATCTGCAATCCTCCTGTCTGCCTTCTAAGAACTGGGATTAACAGCAGTAGACTACCATGCCTAGCAGGAAGTTTTTCTAAAGGGTGTTTTCCTGAATCCTTGGAGAATTCCAGTCACAGCTTTCCTCAAAAGATCCTCATGATGAGGGGTGGCCCTGGCTTGGCTTTCTGGCATGGGCCGTGCTGCAGTGGTCCATATGTGGGGTGGTTTTTGATTTTGACATTTAGCATCTGGCATGAGGCCTGGCCCATCTGCCTGATTTAGTCCCAGCTTTGCTAGTTAATTATAGTAGGGATATGACTGAAATAATAACTAGAATTTTAGGTCCAAGAAATGCTGTTTTAAAAAATGCCAATGTGTGTCATTAGCATGGGTCCCACAAGACATGAGTTCTGGGGTTGTTGCTTGATGTGTGTTTGGTAGCCTGTGTGGGTTTGTGAGGCACTGAAAGAAATTGGAATAAAACTTCTCAGACATTTGATAGCATTTCCCAGTGTCAGATTGAGAATCGGAATTGGGTTTGATAGGACCAAATTAAAGGAATGCTTAAAGGGTTACGCTGACATTCTTTATATAATCTACCTATGCTAAGCAGGGGATTTGAAAAATGAGATGTTTTTGTTTTGTAAATTGTTACAGTTTAAAAATTCCAATGTATTGGTAGGCTCAGATATGCCTGTAATTCCTTACTTGGGAGGTTGAGACAGGAGGATCAAAGATTTGAGGCCAGCCCCAGCAATTTAGCAAGACCTGCTTCAAACTAAAATAAAAAGGGGCTCTCAAGTTGAGAAAGTACTTTGACTCTTTATGAGATGGAGAGGAAGACTTGTCCTTTGGGAATGATTCAGGCAGAATAGTTTTCCACAGCTGTTGTACGTGTCATCCTAGAGGAGACAGAGACAAGAGACTGGGGTTGTTCTTAGGACCCACACTCGTGGAAGACAGTGACAGGAGATGGAAAGAAAATCAGGACGGAGGACAGTGTCTTCATCCTCCTTCCATAGTAAAAAAAACCAGGTGGCAGGTGTATTGGTGTCATTGAATACTCCTCTTGCCCTTTCTGCATGTTTGAAAAGTTTCATAAGAGAATGCTGGGTAGAGGGAGCAAGGAAAAGTCAGGGCCCTGCCCGCTGCTGCAGAAGGCTTGTTTCACATGTACACACAGACCAAGGACCTGGTGGTTGGAGTGTCTGTAGGGCGCAGGTGCTCCAGGAACAGTGCTCAGTGCTCTTTTCCTCAGAGCGGTGCACCGCTGAAGTCTCTTTGGGTAGGGACTTTGCCCTGCCATCAGGACCCAGGCTTTGGGCCGCTTTATTCATGTGTGTAGCTGTGTTTAGAGAGAGAATCATTTGTTGTTCAGATACAAGTTAGCTAGACGTGAAAAGTTTGGTGACTTTTTTTTCCTTTTTTTTTTTTTTTTTTGCAGGTTTGGGGATGGAATCCAGAGGCATTTGACCTCCGAGCTACACCCCCTGCCCAATTTTTTATTCTTTATTTTGAAACAAGGTCTCACTGAGTTGCGAAGGGCCTCACTAAGTAGCTGAGGCTGTCCACGAACCGTGATCCTCGTTTCTCAGCCTTCCAAATGCTGGGATTACAAGCCTGCGCCACCACACGGGCTTTTTTTTTTTTTTTTAATGGAGGTAAGCGAGCCGGGCGTGGTGGCGCACGCTTGTAATGCCCGCGCTTGGAAGGCTGAGACAGGAGGATCGCACGAGTTTGAAGCCAGCCTCAGCTACTTAGTGAGGCTTTCAGCAACTTAGTGAGACCCTGTTTCCAAATAAAATATAAAAAAGGTCTGGGAGTATAGCCCGGAGGTAGAAAGCCTCTGGGTTCCACCCCCAGTACCACCAAAAAAATAAAAAAAATAAAAAAAAATAAAGGCTTGAGGGTATACCTCAGAGATAGAAAGCCCCTGAGCTCAATGCCCAGTGTCATTAAACAAATAAACAAACAAACATTACTTATATTTTTACCTCCATTTTTTTTTGTGTGTGTGTGTGATACTGGGGTTCCTTGAAGCCCTTATATCTTGGGGCTACACTTCCAGACCTATTTTATATTTTTATTTGGAAACAGGGTCTCTTAAGCCAGCATGGCTGGCTTCGAACCTGGGCGATTCTCCTGTCTCTGTCTCCCAAGCTTGGGGGATTACAAGCGTGCATCACCACGCCCAGCTTACCTCCATTTTATTTATTTTATTTATTTATTATTATTATTTTTTAATTTTTTGGTGGTACTGGAGGTGGAACCCAGAGGCTTTTTACCTTCAGGGTATACTCCCAGACCAATTTTCTATTGGTGGCAGGATGGCAGGTTCAAGGACAGCCTCAGCAAGGACACATTAACCTAGTAAGACTGTTTTAAAATAATAAGCTAAGGCTATGGCATAGTTCAGAGGTAGAATACCCCTGGGTTCAACCAGTGCCACACACACAAAAGGAATTAAAATGTAATTTTGAAACAGGCTCTTGCTAAACAACAGTGTGCTGACCTTGAACCTGTAATCCTTTGGATTCAACCTCTACTGTAGATACGTATTTTTTTCCAGTACTGGGAATTGAACTCGGGGCATGCTGCCTCTGAGCTATACCCTCAGCCCTATTTTTTATTCTTTATTTTGAAACAAGGTCTCACTAAGTTGCAGAGGGCCTCACTAAGTAGCAGAGGCTGTCCGCGAACCCATGATCCTCCTGCCTCAGCCTCCTAAGTACTGGGATTACAAGCATATGCCACCACGCCCGGCTAGATATGTATTTTAACCATTAATAATACACAGTATGTATTTGACTGTTCATAGTGTTCATGCCATTGCTGCAGACAGCAGCCCTGTCTGTCCCTAAAATGTTTTCTTCGATCCATTAAATAATAGTGGATCACCTGCCCCATGCTCCTGGTGACCTCTGTTCTCCCTGCTGTCTGCTGTCTGCTCAATCTCCTTATTTTTCTTTGGTGGTACTAGGGGTGGAACCCAGAGGCTTTCTACCTTCGGGCTATACTCCCAGACCTTTTTTGTTTTATATATATTTTATTTGGAAACAGGGTCTTGCTAAGTTGCTGAAAGCCTCACTAAGTAGCCGAGGCTGGCTTTGAACCCATGTGATCCTCCTGTCTCAGCCTCCCAAGTGCGGGGATTACAAACGTGTGCCACCACGCCCGGCTGAATCTGCTTATTTTTGATGACTCACATTAGGTAGAATCATACAATATGCAATATTTACAGTATTCATCATTTTTTGGCTGGCTTTACTTATACCAGGTCCTCAAGGTTCATCCATATGGCTAGTGACAGGACTTTATATGGCTGGATAATGCCATCCTGTGTGTGTGTGTGTGTTACTAGAGATTGAATTCAGGGTCAGTCTACCTCTGAATTTTGTTTTTTGTTTTTGTTTTTGGGTTTTTTGTGTTTGTTTTTCGTACTGGAGATTGGACCAAGGGCATTCTACCTCCGAACTACACCCCCATCCCTATTTTCCTTTTTTTTTTTTTTTTTTTTGCGGGTCTGGGGATGGAACCCAGGGACATTCGACCTCCCCTTGCCCTATTTTTTATTCTTTGTTTTGAAACCGGGTCTCACTAAGTTGCGGAGGGCCTCACTAAGTAGCTTGAGGCTGTCTGTGAACCGTGATCCTCCTGTCTCAGCCCAGGTTGCTGGTGAGGGGCCAAGGAAGTGACTCTCCAGGGCACCTGCTGCCAGAAGACCAGAGCTGGCTGCTGAGCATGTGCCAGGAGTCACTGATGGGCTGGACCTGGGGTGAGCAGCCTTGGATCAGCACCTCTGCTATCTGGCTCTATGTGAGCAGCACTATCTACACTAAGGTTATACACGTCTGTACCCTTAAAAGACGTGATCTGACCCACCCCTGGTGTGGATGCTCAGTGAGCTCTGAGGACAGTCGCCCACAGGTTCCCACAATCCCCTTCCAACCAGTCATCCATCTCTGCAAGAAGAGTTGTATTTTGTCATACAGGTAAAAACCTTCAGTCTGCTGGGTGTGGTGGTATGCGCCTGTAATCCTAGTACTTGGAATGCTGAGACAGGAGGATAGTAGGTTTGAGACCAGACTCAGCAACTCAGTGAGGCCCTCCACAACTTAGTGACATCCTGTTTCAAAATTAAAAAATGAAATAAAATAGGGCTGGGGGGTGTATCCTGAAGCTAGAATGCCCCTGGGTTCAATTCCTAGCACCAAAAAAGAAAAAAACAAAAATAAAAATACTTCAGTCCTATTGTATAGAAACTGCTTTTGATTGTAGTGTAGAATATTTTTATTTCTCTTTCTTTTTTTTGTGGTACTGGGGACTAAAGCCAGGGGTATTCTACCACTGCCCCATGATCTACACCCCCAGCCTTTCTATTTATTTATTTTTACAGTATTGGGGATTAAACCGAGGTACATTCTACTCCAAGCTATTCTCCTAGCCCTTTAAAAAAAATTTTTTTTTTTTAGGTACTGGGGATAAAAGCCAGGGGTATTCTACCTCTGAGCTATACCCTCAGCCCTTCTTCTTCTTCTTCTTCTTCTTCTTCTTATTATTATTATTATTATTATTATTGTTTTGTTGTTGTTGTTGTTGTTATTATTATTATTATTATTATTAATCATTGTGGTGCTGGGGGTGGAACCCAGGGGTCTTCTATCTCCAGGCTATACTCCCATAACTATTTTATATTTTATATGGAAACAGGGTCTCACTAAGTAGCTGAGGCTGGCTTCGCACCTGAGTGATTCTCCTGTCTCAGCCTCCCAAGTGTGGGGATTACAAGTGTGTGCCACCACACCCAGCTTATTATTTATTTTGAAACAGGCTATCACAGGCTGGCCACAAACCATGGTCCTTCTGTCTCAGCCTCTGAATGCTGGGATTATAAGCGTGCACCACCATGCCCAGCTTTATTTATTATTTATTTATTTATCTATTTATATATTTTTTGGTGGTACTGGGGGTTGGAACCCAGAGGCTTTCTACCTCCGGGCTATACTCCCAGACCTATTTTATATTTTATTTGGAAACAGGGTCTCACTAAGTAGCTGGGGCTGGCTTCAAACCTGTGCGATCCTCCTGTCTCAGCCTCCCAAATATTAGGATTACAAGCATGTGCCACCACACCTGGCTATTTCTTAAATTTTGAGATAGGGTCTTGCTATGTTACAGAGGCTGGCCTTGAACCTGCAATATTCCTGTCTTAGCCTCTTAAATTCTGGGATTACAGGTGTCACTACGGTTTGGGGCTATGAAATACCTTTAATGTGTCAAGTGTGTCTTTCGAGAAAATTGAGAGGGCTTTTTAAGGAAAAATTTCCAAACATAGGAAAGACTGCATGTCCAGGTTGGTATGCAGCAGGGTGATTAGGGGCAGGCCAGATCCTGTGTAGCAGGCACACATGCAGGTTGTGAGGTTTCCAGTGGTGTTCGGTCAGAAGGCATCTGCTGAGTGACCTAGCCAGGGTGGAGACTCCTGTCTGCCTGGGTTGGGTGCACGTGGAGATTGACTTGACTCAGACTACGGTTGCAGGGGAGAACCCCATGTCACCGCTCTGAGAGGAGCCCAGCAGTTCTTTCTGTCACTTCTGAGCACGATGTGCTGGTTCTCGCTCTCCTGGGGGGCATTCCCAAGACCTCTGCCCTGTCCTGAGGAACAGCTTTAACTTCATGTAAAAACCACAAATGAACCTTCTTTTCCCTGTCATTTTCTTTTTCAGAGAGTGACGGTCTTCAAAATGAGGACTCGGGGAAATTTCAGGTTCTATATAGGAACTCCAAAATTTGAAGGAAAGAAGATTTTGAGAAAGAAATTATTTTGAAAGTATGTTTACACCTAACTGATCCTGTTGACAGTGTTTCCAAAATAGTGAACACTTTGAGAAGATTGTATTTATGGTGAAAGGAAACAGGACTAAGGATGAGGCCAAAGACTTTTCCTGCCACCACGTACTCTGGGAATGGCCGGCAGCGGCTGCAGGAGATCCGCGAGGGGCTGAAGCAGCCAGCTAAGGCCTCGGCTTTGGGGCCGCACGGGGGCCCAACCAGTGATGCTACCCTGGACCCCAAAGTTCTGGGGAGCAAGGACACTGCCAGGCAGCAGCAGATGAGAGCCACCCCCAAGTTTGGACCTTATCAGAAAGCGCTCAGGGAAATCAGATATTCCCTGTTGCCTTTTGCCAACGAATCGGGCACTTCCGCGGCTGCAGAAGTAAACCGGCAGATGCTGCAGGAGTTGGTGAATGCAGGATGTGACCAGGTGGGTCCCGTTCTCTCTCTGCTTCCCTGGGCAGGGCCAGTGAGCAGTCCATCGCAGCCCGGAGCTTTGGGCAGCTACTCAAGGGCTGTGAATTGCTTGTTGCTCCAAGAGGTGTTTCTAGGTTAAAAACCCAAGGACCTGCTGTGCACCATTGAACTGTCCTCTCCCGTGTCTCCAAGACAGTCTAGCTACTTTGCCTTTTTGGGCAAGACTCTGAAGTTTCTAAACTCACCTAAAATTGACCTCATGTCTACTTTCTATTCAGTGTTTTTTGGTTCTGGGGATTGAACCCAGGGCCCTGTGCATGTACTTTACCCCTGAGCTACATCCTCAGCCCAGTTCTGTTCTGAAAATGAGAGACAGGCATGTTTATGCACATCTGTATTTCTAGTACTTGGGAGACTGAGACAGGAGGGTTTCAGGTCTGAGGACAGCTTCAGCAAGTAGTGAGACTCTCAGCACCCTAGTAAGACCCTGTTTCAAAACAAACAAAAAAGGAGTACAGGTGTAGCCCGTAGGTAGAATGCCTTTGGATTCAATCTCCAGTCTCTAGTACCATAAATAAGTAATAAATAAATAAGATGCAAAAGAGCCCAGCATGGTGGCATATACTTCAAATTTCAGGTATTACTTGGGAGGCTGAAACAGGATTGCAGGTTAGAGGCCAGCCTCAGCAACTTAGCAAGACCCTGTTTCAATAAAAAATAAAAATAAAATAGGGCTGGGGGTGTAGCTCTCCCCCCATGGTCAATCCTCAGTAACATGTACATACATGCACACAGTGTATAGTGTTATAGGAAATGTAGCTATATGCAGAAAATAAGCAAAATTAGAAAAGGCTTGAGAAATTGTCAAAATGTGATAGCAGCGAGAAATTGTCAAAATGTGGTAGCAGCATGCTGTGCATTCTGAGTTGCTGAGAAGTAAAGGATATAGTAACAGAGGGGGCGTTAATTAGACGAAAATACATCACTTACAGCTATGTGTAAATACCTGAATAAAATACAAGTTGAGGGGCAGGACTGTATCTAGTGAAGGTAACGTCCATCCAGGTGTAAATGTAAATTAGTAAACCATATCTAGCAAAAGTATAGTTGTGTTAATAAAATGACATGGTGAAAGCTAGTGTTTTCTATTTCTATTTGTCATCTTAAAAATCACAGTCACAGCTGGGTGTAGCGGTGCAAGCCTGTATCCCAGTACTTGGGAGACTGGGACAGGAGGATCGCAGGTTTGAGGACAGCCTCAGCAAATAGTGAGACTCTCCTCAACCTAAAGAGACTATTTCAAAATCAAAATAAAATAGGGCTGGGGGTGTAGCTTGGAGGTAGAATGTCCCCAGTGCCACATAAACACACACACATACACACACACAAGTCAGTCACATGAAGTGGAAATAAACTATTTCTGCTGCCTTGGAAAATCAGGCTTTCCTGTGCAGAGCGCAGCAGAATGTCATGAGCACTTGCTGCTTCCTAGGAACAACCCAGGTATCTCCCCTGGCGCATGGTGGCAGGTGCAGGCCAGCAGTGCCATCTTTTGTCTCCGTCCTCTTGTGGTTTATGACTGCAGAACTTAACCCGCGGGTAGCACCTCTCAGCGAGGTGTTTGTGGAACAGCCCTGCTGTGGTGCCTGGGCTTCCTCGACTCTGGTGGGACTCACGGGGCGTGGGGATGTGCGCCACCGAGCACTGTGGTGTGGAGTTGCACTGTGAAGCACAGCCATGGGAGCAATGTGGAGTGCAGTGTTCTGGGGTGGCAGTGGGCAGGAGGCGCCACCTGTTCCTCATGCTGTTCCCTGACCAGCAGGACCCGGTGGCTCACAACAGTGGGAAGGGCTGTCCTGTGGTAGCATGGCAGTCATTTGCAGAAGCGCTTTTCAGCCAACAGCTGAGCTTGGAGTCTACAAATCAATTGCAAAGGAAGAGGCAGCCAGAGCCCAGGTGTTGTGCGGGTCGATTTAAGCTGTAAGAAAAAGAAACAAGCGGAGGTGGTGTTTTAATCAGGGAAAATCTATTTGCGATAATTAGATTGCAAGGAATAATGAAGCTCTTTTCTTTTTCTGGTACTGAGAATTGAACCCAGGGGTGTTCTACTTCCAAGGTACATTGTCAGCGTGTGTGTGTGTGTGTGTGTGTGTGTTACTAGAGATGGAACCCAGGGGCATTCTACCTATCTACCTATATGCTATGCCCCAGCCCTATTTTGTTGGTTATTTATTTATTTATTTTGTGTGTGGTACTGGGGATTGAACCCAGGGGCATTCTACCTTTGAGCTACACTCCCAGCTCTATTTTTATTCTTTATTTTGAAATAAGGTCTCATTAAGTTGCAGAGGGCCTCACTAAGTAGTTGAGGTTGGCCTCAAAACTGTAATCTTCCTGTCTTGACCTCCCAAGTACTGGGATTCCAAGCATGTGACACCACGTCCACTTTTATTATTTTAGTTGGAAACAGGGCCTCACTAAGTTGCTGAGGCTGGCTGCAAACCTGCGATCCTCCTGTCTCAGCCCCCAAGTACTGGGATTACAGGAGTATTCCACTACACCTGGCTATGGTGCTGTTTCTACTGTGGTTAAATACAAGTACAAGAAAATTAACGATCATTATACCAATAAAGTTCCCGTGAGCATTTGACTTAACGTTGATTGCCTATAGGCTGCTTGGTGTCTAGTGTTGCTTATAACTTAAATTGTTGCTCTCCACCCTTCTACCTCCGGGCTATACTCCCAGACCTGTTTTATATTTTGTTTGGAAACAGGGTCTAAGTTGCTGAGTGCCTCACTAAGTAGCTGAAGCTGGCTTTGAACCTGTGCGATCCTCCTGTCTCAGCCTCCCAAGTACTGGGATTATAAGCATGCACCACCACGCCCGGCTTACAGTTTTTATATATTAGGCTTTACCCATGTTAGCTATCTTTATTTCGTTAGTGGTGTATTTGGAAGGAGCCATTTTTCATAATTACATTTTTCTAATTGGTGATTTTCTTTTCTTTTTTCTTTCTTTTTTTTTTTTTTTTTGGTACTGGGGATTCAATCCGGTTGCATTCTATGCCAAGCTATATCCCTAGCCCTATTTTATTTTTATTTTGAAAACAGGTCTCTCTAGGTTGATGATAGTCTCACCACTTATTGAGGCTGTCCTTGAGAATGGACTCAGCTGCTATAGCAGATCCCTGGGCATGGGGCACATCACCCATCAGTAGAAGAAGGACCTGACCTGCTCAGGGCACATGCCTGGAATGCCAGTACCTGGGAGTCTGAGACAGGAAGATCACAAGTTTGAGGTCAGCCTCAGCAACTTAGCGAGACCCAGTTTCAAAATAAATAAAGCCTGGGGGTGTAGCTTGGTGGTAGAATGCCCCTGGATTCAATCCACAGTAACACACACACACACACACACACACACACACACACACAAGAAAAAAAAGAAAAAGAAAAAGGGCTGCTGGAGCTAGGCAGGATGTGGCCAGTTCTATAGCATGGTCAGGACCTGGAGCCTTCTGCTTATCAAGCAGTTTCTGTCTTAGCGTGCACTGGGGGTGCGTCTAAGCCAACATGCACTGGTCGAGACCCAGGGCCTAAGATCCTTGGAAGAAAGGAAGATGGCTCTTGTTAGAAAACTGGTAGAAGCTTTGTGCCGTCTCACATGCTTGTAATCGGAGTGTTTGGGAGACTGAAAAGGAAAGATCTCAGGTTTGAGGCCAGCCTCAGAAACTTAGACCCCACTTCAAAATAAAAAGGGCTGCAGGTAGACTGCCCCAGGGTTCAATTCCAAATGCCAAGAAGTTACTCCTGCTTCATGTATTGTCCTACAAACCTGAAAGACTGCCTTCATGGGTGCTGGCACACAGTTGGTCCACTGACATGGTGGCTAAACCCCAGTGTCCCGCATCATTAGTGAAGCAGCTGGATAGCTGGGTTCAGGGCACTGTGACTTATTTTACTAGATGATACAGTTATTGTTCTCTTACCAGTCTTGAGGCTACTGGTCCCTATTCCCAGGGAAATCACAGGGAGACTTTCTAAAATCCAGGGAAGGTGTGTGTCCTTGTAGGCTTGATATAAATTTGTCTGATTATAACACTAAAATAATTTATCATGTGATAGAAAAAAGATTGTTTTATACAAAAGTAAATGATTAATGGTGAAAGTTTTCCTAGCAAGTAAACATTCAATGTATATCTAAAGCAACTTGTTTTTATTTTTTTGTAGTACTGGAGATTGAACCCAGGGGCATTCTGTGTGTGTGTGTGTGTGTGTGTGTGTGTGTGTGTGTTACTGGGGGGTGGAATCCAGGGGCTTTCTACCTCTGGGCTACACCCCCAGACCTATTTTTATATTTTATTTGGAAACAAGGTGAGAGTCTCACTAAACTGCTGAGGCTGGCTTTGAACCTGCGATCCTCCTGTCTCAGCCTCCCAAATACTGGGATTACAAGTGTGTGCCACCACGCCCGGCAACCCAGGGGCAGTCTACCTCTGAGCTACACCCCCAGCCTATTTTTCTATTCTCAGCTTCCCCAGTACTGGGATTACAGGCTTGCACCACTACTCCTGACTTTGAAGCAACTCATTTGGTTTATAAAAGCTTTGATTCAGCAGGAAAACCTTCAGAAAACAGGTGGCATTCCACTTCTAGGAGCCCCAAGTATGTGGCCCTGCTGAGCAGAACAAATGTACCCCATACCACAGTGACTTCAGTCAGCTTCAGAGTGACTTACAGGAGGCTGCCGGGACCTATGTATGGCTTCATCCACTTCATCATCTGCCTCTGTGCCAGAGGGCCTCATTTAACTTTGCCGTTTTGGTGTTTCCAATTTTTGTGGTGTTTTAGGCTAGAAAGAGGCCAACTGCTGCAGCTGGGAATCTGTTGGCAGATCTTGACGTAGCTGCTTCCTGCCTACCAGGTTTGCAACTCTACCTTTGAAGATCCCTAGTCTAAAGAGAAATCAGACCCTCTTCTTTCAGGATTTACACAGTTAGATTCTTCCCCAAGGCAGAAGCCATAAACTTCTTCGCCTCTGTCTCTCCTTCCCTTGCTTCTTATGTACTCCCTCACCCATTCTGTGGCTCAAGCATGATTTGGAATGCCAAGTGTCGAAGCACATCTAATTATCTTTGCTAGCTGAGCGTGGTGGCGCTCGCTTGTAATCCCAGCATTTGGGAGGCTGAGACAGGAGGATCATGGTTCGCAGACAGTCTCAGCTACTTAGTGGGGCCCTCTGCAACTCCGTGAGACCCGGTTTTAAGATAAAGAATAATAACCAGTGGTTTTGTTTTGTTTTGTTTTTGTGGGTCTGGGGATGGAACCCAGAGGCATTTGACCTCTGAGCTACACCCCCTGCCCTATTTTTTATTCTTTATTTTGAAACCTGGTCTCACTGAGTTGCGGAGGGCCTCACTGCACACTTGTAATCCCTGTGCTTGGGAGGCTGAGACAGGAGGATCGCATAGGTTCAAAGCCAGCCTCAGCTACTTAGTGAGGCTCTCAGCAACTTAGTGAGACCCTGTTTCCAAATAAAATATAGAATAGGTTTGAGAGTATAGCCCGGAGGTAGAAAGCCTCTGGGTTCTACCACTAGTACCACAAAAAAAAAAAAAAAGAAAGAAAGAAAGAAAGAATAAGCCGGGCGTGGTGGCACATGCTTGTAATCCCTGCTCTTGGGAAGCTGAAACAGGAGGATCGCACAGGTTTGAAGCCAGCCTCAGCTACTGAGGGAGGCTCTCAGCAACTTAGTGAGACCCTGTTTCCAAATAAAATATAAAATAGGTCTGGGAGTATAGCCTGGAGGTAGAAAGCCTCTGGGTTCCACCCCCAGTACCACAAAAAAAAAAAAAAAGAAAAAGAAAGAAAGAAAGAATAAAAATTGGGCAAAGGGTGTAGCTTGGAGGTCGAATGCCCCTGGGTTTCATCCCCAGACCCACACACATAAAAAATTAAAATAAAAAATAAAAAAATAATTATCTTTGCTTAATAATGGTCAAAGCTGGGCATGTAGGTGTATGCCTATAATCCCAGTACTTGGAAGGCTGAGACCGGAGAGTCCCAGGTTTGAGAACAGCCTCAGCCAAGTAGTGAGACTTTCATCAACCTAGAGAGACCCTGTTTTAAAATAAAATAGGGCTGGTGGTATAGCTTGGAGATAGAATGCATGCAGGAGATTGTTCCAGGACACCCTGCCCCACCCGTGGGTACCAAAGGCCAAGATGCAAAAGTCTCTTATATAAAACAGCACACCTAAGCCGGGCGTGGTGGCACACGCTTGTAATCCCTGAGTTTGGGAGGCGGAGACAGGAGGATTGCGCAGGTTCGAAGCCAGCCGCGCTGGCTGAAGAGACCCTGTTTCCAAATGAAAATATAAAATAGGTCTGGGAGTGTAGCCTGGAGATAGAAAGGTTTCCAGCAATCCCAGTACCACCAATAAATAAATAAATAAATAAATAAATACAGCAATAAAATACAGCAATAAATAAATAGATAAATAAATAAAACAGCACACCTGCCTGTATCCTAGTCCTTGGGAGGCTGGGAAAGGAGGATAGCAAGCTTGAGGACAGCCTCAGCAAGCAGTGACACTATCATTTATCAACCTAGTGAGACTATTTTAAAATTAAAATAGAAGCTGGGCGTGGTGGCACACGCTTGTAATCCCAGCATTTGCTTGTAATCCCAGCATTCGGGAGGCTGAGACCTGGAGGATCACGGTTCGCAGACAGTCTCAGCTACTTAGTGAGGCCCTCTGCAACTCAGTGAGACCTGGTTTCAAAAATAAAGAATAAAAAATAGGGCAGGGGGTGTAGCTCAGAGGCCAAATGCCCCTGGGTTCCATCCCTAGATCTGCAAAAAAATAAATTAATTAATTAAATTAATTTAAAATAGGGCTAGAGGTGTAGCCGGGTGTGGTGGTGCACGCTGTAATCCCAGCATTTGGGAGGCTGAGTCCGGAGGATTGTTCACAGACAGTCTCAGCTACTTAGTGAGGCCCTCCACAACTTAGTGAGATGCTGTTTCAAAATAGGGCAGGGGGTGTAGCTTGGAAGTTGAATGCCCCTGGGTTTCATTCTCACATCTGCAGCATATAAAATATAAAAAATAGGTTGGGGGTGTAGCCTGGAGGTAGAGGCCCCTGGATTCCATCCACAGGTTCAAAAAATAAAATGAAATAAAATAAACTAGGGCTAGAGGTGTAGCTCAAAGATAGAATGCCCCTTGGTTCAATCCCCAGTACCACAAAAAATAAATAAGAAATAAAAATAGAATAGGGATAGGGCCGAAGCTTAGAGGTAGAATGTCCCTGGGTTCAACTTTCAGTACTAGAAAAAACAAATAAAATAGTGTAGTAGCCAGGCGTGTGTCACATGACTTTAGTCCTAGTAGTTGGGAAGCTGAGATAGGGGGATCCCAGATTCAGGGCCAGCCTGAGCAACATAGTGAGACCTTGTTTCAGAATAAGGGCTGGAGTGCAACTCAGTAGTGCAACTCCATTGGGTTTAATCCCTAATACTCCCTCCCACACATACACATAGTAGAGTGTTTCTTCGAACTTATGTATAGCCTTTATTCTTTAAATCCCTCTCAGCTGGGCATGGTGACACACACTTATAATTCCAGAGTTGGAAAGCTGAGACAAGAGGATCACAGGTTCAAGGACAGCCTCAGCGAGTTAGTGAGATCTCACCAATCTAGCAAAACCCAGTTTCAAAAAACAGAATTTTAAAAAGGGCTGGGGTGTATAGCTTGAAGATAGAAAGGCTCTGGGTTTAATTCCCCAGTATCTCTCTCACACACACACACAAAAGATCACCTCTATATTTTATTGTTTAGGGCATAATGACAAAAAAGTCTGTATATATTCAGTACCGATATAATTGGTTTTAGAATATTTTTTATTTTAGCTGGGCATGGTGGCACACGCTTGTAATCCTAGTATTTGGGAGGTTGAGACAGGAGGATCTGCCAGCCTCAGATACTTAGTGAGCCCTTCTGCAACTTAGACCCTGTTTCAAATTAAAAAATCGGACAGGGGTGTAGCTAGGAGGTAAAATGCCTCTGGGTTTAATCCCCAGCACCCCAAAAAAAAAAAAAAAAAAAAAAAAGAAAAAGAAAGAAAGAAAGAAAGAAAGAATACTTTAGATTCTGGGCCATTTGATTCTATGGATGCAGGACCTGCAGACACAGAAGGCCTACCATATGTACTGGACCGAGAGCTGTGAATTTTGTCTAGAACACAGTATGTTTAAAACTCGAAGTGAGCCGGGCGTGGTGGTGCACACTTGTAATCCCAGCATTTGGGAGGCTGAGACCAGAGGATTGTGGTTCATGGACAGCCTCAGCTACATAGGGAGGCCCTTTGAAACTCAGTGAGACCCTGTTTCAAAAGAATAAAAAATAGGGCAGGGGGTATAGCTCAGAGGTCGAATGCCCCTGGGTTCCACCCCCAGCCCCCCCCCCCAAAAAAAAAAAAACAAAAAAACCTCGAAGTGAGGCCGAGCGTGGTGGCGCACTCTTGTAATCCCAGCATTCAGGAGGCTGAGACCGGAGGATCGCGGTTCGCGGACAGCCTCAGCTACTTAGTGAGGCCCTCTGCAACAGTGAGACCCGGTTTCAAAATAAAGAATAAAAATTAGGGCAGGAGGTGTAGCTTGGAGGTCGAATGCCCCTGGGTTCCACCTCCAGACCCGCAATAAATAAATAAATAAATAAATAAAAACTCGAAGTGAATTTCTTTTCTTTTTCTTTTCTCAGTGGTGCTGGGCCACTGAGCTGCAATCCAGCTCTCGAGCAGTTTTTAATGTCAGTCACTGCTTCTGCACATGTTGCATGTGTCTTGTGTTGGGCCAGGGACACGGCACGCGTGTGGCCTGCCCTCTTGGAGTCTCCACGGGTGGCTTATCATCTAGTCGTACTTTGTGTGTGTGTGTGGTACTGAGGGTTGAACTCAGTGGCGTTCTACCTCAGCTACACCCCCAGTCCTATTTGTATGTTTTATTTGGAATTAAGGTCTTACTAAGCTGTGGAGGGCCTCATGAGATTGGGGAGGCTGGCTACGAACCTGCAATCCTCCTGTGTCAGCCTTACCATTACTGGGATTACAAGAATGTACCACCATGCCCTGCTGGTCGGTACTTCTTTCCAAAGCCCACTAACTTGCTATAAAACAAACATGGTCTTAGAAGGATTTAGATCATCCCAGCTGGTAAAAGAATTTTGCACGTTACTAGTGAATTCCTGCAAAAGGAATTTTCGGGTTGGGGATTTAGCTCAGTGGCAGAGCACTTGTCTGGCACATGCAAAGCTCTGGGTTTGTTCCTCAAGCCTAGAAAAAATATTAAAATGTATTAAATACAAAACAGCTGGGCGTGGTGGCGCACACTTGTAATCCCTGCACTTGGGAGGCCGAAACAGGAGGATCGCACAGGTTTTAGTGAGACCCTGTTTCCATATAAAATAGAAAATAGGTCTGGGAGTATAGCCCGGAGGTAGAAAGCCTCAGGGTTCCACCCCCAGTACCAAAAAAAAAAAAAAAAAAGCAAAGAAAGAAAAGAAATACAAAACTATAGTTAAAAAATAAAAAAGGGGATTTTCGTTTGGTTGGACTTCCGTCACGCAACAGACGTTGTTTCTATTTTTAAGCATCGGATTCCGTCTTTTTTTTTTTTTTTTGGTGGTACTGGGGTTCCTGGAAGCCCTTCTACCTCCGGGCTACACTCCCAGACCTACTTTTTTTTTTTTTGGAAACAGGGTCTCTTAAACAGGGTCTCTTAAACCAGAGTGGCTGGCTTCAAACCTGTGCGAAACTCCTGTCACAAGCGTCGCCACCACGCCCGGCCATATTCCGTCTTTGCTCAGCCCTTTGATACTTGTTTTGTTGCTCAGAGTGCAGCAGTGCTAGCTGCAGAAACCGAGTTTAGCTGAGAGTCCCGTCATTGCAGCATGGTGGCAAAGGCAGGACCCAGGAGTGCTGCTGGGGAATGTGGTCTTAGCCCTGCCTGGCAGCCTGAACCTGCCGGTGGCACCTTACGGCACGGCTCGTTGTCTGCGAGTACAGGCCATCAAGTACACTTGTCCTTGCAGATGTTGCCTCGTGCTGCCTTTGTCCTGCATACTTGAGTCAGCTGGCTGCAGCACAGGACCACAGTGCTGTGGCTTTGGCCTGATCGCCGCCTTGTTTTCTTTAGTTGGTGTGTTTTGGAACTGGAGTTGTGTTCACATAGCTCGTGTGGCTTGAGAAGACAGCTGGTTACTGTCTCCTGTTTTCGCTCATCTGATGGTGAACAAGAAGGAAAGTGGCTGGATTTGGGAGCGTCCCTTCTCCCATCTAGGGAGTGACCTGGAAGCACTGGTGTTCCTCTTCCCCTGACCCTGACCTCATGGTGTCCTGTTCTTGTTTTTTTTGTTGTTGTTGTTTGTTTGTTTGTTTGTTTGTTTTGGTTGCTTTGTTTTTGTCTTTCTGAAGAATTGAGCCCAGGAGCATTCTGTCTCTGAGCTGTACCCCCAGCCCTATTTTACTTTTTATTTTGAAACAAGGCCCTGCTAGGCTAATGAGAGTCTCACTACTTGCTGAGGCTGTCCTTGAATTCGGACCCTCCTGTCTCAGCCTCCCAAGTACTAGGATTACAGGAGTGCACCACCACAACATGTTCACCCTCAATCCTTTTACTTTTTGGTTTGGAGATAGGGTCCTGCTAGGTTGCTGAGAGTCTTACTGTGTTGCTGACACTGTCCTGGAACCTGGGATCCTGCTGTCACAGCCTCTCAAGTGCTGGGATTACAGATGTGTTCCACCATGCCTGGCTTTCTTATTTCATCTTTTCATCTTATTTATTTGTTTGGTTTTGTGGTACTGTGGATGGTGTGTGTGTGTGTGTGTGTGTGTGTGTGTGTGTGTGTGTGTGTGTGTTACTGGGGATTGAACCCAGGGGACATTCTACCTCCGAGCTACACGTCCAGCCCTGCTTTCTATTCTTTATTTTGAAACAGGGTTTCACTGAGTTGCAAAGGGCCTCACTAAGTAGCTGAGGCTGTCCTCAAACTGCAATCCTCCTGTATCAGCCTCCTAAATGCTGGGATTACAAGTGTGTACCACCATACCCAGCTTTTCTTCTTTATTTTGAAACAGGTAGTCACCAAGTTGCAGAGGGCCTAATTTAACTGCTGAGGCTGGCCGAGAACCTGTGATCCTCCTGTCTCAGCCTCTCAAGTACTGGGATTACAATCATGTGCCACCATGCTCAGTTACCTCTGAGCTATACTTCCAGCCCTTTTTTATTTTTTTATTTTGAAACAAGGCTTCACTAAGTTGTGGAGGACCTCACTAAGTAGCTGAGGCCGGTCACAAACCTGTAATCCTCCTGTCTCGGTCCCCCAAATACTGGCATTATGCCACCATGCCCAACCTTATTTAAATTTTTTTTTTTTTTTTTTTTTTTTTTGCGGCACTGGGGATGGAACCCAGGGGCATTCTACCTCTGAGCTACACTTCCAGCCCTATTTTTTATTCTTTATTTTGAAACAGGGTCTTACTGAGTTTCAAAGGGCCTCACTAAGTATCTGAGGCTCTCCGTGAACCACAATCCTCCTGTCTCAGCCTCCCAAATGCTGGGAATACAAGCATGTGCCACCACTCTCGGCTTCCTTACTTAATTTTTAAATGAACTATACAAATTTGGTGGGAGGACAAGAAAAAAGATGTTTCAGAAATAAGTAAAGAGAAGACTCCAATGTAAATGTGAAAGAGACATGAACAAAACAACTTGATTCAGCCCTTCCTACACAGGCCAGGACTTTCGGCCAGTATAGCCTTCCAGTTGCAGCCTCCCAGTGACCCCATGGTTGTACTTCCTGCCTGCTTCACATTTTGTCTACAGCAAATAGAACTCTTGCCATGGGCTTCAGGATTAGCAAAAACTAATTTCTACTTTTATTAGGCATAATAACTAGTATCCCTCAAACCAAATAGTCAGCAGTTCAGGAAATGGGGATAATTTTAGGTATCTAGACTGGGCAGCTATTGAAGTTATGAGGGGCAAACACAGGACACAGTTCCATACCCTGGTGCTGCAGATCAGTGCGAGCAGACCTTGGCCCCACCCTCCAGCCAGCTGATCTTCCTAGGCCAACTGGGCTAGCTAGAGCTTTTAAGTATAAGAATGAGCAGGGGGTTTGGATGGCTGTCCTGTTCCCAACACTCACAGCAGTGCCTCCTGCTGTGTGGTTATTGACCTAATGATTTTGCAAACCTACCTTTTTCCTTCCTGCCTGCCTACCTGTGCTACTGGGGATCAAACCCAGGGGCATTCTACTCTGAGTTACACCCTGACATTATTCATTCATTCATTTATGCTGTTGGGGATTGAACCCAGGGTTATTTTATCTCTGAGCTACATGCCTTACCCTATTTTATTTTCTATTTTGAAACATAGGGTCTCACTAAGTTGCAGAGGACATTGCTGAATTGCTGAGTCTGGCCATGAACCTGAGATCCTCTTGTCTCAGCCTCCCAAGTCCTGGGATTATAGGTATGCACCACCAGGCCTGGCTTATTTTTTATTTTGAAACATGGTCTCAGTAAGTTTTTGCATGCTAGCCTCGAACCTGTAGTCTTTCTCTCTCAGCCTCCTAAGCACCAGGGTTGTAGGAGAGCACCACCACGCCTGGCTGTGTTGTTCACGTTTGAGGGTGTTTCTGCCGCCCTCTGTAATGGTGTATCCTTGTTAGTAAGGATCCTTTTCCTCCTGCTGTGGATAGTCTTGAGAGCCACTGGCTCTCCTCCCTGTGATTTCTCTCCCTCCAGCACTGGGGCAGAAACAGAACATGTGAGTGTGCGTGCGTGCGTGCGTGTGTGTGTGTGTGTCTGTTACTAGGGATTGAAACCAGGGGAATTTTATACTTCAAGCTAGACCTCCAACCCAGTTTTTTTTTTTGTTATTTATTTATTTATTTATTTATTTATTTATTTATTTATTTATTTATTTTGGTAGTCCTGGGGGTGGAATCCAGGGGATTTTCTACCTCTGGGATATACTCCCAGACCTATTTTCTTTTCTTTTTTTTTTTTTTTTTTTTGGCGGGTCTGGGGATGGAACCCAGAGGCATTTGACCTCTGAGCTACACCCCCTGCCCAATTTTTTTATTCTTTATTTTTTATTTTTTATCTTTTTTTTTTTTTTTTTTGAGGGTCTGGGGATGGAACCCCGGGGCATTTGACCTCCGAGCTACATCTCCTGCCCTATTTTTTTTTTCAATTCTATATTTTTAAACAGGGTCTCACTAAATTGCGGAGGGCCTCACTAAGTAGTTGAGGCTGTCCGTGAACCACAATCCTCCAGTCTCAGCCTCTCAAATGCTGGGATTACAAGCATGTGCCACCACTCCTGGCTCTCCCAGACCTATTTTATACTTTATTTGGAAACAGGGTTTCACTAAGTTGTAAGATCCTCACTAAGTAGCTGAGACTGGCTTTGAACCTATGCGATCCTCCTGTCTCAGTTTCCCAAGGGCTAGGATTACAAGCCTGCGCCACTGTGCCCGACTCTATTTTTATTTGGAAATGGGGTCTTACTAAGTTGCTGAGGCCAGCCTTGAACCTGCAGTCCTTCTGTCTCAGCCTCCCAAGTACTGGGATAACAAGCATGTGCTACCATGCCTAGTTTAAGAGCTTTTTTGGTCCTGGGGATTGAATCCAGAAGTATTCTACCTCCAGGCTATACCCCCAGCTTGATTTTATTTCTTATTTGGAAACAGTGTCTCACTAGGTTATTGAGAGTCTTGCTAAGTTGCTGAGGCTGGCTTTGAACCTGCAATCCTCCTGTCTCAGCCTCCCAAGTACTGAGAAAACAGATGTGCACCACCTTGCCAGGCTGACAGCTCCTTTTTCAAGTGCTGTCTCCATAGCATACTGTTAGGGTTTCTCTTGTGTTGGGAAAGCATGGCTCTCTCTCCCTCCTTCAAGGAGGGCTCCTAGAGTCTTGCCTCATGCTCCCTCTTTGGTGGGACCGAGGTCACATTGTTGCTCACTGCTGCCTGCAAAGGTATCCTGGCGTTCCCTGAGCTCTTGGACACAGGGCCTGACCCAATCTGAATTTTTTTTTCTTTTCTTTTCTTTTTTTTTTTTTTTTTGAAAACAGTGATGGTTTCTAGTGAAAATGAGACACATGATCACTGTCTCTGGATTTTGTGGATTTGTTTATTTTTTGGTGAATTGTACAAGCCAAATTGAAGAACATTTGGTATCCTTAAAAACAGGAACATCTTGGTAGGAGCAGGCTCCAAAGGAGACTGAGCCCTGCCTTGGGAAGCTCCTGTGTGGGCCCAGATAAGCCTGGCTCTCCACTGCCACAGGGGAGATGGCCTGAAGGCGGGGGGATGGGGATTGGTGGGAGGCCCCTGGGGTAGATCTTATGACCTGAACAGCAGGCCAACTGTGTGCACATACTAGTTCATGCACACGCACTTGCTGGCTGGTAACCAGTAATGCTTCTTCATTTGACACTGCAACTGAGGAGGATGCATACCATTAAAGATTGACTTGTGCTTTTTTTTAATTTTTTTTTTATTGGTGCACTGTATTCATATATCATAATGGAATTAAAAAAAACTTTTGTAGACATACATGCACACATCGCCCAGTTAGCCCCTGCCCAATCCCCACCCCATTCCCTCCCCATCCCTCCTTCCCATGCTTGGCTTAGTGGTTGACATCTAGTATTATAGCAATTTATCCAAAATTAACAATGATAATCTCACATAACAGTTTCATTTGTCTGATACCAAGCTTTTGATGACTTAAAGATAACATTTCAATATTTCTTTTTGCTTTCTTTCTTACCAGAGAATATTTTTTCTTTCTTTTTTTTTTTTTAGGTGAAACTATCATACATTTATTTATTTATTTTTCAGAGAAAATCTATCCTAATATGGAATATGGACTCTAGGTACCCAAAACGATCTCAAAAAAGAACAAAGGTAGAAGATGTATATTTTCTGATTTCAAACCTTATAAAGCTACAATAATTGAAACAGTGTAGTACTGCTATAAAGGCAGATATATAAACCATTGGAGTTAAATAAAAGCCTAGAGATAAATTCTTCCATATATTGTCAAGTTATTTTTGACAAGGTTTCCACGAACATTTGGTGAAGGAAATAATAATCTTCTAACTAAATATTGTTGAAAAATAATTACATGAAAAAGAATAAAATTGTACCCTTACCTAACACTATATACAAACATTAACTCAAAATAGATAAAAGACCTAAATATAAATCTTAAGACTATAAACTTTTAGAAGAAAATCTGGGTCATAAAACCTCACAACATTGAAATTGGCAGTGATTTCTTGGATATGATTTCAATGGCACAGACAACAGAAGGGTAAACGAACTCCCTAAAAAAAAAAAAAAAAAAAAAAAGACAATGTAAACAGAGTTAAAAGTTACTGATAGAATGGGATAAAATATTTCCAAATGCTATATCTGAAGGTACATTAATATTCCAACTAGAAATCCTAAAAATTAGCAACAATAAAAGCAAACAATACAATTTAGAAATAGGTAAAAGACTAACATAAATAATCTCCAAAGATAACCAATCTTAGTTGTCTGTTGGTTGGAAAATCTTGTTTCTCTGGTTCTGGTGTGTGTTACCTATTTCTTCTTTGTAGTTAATCTCTTTGAGTATTTTCTCTAGTGCTAGTTTTGAAGACATAAATTCCTTCAGTTTCTGTTTGTCATGGAAGCTTCTTATTTCCCCATCTAATTTGATAGAAAGTTTTGCTGGGTAGGAAATTTTTGGCTGGAAGTTATTTTCTTTCAGAGTTTGGAATATGTTACTGCAAGCCCTTCTGGCTCTCATGACTTGGTTTGGGAAGTCTGGAGTGATTCTAATTGGTTTGCCTCTGAATGTCACTTAGCCCTTTGCTTTTGTTGCCTTTAAGATTCTCTGCTTGGCTTCCACATTGGTCATTTTGACAATTATGTGGCGTGGGGATCCTCTTCTACAATCCTGTCTAAAGGGAGTTCTAGAAGTTTCCTGAACCTGTGTATCGACCTCTTGGTCTATGTTTGGAAATTTTTCTGCTATTACTTCCTTGAAGAGATTGTTGATCCCTTTGGTTTCACTTTCTTTTCCCTCCTCTATTCCAATTATTCTTAGGTTAGCTCTCTTAAAATGGGCCCATATTTCTTCAAGGTCAGATTCCTGCTGTTGGATTTTTTTTCTAAATTAGAAACTATGCGTTCATTTTTGGAGTGATCATCTTCTAGGAGCGAGATTCTATACTCCATGTGGTCTAATCAGTTGTTTGTACTTTGAATTGAGGCCTTTACTTTATTAATTGCATCCTTTATCTCATTTTGGCTCTCTCTGAATTCTTTTCGAAACACCTCTGTTATTTCTATAGTTATTTTCCTGATTTGATCTAGAAATCTCTGAATTTCTGTTTTATCAGGTTCTGAAGTTGTGGGGTTGTGGGCATTCATTGCTCCATTGTTATTTCTCTTTCCCATGATTTCGGGAGTTTGTGCCTTCTATGGGTCACTACGACTTCAGTTAAGGTGCTCTGGATCTCGAGTCTGTGGTATCTCAGTCACCACTACTCCTTTACTGGGTTGTATCACAAAGTCTCAGACCCAGGGAGTCAATCGAGGCTGCTTTAGACCATGGGGGCTGCCAGGTTGGGCATTCTCCTGCGGGGAGTTGTGACTATGGTGTGATATCTCTGCCACCGCCACTCCCCCATTGGGTCAAGTTCCCTGGGAGTTCAGTTCTGGGATTTCTCCTCTAGGGGCCGCAATTTGACTCACTGTTGTTGAGTGCGCTGATGGATCTGTAGTGGACTCGGTGAATTCACTGCTGCTTCCGCCGGTGGCAATATGGCACCACTGGCACGCCCTCAGCCGTGAGGCTGGCGTATTTCTTCTCTGGTTTTGAGCTCTGCTCTGAGTCCCTGCAGGGTGTGCTGAGCCCAGCCCCTGGGAGCTTTAGACGCTCCCTGCGCCGAAAAATCTGCCAAATTCCACCCGGCTGATCCGCAGTGGCTCACCTCGGCTCACTGTTCGCCGCTCCTCTCTGGAACCTGGTGGGCTGTTGAGTGCGTTGGTCTGGTGCTGTCCGGTGAACTCACCGCTGCCACTGGCAGTAAGGCACTGCTGCCGCGTCCTCGGGCATGAGGCCGGCGTATCTCCTCTCTGGCTCTGAGCTCCGTTTTGAGTCCCCCTCCTCTCTCTGACTTGTGCTTTTGTAAGCTGGGCATGGTGGTGCAAGTTTGTAATCCCAATATTTGGGAGGTTGAGAGAGAGAGCATCAGAGATTCAAGGACAGCCCCAGGAAGTAGTGAGACTTTCACCAATGTAGGGAGACCCTGTTTTTAAAATTAAAAAAAAAAAATAGGGCTGCGGGTATAGCTCGGAGGTAGAATGTCCCTGGGTTCAATCCCAGTATCCCAGTAAGCAAACAAAGAAATGATTTTGTATGTTATATTCTATTAATTTTCCTTTGTGTGTATGTGTGGTGTTAGGGATTGAAGCCAGGTTCATTCTATCTCTATGCTACACTCACAGCCCAATTTTATTTCTTATTTGGAAACAAGGTCTCACTACATTGCTCAGAGCCTTGCCAAATTGCTAAGGCTATCTTCAAACCTGTGATTCTCCTATCTCAGCACCCTAATTACTGGGATTATGGGTGTGCACCACCACACCCAGCTTGTTTTCATGACTTTACACATTTTGTGTGTGTGTGGTATTAGAGATGGAACCCTGGGGCCTTCTACCTCTGTGCTATACCTCTGACCTATTTTATATTTTATTTGGAAACACTGTCTCACTAAGTTGCTGAGAGCCTCACTAAGTAGCTGAGGCTGGCTTCAAATCTGGGTCATCCTCCTGTCTCAGCCTCCCAAGCACGGGGATTACAAGTGTGATTCACCATGCCCGGATTTGGTTTTCATTACTTTAGAAAAATGGAGTGTATTTTTCTTGAAATGAGATTGGACATAATAACTGCAGCTACACCTAAGAGGTTAGCATGCCTTTAAGAACAAAAGCAGACTGGGCATAGTGGAGCACACCTGTAATCGCAGTACCTGGGAGAAACAGGAGGATCACAGATTGGAAGCCAGCCTCAGCAACTTCAGAGACCCTGTTTCTAAACAAAAATCACAAGGGTTGGTGGTGCAGTTCAGTGGTAGAGCTCCCCTTGCAATCCCATGTACCCACCCGGGTGGGCATGGCTCAGCAGGTATCTGCCCC
The DNA here is from genome assembly GCF_963383645.1 of Muscardinus avellanarius. Taxonomy (NCBI): domain Eukaryota; kingdom Metazoa; phylum Chordata; class Mammalia; order Rodentia; family Gliridae; genus Muscardinus; species Muscardinus avellanarius. The sequence goes on along the minus strand of NC_137787.1, from coordinate 120,251,341 downwards.
ATGTGGTGTCGGCTGAGATTTGCATGGCTCATCCTCCTGAGAACTCTGTGGGCTGCATACACAGGTGCTTTGCTGGCAGTGGGGGTGGAACTCTGAGGTGGACTGGAGCTGCAGGGCCAGCAGGGTTTCTCCAGTCCCAGGGACCCATAGAAGGGGTGTAGAGGCAGCCAGCCTTTTTATGGTAGACTCAGATTTCTGCCTTCAGTTCTCTTTGGCCTGTGTCTTGGCCACTGCAACCTCTTCCTCCTCCTCTTACTTTTTTTTTAAGTCCTAGGGATGGAACCCACAAACTTTCTACCTCTGAGCTAGACCCCATTCCTTCTATATTTCTTTCAAAATAAGGTTTCCATAGGTTCCTGAAGGTCTCACTAAGTGACTGAGGCTAGCCTCAAACCTAGACTCTTCCTGTCTCGGCCTCCCAAGTACTGGGATTCTAGGTGTGTGCCACCACGGCCTCCCTGCCCCTTCCTTCAACATGTTAGAGTATACCTCTGCTCTGTTCTCCCCTTGCATCTGTGACTCGTCCTTGTGTTAGGACCCAGCCACCCAACCTTGTCCACATCTTGGCATGAGTGAAAGTTGTTCATACTTACACAGCAGACTGAGGTAACCTGAAAGGTGGGAGCTGTGTGTTGAGGTCTGCTAAGGAGTTATTACCATGTTTGGGGGTGGCAGGGGGTGGAACCCAGGGGCATTCTACCTCCCAACAACATCACCAGCCCTTGTTTTTTTTTTTTTTTATGGTACTGGGGATTCTGGAAACCCTTCTACCTCCGGGCTACACTCCCAGACCTATTTTATACTTTTTTTAAAAAAATTTGGAAATAGGGTCTCTTAAGCCAGCGCGGCTGGCTTCAAACCTGTGCAATCCTCCTATCTCCGCCTCCCAAGCGTGGGGATTACAAGTGTGCACCACCACTCCCGGCTTTTTTTTTTTTTTTTTTTTTTTGAAACAAGTTCTCATCAAATTTTTGAGGACCTCACTAAGTTATGGAGGTTGGCCTTGGACCCACAATCCTCTTGTCTCAGACTCCCAAGTAGTGAGATTACAGGCATGTGTCACCAAACCCGGCCCTATTATATTTCTTTATGGTGAAAAGAATATAATATAAAGTATTAGAGCTATCAAATACTGAATCCACAGTGGGAAGGGGTGCTTGGTGTGTGCCTGTAATACCAGTAGTTGGGAGGCTGAGAGAGGAGGATCGCAGGTTTGAGGATAGTTTTACCAACATAGACTCTCAGCAACCTAGCAAGACCCTCCTTTCAAACAAAAATAAATAAAATAAAGGGCTCGGGGTATAGCTCAAAGATAAAATGCCCCTGAGTTCAATCTCCAGTGCCATAACTGACTAAATAAATAAATAGCTGGGCATGGTGGTGCACACCTATGATCCTAGTACTTGGGGGGCTGAGACAGGAGAATCACAGGTTAGAGGACAACCTCAGCAAGTAGAGAGACTTTTCAACCTAGCAAGACCCTGTTTCAAAATAAATAGTAAAAAAAAAAATAGGGCTGGGGGTGTATCTCAGTATATAATGCCCCTAGGTTCAATTCCTAGTACCACATATACAAATAAATAAACAAAATGAGCTGGGTGTGTTGGTACATGCCTATAATCCTAGTTTGGGAGGCTGAGACAGGATCACAGGTTTATGGCCAGCCTTTGCAATTTAGCGAGGCCCTGCTTGCTTCTAAAAAATAAACTAGAGAGCCAGGCGTGGTGGCGCACGCTTGTAATCCCAGCATTCGGGAGGCCGAGACCAGAGGATCACGGTTCGCGGACAGCCTCAGCTACTTCGGCCCTCTACAACTCAGTGAGACCCGGTTTCAATAAAGAATAAAAAATAGGGCAGAGGCTGTAGCTTGGATGTCAAATGCCTCTGGGTTCCATCCCCAGACCTACAAATAAATAAATAAAATTAAATGGGGAAGCCAGGCGTGGTGATGCACTCTTGTAATCCCAGCACTTGGGAGGCTGAAACAGGAGAATCCCACAGGTTTGAAGTCCGCTTTCTGTCCTGAAGGCTCAGGTGCCAGCTCATGGCCCATGTGTCCTTGTTGCCTGCTGCCCTGCCTCTCCCAGCTCTTGTACCAAGAGCATCTCAAACTCTGTGTGCCCTGGGCTGTCCCTATCTAACTTCATACTTCATATCATCCATGTCCCCATTCTTTTTTTGTGTGTGTGGGTCTGGGGATGGAGCCCAGGGGCATTCGACCTCCAAGCTACACCTCCTGCCCTATTTTTTATTCTTTATTTTGAAACAGGGTCTCACTAAGTTGCGGAGGGCCTCACTAAGTAGTAGCTTAGGCTGTCCACGAACCGCGATCCTCGTCTCAGCCTCCCGAATGCTGGGATTACAAGCGTGCGCCACCACGCCTGGCTTCCCATGTCTCCATTCTAACACTCCCAGGACTTCACGAACTGCGAAGCCCTTAGCCTAGTCTGGCCTTGGTCAGCACTCCCTGACCGTGTTTCCTGGTGGCCCGAGCACAGGCCTCTCTTCCTGGTCCTCTGCTCTGACCGGTCCGTCTGCTATGAGTACTTCTCTACCTAGCTTGCCACCCGCCCAGAGGCCACCTCTCCCTTGGTTGGAAGGGAGCTGTCTCCTCTTACCCTCATCTACTCCTCCTGTACCTCTCTTCTTGCTCACGTTCAGCCTACAAGCAGGTTTTTTTTTTTTTTTTTCTGGGTCTGGGGATGGAACCCAGGGGCATTCGACCTCCGAGCTATACCCCTTGCCCTATTTTTTATTCTTTATTTTGAAACCGGGTCTCACTGAGTTGCAGAGGGCCTCACTAAGTAGCTGAGGCTGTCCGCGAACCGCGATCCTCCAAGTCTCAGCCTCCCAAATGCTGGATTACAAGCGTGCGCCACCACGCCCAGCTACAGGCAGTTTTAAGATCCCTATCCTGCCTGGGCATGGTGGCACATGCCTGTAATCCCAATACTTGGGAGGCTAAAACAGGAGGATTACAGGTTTGAAACCAGCCTCAGCAATTTAGTGAGAGTCTCAACAACCTAGCAAGATCCTATTTAACAATTAAAAAATAAACCAGGTGTGGTGGCACATGCTTGTAATCCCAGTATTTGGGAGGCTGCAACAGGAGGATCTCGCAGGTTCGAAGCCAGCCTCAGCAACTTAGTGAGGCTATCAACAACTTAGTGAGACCCTGTTTTTAAGTAAAATATAAAAAAAAGCTGGTGGCTCACACTTGTAATTCCAGCATTTGGAAGGCTGATACAGGAGGATCGTGGTTTGCAGACAGCCTCAGCTAAGTGAGGTCCTTTGTAACTCAGTGAGACCCTGTTTCAAAATAAAAAAGAGCCAGGTGTGGTGGTGCACATTTGTAATCCCAGCATTCAGGGAGGCTGAGAGAGGAGGATCACAGTTCAAGGAAAGCCTCGGCTATTTAGTGAGGCCCTTTGCAACTCAGTGAGACCCTGTTTCAAAATAAAAAAAATAGGGCTGGGCTTGTAGCTCAGTGGTAGAATGCTCCTGGGTCCCATTCCTAGTCCTGCAAAATAAATAAGTAGATAGATTGAGCTGGGCGTGGTGGCACACGCTTATAATCCCAGTACTTGGGAGCAGGGACAGAAGGTTCGAAACCAGCCTCAGCTACTTAGGCTCTCAGCAACATAGTGAGATTCTGTTTCCAAATAAAAAGTGAAATAGGGCTGGGAGTGTAGCCCAGAGGTAGAAGGCCCCTGGATTCCATCCCCAGTAACACACACACACACACACACACACACACACACACACATGTAAATAAATAAATAACAGCCAGGCCTGGTGGCACATGCTTATAATTCTAGTACTTGAGATGCTGAGACAGGAGAATTGCAAGTTCTCAATCAGATTCAGCAACCTTGTGAAGCCCTCCACAACTTAATGAGGTCCTGTTTCTCTTTCTTTCTTTTTCTTTTTCTTTTTCTTTTGTAATACTGGGGATAGGATCCAGGGGCATTCTACCTCCGAGCTACACGCCCAGCCTTATTTTTGGAATAGGGTCTTACTGAGTTGTAAAGGACCTCACTAAGTATCTGAGGTTGTGATCCTCCTGTCTCAGCCTTCCAAATGCTGGAATTATAGGCCTGGGCCACAATGCAGGGCTCCCAGCCCTATTTTTTATTCTTTATTTGGAAACAGTGTCTCATTAAGTTGCAGAGGACCTCACTAAGTTTCTGAGGCTGGCTGCAAACCTGCTATCCTCTTGTCTCAGCCTCCCAAGATTTATTACAAGCGCATGCCACCACATCCAGCATGAGGTCCTGTTTCAGACTAAAAAGTAAAATAGAGAGCTGGGCGTGGTGGTGCAGGCTTGTAATCCCAGCATTTTGGGAGGCTGAGACAAGGTTTGTGCTTCAAGGACAGCCTCAGCTACTTTGTGTGGCCCTTTGCAACTCAGCAATTTATCAAGACCCTGTTTCAAAATAAAGAATTAAAATTTAAAAATAGGGTTTGGAGTATAGCTTGGAGGTAGAAAGCCCCTGGGGGTCTATCCTCAGTACTGCAAATAAATAAATAAATAAAATAGAGCTAGGAGTGTAGCTCAGAGGTAGAATGCCCCAGAGTTCAATCCACCGTAACACACACACACACACACACACACACACACACACTAAAAAATTAGGAGGTTAGACAGGAGAATAACAGGTTTGAGGACAGCCTCAGCAAGTAGTGAGACTCTTGTCAAGCTAGTGAGACCCTGTTTCAAAATAAAAAATTGAGCCCAGGGGTGTCCTACCTCTGCATTTCAACCTCAGCCTTTTTAGTTTTTTAATTTAATTTAATTTAATTATTATTATTATTTTACAGTACCTGGGATGGAAACCAGGGGCATTCTAACTCCAAGCTATCCCCCAACCTGATATTTTATTCTTTTTTTGGGGGGGGTTGGGGGATGAAACCCAGGGGCATCGACCTCCAAGCCACACCCCCCTGCCCTGTTTTTTATTCTTTATTTTGAAACCGGTTCTCACTAAGTTGCAGAGGGCCTCACTAAGTAGTTGAGGCTGTCTGCAAACCGCAATCCTCCTGTCTCAGCCTCCCGAATGCTGGGATTACAAGCGTGCACCACCACGCCTGGCTTATTCTTTATTTTGAAACAGGGTCTCACTAAGTTTTGGAGGGCCTCACTAGGTAGCTGAGACTGGCTGTGAACCCGGATCCTCCTGTCTCAGCCTCCCAAGTACCGAGATTACAGGCATGTGCCACCACACATGGCTAAATTTTTTGTTTTGAGACAGGGTTTTGATATGTTCCTGAGGCTGGCCTTTAATTTACAATCCTACTGTTTCAGCCTCCCAAGGACTGGGATTACAGGCATGTGCCACCATGCCCAACTTGTTCTCTTTTCTTCTTCCCAATAGTCAAATCCCCAGGGCAAGTTCTTACTGCTCTAGCCGACACTGTGCATTGTATAAATAGTGGACATTCAATAGGCTTTTTTTTTTTTTTTTTTTTTTTTTGGTGGTACTGGGGTTCCTGGAAGCCCTTCTACCTCCGGGCTACACTCCCACACCTATTTTATATTTTTGAAACAGGGTCTCTTACGCCAGCGCGGCTGGCTTCGAACCTGCGCGATCCTCCTGTCTCCGCCTCCCAAGCGCGGGGGATTACAAGCGTGCGCCACCACGCCCCGCTTTCAATAGGCATTTTATAAATGATGTTTTAGATTTTGAAACAGGGTCTTGATAAGTTGCTGAGGTCCTCACTAAGTTGCTGAGGCTTGTTTTGAGCCTACAGTCCTCCTGTGTCAGCCTCCCACACTTTGAGATTACAGGCATGACGCACTACCATAACCGGCTGCAAAAGACTTTTTTTTTTTTGGTGGTACTGGGGTTCCTGGAAACCCTTCTACCTCTGAGCTACCCTTCCAGACCTATTTTGTATTTTTATTTGAAAACAGGTGGCTTCAAACCTACGCGATCCTCCTGTCTCTGCCTCCCAAGCATAGGGATTACAAGTGTGCGGCACCACGCCCGGCTGTAAGACTCTTAAGCAGCTGTCCACTTCTCTCCAGAGCATGCCAGCTGGCCCTAGAGGTAGCCTGGGAGTGAGCTGGGATTCAAGCCAGGTTGTCTCACTTCTACTGCTATTTTCCCACTAAACTTGTCAGGTATCTGGTTCATTCTGAAGTTACCAGTGCAACCACAGAAATTCTGTACAGAGAAGAACTTCTTTCAGATTCACCTTCAGGATCCACATGCAGTCCTGACACCGGCTGCAGTCTTTAGTGTGCTGTGCGCTACGCTCGTCCCCAGATACCTGTGAATTCTGAGAGCCATCTGCAGCCCCTTGTGGGTCCCAGTAGCTACAGAGGGGCCACAGAGGGGCCACAGAGGGGCTGAGTGTTGCAGCACAGCCAGGCACATGGAGGAAAGGAGCTCGGTGGCTTTGTTCTAGAGTGATGGTGGCGTGCTCTTACCTGCCTACGCTTCCCTCCCAGGAGATGGCGGGCCGGGCACTCAAGCAGACTGGCAGCAGAAGTATTGAAGCCGCCCTGGAGTACATCAGCAAAATGGGTTACCTGGACCCGAGGAATGAGCAGATCGTGCAGGTCATCAAGCAGACCTCCCCAGGTGAGTCCAGCCCAGCAGCATAGTGGGGAAGGGTTCTGTCATGAGTGAGCAGGGAACAGTGTGCAGGGAGAGGTCTGACTGGGCCTTGAACAACAGTCTCTTAGCACTCACCCAGTGCAGCTAATGGGGAGCTGAGCCTGCTCTGTGCTGGGAGAGGCCTTGGAGAGCCCAGGTGGAGATCATGGGGTTCATCTGGGTACTCACCCACCCCATCTCCCTTCCTTTCTTTTTAAAAATTTTTATTTGGAGGGTAGTACTGGGTGTGGAACCCAGGGGCTTTTCTACCTCCAGGCTATACTCCCAGGGGTCTCACTGAGCTGCTGAGAGCCTCACTAAGTAACTGAGGCTGGCTTCGAACCTGCGTGATCCTCCTGTTTCAGCCTTCCAAGTGCTTCCAAGTTGTAAGCATGCACCACCACACCTGGCTCCCTAAATTTTTTTATACTGGGATTAAATTGAACCTATGGGCATTCTACCACCAAGCTACACCTCCAGCCCTTTGATTTTTTATTTTGAAACAGGGTCTCACTAAGTTACTGAAGTTGGTCTCAAACGGCCAATCCTCCTGTCTTAGCCTGCAACATCCTGGGATTATGGGCATGGACCACCACACCCAGCTCACCCCACTCCTGTCTCAAATAACCTGTTATATTATAAAACATCCAAAACTTTGGCAAAGTGAGAGTAAAAGTACTCTTTTTACTTCCTTTTGAGCTTGGGGAGAGGCATTTGAAAAGGGAGGCTTATCCACGTGTGCTGACACTCATCTCTTATTCCAGTACTTGGGAGGCTATGTTAGGAAAATTGCAGGTTTGAGTCCAGTCTCAGCAATTTAATGAAATCCTCAGCAAGTTAGAAAGATCCTAGTTTAAAATAAATGAGCTGAGCCAGACATGGTGGTGCACACTTATAATCCTAGTACTTGAAAGGCTGAGACATGATCGCAGGCTTGAGGCCAGCCTCAGCTACTTATGAGGCCCTCTGCAACTTAGTGAGACCCTATTTCAAAATAAAGAATAACTCAGGCATAGTGGTGCACACTTGTAATCCCCGTGCTTGGGAGGCTGAAACTGGAGGATTACACAGGTACGAAGCCAGCCTCAGCTACTTAGTGAGGCTCTCAGCAACTTAGTGAGACCCTGTTTCCAAATAAAATATAAAATAGGTCTGGGAGTATAGCCCAGAGGTAGAAAGCCTCTGGGTTCTACCTCCAGTACCACAAAAAAAAAAAAAAAAAAAAATAGGGTTGGGGTTATATCTCGGAGTTAAAATGCCCCTAGGTTTGATACCAAGTACCGATAAATAAATAATAAATAAATAAATAAATAAATACAATGAGCTGGGGGTATAGTTTGGAGGTAAAATGCCCCTGGGCAAGTTTGATTCCCAATACCAAAACATCAAAAAAAATAAAAATGAGGAGCCAGTTATGGTGACATATACCTATAATCCCTGAGAAGCTAAGACTGGAGAATTGCAGGTTTGTAGCCAGCTTCATCACTTTAGGGAGACCTTGTTTCAAAACAAAAATTAAAGCCAGGTGTGGTGGTGTACACTTGTAATCCCAGTACATGGGAGGCTGAGATAGGAGGATCACAGGTTCGAGGCCAGCCTCAGCAATTTAGACCCTCTGCAACTTAGTGAAACTCTGTTTCCAAGAAAATAAAGCCGGGTGTGGTGGCACATGCTTGTAATCCCAGCATTCGGGAGGCTGAGACAGGAGGATCGCAGTTCACGGACAGCCTCAGCTACTTAGTGAGGCTCTTTGCACAACACAGTGAGACCTGGTTTCAGAATAAAGAATAAAAAATAGGGCAGGGGGTGTAGCTCGAAGGTCGAATGCCCCTGGGTTCCATCCCCAAACCTGCAAAAATAAATAAATAAATAGAATGAAATAGGGCTGGAGGTATAACTGACGTATAATACCCCTGAGTTCAATCTCCAGTAGCCTCAAAAGTGATTTTTAAAAATTAATTAATTAAAAGGGCTGGGAGTATAACTTGGAGATAAAATACCTTGGTGTTCAATCTTCAGTAACAAAAAAAAGAAAGAAGCAGCTGCAGGAATCCCTTCATCCAGGTGTCTGTAGAAGAAGGCTTCTGTGCGTGGTCTTTGTTGTCTGTATGTTGTTGTTGTTGTTGTTGTTGTTGTGTGTGTGTGTGTGTTGTGTGTGTGTGTGTGTGTTGTGTGTGTGTGTTACTGGGATGGAACCCAGGGGCATTCTACCTCTGAGCTATACCCCCAGCCCTTTTTTTATTTTTATTTTGAAATAGGATCTCACTAAGTTGATGAGAATCTTACTAGTAGCTGAGGCTGTCCTTGAACCTGTTATTCTCCTGTTTCAGCCTCCCAAGTACTGAGATTACAAGCATGCACCGCCACACTCAGTTCTATTTAGTGTTTTTTTGTTTTGTTTTGTTTTTGCTGGTACTGGGGGTTGAACCTAGGGGCTTTATACCTTCAGGCTACACTCCAGAACCTATTTTATATTTTATTTGGAAACAAGGTCTCACTAAGCAGCTGAGGCTGGCTTTGAACCTGCGATCCTCCTGTCTCAGCCTTCTAAGCATGGGGATTACAAGTGTGCACCCCCATCCCCGGAAGCTCTTTTTAGTTTTAATGAAGACCACAACCCCAGAAAATCTGTAATTTGAAAAACAGGGATAGCTGGGTATGGTGGTTCACACTTGTAATCTCAGTTCTTGGGAGGCTGAGATAGGAGGATCACAGGTTCAAAGCCAACCTCAGCAACTTAGTGAGGCCCTCTGCAACTTAGACCTGTTTCAAAACAAAAGAATAAAATAGGGCTGCAGGTGTAGCTCAGAGGTAGAATGCCCCTGGGTTCCATCCCCAGTACCAAAAAAAAGAAAAACAGGTGAAATGAAAGTAGACATTTGGACATTCCCTCCTCTGTGAGGGAAGCAGGATTTGGAAGTCATGTTTCAGCAAACTCTAAACTCTGCTGCTCACACCACATAGGGTACGACAGAGGGAACAGAGCTGGCATCCAGAAGGCTCCTAGTGTGGCAACCAGTGGAGCCAGGGTGCTGGACCTCTCAGCAGGAGGAACATTTCCTAGCATGCCTATGGCACTGGCCTCCCAATGGCCCTGTTCCTCCTGTGTGCCTGTTCGCCCCCATTTGCCACATTACAGGATCGGTCCCTGCTTTGGTGCACCTGTCAGGGGCCTCAGTTGAAAATGCTGGAACTAACCAGGCGTGGTGGGGTTTGCCTGTAATCCCAGGACTTGGGAGGCCAAGACAGGAGGATCACAGATTTGAGGTCAACCTTAGAATTTTTTTTTTTTTTTCCTGGTACTAGGGATGGAATCCAGGAGCATTCTACCTCCAAGCTACACACCCAGCCCTATATTTTATTCTTTATTTTGAAAAAGGGCCTCACTGAGTTGCAAACAGCCTCACTAAGTAACTGAGGTTACCTACCCACAAACCGCGACCCTCCTGTCTCAGCCTCCAATGCTGAGATTACAAGCATGAGCCACCATGTCTAGCTCCAACCTCAGCAGTTTAGTGAGACCACGTTTCAAAATTTAGAAAGGCGAGGCCGGGAGTGGTGGCGCACGCTTGTAATCCCCACGCTTGGGAGGCAGAGACAGGAGGATCGCGCAGGTTCGAAGCCAGCCGCGCGCGCTGGCTTAGGAGACCCTGTTTCCAAATAAAAATGTAAAAATAGGTCTGGGAGTGTAGCCCGGAGATAGAAGGGCTTCCAGGAACCCCAGTACCATCAAAAAAAACCCAAACCAAAACAAAACAAAAATTTAGAAAGGCTGGGAGTCGGGTGGTATGACACACACCTCTGACCCCATACTTGGGGGATAATGTAGCTGGATGGCAGGTTTGAGGCCAACATCAGATAATTTAACCAGACCCTGTTTTAAACAAACACGAAAAGGGATGAGGGTGCAGCTCAGAGACCTAACAGGCCTGGGTTCAACTCAGAAACTTAACAGGCCTGTGTTCCGTCTCCAGCACCAAAAAAATTAAAGAAAGGTGGGATCAGAATACCACAAGCCCTCTGATGTTTTCCCACTTTCCCGCCACAGGAAAGGGCCTCGTGCCTGTGCCGGGGACGGCCACACGGAGACCCAGCTTCGAAGGCACAGTTGAGGCCTTCCCTCCCTACCACCAGCTGGGCGGCGCGTTCGAGGCCCCGGAAGCGCTGGAGGAGGTGCCGCGCCCATATGTAGGCTTTCTCTTTCCCAGCCATCAACACCCAGCCAAAGGCTACGGCGCGCCCGCCCTGCCACCGCCCGGTGCGCACTATGGCCGCGCACACCTGCTGGCACCCGGGGAGCCACTGGCCTACAGCGTGCAACGCAGCGCCTCTGTTCGCAGCAAGACCCCACCTGAGCCGGGCAGCTACGCCAACCTGGCCACCAAGGGCCAGGGGACGCCCCCGGGGCTGGCCTTCCCGGGCCCCGCTGCTGGGCTGTACGCGCACCCCAAGCTGCATGCACTGGGCACCCGGGGCCCGGGGTTTGCAGGTGATGCCCCCATGCAGGGCCTGCTCGCCTCCTCGAGGGGCAGCCTCGCCACCGACGCCTTCGAGCTGGGCACCCCCGTGCAGCCATGGCCGGCCTCCACACTGGCACGCCGAGATTCACTGCAGAAGCACACCGCCTTCCCTGCAGCACCCAGCAGGACCAGTTCGTTCAACAGCCAGCAGCCCCGGGGGACTGGAGCGCAGCCCCAGGCTGAGCCCGCTCTGCCTGCACCCAACACGGTCACGACTGTCACAGCCGCACACATCCTGCACCCGGTCAAGAGTGTGCGTGTGCTGCGACCGGAGCCGCAGACAGCCGTGGGCCCGAGCCACCCAGCCTGGGTGCCCGCGCCCACCGAGGGCCCCGACCCACTCGACACAGACTATGGTCCCGAACGCAGGTGCCCACCACCGCCCTACCCCAAGCACCTGCTGCCACCCAGCGCACCGGAGCAGTTGGACCTGGACGGCCTGTGCACCAGCATGGAGCAGAGCCTCCGCGGAGGCCCGGCTGCAGAGGCCGCCGAACGGGGCGACAAGAGCCACAAGAGCGCCAAGGGCGACAGGGGCGGCAAGGACAAGAAGCAGATCCAGACCTCCCCGGTGCCCGTGCGCAGGAGCAGCAAGGACGAGGAGAAGCGGGAGTCGCGCATCAAGAGCTACTCGCCGTACGCCTTCAAGTTCTTCATGGAGCAGCATGTGGAGAACGTCATCAAAACTTACCAGCAGAAGGTCCACCGCAGGCTGCAGCTGGAGCAAGAAATGGCCAAAGTAATGCCTCCCTACTCTTTCCTCTGCCGCGTACACGCTTGCCACAAACCTGCAGGCCAGTGGTGAGGAGCCCAGCACCTGGGAGGAGTCAGGAGTGTGGACGCGGGTGGCGGCACTCCCTGTAATCGCAGTACTTGGGAGGCTGAGACAAGAGGATGGCAGGTGCAAGGCCAGCCTCAGCTACTTAGTGAGGCCTGCATCTACCTAGTGAGATCCTGTTTGAAAAAAAGAAAGCAGCTGGGGGTCTAGCCAGGAGGTAGGGTGTCCTGTGTTCATTCTGCAGTACCATATACACAGAAAAGGTCAGGAGTGTGATGGGCTGCGTGTCTTCTTTCCCTTTCTCTTCATTACAGGAGAGTCGGTGACGACATGTTCATGATGTTGCTTATAGGCAAATTTAGCACATTTGAGGTGTGTGTGTGTGCATTGTATGCACACTCGAGCCTATGTGTAGTGTTAGGGATTGAACACAAGGGGGCACACTTACCACTGACCTACACCTCAGCCCTTTTTTATTTTAAAATTTTGAGACAGGATCTTGCTAAATTGTTTAGGCCACCTCTGGCTTTCTCTCCTTAGCCATCCAGATCCTGGGGGTAGAGGCATTTAACATCACACTGGACAACAAGCTTATTACTACTGAGTAAACCTGGATGAAATTTCTTAAAGACTAAGAACACATCGTAAAAACAAGTTTTGAGAGAGTAGAAACAAAGCTTGAGGTTGTATACACTGAATTGGGGTATGCAGAACCAGGCATGGTGGCTCACGCCTGTAACCCCAGTACTTGGGAGGCTGAGTCAGGAGGAACACGGGCTCAAGGACAGTGTCAGCAAGTAGTGAGACTCTCGTCAACTTAGGGAGACTCTGTTTCCAAATAAATGAATTCAGGCTGGGGCATAACTTGAAGGTAGAATCCTGGCTTCATTCGCCAGCTCCACAAAATAAAAATAAAAAAGTAAAGCCGGGTGTGGTGGTGCACACTTGTAATCCCAGCATTTGGGAGGCTGAGACTGGAGGATCACAGTTTGCAGTCAGCCTTCACTACTTAGTGAGATTCTTCGCAACTGAGACCCTGTTTCAAAATAAAGAATACAAAATAGGGCCGGGGGTGTAGCTGGAAGGTAGAATGCACCAGGGTTCCATCCTCAAAATAAGTAAATTTTAAAAAATAAAAAAGTAAAGCCAGGCGTGGTGGCGCACGTTTGTAATCCCCACGCTTGGGAGGCAGAGACAGGAGGATCGCGCAGGTTCAAAGCCAGCCTCACTGGTTTAAGAGACCCTGTTTCGAAATAAAAAATAATATAAAATAGGTCTGGGAGTGTAGCCTGGTGGTAGGAGGGTTTCCAGGAATCCCAGTACCACCAAAAATTAATAAACGAATAAATAAATAAGTAGAGGCGGGTATACACTTGTAATCTCAGTGTTTGGGAGGCTGAGACAGGAGGACCATAGGTTTACAGCCAACCTTAGCTACTTAGGCCCTCCACAGTTTAGTGAGACCCTGTTCCAAAATAAAGAATAAAAATAGGACTGGGTGTATCTCAGAGGTAGAACCCCCTGGGTTCCCTCCCCAGGACCACAATCAATCAGTAAGGAATATGTAAAGAAAACTAGTAGTGAGGCCTACGCTTGTAATCTCTGCATTCGGGAGGCGGAGACCGGAAGATCACAGTTCGCGGACAGCCCTACCTACTTAGTCCCTTCACAACTCAGTGAGACTCTGTTTCAAAAAATAATACCTGCCAGGCATGGTGGTGCATGCTTGTAATCCCTGCGCTTGGGAGGCTGAGACAGGAGGATCGCTCAGGTTCAAAGCCAGCCTCAGCTACTTAGTGAGGCTCTCAGCAACATAGTGAGACTCTGTTTCCAAATAAAATATAGAATAGGTCTGGGAGTATAGCCCGGAGGTAGATGGCCCCTGGGTTTCATCCCCAGTACCACAAAAATAAATAAATAAATAAATAAATAAATAAATAAATAAATAGACTTAAAAAATAGAGCTGGGGTGTAGCTCAGAGGTACAGTGCCCCTGGGTTCCATCCCTGGTACTGCAAAAAAAAAAAAATTGTAGTGACCTATTTATCTATCCTTAAATCTTTAATTGGTAAAGAAATGCTTTAAACATAATTTAATTGACACTAAAGTGCTAGAGAAGCCAGCGTGTTGGCGCACACTTGTAATCCCAGCATTTGGGAGGCTGAGACAGCAAGATTGCAGTTTGCACCCAGCTTCAGCTATTACTTAGGCCCTTTGCAACTCAGTGAGACCCTGTTTCAAAATAAAGAATAAAAAATAGGGCTAGGGGTGTTGTTTGGAGGTAGAATAGCCCTGGGTTCTATCCCCAGTACAGCCAAAAAAAAAAAAAAAAAGTGTTAGAGAAGATAATTGCTACTTTTTGTTGTTGTTGTTGTTGTTGTTGATCTGGGGATGGAACCCAGGGGCAGTCTACCTCTGAGCAACACCCCAGGCCTATTTTTTATTCTTTACTTTGAAAAAGGGTCTCACTAAGTTGTGGAGGCCTCACTAAGTAGCTGAGGCTGTCTGCAAACCGCGATCCTCCTGTCTCAGCCTCCCAAATGCTGGGATTACAAGTGTGTGCCACCATGCCCAGCTGAGAAGCTAATTGTTGATGAAGTTATTCAAATTTTTAAAAGATTTAGCTGGGTGCAGTGGCACATGCTTGTAATCCCACTGCTTGGGAGGCTGAGACAGGAAAATTGCAGGTTTGTGGCCAGCCTCAGCAACTTAGTGAGACTCTGTTTCCAAATAAAAAATAAAATAGGGCCCAGGATGTAGATCACAGGAGGAGTGCCCCTGAGTTCAATCCCCAGTACCATATAACTTTTTTTTAATGTTTTATAAATAAAATTGGTGGGGGTACTAGGGTTTGAACCTCTCTCTGGATACTCTACTGCTGACCTACAGCTCTAGCCTTTTTAAATTTTTAAAATTATTTATTTATTTATTTATTTGCAGTGCTGTGGATGGAACCCAGGGGCATTCTACCTCCGAGCTACATCCGCACCCCTATTTTTTATTCTTTATTTTGAAACAGGGTCTCACTGATTTACAGAGGGCCTCACTAAGTAGCTTAGGCTGTTTGTGAACTGCAATCCTCCTGTCTCAGCCTCCCAAGAATTAAAAGTGTGTGCCACTACGCCCAGCTTATTTTTTTATTTTGAAACAGTGTTCCCCTAGATTATATTATTCTGGCCTCAAACTTTCGATCCTCCTGTCTTGGCCTCCCAAGTACTGTGATCACAGGTATGTGCTACCATGCCCAGCTCACAATAAATTTGAATCACACAAAGCCAGTCATTCCAGGATCTAAAAACTGGATTTGTGTTTCTCCTAGTGTCCCATATTCTTTTTTTTTCTTCCTTTTTTTTCCAGTACTGGAGATTGAACAGTGGTGTTCTATGTCCAAGTTACACCCCCAGCTCTTACTAGTTTTTGTTTTTGAAATGGTCTCAATAGGTTGCTGCGAGTCTTGCTAAGTTGCTGAACCTGTCCAATCTGCGATCCTCTTGTCACAGCCACCCAAGTCCTGAGATTACAGGCATGTGCCACCATGCCTGGCTCATTGGTTGTTTTATTATTTTCTTTCTTTTTTTTCCTCTCTCTCTTTTTTTTTGATGGTAATGGGGATTGAACCTAGAGGTGTTCTCTCAGCTATAGAGCTATAGCCCTGGCCCTTTTTATTTTTTATATGGAAACAGGGTCTCGCTAGGTTGCTGAGTCTCACTGTGTCGCTAAAGCTAGTCTCAAGCCTGTGACCCTCCTGTCTTGGCTTCCCTAGTAGTGAGATTATAGGCTTGCATCACCATGCCCAGCTTGGCTTGTTTTCTGTTTACTCATTTCCCCTGTGCTAGTAAAATATTAGGGTGCTCTGGAGTTCCAAGAATGTTGTGTGGTCCCCTTACCCTCAGACTTTTATGAATAGATTTTATTTTATTTTATTTATTTATTTATTTATTTATTTATTTATTTATTTTTTGGTGGTACTGGGAGTGGAACCCAGAGGCTTTCTACCTCCGGGCTATACTCCCAGACCTATTTTATATTTTATTTGCAAACAGGGTCTCACTAAGTAGCTGAGAGCCTCACTAAGTAGCTGAGGCTGGCTTTGAACCTGTGCGATCCTCCTGTCTCAGCCTCCCAAGCGCGGGGATTATAAGTGTGCGCCACCACGTGGCTTATGAATAGATTTTAGAGCCTAATGTCACCTTGAGAAAGAACTCTATTCTGTCTAACCTTTGGATTCCAGGTTTGTATCTATGTATGGATGGAAAAAAACAAACAAACAAAAACTAGCTTTTACTTTGCTTGTAGTATGTGGGACCCATTCTTCTGCATCCTCTTTTCTGTAGACTCTTCTCCGTTCCAGGGTCTCCCTGTCCTGGTCACATGCTGCCAGGGGACCCCACTAAGGATACTCTTTCTTTTGCTTTGCTTTGTGTGCAGGCGGGATTGTGTGCGGCTGAGCAGGAACAGATGAGGAAGATCCTTTACCAGAAGGAGTCCAATTACAACAGACTGAAGAGGGCCAAGATGGACAAGTCCATGTTTGTGAAAATCAGAACCCTGGGCATCGGCGCCTTTGGAGAAGTGTGCCTTGCTTGTAAGGTGGACACTCATGCCCTGTATGCCATGAAGACCCTGAGGAAGAAGGACGTCCTGAACCGGAACCAGGTGGCCCACGTCAAGGCCGAGAGGGACATCCTGGCCGAGGCAGACAACGAGTGGGTTGTCAAGCTCTACTACTCCTTCCAGGACAAGGACAGCTTGTACTTTGTGATGGACTACATCCCAGGTGGGGACATGATGAGCCTGCTCATCCGGATGGAGGTCTTCCCCGAGCACCTGGCCCGTTTCTACATCGCAGAGCTGACCTTGGCCATCGAGAGCGTACACAAGATGGGTTTCATCCACCGAGACATCAAGCCGGATAACATTTTGATAGATCTGGATGGTCACATCAAACTGACAGATTTTGGCCTGTGCACGGGCTTCAGGTGGACTCATAATTCCAAATACTACCAGAAAGGTATTATCTTAGGCACACCTCTCCACCCCCAACACTCCCAGCATCTGGACGTAGCTAAATCCTAAGGGTCAGCCGTTCTCCGTCTTGCTGGCTGCCGGTCACTTTGAGATTATCTATCACCACCATTATTGTATCATTTGTTGTAACATCCTTTTCTTTTTAAAGAAAAGCTGGGCATGGCGGTGCTTGCTTGTAATCCCAGTATTTGGGAGGCTGAGACCGGAGGATCTCGGGTTGGAGACTCACCTCAGCCATTTAGTGAGACTCTCAGCAACCCAGCAAAACCCTGTTTCGAAACAAAAATATTTTTAGCTTGTAATCCCAGCATTCGGGAGGCTGAGATAGCAGCATCACAGGTTGCGGGCAGCCTCAGTTACTTAATGAGGCCCTTTGCAACTCAGTGAGACCCTGTTTCAAAATAAGAAAAAATGGGGTTGGGGCCTGGCGTGGTGGCGCACACTTGTAATCCCTGTGATGGGGAGGCTGAGACAGGAGGATCGCACAGTTCGAAGCCAGCCTCAGCTACTTAGTGAGGCTCTCAGCAACTTAGTGAGACCCTGTTTCCAAATAAAATATAAAAAAAATAGGTCTGGGAGTATAGTCCAGAGGTAAAAAGCCCCTGGGTTCTACCCCCAGTACCACAAAAAAATAAAAAATAAAAAATAAATAGTGCTGGGATGTAGCTTAGAGGTAGAATGCCCCTGGGTTCCATCCCCAGTACCGAAAGAAAGAAAGAAAGAGAGAGAGAGAGAGAGAGAGAGAGAGAGAGAGAGAGAGAGAGAGAGAGAGAGAGAGAGAAGGAGAAGGAAGGAAAAGAAAGGAAGAAAGATTGATTTTTAAAAGGGTTGAGAGTAAACTAGACAAGGTGGTGCACACCTGTAATCCCAGCATTTGGGAGTCTGAGGAGGATCCCAGGTTCAGCAGCCTCAGCAGGTAGTGAGATTCATTAACATAGGGAGACCCTGTTTCAGAATAAAAATAAATCCAGGTGTGGTATACACATTTGTAATCCCAGTACTTGGGAGGCTGAGACAGGAGGATCGTAGGTTTGTAGCCAGCCTCAGCTACTGCATGAGCCCTTTGCAATTCAGTGAGACCCTGTTTCAGATAAGGAATAAAATAAGAGTAGTGGTATAGATCAGAGGTAGAATGCCCCTGGATTCAATCACGAGTACTACAAAAAATTAAGTAAATAAATTAATAAAGCCAGGTGTGCTGGCCCACGCCTGTAATCCCAGTGCTTGGGATGCTGAAACAGGAGGGTCACAGGTTGAAGGACAGCCTCGGCAGAGTGCAACTCTCATCAACTTAGTGAGACCCAGTTTCAAAATAAATATAAAAAACAGGGCCAGGCGTGGTGGCACACACTTGTAATCCCAGCATTCGGGAGGCTGAGAAAGGAGGATCGCAGTTCGCGGACAGTCTCAGCTACTTAGTGAGGCCCTTTGCAACTCAGTGAGACCCCATTTCAAAATAAAGAATAATAAATAGGGCTGGAGGTATAGCTCAGAGGTATAGCTCAGAAAGCCCCTGGGTTCCATCCCCAATACTGCAAAAAAAAAAAAAAAGTAAAAAAGTGATTTTTTTTTTTTTTTTTTTTTTTGGGTGGTACTGGGGTTCCTGGAAGCCCTCTACCTCCGGGCTTCACTCCCAGACCTATTTTTACATTTTTATTTGGAAACAGGGTCTCCTAAGCCAGTGCGCGTGGCTGGCTTCGAACCTGCGCGATCCTCCTGTCTCTGCCTCCCAAGCGCGGGGATTACAAGCGTGCGCCACCACGCCCGGTGATTTTTTTAATTTTCTCCAAGTACTGGGGTTTGAACCTAGGGCCATTCTACCTCTTAGTACATGCTACACAGTGTTTATTTTTAATTTGGACACAGGATCTCACCAAGTTATAGAGTACTGGCCTCAACACTGCGATCCTCCTGTCTCAGCCTCCCAAGCTCTGGGATTACAAGCGTGCGCCCCTCGCCTAGCACAGCACAGTGTCTGCTCTTTGCTGCAGCTGCTCATTGTTCTGTCTTGGCGTTAGTCATGGCTGTGTTCTAGAGTCCAGGAAGAGCTGCTGCCATGTGCATTGGCTGGAGAAGATCACTCATTCTAACTCTTCAGTAGCTCGTTGAAAAGACTTTTCTGAGTTTTAAATTCCTTTATTGTCAAGTAATGAAAATTCACTTTTTTTTTTTTCCTTTCTCTTAACACCCAATTCCTGCCTGAAGGGAACCACAACAGGCAGGACAGCATGGAGCCCAGTGACCTCTGGGACGATGTGTCCAGCTGTCGGTGCGGGGACAGGCTGAAGACCCTGGAGCAGAGGGCGCAGAAGCAGCACCAGCGCTGTCTGGCACACTCGCTGGTCGGGACTCCCAACTACATTGCCCCGGAGGTGCTCCTGCGCAAAGGTATCCGGCTGTGCTGCCGGCCAGGCCGCCTTGGCTTCCACCCACGTAGCCAGGGGACCTCTGAGAGTTTACAAGCCGGTACCGTGGAGCACGCCTGTATCCTGGTACTTGAGAGGCTAAGTCAGGGGAACCACAGTTTTAAGGCCAACCTCAGCAACTCAGTGAGGCCCTGTTTCAAAACAAAGAGCCGGGGATGTAGCTCAGAGGTAGAATGCTCCTGGGTTTAATCCCCAGCAAAAACAAAAACAAAACACTCCCTGCTCTAGCTTCTCAAGACTAAGTGTTCTTGTCATGTCCTTGTCATAGTCATCATATTTAGCCTGAGAGTTATCTCCCTGACACACGCCCCCAGTTTCTCACCTCTGTCCTCAGAGTGCCCCGGCTTCGCACACTTGTGGCTGGCATGTGAGTGCGTGGGCTTTCCACCCAGGACTCAAGGGAATTGCCTCTTCTTTTTATTTTTTTGTGGTAATGAGAGTTGAACACAGAGGCATTCTACCCCTGAGCTATGTCCTCAGACTGATTTTATTTCTTTTGAAAACAGAGTCTCACTAGGTTGATGAGAGTCTCATTGCTTGCTGAGTAGACCTGCCTCTTATGGAGTTCCATGATAGAAGCAGTCCTGGGGCCACAGGACCATGACTCAGTTGCCTGAGCCAGCATTTCTGGGCTCTGGCTTAACTCTGCTGCCCAGGCTCCTAGCCCAGTTACCTCAGGTCCAGCTCACATATGTTGTTTTCTTCCAGTACTCTCTACTAGCCCCAAACTGCCTGGAAAGTAATATTCACAGACAATAGTGGACATAAAATCTCTAGGAATCAGTCAAATGTGTCTCCTGAGTGGATGCTCTGTTCCATCAAATATAACATCTGGCTGAGAGCAAGAGCAGCCTCCGGTGACCTTGCACAGACCCTGGCAACATGGGCTATTGACCTGATCATGCATAGTAAATCCAGACAGGCAGCCTCTCCTTGGAGCCAGCCAGACCTGGGTGAGGGGAGGTCACTCTGTTAGCTGAGTTAGCTGAAGGCAGGTGACTGAACCAGTCAGTACCACGCGTCCCCTCCAGAGCGTGCGGATGGTCGCCCAGTCCCAGAAGACGTCTTGGGCCCTGTCTGGGCTGTTCTGCCAGTGACCGCGGGCAGGAGAGTCCAGAGGGATGGAGGGGGATTGCTTGAGCCAACAGCTCATGTCCTAGGTCCCAGCTGTTCTAGGGATTGAATCAGGGGCAGTTGGCCTCTAAGATACACCCCAGCCCTTTTTATTATTATTATTTTGAATCGGGATTTCACTAAATCACTGAGGCTGATCTCGGGTGGTGATGCTCCTCCCTCAGCCTCCCGGATGCTCCCAGAGCCTCCTTTGTACGTCCACCAGCACTACTGCAGCATGCGTTTCCAACAAATCTGCATGTTCGGGGCCTGTAGAGCTCCCCTCTGAAGAGCCCACTTGGGCTGATTGAGTGGCCTTTGTCTTTCAGGGTACACACAGCTGTGTGACTGGTGGAGCGTTGGTGTGATTCTTTTTGAGATGCTGGTGGGGCAGCCGCCTTTTCTGGCTCCTACTCCCACAGAAACCCAGTTAAAGGTAAGCAGGAATGGGGCTTACCTGCCTGCTATAGTCTGACCTGTCTCCTGGTGCAGTCAGAAACTTGACTCAGCAGGGGTAGGAATGGCACTTCTATATACAAGTAGCTGAGGTTGTCTGTGAACCATGATCCTCCTGTCTCAGCCTCCCAAATGCTGGGATTACAAGTGTGCGCCACCACACCCGGCTGTTTTTTTTTAAAAAATTATAAACTGGGCATAGGCTCCTAATCCCAGTACTTGGGAGGCTGAGACAGGAGGATCAAGGTTCATGGCTGGCCTCAGCTACTTAGGTCCTCTGCAACTTAGTGAGACTCTGTTCCAAAATAAAGAATAAAAATCATGTTGGAGGTGTAGCTCAGATGTAGAATGCCCATGGGTTCAATCAAAAAAAATTTTTTTTCATATATATATATATAGTTTTAGCCAAGCATGATGGCCCATGCCTGTAATCCCAGTACTTGGGAGGCTAAAATGGCAGAGTGGTAGTTTGGAAGCCAGTCTCAGCAATTCAGCAAGACTCTAGACATTGAGACCAGAGGATTGAGGTTCACAGACAGCCTCAGCTACTTAGCAAGGCCCCTTGCAACTCAATGAGGAACAGTGCCCCCTGGGTTTCATCCCCAGTACTACAAAATATATATATATATAGGCATAGGCTCCTCACTGCCTGGCTGTAACAGGACTTTTAAATCATCCCAGTTTTATAACTGAGGGCAGTGAGGACAGACAGAAGCCCAGTGTCTTACCTGTGCAGCTTTAAGACAGGGTGGTTTAAGCAGCAGCTCACAGTTCACAGTGTGTGTGTGTGTGTGTGTGTGTATAAATAAAATATAAGCCGGGTGTGGTGGCGCACGTTTGTAATCCTCGCGCTTGGGAGGCTGAGACAGGAGGATCGCACAGGTTCAAAGCCAGCCTCAGCTACTTAGTGAGGCTCTCAGCAACTTAGTGACACCCTGTTTCCAAATAAAATATAAAATAGGTCTAGCCGGGCGTGGTAGCTCACGCTTGTAATCCCAGCATTCGGGAGGCTGAGACCCGGAGGATCGTGGTTCGCAGACAGCCTCAGCTACTTAGTGGGGTCCTCTGCAACTCAGTGAGATCTGGTTTCAAAATAAAGAATAAAAAATAGGGCAGGGGGTGTAGCTCAGAGGTTGAATGCCCCTGGGTTTCATCCCCAGATCCACAAAAAATAAAAATAAAAAAAATTAATAAAATAGGTCTGGGAGTGTACCCCGGAGGTAGAAGGCCTCTGGGTTCCATCCCCAGTACCACCAAAATAAAAAAATATATATATATAGGGTTGGAATAAATATATACATAGGGTTGGAAGTTTGTAGGTCAAAGGTAGAAAACCTCTGGGTATACATATGCAGGTATACATATACACAAAAGTTATTTTTTTATCCACAGTGAGTACTGAGTGCATTGTGTGTGTTCAAGTGGAAGTCCACTCGCACAGCTAAAGCAGTGACTCACAGATCAGTATTGTTTTTGTGGAAAGCACAAATTTCTTTGGCTAAACAATATTTTCAATAGAAGAAGAAAATCAAATCATACCCCTTTGTCTGTATTCGACTTTATCACCCCACACCTTGAACTGTGAGCTGCTGCTTAAACCACCCTGTCTTAAAGCTGCACAGGTAAGACACTGGGCTTGTCTGTCCTCACTGCCCTCAGTTATAAAACTGGGATGATTTAAAAGTCCTGTTACAGCCAGGCAGAGGCACAGGCCTATAATCCCTATAATTGGGAGGCCAAGGCAGGAGGAGTGCAGACTGGCGGCCAGCCTCAGCAATTTAGCGAGACACTGCTTCAAAATGCAGAGAGCTGTAGGTGTAGCTTATAGGTAGGATGCCCTTGGGTTTAACCTCCAGTGTAAATAAAATAAAAGACTGCTGAGCAGCCAACCTTGTTTCCCTAGGTGGTGAACTGGGAGAGCACGCTGCACATCCCCGCCCAGGCAAAGCTGAGTGCCGAGGCCAGAGACCTCATCACCAAGCTGTGCTGTGCTGCCGACTGTCGCCTGGGCAGGGCGGGGGCGGAGGACCTGAAGGCCCACCCCTTCTTCAGTGCCATCGACTTCTCCAGCGACATCCGGAAGCAGCCAGCGCCGTACGTGCCCACCATCAGCCACCCTATGGACACGTCCAACTTTGACCCCGTGGAGGAGGAGAGCCCAGCCAGCGAGGCCAGCGAGGGCGGCGCCAAGGCCTGGGACGCGCTGGGCGCCCCGGGCAGCAAGCACCCTGAGCATGCCTTCTACGAGTTCACTTTCCGCCGCTTCTTTGACGACAACGGTCACCCGTTCAGGTGCCCCAAGCCCCCTGGAGCAGAGGCCCCAGAGCAGAGCGGAGGCTGCCAGCCTGTGTACGTGTAGGCAAGCTCAGGCCTCGAGGACCGGCCAGCAGGAGGCTGCTGCTCTCAGACGCCTGAGGCGCACCGGCTCGCCTTGGGACCCTGGTGGCCAGCACAGGGAGGGCCGCGTGGCCGGGACTGGCTCTTGAGGGCCTTCCCTGCATTCAAATGAGCTTTTTAAAATTGAGTACAGTTTAGAAGGAGCACTTATTTTGTCACTATCCATTGTTTTCTTACTAAATTGTGGGGATTAACGTTGACAAATCATGCTGCTGTTATTCTACATTTATATTTTTATCCATAGCACTTATTCACGTTTAGGAAGACAGAAACTGAAGAACGTGATAAGATATCTCTGTGCAATAATGTTAAAAAAAGCTATCGTTCTGCTTGGATGTCACGGAGACCATTTTATCCACACAATGGTTTTTGTTTTATAATTTCTTCCTCCATTTCAAAATTGTGATATAATGTTAAAAGCTGCTTTTTTTCCTTTTTATGTATTATAGTATACTAGAAAGTGTGAGGAAAGTGGGGACAGAGTGTGACTTCAGATGTCTGGTGTGAAGTCCTATGTGAGCAGGGTTTTTCTATTATAAAATTACCGTATCTTGCCATTCACAGCAGGCTGTGAATACATTTTTACGAGTGTTTTAAGGTCTTCTACACGCCCTGCTGATAGTGCATTGTGTGGGCAGCGCCTTCCCTGTGATTGCTTCCCTTACTGTTTGTTTAAAGAGAGGAAATGTAACTGAGGAGTGATTCTTCTGTGTGTGTGTCTTGAGTATGATTGGGTTCCTGGGTGGGGGGCATAGACATTTGTAGTGTACTAAATTTATATACATCAAAAGGGATTGATTCAGCTATGCCGGAACATCTCCAGTTAGCCGTGGACCTGAGTCCATTCTGCAGTCATGCGCTCTTTCTTCTTGGTATAGCTGGTGTGTGGAATTCAGTAGCCAGGACCCCTACTACTTAATTTTTCATCAACAGACAGCCCACTCTGAGAGGCTAAAGGAAGTTAACCCTCTTATCTTGGCCTTGACAGCTCAGATGTAACCATGGAGAAACTGAATCATCTTACAGTTCTTTACAATTTTCATAGTGTACTTGGAAGTTTCAAATCTTAACTTGGTTTAAACAGTACATTTTTTCTAACTTTTGTAAAAAAAAAAAAAAGCGAAGATTTTTCAAAGTAACATTGGAATAAAAAACAATTAAGCCATACATATTTTCTTAGACGTATAGGTGTACATATAACTATATAGATAAACACACAAAATACTCCTTATTTCAAATTAGTATGGTTTCTATTTAAAGTGATTTATATTTGAGTAAAACATTCAATTCTCTTGCTTTTTAAAAGATCTGATGCATTCTATTTTCCATTGTATTATTCCATATATTTTTTCTCTGAATTTCTTAGTATAATGTATCCATTCTTTAATATATATCTAGGTGGCGACACAGAAGTTTATCAATGTCTAAAGCAACCCCTGTGTGCTGGTTTACATTGTATGAATGGCATACTCTGAAGTCTGCTGTGTTTGTATTGTGACCCAGTATTTTTGCTATTTTATAGTAATGCTATGTTATTTACAGCGCTCTGACATACTTTCATGTGGTAGGTTCTTTCTCAGGAACTCAATTTAACTATTATTTATTGATATATATCATTGCCTTTGAAAAGCTTCTACTGGCACAATTTATTATTAAAAATTTGAATCCAAATCTCTTAGTTGTCATTGTTTTATTGGAAGTTATAAGACCTTGCTTTCATCAGCATGTTGTAAACCCTTTCCTCCCCCCACATACACTTTTCCTGGGGACTCCCTTGCAGCTAGGTTTGAGAAGTACTGAGAGCTACTGTGAGGAGAGGGTGGGGAGAGGCCCTGCCGGGCGGACTTGAAATCTCAGGAAGGCCTGGGCTAGAAACCTGCTTTCAGTTTACTTGAGCAGCAATTCTGTGGCCACCTTCTCTTCTGTGAAATGGGAACAAAATCGGCTCTACTTGGCAGTGCACCCCTGTTATCCCAGTACACAGGAGGCAGAGGCACCAAGGTTAGCAGGTTCGAGGCCAGCCTTAGCAATTTAGTGAGACCCTGTTTCAAAATAAAAAAATAAAAAGGGCTGGAGATGTAGCTCAGAGGTAGCATGCCCTTGGGTTTGATTCCCAGTACCACATGTGCACATGCGTACATACACACACATACCCCCCCATATATATATGAACAAAATATACCTCTTAGCTGGGCCTGGTGGCCCATGCTTGTAATACCAGCATTTGGGAGGCTGAAACCAGGGGATTGTGGTTTTCGGATAGCCTCAGCTACTTAATGAGGCCCTCTACAATTTAGTGAGACCCTGTTTCTTTTTTTGTGTGTGGGAATGAGAATGGAACCCAGGGGCATTCTACCTCCAAGCAACACCCCCAGCCCTATTGTTTATTCTTTTTACTATGAAGCAGGGTCTCACTGTGTTGCAAAGGGCCTCACTAAGTAGCTGAGGCTGGCTTCGAACCTATACAATCCTCCTGTCTCAGCCTCCCAAATGCTGGGATTATAAGCATGCGCCACTATGCCCAGCTACCCTGTTTCAAAATAAAGAATAAAAACTAGGGCAGGGGGTGTACTGCAGAGGTCGAATGCTCCTGGGCTCCATTCCCAGACCCACCCCCACACACAATTTATATATGTGTGTGTGTGTGTGTGTGTGTGTGTGTATGTATGTATGTATATATATATGTATGTATGTATTTTTGTGTGTGGGGGGGTCTGGGGATGGAACCCAGGGGCATTCAACCTCCAAGCTACACCCCCTGCCCTAGTTTTTATTCTTTTATTTTGAAACAGGGTCTCACTAAATTGTGGAGGGCCTTACTAAGTAGCTGAGGCTGTCCACGAACATGTGATCCTCTGGTCTCAATATATAAATATACCTCTTTAGGGTTTTGTTTTGTGTGTGTGTGTGTGTGTGTGTGTGTGTGTGTGTGCGCGCGCGCGTGCGCGCATATTGTACTGGGGATGGAAACACAGCCCTATTTTTGGGGGGGCAGGTCTGGGGATGGAACCCAGGGCCATTCGACTTCCGAGCTACACCCCCTGCCCTATTTTTTATTCTTTATTTTGAAACAGGGTCTCACTTAAGTTGCAGAGGGCCTCACTAAGTAGCTGAGGCTGTCCATGAACCGCAATCCTCCAGTCTCAGCCTCCCGAATGTTGGGATTACAAGTGTGCACCACCACGCCCGGTGATATATTAATATACAACATGAACATTAGAGAATTTCCCTCTTTCCCCCTCCTATCCCCTCAGGTCGCCTTATTTGCTCATCTATAGTATCTCTTTTGTCTAGAGTTCCTCCTATGACCCATTTTCTCTCTAGCTTTTGCATATTAGGGAGAGCATTCTATTATTTTTTGTGACTGACTAATCTCACTTAGCGTACTGTTCTCCAGTACCATCCATTTCCCTGTAAATGATGTAATTGTTTTTCTTTATGACTGAGTTAAATTCCATTGTGGACATATCCCATATTTTATAATCCATTTATCTGTTGATGGACATCTTGGTTGATTCTTATTTTTTTACTTGGAAACAAGGTCTCACCAAGTTGCTGAAAGCCTCATTCGGTTGCTGAGGCTGACTGTTTATTTCCCTTGGTGGTTCATGCTTTTGATGTTGTATATAACCTGGTTTTCCCTAACTCAAGGCCATGAAAATTTGCTCTATATTTTTCTAAGTTATTTATTTATTTATTTATTTATTTATTTATTTATTTATTTATTTATTTGTGTGTGTGTGGTACTGGAGATTGAACTCAGGGTTATTCTACCTGCAAGCTCAGCCCTATTTTTTATTCTTTATTTTGAAACGGTCTCACAAGTTGCAGTGGGCCTCACTAAGTAGCTGAGGCTGGCTATGAACCTGCGATCCTCCTGTCTCAGCCTCCCAAGTACTGGGATTACAAGTGTGTGCCACCACGTCCAGTTTTTTCTAAGTACTTTATAGCTTATCACATTTAGGTCTATAATCAATCTAGAATTTATTTGGGAGTAGATTAAGAAAAAGGATCAAATTTCATTGGTTTACAGGTGAAAGATGAGTTGTCCCAGAACCATTTCTTGAAGATTATTCTTCCATTGAATTGTCTTCATACTCTTATCAAAATATCAATTTAAGAGCCGGGCATGGTGGCACACGCTTGTAATCCCAGCATTTGGGAGGCTGAGACTGGAGGATCGCAGTTCGCAGACAGCCTCAGCTACTTAGGCCCTCCGCAACTCAGTGAGACCTGGTTTCAAAAAAAAAAAAAAAAAATGGGCAAGGGGTGTAGCTCGGAGGTTGAATGCCCCTGGGTTTCATCCCCAGACCCGCAAAAAAAAAAAAAAAAAAAAAAAAAAAAAATCAATTTAAGCCGGTGTGGTGGCGCACTCTTGTAATCCCAGCGTTCAGGAGGCTGAGACCAAAGGATCACTGTTCTCGGACAGCCTCAGCTACTTAGTGAGGCCCTCCGCAACTTAGTGAGACCCAGTTTCAAATTAAAGAATAAAAAAACTAGGGCAGGGGGTATAGCTCAGAGGTCAAATGCTTTCGGGTTCCATCCCCAGACCTGCAAAAAAAAATAAAAAATAAAAAATAAAAGAATGCCTCTGGGTTCCATCCCCAGTACCACACACACACAAAACAAATATGCCAGGTCTAAAGGCGCATGCCTATAATCCCAGTACCAGGGAGCCTGAGAAAGGAGGATAACAGGTTCAAGACAAGCCTCTGAAATTTAGCAAGGCCCTCAGAAACCTACTGAGACCCTGTTTCAAAAATTAAAAAAAAAAGCCAGGCGTGGTGGCGCACGCTTGTAATCCCTGCGCTTGGGAGGCAGAGACAGGAGGATCGCGCAGGTTCGAAGCCAGCCGCGCGCGCTGGCTTAGGAGACCCTGTTTCCAAATAAAAATGTAAAAATAGGTCTGGGAGTGTAGCCCGGAGATAGAAGGGCTTCCAGGAACCCCAGTACCACCAAAAAAAAAAAAAAAAATTAAAAAAAAAAGAGGTAGGTAGAAACTATAACTTTATATGAAAGTCTGGTGCTAAAGCTCCTCTTGTCTCTACTCCCTAGATCAGTTCTCCCACTAAGTGTGGTGGCGCATGCTTGGGAGGCTGAGACAGGAGGATCGCACAGGTTCGAAACCAGCCTCAGCTACTTAGTGAGGCTCTCAGCAACTTAGTGAGACCCTGTTTCCACATAAAGTATAAAATAGGTCTGGGAGGATAGCCCGGAGGTAGGAAGCCTCTAGGTTCCACCCCCAGTATCACAAAACAAAACAAAAAAACCCACAAAAGCAGATCAGTTCTCCCTCCCTGGCCTCTCTCCTAAATTTCTGGGACATCTGCAGAACCTCGAGTTAACCAAAAGCACTGTTATCAGAATACGATGTCTGGAGAAATCCATAACTTAGTGGATTTTCCAGTTTATCTATTGATCAGCTGATGGAGACCACAGTCAGCCTAGGGATTGAGTAGGTGTCCGGACCAGCAGAACCACCCATGGTCGCCAGAGCAACGTTATCCTAATGTGCATTCTCATGCCCACCTCTCACCAGTTCTCTATAATATAGAGGAGCTATAGCCAGGCATGGTGGCGTAGTTTGTAATCCTGGCGCTTGGGAGGCTGAGACAGGAGGATTGCGCAGGTTTAAGAAACCCTGTTTCCAAATAAAATATAAAATAGGTCTGGGAGTGTAGCCGGAGGTAGAAGGCCCCTGGGTTCCATCCCCAGTACCACAAAAAAGAAAAAGAGGAGCCATGACCCACAAAGGCATTTCCTTCTGGAACAGGCCCCATTTTCCCTAGAGTGTCTCCTTTACTCCTCAATGAGCCTCTGTCAATGTCTCTGACTGACTGGCTCCTGCTGAAATTTTTCCGGTCATGTAAGCCAAGAACCCCACCAGTCCTTTAGTGCGCTCTCCTCTCTGAGAACTCCTGGGACTGGGTGAAATTAACTTCTCCCATGACCTGCAAGACCATTTCCAAATAAAAAATAAAAAAGGGAAGCTGGGCGTGGTGGCCCATGCATGCTTGTATCCCAGCATTTGGGAGGCGGAGACAGGAGGATCGCGGTTTTCAGACAGCCTCAGTTACTTAGTGAGGCCCTCTACAACTCAGTGAGACCGGTTTTAAAATAAAGAATAAGCTGAGCGTGGTGGTGCATGCTTGTAATCCTTGCACTTGGGAGGCAGAGACAGGAGGATCGTGCAGGTTCGAAGCTAACCTTGCTGGCTTAAGAGGCCCTGTTTCCAAATAAAAATATAAAAAATTGGTGTCTGGAAGTGTAGCCCAGAGGTAGAAGGGTTTCCAGAAACCCCAGTATCACCAAAAAATAATAACAATAAAAATAAAGCCGAGCGTGGTTGTGCATGTTTTTAATCTCAGCATTTGGAAGGCTGAGACAGGAGGATGATGGTTTTAGGACAGCCTCAGCTACTAGGGAAGCCCTTTGCAACTCAATGAGACCCTGTTTCAAAATAAAGAATAAAAAATAGGGCTTGGGGGTGTAATTTACAGGTAGAATGCCCCTGGGTTCCACCCCTAGTACTGCAAAGAAAAAAAAAAAAAGAAAGAATAAAAAGCCAGGCATGGTGGTGCATGCTTGTAATTCCAGCATTTGGGAGGCTGAGACAGAAGGATTGCCGTTCGTTCGCAGACAGCCTCAGCTATTTAGACCCTTTGCAACTCAGTGAGACCCTGTTTCAAAATAAAGAATAAGCCGGGCGTGGTGGCGCACGCTTGTAATCCCCGCGCTTGGGAGGCGGAGACAGGAGGATAGCGCAGGTTCGAAGCCAGCCGTGCTGGCGTAAGAGACCCTGTTTCAAAAAAATATAAAATAGGTCTGGGAGTGTAGCCCGGAGGTAGAAGGGCTTCCAGGAACCCCAGTACCACCAAAAAAAAAAAAAAAAGAATAAAAAATAGAGCTGGAGATGTAGTTCAGAGGTAGAATTCCCATGGGTTCCATCCGTAATACCGTTAAAAATAAAAAAACAAAAATAAAATGAATAAATAAAAATAATAAATAAATAATAAAAAGGTTTAGGAGAAGCCAGGCGTGGCGGCGCATGCTTGTAATCCCAGCATTCAGGAGGCTGAGACAGGAGGATCGTGGTTTGTGGACAGCCTCAGCTACTTAGTGAGGCTCTCAGCAACTACTTGAGACCCTGTTTCCAAATAAAAAAATATAAAATAGGTCTGGGAGTATAGCCTGAAGGTAGAAAGCCTCTGGGTTCTACCCCCAGTACCACCAAAAAAAAAAAAAAAAAAATAGAGAAAGAATACAAAATAGGGCAGGGGGTGTAGCTTGGAGGGCAAATGCCCCTGGGTTCCATCCCCAGACTCAAAAAAAAAAAAAAAAAAAAAAAGAAGAGCTAGGAGTTATCTGGGCTTGGTGGCACATACCTGTAATCCCAGTACTTGGGAAGCTGAGACAGGAGAATCATAGTTTGGAGGCCAGCCTCAGCAACTTAGTGAGACCCTCTGTAACTTAGTGAGGTCCTGTCTCAAAAACAAAACAAAACATAGGTCCTGTCTCAAAAACAAAACAAAACACCCTTTTAATCCCAGCATTTGGGAGGCTAAGACAGGAGGATGGCAGTTCAAAGACAGCCTCAACTACTACTTAGATCCTTTGCAACTCAATGAGACCCTGCTTCAAAATAAAATAATAAAAAATAGGGCTTGGAGTATAGCTCAGAGGTAGAATGCTCCTGGGTTCCATCCCCAGTACTACATGCACACACAGAAATAATAAAAATAAAAATGGGGCAGAAAGCCAGGCATGATGGCACACTCTTATAATCCCAGTACTTGGGAGGCTGAGACAGGAGGATCACAGGTTTGTGGTCAGCCTCAGCTACTTAGTGAGGCCCTCCACAATTAGTGATACCCTGTTTGAAAATAAAGAATAAAAAATAGGTCTGGGGGTATAGCCTGAAGGTAGAATGCTCCTAGGTTCAATTCCTTGAACCACACACAAAAAAGGGGGCTAGAGTTATAGCTCAGAGAGCCGGGCATTGTGGCACAGGCTTATCATCCCCGGTTGGGAGGCTGAGACAGGAGGATTGCACAGGTTCGAAGCCAGCCTCAGCTACTGAGTGAGGCTCTCAGCAACTTAGTGAGACCCTGTTTCCAAATAAAGTACAAAAATAGGTCTGGGAGTGTAGCCCGGAGGTAGAAAGCCCCTGGGCTCCATCACCGGTGCCACACAGAGACAGAATGCCCTGGATTGAGTCCAGAATGTGACAAAGAAAGAAGAAAAAAGGAAGAGAGTAAGGAAAGAGACACTAAACCCGGCCCTGCGGCTCACCCTCCTGTATTTGATAGGCTGACACGTTCCTGCAATACCAGTGCTTGGCAGGTTCAGACAGGTAAATTGCAGGTTCGAGACTAGCCTTAGCAATTAGCAAGGTCCTCAGCAACCTACTGACCAATCCCAGTACTTAGCCTCAGGAAGTATCTGAGGCTGGCTTTGAACCCGTTCGATCCTCCTGTCTCAGCCTCCCAAGTGCTGGGATTACAAGCATATACCACCACGCCCGGCTTTATTCTCTATTTTGAAACAGGGTCTCACTAAGTTGCAGAGGGCCTTATTATGTCTCTGAGGCTGGCTCCTTCTGTCTCAGCCTCACAAGTACTGGGATTACTAGCATGCACCACCATCCCTGGCTTTATTTATTTATTTATTTATTTATTTATTTATTTTTTGCAGTACTGGGGATGGAACCCAGGACCATTCTACCTTCAAGCTATACCCCCAGCCCTATATTCTATTCTTTCTTTTCTTTTTTCTTTTTTTTTTTTTTTTTGTGGTACTAGAGGTGGAACCCAAAGGCTTTCTAACTCCGGGCTATACTCCCAGACCTTTTTTTAAATATTTTATTTGGAAACAGGGTCTAAGTTGCTGAAAGCCTCACTAAGTAGCTGAGGCTGGCTTTGAACCTGTGCGATCCTCCTGTCTTAGCTTCCCAAGCGTGGGAATTACAAGCGCGCGCCACCACGCCCGGCTCTATTCTTTATTTTGAAACAGGGTCTCACTGAGTTGCAGAGGGCCTCACTAAGTAGTAGCTGAGGCTGTCAGCGAACCACCATCCTCCTGTCTCAGCCTCCCAAGTGATGGGATTATAAGTGTGCACCACCACGCCCGGCTAAATTTTGGCTTTGAAACAGGGTCTCTTTAGGTTGCTGAGTGTCTTTTGAAATTGCTGAGGCTGGTCTTAAACCTATGATCCACCTGTGTCAGCCTGCTAAGCACTGGGATTACAGGAGTGTGTCACTACACTAGTTTATTTTTTAATTTTTATGTGTGTGTGTGTGTGTGTGTGTGTGTGTGTGTGTGTGTACTGGGAGTTGAACTCAGGGGTGTTCTACCTAGGAGCTACACCCTCCAGTCCAGCCACTTTTAGTTTAGTTTAGTTTTGTTTTTGTGGTACTAAGGATTGAATTTGGGACATTTTACCTCTGAGCTACAGCCCAGCCCTATTTTTTTTTTTTTTTTTTTTTTTTTTTTTTTTTTTTTTTTTTGCTGGTCTGGGAATGGAACCCAGTGACCTCTGAGCTACACCCCCTGCCCTATTTTTTATTCTTTATTTTGAAACAGCGATTCTCTGTCTCAGCCTCCCGAATCCTGGAATTACAAGTGTACGCCCGGCTCTCAGCCCTATTTTTTATTTATTTTGAGACAGGCTCTCACTAAGCTGTAAAGAGCCTCACTAAGTAGCTGAGGCTGCCTCGAACATGCGATCTTCTTGTCTCAGCCTCCCAAGTACTGAGATTACAAGCATGCACCACCATGCTACCACGCTGATTTCCAGACCCTTTTATTTTTGAATCAGGGTCTTGCTAAATTGCTGAGCTGCCGTGAATATTCTGTCCTCCTGTCTCAGTGTTTCAAGTACTAGGATGAAAGGCATGAGCCACCACGCTCAGCTTATTTTCAGGGTCTCACTAAGTCTTACTAAGGCCTCAGTAAGTCTTACTAAAAGGGTTTTACCAAATTGCTGAGGCTGAAAGTTAGCCTCAGTGATTTGGGCAGTTGTTTCTTGAACAAGAATGGCGCCCTGGATCCAACCCCAGAAAAGACTAGGAGCGGGCGCCCCCTGGTGGCTGCGAACCACAATCCTCCTGTCTCAGCCTCCCAAATGCTGGGATTATAAGGGTGCACCACCACGCCTGGCCTTCTATTTATTTATTTTATTATGAAACAGAGTCTCACAAAGTTGCTGAGGCTGGCTGTGAACCTGGCCAGGATCTTCCTGTCTCAGCCTTCCAAGTATTGGGACTACAGGCACGTGCCTCCACACATGGAATGAATGTCACTATTATATACAATTATAATGTGCTAATAAAAATTAATATTTTATTTAGAAAAGAATCGAAGCCGGGCATGGTGGTGCACGCTTGTAATCCTAGCATTTGGGAGGCTGAGACCAGAGGATTGCAGTTCAAGGACAGCCTCAGCTACTTAGTGAGGTCCTTTGCAACTCAGTGAGACTCGGTTTCAAAATAAAGAATAAAAAATAGGGCAGGGGGTGTAGCTCCGAGGTCGAATGCCCTTGGGTTCTATCCCCACACCTGCAAAAAAAAAAAAAAAAAAAAAAGAATCGATGTGTCAGCGGTCAGCGTGGTGGCACATACCTGTAATCTGAGTACTAAGAAGCCTGAGTGAGTACTTTGAGGCCAACCTCAACCACTTTGTGAGAGCCTGTTTCAAAATAAAAAATAAAAAGGGATGGGGATGTAGCGCAGAGGTAGAATGACTGAGTTCTATCCTTAGTAGCTCAAAAAAATAAAAATAAATAAATAAAAAAGGAGGGAGCACCAATATGCGAATGTATGCCACTGTCAACACGAACTACATTATTATTATTATTATTATTATTATTATTATTATTATTGCAGTTCTGGAACCCAGAGGCATTTGACCTCCGAGCTACAAGCCCTGCCCATGTTTTTTTTTTTTTTGGAAACAGGGTCTCACTGAGTTGCGAAGGGCCTCACTAAGTAGCTGAGGCTGTCCACACGAACTATATTATGATGTGACTATGATGTACCAAAACAAAACTAAAATAAACAAATATCGAGCAGCAACATAGTCAGTGTTCGTACTGGTCACCATCATTTTCACATATCAGAAGCTTCAAATTGAATCCTGAAGGTTTAAAAAGTCCACGAGGAGTGTTCGCGTAAGTTGATCACAAGTTTTGGAAGAACAATGGCATAAAGCAGGCAGAATTATTTAATTCGATTATATTCTATAGATCAGTATTATTTGCTTACATTAAATTCGAAATCTGTGTGATTTACTTTCCAGATTTAGAATTTGGAGAAATTGCCTTAATAGTCTAGAAGCTCGGCATGGTGGTGCTTATAATCAAACTCAGGATTTGGGAAGCTAAGATAGGAAGATTACGAGTTTAAGGCCAGAATCAGCAACTTAGGCCCTCAGCAGCTTAGAGAAGCCTTCAAAATAAAAAATAAAAATGGCTGGGGGTGTGACACCATGTTTCCAATGAAAACAAGCCAGGTAGTTGTGGTGGCACAGGACTGTAATCTCAGTGCTTGGCAGGGAGACAGTGGGATTGCAAGTTCAAGGTCAGCCTCAGGAATTTAGTGAGGCTTTCAGCAACTTATTAAGACCCTGTTTCCAAATAAAAAATATAATAGGGCTGGGGGTGTAGCTGAGAGAATGCCTCTGGGTTCAATCTCCAGTACACAAAAATAAACTGGCATGGTGGTGCATGCTTGTCATCCCAGTACTTGGGAGGCTGAGTCAGAAGGATCACAGGTTTGAGGGAGGGTCTTAAGCAACTTAATGAGACCCTGTTTTTTTTTTTTTTTTTTCAGTATTGGGGATGGAACCCAGGGGCATTCTACGTCCGAGCTACACCCCACCCCTATTTTTTTAATTATTTATTTTATTTTATTTATTTTTTGGTACTGGGGGTAGAACTCAGGGGCTTTTCTATCTCTGGGCTATACTCCAGACCTATTTTATACTTTATTTGGAAACAGAGTCTCACTAAGTTGCTGAGAGCCTCACTAAGTAGCTGAGGCTGGCTTCGAACCTGTGCGATCCTCCTGTCTCAGCCTCCCAACCGCTGGGATTACAAGCGTGTGTCACCATGCCCAGCTATTCTTTATTTTTTTGAAACTGGTCTCCCTTAGTTGCAAAGGGCCTCACTAAGTACAAGCTGAGGCTGTCTGCGAACCGCAATCCTGCAGTCTCAGCCTCCTGAATGCTGGGATTACAAGACTGTGCCATCAAGCCCAAGCTGTGAGACCCTGAAAAAAGAAACAAAGAAAAAAGGGCTGGGTGTGTAGCGCAGGCAGAATTTCCCTGGGTTCAATCCTCAGTACGATAAATAAATAAATAAATAAATAAATAAATAAATAAATAAATAAATGTAGGCATGGTGCTGCACGCCTGTAATGCCAGTAGCTGGGAGGCTAAGACAGGAGGATCAGAGGTTGGAGGCCAGCCTCAGGCTTTAGCAGGACTCTCAGAAATTTAGTGAGACTACTTCCAAGTTAAAATAACCACGAAAAGGATGGAGGGGAGTAGTTCAGAGACAGAATGCCCCTGGGTTCAATCCCCAGTACTAAATAAACAAAACAAACAAAACAAACAAAAAACTGCCGTGAACCAAGGGTGGTGGCGCATGCATGTCATCCCAGCACCTGGGAGGCTGAGACAGGAAGATTGCAGGTTAGTGGCCAGCCTCAGCAACCTGGATTCTCAGCAATTTAGGGAGACAATGTTTCAAAATAAAAATCAAATGGAGCCCCGCGTGGTGGCGCACGCTTGTAATCCCAGCAACTGGGAGGCTGAGACAGGAGGATCACGATTCACGGACAGCCTCAGCTACTTAGTGAGGCCCTCTGCAAACTCAGTGAGACCCTGTTTCAAAATAAAGAATAAAAAATAGGACTGAAGGTGTAGCTCGGGGGTAGAATGCCCCTGGGGTCCATCCTCAGTACCGCAATAAAAAAGCAAATGGGGCTGCGGGTGTAGCTCGGCGGTAGAATGCCCCTGGGTTACATTCCCTGCACCAAGAAATAGGTAATAAGTACATAAATGACTCCAGACCGCGGGAGCAGGCGGGTCCCGCGCGGCCCTCCTAGCAGGGCAGCCCCCGCAGGGCGCAGGCGCGGCCCGGTGCGTGGCGGGAGCGCGCCTGGGCTGGCGGGGACGCGCGTGCGCATGCGCAGCCCGGCCGGCGCGCCCGGCCCCCTCACCCGGCGCGGCCCGGCCGGGTCCCGGCCCGCCAGCCCCGCGAGCGGCCACGCCGGCGTCGACGGCGACAGCGACGGCCCGGCGCGTGCGGCCCGGGGGCGGCGGTGATTGGCCGGCCGGGCGGCCGCTCCCACAATGCAGCGCATGGCGCGTCATTGAAGAGAGACCATGATGGCGGCGGCGCTGGGGCCCCCAGAAGTGATCGCTCAGCTGGAGAACGCGGCCAAGGTTCTGATGGTGAGGAGCGCGCCGCGGCCTCGGCGTCCGGCGGCCCCGGCGGCGGCGTGGCAGGGCGCAGCAGCCGCTCTCCCGGGTCTCGGCGCCCGACCCGGCCGGCGCCGGCGGGGAGGTCGCGGCAGGCGGCGGGGCTGGCGCGGGAGGGCGGCGGGGCCGGCAGCGGCCGGGCTCCGAGAGCGCGGCCCCGAGCCGGGCCGCCGGGGAGCCGCAGCCGCCCCGCGCGGGAAGGCCGGCCCGGAGGGAGCGGGGGCCGCGCGGGACCAAGGTCACCGGGGCGGCGCCCGGCCCGCACCCCCGCCCCGCGGGGCCCCTCGCGGCACTGACGCGGGGCCCTTGGTTTAGTTCGTGTACGGGAGGATGTCTTTTGGGGAGGTTCTGTACTCGGGAAGGCCAAGTTAAAGAATGAAAAAATAAGCATTGAACTCAGGGAGTAGAAGTAAGGATAAACTACAGCCAGTTACTCAGTAAACTTTTATTTGCTGGCTCAGCTTTGGTTCTGTAAGTTACGACGCTTCCGTGTTTGTAGATTTTGTGTTTTGAAAGTTCGAGGCTCATTTGATCACGAGAATTGTTTTAGACGTTTTCTTTCCTTTTTTCTTTTTGTGGTCCTGGGGATTGAACCCAGGGGGTTTCTGCTTCCGAGCTACACCCTCAGCCCTCTTTATGTTTTATTTTGAAACGAGGTCTCACTAAGTTGTGGAAGGCCTCACTCACCAAGTTGCTTCGGTGGCAATGAATCTGCGATCCTCCTGTCTCAGCCTCCCAAGTACTGGGATTCCTAGCGTGCACCACCACGCCCGGCTTGGCGCACGCTTTTAATCTCAGTATTTGGGAGGCTGAGGCAGGAGGATCGCACTGGTTTGAAGCCAGCCTCAGCTACTTAGTGAGACCCTGTTTCAAAATAAAATATAAAATAGGTCGGGGGTGTATCCCAGAGGTAGAGGCCCCTGAGTTCCATCCCCAGGATCACAAAAACAACATAAAATAAAAAATAAAAACGTGCTCCACCATGCGCGGCACTGACTTTTTGGACTTTTTTCCCCCTTTTGGTTTGTTATTAGGATTATGTGTTCTAGAATCATATTGTAGAGTATTTAAACTTAATTCTGGCATAGTTTGTAGTTCCATTTATCAAGTATATTTCTATACACATCAGGTATTGTAGCTGCTTTGGAAATAGAGACGTGTAATATGAATAGGATTACCAAAGTAATGTATAGTTTTGCCACAAAGCCAACTAGATAATTTTCAGACTCTGGCAAGGTAAATTAGGAAAAACTGGCTAATTCTTCCCTTAATACAAGGTTCTTAAAATGTTTTACCTATCCAGCACATATCTGTAATCCCAATACTTGGGAGGCTGAGATGGAGGATGACAGTTTTGTGGTCAGCCTCAACTACTTGGTGAGACCTTCAGCAACTTAGTGAGACCCTGTTTCAAAATAAAGAATAAAAAAAAATAGGGCTGGGGGTGTAACTCAGAGGCAGAATGTCTCTGGGTTCAATCTCCAGTACCACACACACACACAAAATAATAAAAAAGAAAGAAAAAGAAAATTAGCCATGCATTACGGCACACACTTGTAAAGTCATCCCAGTACTTGGGAGGCTGAGGAAGGAGGGCCGCAGGTTTGAGACTGGCTTCAGCAACTTAGACACTCAGTAACCTAAGTGAGACCCTTCAAAACAGAAAATTAAAAAGGGGCTGGGGGCACAATGTGAAGGTATGATGTCCCTGGGTTGAATCCCCAGTACCACAAAAACACCAAAAGAGTAGCAATTACTGCTTTGTTTCTTTAGTGTGAAGGCTGTATTCTAGTTATTTATTTATTTATTTTTGTGTGGTACTGAGGATGGAATCCAGGGGCATTCTACCTCTGAGCTACACTCTCAGTTCTCTTTTTTTATTCTTTTTTTTTTTTTGGCGGGTCTGGGGATGGAACCCAGGGGCATCGACCTCCGAGCTACACCCCCTGCCCTATTTTTATTCCTTATTTCCTTCCTTCCTTCCTTCCTTCCTTCTTTCTTTCTTGGTGGTACTGGGGTTCCTGGAAGCCCTTCTACCTCCGGGCTACACTCCCAGACCTATTTTATATTTTTGAAACAGGGTCTCTTAAGCCAGCGCAGCTGGCTTCGAACCAGCGCGATCCTCCTGTCTCCGCCTCTCAAGTGCGAGAGAATTACAAGCGTGCGCCACCATGCCTGGCTATTCTTTATTTTTGAAACAGGGTCTCACTGAGTTGCAGAGGGCCTCACTAAGTAGCTGAGGCTGTCCGCAAACCGCGATCCTCTGGTCTCAGCCTCCCGAATGCTGAGATTACAAGCGTGCACCACCAGGCCCGGCTTTATTCTTTATTTTTAAATGGAGTCTCACTGAGTTGCAAAGAGCCTCACTAAGTAGCTGAGGCTGTCTGCAAATCGGGATCCTCCTGCCTCAGCCTCCTGAATGCTGGGATTACAAGTGTGTGCCATCACGCCCGGCTTAATTTATTGTTATTATTATTATTATTATTATTATTATTATTATTATTTTTGTGGGTCTGGGGATGGAACCCAGGGGCATTCGACCTCCGAGCTACAAGCTACACCCCCCAGCCCTTTTTCCCCATCCTGCTTTTTTTTTTTTTGGTGGTACTGGGGTTCCTGGAAGGCCTTCTACCTCTGGGCTACACTCTCAGACCTATTTTTATACTTTTTAAAATTTGGAAACAGGGTCTCTTAAGCCAGCAAGGCTGGCTTCGAACCTGCGCTATCCTCCTGTCTCCACCTCCCAAGCATGGGGATTACAAGTGGGCGCCACCAAGCCAGGCCATCCCCAGCCCTGTTTTTAATTCTTTATTTTGAAACATTCTCACCAAGTTGCAGAGACCCTCACTAAGTAGCTGAGGCTGGTTATGAACCTGTGATCTTCTTGTCTTAGCCTCCCAAGTACTGGGATTACACCCAGGTTGTCCACGAACCTCGATCCTCCTGTCTCAGCCTCCTGAATGCTGGGATTACACGCGTGTGCCATGTATCACCACACCAGGCTAAAAGGTCACTTTTTAGAAATTTCCCATCAAGTAATGAAATGTAATGTTCATAGTATTATAATATGTTGGCTTTGAGAAGTAACATGGTTGAGTAAAAAATTAAAACTCAAAAGGTACCCCAGAGATAGAATGTTCTGGTTCAATCCCCACTACTTCCAAAAAAAAAAAAAAGAAAAAGAAATTTCTTTCCAAAGGTAGTAATGGAGTATTTTTTGTAGATACTTGTAAATAAAAACTGCTTAATCTTTTTATTCAAAATGGTGAGTTTCTTAGCAAGACCTTATTTCAAAAAAAAGAGGCCTGTGGATATAGTTTAGTGAAGAATGCCCCTGGGTTCAATGCCTAGTACCACTTAAAAGCAAAGAAAAAACAAAACAGTGAGGTTGATTACTGTAAAATAAATTTTAAGACAAACATGCTAAAGTGAAGGATTGCAAGTTAGTTACAGCATGCAAGTGAAACTGTCCATTCTGAAACATAGCAAATGGAATATTTATTTAAATGGGTCTACCAAATTCCTTTTTTAAAAGAATTCTGGGCCAGGCGTGGTGGCGCCACTTGTAATCCCAGCATTTAGGAGGCTGAGACCAGAGGATCAGTATTCGCAGACAGCCTCAGCTACTTAGTGAGGCCCTTTGCAACTCAGTGAGACCCTGTTTCAAAATAAAGAATAAAGCTGGGTGTGGTGGCGCACGCTTGTAATCCTTGCGCTTGGGAGGCTGAGACAGGAGGATTGCACAGGTTCGAAGCCAGCCTCAGGTACTTAGTGAGGCTCTCAGCAACTTAGTGAGACCCTGTTTCCAAATAAAATATAAAATAGGTCTGGGAATATAGTCCGGAGGTAGAAAGCCTCTGGGTTCCACCCTCAGTACCACCACCAAAAAACCGGGTCTCACTGAGTTGCAGAGGGCCTCACTAAGTTGCTGAGACTGTCCGGGAACCGCGATCCTCTGGTCTCAGCCTCCCGAATGCTGGGATTACAAGCGTGCACCACCTCGCCCAGCTATTTATTTATTTATTTATTTGGGGGTGTGGGGATTGAACCCAGGGGCATTCGACCTCCAAGCTACACCCCCTACCCTATTTTCTATTCTTTTTTTTTTGTGTGTGTGTGTGTGGATCTGAGGATGTAACCCAGGAGGGGCATTTGACCTTCAGGCTACACTCCCAGACCTATTTTATATTTTATTTGGAAACAGGGTCTCGCTAAATTGCTGAGAGCCTTACTAAGTAGCTGAGGCTGGCTTTGAACCTGCGTGATCCTCCTATCTCAGCCTCCCAAGCACAGGGATTACAAGTGTGCGCCACCATGCCTGGCTTTTTTTTTTCTTTTTCTT
Organism: Muscardinus avellanarius; assembly: GCF_963383645.1. NCBI lineage: Eukaryota > Metazoa > Chordata > Mammalia > Rodentia > Gliridae > Muscardinus > Muscardinus avellanarius. Next base: position 120,210,197 of record NC_137787.1, on the reverse strand, counting down.
TCTTTTTTTTTTTTTTGTGGTACTGGGGATAGAACCCAGAGGCTTTCTACCTCCGGGCTATACTCCCAGACCTATTTTTGGAAACAGGGTCTCACTAAGTTACTGAGAGCCTCACTAAGTAGCTGAGGCTGGCTTCGAACCTGTGTGATCCTCCTGTCTCAGCCTCCCAAGTGCGGGGATTACAAGCGTGCTCCACCATGCCCAGCAATATTTTTCATTCTTTATTTTGAAACCAGGTCTCATTGAGTTGCATAGGGCCTAACTAAGTAGCCTAGGCTTCCATGAACCGAGATCCTCCTGTCTCAGCCTCCTGAATGTTTGGATTACAAGCGTGTACCCCCATGCCCAGCTAACAGTATACTTTATAAAATACATATATATATTTTGCAGTACTGGGGATGGAACCCAGGGGCATTCTACCTCCGAGCTATAACCCCATCCTTAATTTTTCATTCTTTTTTTCAAAGGGTCTCACTGAGTTGCAAAGGGCCTCACTAAGTAGCTGAGGCCGTCCTTGAACCTTGATCCTCCTGTCTCAGCTTCCCAAAAGCTGGGATTACAAGCATGTGTCACCACACCCGGCTTGTATTAGCATTTGATGCAGGGTGGCCTGTAGGAGTTGCTTAATAACATCTCTTGAATGAATAAAAAGAAGGAATGATTGAAGAAGGGGTAGTATGAAGGAGCCCTAAGGACACAATCAGGGACTTGGGTAATCTTCAGGCCTTGTTAGTCAATCATAATTAGCTTGAGTTCACCTGTAGGTAAGGCCTGTGAGAGCTGTGGTTTTGATGTTTCGACTGTCAGCAGTGTGGAAATCTAATGTGAGAGGCAACTCATTAGGTAGGAAGATATGAGGTCGGTGAGATTTGATGAGCTTGGTCAATAAGGAGGATGACTCTCTGAAAACAACCAGAGTGTGGGATCTTTTTTCAAAGGCCAAAGTAATTCATGGTGAAGTAATTCTATCTATCTTTGGGGGAAGCTCTGCCTCTAAAACAGGCTCCTTTCTTAACTTTTCTTTCTTTTTTTTTTTTATTTGGAAACAAGGTGTTACTAAGTTGCCAAGGCTGGCTTTGAACCTGAGATCCTCCTATCTTATTTTTGTATTTATTCATTTATTTATTTATTTTGCGGTGCTGGGGGCAGAACCCAGAGGCATTTAACCTTTGAGCTATACCTCCAGCCCTATTTTCTATTCTTTATTTTGAAACAGGGTCTCACTGAGTTGCAAAGGGCCTTACTAAGTAGCTGGGCTGCCCGCTAACTGCGATCCTACTGTCTCAGCCTTCCAAATGCTGGGATTACAGCATGTGCCACTATGCCTGGATCCGATACTCCTATTTTAGCCTTGCAAGTACTGAGATTACAGGCATGTACCACCATGCCCTACTTTTGCCTTCTCAATTTTTATCTTAAAAATCAATAGGAATTTTAAGCCAGGCATGGTGGTGCACTTGTAATTGGAGGCTGAGACAGGTGGATCGCAGGTGTGTGGCCAGACTCAGCTACTTAGCCCTGCCACAATTTAGTGAGACCCTGTTTCAAAATAAAGAATAAAAATAGGGCTGGGGGTGTGACTCAGAGGTAGAATACCCCCTGGATTCAATCACCAGCAACACACACACACACACACACACACACACACACAGGAATTTTAAAGCCAAGTAGGGTGACCCACACCTGTAATCCCAGTACTTGAGAGGCTGACACAAAAGGATCACAGGTTTGAGGACACAGCCTCAGCAAGTAATGAGACTCTCCTCAATCTAATGAGATGCTGCTTCAAAATAAAAGTAAATAGACTGGGACTGGGCATGGTGGCATGCTTGTAATCCCAGTATTTGGGAAGCTAAGACCAGAGGATCATGCAGGTTCAAAGCCAGCTTCAGCTACTCAGTGAGGTTCTCAGCAGCTTAATGAGACCCTGTTTCCAAGTAAAATATAAAATAGGTCTGGAAGTGTAGCCCAGAGGTAGAAGACCCCACAGTACTATAAAAATAAAATAAAATAAAATAAAAAATAAATAAAATAGGGCTGGGGATGTAGCTCAGAAATGGAATTCCCCTGATTTCAGTTCAATCCCCAGTAAAACACACACACACACACACACACACACACACACACACACACCCCACTAGAAATTTTATTCCAATAAAAATATATTCATGTTTTAAGCTGGGTGTGGTGACTGACTCATGTTTGTAGTACTTCGGAGGCTGAGACAGGAGGATAGAAGTTTTGCTGCCAGCCTCAGCTACTTCGTGAGGACCTTTGGAACTCAGTGAGGCCCTGTTTCAAAATAAAAAAAGCCGGGCGTGTTGCGCACGCTTGTAATCCTCGCGCTTGGGAGGCTGAGACAGGAGATCACACAGGTTTGAAGCCAGCCTCAGCTACTTAGTGAGGCTTTTAGCAACTTAGTGAGACCCTGTTGCCAAATAAAATATAAAAAAGGTCTGGGAGTATAGCCTGGAGGTAGAAAGCCTCTGGGTTCCACCCCCAGTACCACCAAAAAAAAAAACAAAAAAAACAAAAAAAAACAAAACCAACAACAAACAATAAAATAAAGAATAAAAGAGAGCTATAGCTTGGAGGTAGAATGTCCCTGGGTTCCATTCCCAGTACCCCACCCACAATATGTATATATACATATATTTTCTTTCTTTCTCTCTCTCTCTCTCTCTCTCTTTCTTTCTTTCTTTCTTTCTTTCTTGGTCTGGGGATGGAACCCAGGGGCATTCGACCTCCAAGCTACACCCCCTGCCCTAATTTTTATTCTTTTTATTTTGAAACAGGGTCTCACTGAGTTGCAAAGGGCCTCACTAAGTAGCTGAGGCTGTCTGCGAACCACAATCCTCTTGTCTCTGCCTCCCAAGCACGGGGATTACAAGCGTGCACCACCACGCCCGGCTATTTTTTATATTTTTATTTGGAAACAGGGTCTCTTAAGCCAGTGAGGCTGGCTTCAAACCTGCGCAATCCTTGTCTCCGCCTCTCAAGTGTGGGTATTACAAGAGTGCGCCACCACGCTTGTTACCCGGCTTCATATTTTAACATATTATTTTTCCTCAGTCTTTGAATAAGACTAATAATTATAGAAGGCTCATCTATATATTGTGGCTTTTTGATAGAGATTAGAGAACTAATTAGTAAACATATAGTAGTAAGAGCTTGACCTGATCAGGTGAGGTCTTAAAAAAATCATCATGGTGCAGTGTTAATAAGAATATATAGAAAAGTGAATGAAACCATAGGGATTGGAAGGTAGAACAGAGGGGCTGAACTCTCTGGGTTCCTCTTGGCCTCCAGAGACTAGCTGTGTGACATTTGTCAGGTCAGTTAACCTCTAAGCTTCTGTTGCCTTATCTTTAAAATAGGGTAATAAGGATACCTATTTAATTTTATTGTGAAGATTAAATGATTTAATTTTTTTTGCAGTACTGGAGATTAAACCCAGGGGTACCTCTGAGCTATACCCCCAGCTTTATTTTTTATTTTTGAAACAGGCTCACTAAGTTGCGGAGGACCTCTCTAAGTAGTTGGCTGCAAACCTTTGATCCTTCTGTCTCAAGCCTCACAAGTACTGGGATTACAGGCATGTGCCATTATGCCTTGGCTAAATGATTTAATTTACATTCAAAAGAATGCATTTAGTATAGCACCTGGTATAGTAAGTGCTCTATAAATGTTAGCAGTTATTATTATTTTTTGTACTGGAGATTGAATCTAGGAGCATTTTATGTCTAAGATACAACCCTCATCCCTATTTTTATTTTATTTAATTGATTTTATTGTGGTACTGGGATGGAACCCAGGAGCATTCTACCTCCAAGCTATACCCCCTGCTCTATTTTTTATTCTTTATTTTGAAACAGGGTCTCACTGAGTTGCAAAGGGCCTCGCTAAGTAACTGAGGCTGTCCATGAACCATGACCCTCCTGTCTCAGCCTCTCAAATGCTGGGATTACAAGCATGCGCCACTATGCCCAGTTTAATTTTCACTTTGAAATGGGGTCTTGCTAATCCATGAATGTCTCAAAATTGTAGAGACTAGTCTTGAATTTATGATCCTCCTGTCTCATCCTCCCAAGTACTGAGATTATAAGCATACCCAGCTTGTTACTTTGTATTTTTTCTTTCTTTTTTTTTTTTTCCTTTGTGGTACTGGGGGTGGAACCCACAGGCTTTTCTACCTCCAGGCTATACTCCAGACCTATTTTATACTTTTTATTTGAAACAGGGTTTCACTAAGTTGCTGAGAGCCTTACGAAGTAGCTGAGGCTGGCTTTGAACCTGTGCAGATCCTCCTGTTTCAGCCTCCCAAATGCTGGGATTGTAAATGTGCCCCACCATGCCCGGCCATTACTTTATATTTTAATGTCCCTATCAGCCTTGCATGAAAGCCCATAATTCAAGATAAATTCATAGCTAGCACTGAATAAATATTTAATTATTAAATGTCTCCTAGAATAATGCTGATAGGATTTTCTTTGCTGATGGAAATGTTCTGTATCTGTTTTCTCCAGTATGGTGGCTATAGCCTCTTGTGTTGTTGAACACCGAGATAGGGAACCCGGTGTGGTAGTGGTTATCTGTTGGGCAACACAGGCCTTGAGTGTGGCTCTATGTATTCTTTGCATTTGTCTTTGATTCCTACTTGAGATTTTCTAGCTTGTTTCTTCTGGGTGTTGGTAGTTCCACTGTCCAAATGCAATACTAATTCTTGACATCAAATACATCTTGGACAGGCTCCACTACTGGCTCTTTTTCTTGTGCTGGCATCATTAAAACATACTTTTGAAACATTGATAGCACACAGTATTGATAGAAGATGGGCATATTCTTTGCTTCTTAAGTATAAATTATTTAACTATTTATAAACACCAATGAGTGATCAAAACAGTAATTTTTCGCTGGGCGTGGTGGTGCACGCTTGTAATCCCTGCGCTTGGGAAGCTGAGACAGGAGGATCACATAGGTTCGAAGCCAGCCTCAGCTACTTAGTGAGGCTCTCAGCAACTTAGTGAGACCCTGTTTCCAAATAATATATAAAACAGGTCTGGGAGTGTAGTCCTGAGGTAGAAAGTCCCTGTGTTCCACCCCCAGTACCACCAAAAAAACCCCCCAAGAACCAGAAAAACAATAAAATAATTTTTCATTACCTTTATATTCACACCTGCCTTTAGCATTTGTCCACTTATTAATTAACTCTTTATTTTGGTACTGGGGATTGAACCAAGAGGCATTCTACCTCTGATCTCCACCCTCAGCCTTATTTTATTCTTTATTTTGGAACAGGATCTCTTTAAGGTGTGGAGGGCCTCACTAAGTAGCTAAGGCTGACTATAAACTTGTGATTCTCCTGTCTCAGTTTCCCAAGTACTGGGATTAAAAATGTACACCACCACGGCCGGCTCTATTTTTTAATTTTTATTTTATTTTTTGTGGTATTGGAGATTGAACTCAAGAGGAATTCTACCTCTGAGCTATACCCCCAACCCTATTTTTTATTCTTTATCTTGAAACGGTCTCACTGAGTTGGAAAGGTGCTCACTAAGTAGCTGAGGCAGTCTGAGAATCTTGATCCTCCTGTCTTAGCCTCCCAAATGCTGGGATTACAAGTGTGCATCATCACGCCTATCCCGGTTTATTATTTATTTTGAAACAGGGTCTTACTAGGTTTCTGAGAGTCCTGCGATATTTAAGTGGCTTACGAACTTGAGATCCTCCTGTCCCAGCCTGTTTAGTACTGGGGTTATAGGCATGCACCACTATCTGTGAACTATCTTCAGTAATTTTTTTTAACATAGGTGTCATGAAAATTGAATTATACTGTCAGAAATTCTTTTAGCAAAGTAGATGTATTCTGCTTTTTTTCATAGGCTATTGAGTAATGAAGGGAATCCTATCTAACTATAGACTGGATGAGAATATCCTATTTTATTTTTGTTCTTGAAAGTATAGTGCTAACTCATTGATCCTTAATTTGAGAAAATTTCTCCAGGATAGGATTTCTCAAACTATCACTCTTGACACTTGAGGCCTGGTAATTCCTTGTTGAGAAGGAAAGTTAGCAGGTTCCCTTCTTCTAGCCACTTGTTGCCAAAAACACTCCCCAGCTACAGCAACCAAAAGCCTTTCCAGACACTGCCAGAAGTTCCCTTGGGAATAAAATTGCCATCATGAAGAACCTCTGATTTAAGACACAATCATCTGAAGACTGGAGGTCTGAGATTATACTACATTTTTTTTTTTTTTTTTCTTGTACTGAGGATTGAACCCAGAGGAATTCTGCCTTTGGGTTACATCCCCAGCCTGATTTTATTTCTTATTTTAAAACAGGATCTCACTAGGTTGATGAGTCTCTGTACTTGCTGAGGCTGTTCTCAAACATGCCATTCTTCTGTCTCACCTCCCAAGTACAGGGATTACAGGCATATGCCACCATGCCTGGTTTATACTTAGCAATTTTATCATCAATAGAATATAAAGAGCTGGGCATGGTGGCGCACGCTTGTAATCCCAGCTTTCTGGAGGCTGAGACCGGAGGATCGCGGTTTGTGGACAGCCTCAGCTACTTAGTGAGGCCATCTGCATCTCAGTGAGACCCGGTTTCAAAATAAAGAATAAAAAATAGGGCAAGGGGTGTAGCTCGGAGGTCGAATGCTCCTGGGTTCCATCCCCAGACCCACAAAAACAAAACAAAAAAACAAAAAAAACCCAGAATATAAACAGTTCTGTATATAAGAACTTGGTGTGGTGATATGAATGTTACACTGTAATAGCTACTAGCCCTCCTTACACTAGGCTCTTGAAATGTGGTTAATAAAGCTGGGCATGGTGGTGCATCCTTGTAATCCCAGCATTTGGGAGGCTGAGACAGTAGGATCACAGTTCTTGGCCAGCCTCAGTTACTTAGTGAGGCTCTTTGCAACTCAGTGAGATCCTGTTTCAAAATAAAGAATAAAAAATAGGGCTGAGGGTGTAGCTCAGAGGTAGAATGCCCCTGGGGTCCATCTCCAGTACCGCCAAAAAAAAAAAAAAAAAAAATTGTGGCTAATAAAATGGGGAACTAAACCATGTGTGTGCTTGTAATCCCAGTATGTGGGAGGCTGAGAAGAGGATTACAGTTTTGAGGACAGCCTTAGCAAGTAATGAGACTTTTATCAAGCTAGTGAGACTTTCAAAATAAGAATAAAATAGGGCATGGTGTAGCTTGAAGGTAGAATGCCCTTGGGTTCAATATTCAGTAAACACACACACACACACACACACACACACACACACACACACACGGAACTACAACTAATTTATCTTAAATCTAAATGGTGTAGTGTATCTAGTGGCTCTTGCATTGGAAGTGAGGATAGTGCTGCTGGATGTCCTTTGTATTTTTTTTTTTTTTTGGTGGTGGGGGAACAGTGGGGGCTTTTCTACCTCCAGGCTACACTCCCAGATTTATTTTATATTTTATTTGGAAACAGGATCTCATTAAGTTGCTGAGAGCCTCACTAAATAGCTGAGGCTGGTTTGAACTTGTGCAATCCTCCTGTCTCGGCCTCCCAAGCTCTGGGATTACAAGCTGTGTACCACCATGCCTGGCTTCTTTTGTATTTTCTAATTTGCTTTATAATTGTAAAATGTTATTTTGTCAGTTTTTTTTTTTTTTTGGTGGTACTGGGGATGGAACCCCCGGGGCATTCTACCTTCTACTTTTTTATTATATATATTTATATTTTGGTGGTATTGGGGTTCCTGGAAACCCTTCTACCTCCGGGCTACACTCCCAGACCTATTATATACTTTTTTATTTGGAAACAGGGTCTCTTAAGCCAGCAAGGCTGGCTTCGAACTTGTGCGATCTCCTGTTTCCACCTCCCAAGCGGGGCGGGGCGGGATTACAAGCGTGAGCCATCAAGCCTGGCTTTATTCTATATTTTGAAACAATCTCACTGAGTTGTAAAGGGCCACACTCAGTAGCTGAGGCTGTCTGCGAATCATGATCCTCCTGTCTTAGTCTCCCAATCCAGATTTCTTTTAAGCTTTCTTGAAAGATCATGCTATACTTTGGCAGTATTGTAGTTATTACCTCCCTCTTTAGCCAGGCTGGTGGTGCACCCTTGTGGCAAGCAGCTGGTGGGTGCACTTCCCCCAAGAGCGCAGGACCTTGGGTGCACCCGGTTTGAAAGAAAGCGGTTGATCCAATTGAGGGATCGGAGAGTTTGGGGCTCAAGGAGGAGTATAGCAACAAACAAACAAAAAGAGAGAAAAAAAATACAAAAATCCTCCCAGGTTTCAGCATCAAATGTAATGTTGAAATGGAGTGGAGGTTGTGAAGGAGGCAAAAACCAGCCAAGTTATTGTGTGAAATCAGGCATCTTTAATAAACTGGCACCTTTGGGCGAGGTCTGCCGAGCATGGGGGAAGAGACCAATGACTGAGCAGCAGAGCCAATGTGGTCAGCAAAGTCGGCCATCAGTCATGGTCCGTAGGCAGAGTTCTGTGGTCAGAGAGGAACTGATGGTATTTATGTCGCCCGATCCTGGGGTGGGGCTAGCCGGTCCTCTTGTGACATCTGTAGTCTTGCGATGTCTGGAGTCTGGACACCTGGAGTCTTGTGACATCTTGCTCTGCCTTTTGGGTTCCTCCACCTGTCCAGGCTGTGGGGTCTGGTGGGAGAAGGGAGGGACCTGATCTATTAGTCAGGTTTGTTTAGTGTATTTGAGAAGAACATATGATAGCCAATGAAAAGTACAGTGTATTTATTTCCATTAAAAACAAACTTAAGTCTTTTTCGTCTTCATAAGCTAGCATAAGCTATGAATTATGTTTATCCCATGGTAGTAGGTTTGTTGGTAGTTCTGTCATTTATTTTTATTTATAGACTTGAGGTTGTGTTATTTACATGCCATTTTAGTTGACCCCCTCTTTTTTTTTTTTTTGCCAGTCTGGAACCCAGGGACATTCGACCTCTGAGCTGTATACACCCCCTGCCCTATTTTTATTCTTTATTTTGAAATAGGGTCTCACTAAGTTGCGGAGGACCTCAACTAAGTAGCTGAGGCTGTCAGCAAACTGCGATCCTCTAGTCTCAGCCTCCTGAATGCCGGGATTACAAGCATGTACCACTACGCCCGGCTTAGTTGGCCTTTTAAAAAATTGTTTTTTTTATGTTAGGGATTGAATCCAGGGTCATTCTACTCCAGGCTACGTCTCCAAGCACCATTTTATTTCATTTTTGTGATCTTCCTCTATTAGCCTCCCAATAAGTATTGGAATTTTAGTTGTGAGCCAACATGCCCAGCTAGTTGACCCCTTTTTTTTTTTTTTTCTTTTGGTGGGTCTGGGGATGGAACCCAGAGGCATTCAATCTCCCAAGTTACACCCCCTGCCCTATATTTTATTCTTTATCTTGAAACATGGTCTCACTAAGTTGTAGAGGAGGGCCTCACTAAGTAGCTGAGGCTCTCTGTGTGAACTGGATCCTCCAGTCTCAGCCTCCCAAATGCTGGTTGACCCTTTTTTTTTTTTTTTGTGGTACCGGGGTTCCTGGAAATCCTTCTACCTCTGGGCTACACTCCCAGACCTATTTTTATATTTTTTATTTGGAAACAGGGTCTCTTAAGCCAGAGAGGCTGGCTTCAAACCTGCATGATCCTCCTGTCTCCGCCTCCCAAGCGCTGGGGATTACAAGCCTGTGCCACCACGCCCAGCTTAGTTGACCCTTTTTAAATGACAAATTAACTCTATTTTTTTTTTTTTTTTTTGGTGGTACTGGGGTGCCTAGAAGCCCTTCTACCTCTAGGCTTACACTCCCAGACCTACTTTTTATATTTTTATTTGGAAACAGGGTCTCTTAAAGCCAGCATGGCTGGCTTCGAACCTGCTCGATCCTCCTGTTTCCGCCTCCCAAGCACGGAGATTATAAGCATGTGCCACCATGCCCAGCCAACTCTAATTTTTTTAGTAATATTTTACTATTATTATTATTATTATTATTATTATTATTATTATTATTATGCAGTATTGGGATTTGAACCCAGGAAAGTTCTACCTAGCCTTATTTTTTAATTTTGAAACAGTGTCTCAACTAAGTTGCTGAGGCTGGTCAGAAACTTGTGATGCTTCTGTTTTAGTTTACCAAGTACTGGGATGACAGGTGTGTCTACTGTGCCCAGCTTTACATTTTTTATCTGATTGATGTCAGTTTCATTAACTTTTTTCCTTTTTTTGTAGTACTAGAGATGGAACCAAGGAACATTCTACCTTCTAGCTACACTTCAGCCCCATTTTTTATCTTTTATTTTGAAACAAAGTCTCACTGAGTTGCAAAGGGCCTCACTAAGTAGCTGAGGCTGTACTCCAACCATGATCCTCCAGTCTCAGCCTCCCAAGCACGGGGATTACAAACATGTGCCACCACGCCTGTCTTATATGCATTTCTTATAAACAGCATAAATTTGGATTTTCTATTTTATGCAACCTGATAATCTGTTTACTTAGTTATTATATTAATTTGTCATTACTTATGAATTAAGATTATTTCTGTTGTCTTTTTTATACGTTTATTGGTGGGTCATAATTATATATCATAATGTGGTTCCGAAGATAGAAATATACATGCACTTTTTTTGTATATGTGTGTTTATTTTTTTTCTTGACTTTTTTGAGACTGATAATCTTTTACGTGTTCCATAGCTTGGAAATCATAGACTGTTATATATTTATTTATTTACTTATTTATATTTGGTACTGGGGATTGAACCCCAGTACCAACATTCTACCTCCAAGTTACACCCCCAACCCTATTTTATTTTTTATTTTGAAACAGGTGTCATTGAGTTGTTGAGTCTCAGGTTGCTGTGATTAGTTTTGAACCTATTATCCTCCTGTCCCAGTCTTCCTCAGATTGGTATTATAGTCGTGCTCCACCATGCCCAGCTCAAATACTTTTTTTCTTCTGTACTAGGGATGGAAACCCAGTGGCATTCTACCTCTGAGCTATACCCCCAGCCCTATTTTTTATTCTCTATTTTTTTTTTGGTGGTACTGGGGTTCCTGGAAGCCCTTCTACCTCTGGGCAACACTCCCAGACCTATGTTTACATTTTTATTTGGAAACAGGGTCTCCTAAGCCAGCGTGCGCAGCTGGCTTCAAACCTGTGCAATCCTCCTGTCTCAGCCTCCCAAGCGCGGGGATTACAAGCGTGCGCATTACAAGCGTGTGCCACCACACCTTTTATTCTCTATTTTGAAACAGGGTCTCACTGAGTTGCAAAGGGCCTCACTAAGTAGCTGATCCTCCTGTCTCAGCTTCGCAAATGCTGGGATTACAGGCATGCTCCACCACGCCTGGTTTCAAATACTTTTTTTAGTGCTACTAGAGATGGAACCCAGGAGCCTTCTACTTCTGGTCTACAGTCCCAGATCCCAGACCTGTTTTTTTTTTTTTCTTTTTTTTTTTAATGAGGGTCTTGCTAAGTTGCTTAGCGTCACACTAAGCTGCTGGAGCTGATGTTAAACCTGGGTTCTTTTTGTCTCAACCTCTAAAATACTGGGATTACAAGCGTGGCTCAAATACTTTTTCAGTAGAAACCCTTCAAACATTTTAGTATTCCTCTGTCTCTTCCTCCTTCCCACAGTATTACAAATTAACACTAAGCATGTCCTTAACCTGTTCATCAGTAACTGATCTCCAGAGTTCCAGTTTTGGGTGCTCCTGGCTCCAGCCAATGGAGTTCTCCAGGGGACTGTAAACTGAAAGTGCCCAAACCCTGCCAGTGGCATGGTGGAATGGGGCCAGAAATCTCAGTCTGTTGAGTGAGGATTTGTGTGTGCCAGGTTTTGTGCCTTATGTTCCTAAAGGTCCTGGTCTTGGTCGCCATTGCTGCTGCCTTTTGTTGCTTCCATTTTTTTTTTTTTTTTTTTTTTTGTGGTGCTGGGGATTGAACCCAGGAGCATTCTACCTCAGAGCTATACAGATACCCCAGCCCTATTTTATCTGGAAGCAGGGCCTTACTAAATAGCTGAGGATGGCCATGAACCTGCCATCTTCCTGTCTCAACCTCTCATGCCCTGGATTACGTGTGTGCCACCACGCCTGTCCCACCTCTTGTTTCATTCCATCCTTGAAGTGTTTATTCTTAGACATATTTGCTTTAGTCTCAATGAGAACATAAACAAGGACTACAGAAAGGCTTCTTTTGTGTTACCATTTTTTTTTTTTTGAGGTTTTACAGGTTGTATAGAACACCCTGAAATCTGTTCCGAGACCTAGAGGAAGTCTGCCTGCCTGCCTGCCTGCCTGCCTGCCTCCCTCCCTCCCTCCCTCCCTCCCTCCCTCCCTCCCTCCCTCCTTCCCTCTCTCTCTCTTTCTCTCTCTCTCTTTCTTTTTGTGGTACTGGGGATGGAACCCAGGGGCTTTCTACCTCCAGGCTACATTCCAGACCTATTTTATATTTTTTTATTTGAAAACAGGGTTTCACTAAACTGCTGAAAACCTCACTAAATAGTGGAGGCTAGATTCGAACCTATGCACCTACGCCATCTGGGTTCAGTTCTCAGTACTGCAAAAAAAAAAATAATAATGCCAATTCTTGGGAGACTGAGACTGGAGGATCGAGGGTTTGAGGCTAGCCTTAAAATATAAGGAAACTCTCAGCAACCCTTTGTTTCAAAACAAAAATGGGTGGGCATGGTGACTCAGGCCTGTAATGCTAATACTTACTTGGGAGGCTGAGACCAGAGGATGGCAGGTCAAGACCAGCCTCAGCAAGTTAGCAAGGTAAGGCCTTTTGCAACTTAGTGAGGGCATGTTTAAAAATCAAATAATAAAGCCAGGCGTGGTGGCACATGCTTGTAATCCCCGCCCTTGAGAGGCTGAGACAGGAGGATCACACAGGTTCGAAGCCAGCCTCAGCTACTTAGTGAAGCTCTCAGCAACTTAGTGAGACCCTGTTTCCAAATAAAATATAGAAAAGGTCTGGGAGTATAGTCTGGCGGTAGAAAGCCTCTGGCTTCCACCCCCAGTACCACCACCAAAAAAAAAAAAAAAAAAAAAAAATCAGGTAATAATCATAAGTATAGGTCTGGAGGTATAGTTCAGAGGCAGAATGTTTCAATACCACAAAAGACATAAAAAATAAAAAAAGGAGCTGGAGCCAGACATAGTGTCGCATGCTTGTAATCTCAGCATTTGGGAGGCTGAGACAAGAGGTTCAGTGTTCACGGACAGCCTTAGCTACTTAGTGAGGCCCTTTGCGACTTAGTGAGACCCTGTTTCAAAATAAAGAATAAAAAAGAGTGTAGCTTGGAGGTAGATTGCCCCTGGGTTCCATCCCCAGTACCACCAAAAAAGAAAAAAGAAAATTAAAAAAAAAGGGCTGGGAGCAGGGCATAGTGGCGCATGCTTGTAATCCCAGTATTTGGGAGGCTGAGATCAGAGAGAGGTCTTGGGTACTTAGGCCCTTCCCAACTCAGTGAGACCCTTTTTAAAACTAAAAAGACTAGCGCGGGGCGTGGTGGCACAGGCCTGTAATCCCTGTGCTTGGGAGGTGGAGACAGGGAGACAGGAGGATCACACAGGTTCAAAGCCAGCCTCCCTGGCTTAAGAGACCCTGTTTCAAAATAAAAATATAAAATAGGTCTGGGAGTGTAGCCCGGAGGTAGAAGGGTTTACTGGAACCCCAGTACCACCAAAAAACCCCCAAAAAACTAAAAAGACTAAAACATAGGGCTAGAGATATAGCTTGGAGGTACAATACCTCTGGGTTCCATCAAAAAGGGGGGGGACCCAGGCGTGGTGGCACACGCTTGTAATCCCTGCGCTTGGGAGGTGGAGACAGAAGGATCGCGCAGGCTCAAAGCCAGACACTCTGCCTTAAGAGACCCTGTTTCCAAATAAAATATAAAATAGGTCTGGGAGTGTAGCCAGGAGGTAGAAGGGTTCTATCTCCAGTACCACCAAAAAAAAGGGGGGGGAGACTGGGGTTGTAACTTTGAGGTACAGTACTGCTGGGTTCAGTCCTCAGTGTATGTGACTGCACAATGTATGTGACTATCAGGTGACATTTGGATCATTAGCTTTATTTAGAATCAAAATTTGTGCCTTGAGTAATTAGCATATAATTTGCATAATTATGCAGGCATAGTGCATTTTATGGATAATGAGAAGAATAATTCAGAAATTGCCTTGGTGATCTAGAGTCAGTTTGTATACATACCAATGGACTGTGGGCAGCAGTGTTTGCTGATGGGGTAGAGTTGACAGACATCAAAGATGAGATACTGCGGGGCTTGGTAGCACACGCTTGTAAAACCTGCACTTAAGAGGCTGAGACTAGAGGATCATGAAGGTTTGAAGCCAGCCTCAGCCGGCTTAAGAGACCCTGTTTCCAAATAAAATAAAAAATAGGTCTGGGAGTATAGCCTGGAGGTAGAAGGCCCCTGGGTTCTATCTCCAGTATCACCAAAAAAAAAAAAAAGAGAGAGAGAGAGATAACTTGTAAAAACACAAACCCAGCTGGGCATGGTGGTGTACTCTTGTAATCCCAGTATTTGGGAGGCTGAGACTGGCCAATAGCCTCAGCTACTTAGTGAGGCCCTCTGCAACTTAGTGAGACCCTGTCTCAAAATAAAGAATAAGAAATAGGGAATAGGGCAGGGGGTGTAGTTCAGAGGTAGAATGCCCCTCCCTGGGTTCCATCCCTAGATCCGCAAAAACAAACAAAAAACAAAACACAAACCCATCTTGTTGGATAAGGAAAACAGTGGGAATAAAGAATTTAAGATAAGCCAGGCTTGGTTGGGCAGGTTTGTAATCCCAGCATTTGGGAGGGCTGAGACTGGAGGATACTTAGTGAGTCCCTCCGCAACTTACTGAGACCCTGTTTCAAAATAAAGAATAAAAGATAGGGCAGGGGGTGTAGCTCAAAGGTCTAATGCCCCTGGGTTCCATCCCCAAACCCACACACACAAAAAAGGAATTTTTAAGATAGAGACAAAGCATTATGAATTACAAGCAAAGAATTACAAAGCAAAGAATTACAAGCATGATGGCCCTGCTTGTAATTCCAGTACTTGGGAGGCTGATATAGGAGAATCACACAGGTTCGAAGCCAGCGTCAGCTGCTTAGTGAGGCCCTCAGCAACTTAGTGAGACCCTGTTTCCAAATAAAATATAAAATAGGTCTAGGAGTGTAGACCAGAGGTAGAAAGCCTCTGGGTTCCATCTTCAATTACCCCCTCCTCACACACACAGATAGAGGCAGGCTGCCAGGCATGGTGGCATATGCTTGTAATCCCAGTATTTGGGAGGCTGAGGCTAGAGGATCACGGTTATTAGACACCCTCATCTACTTAGCGAGGCCCTTCACTACTCAGTGAGACCCTGTTTCAAAATATGAAAGGGCTAAAAGCAGGACTGGGGTTGTAGCTCAGAGGTATAATGCCCCTGGGTCCATCCCCAGTACCACAAAAAATTAAAAATAAAAAAAATAAACGATGGAGGCAGGCGTGCTGACGCACAATTGTAATCCCAGTACTTGGAAGGCTGAGACAGGAGGATCACAGGTTTGTGGTCAGTCTCAGCTACTTAGGCTGTCTGCAAATTAGTGAGACCCTGTTTTAAAATAAAGAAAAAAAAATAGGGATAGGGGTATAAGTTTGAGGTAGAATTCCCTGAGTTCAATCCCTAGTTGGCAAAATAACAACAAAACATTATTAAAGAATTAACACAGTTGTTTAATGGGAATTTTTTTCATTCTTATCTAGAGAACTGTAGAGGGTGCTATATCATTAGGAATAGTCCGAACTGGCTTTAGCTAATTATAGGAATTCACATAAGTCAGAGTATGCCAGTAGTTTGTTTTTCTTGGTTATACATATACATACATATACATATATACATATATACATATATATATATATATATATATATATATATATATTACTATTTTGACTAAAATTAGAGTGACTGATATCACATAATTGACATAATTTTATACTTGGTTGCAAAATGTTTCTTACCCTTCAGATTCTTGGATGTAGTTGAAATTTTGACTTCTCCTTTTATATTGCTAGACAGTAGAAAAATAAATCTTTATTATTCCCAGATTGAAGATTTATAGGCTGTATAAGCAATGTCTTCTTCTCTTCAATAGTGCTAATAAACCAAAAGAACCAAGTCATATAATGGGAGTATATATTTTAGGTAGATGTGGTTCAGAAGAGTAGAGAGTGTGTGTGTGTGTGTGTGTGTGTGTGTGTGTGTGTGTGTGTAGGGTTGGGAGACTACCTAGGGACATTCTACCTCTGTGCTATACCTCTTAACCCTTTTTTTTTTTTGGTTGAGTTTGGGATTGAACTCAGGGCCATTCTATCTCTGAGCTACACCTCCAGCACGATTTTCTTTTTTATTCTTTTTTTTTTTTTTTTTTTTTTTTTTGCAGGTCTGGAGGTGGAACCTAGTGGCATTTGACCTCCAAGCTACATCCCCTGCCCTATTTTTTATTCTTTATTTTGAAACCAGGTCTCACAGAGTTGCAGAGGGCCTCACTAAGTAGCTGAGGCTGTTTGCAAACCGCGATCCTCAGGTCTCAGCCTCCCAAATGCTGGGGTTACAAGTGTGCACCACCACGCCCTGCTCTTTTTTATTCTTTTCTTTCTTTCTTTTTATTTTTTGTGGTACCGGGATGGAACCCAGGGCCATTATATCCCCAAGCTACATTCCCAGCCCTATTTTTATCCTTTATTTTGAAAACAGTCTCATTAAGTTACAGAGGGCCTCACTAAGTAGCTGAGGCTGGCCACAAACCTGTGATCTTCCTGTCTCAGCCTCCCAAGTACTGGGATTACAAATGTGTGCCACCATGCCTGGCCCAATATCTACTTTTTACTTTAGTGCAGGCAATTTTAAGGAATTCTGAATCATACCTTGCCAGGAACTTCTTTCTTTCTGAAACTGTATGTTAAATATTTATTATGAACTATTATATACTATGGTTTCTTAAGAAATAATTGTTTTTTTTTTGGTGGTACTGGAAACCCTTCTACCTCTGGGCTACACTCCCAGACCTATTTTATATTTTTTTATTTGGAAACAGGTCTCTCAAGCCAGAGCGGCTGGCTTAGAACCTTCGCGATCCTCCTGTCTCTGCCTCCCAAGTGCAGGGATTACAAGGGTGTGCCACCACACCAGGCTCTTAAGAAAATTTAAACAAAAATTGGTTCCCTTGCTCCCCTCCCCACACAGGAGGGCAAGCTTTTCTCTTTCTGTGGGTATTGGTGCTTTGATCTCTCTTCCTCATATTTCTCTTTTTTTGTGTTTGATCTCAAGGCCCCACCGTCCATGGTCAGCAGTGAGCAGCGGCAGCATGCAGAGCACATATTCTTATCATTTAGGAAATCAAAGTCACCATTTGCAGTTTGCAAGCATATTTTGGGTAAGTATTTATTTAAAATATTTTGGCGTAATCAGATCTGGCTTTTCTCTTTTGAACATTAATTTTTTAAAACAAGCAGATTCATGCAGTTAGTAGTTTTCTGTTAGTAATTATCCCCCCACAGTGGCTTTAAATGTAGTTTGTGAAACCAGAAAGGAATTTGTTTTTACTTTGGAATTTCCCTACAAGAAGTATAGTGTTCAGTAATTTGTTATTGATTATAACATGAAAACTTTTAATGGTGGGGAAAAATATCTAATGTTATTTTAGTTGTTTTCAAATGTCCTATCATTTGATTTTGGAAATATACAATAATATTTCTTACGCTAGTGTTGGTTTGAAGATTGATTGCTTTTGGAAGGTTCTATGCATTCTTTTAGTTATTTTTTTCATAGATTAAAGCAAAGATTAATCACATGAGCACCGTATACTTAATGTAAGGAACTCTTCTAAAGCAATCACAAGAATGACAGCTCTCTGTGCAAAGATGGCATCTCCTAAGAGTTTTGTATGAAATTGCCATCTTCCTTTAGATCCTTTTCAGTAACAGTGAGGGAGATGTCACTGGTTAGAGTTATTTTATAACCTGATTATACTGCTGGCTGTTTTTCTTAGTTGGAGCCATCTTTTATGTAGCCTATAATGAAGGCTGTGAATGGCTCTTCAAGTCATCTGTGACTACAGAATTGGTTAGTTGAATATTAGGAACTAAAACATCGTGCTTTTTATTCTTGTGCTTTTAGTAGGGTTTATCTGTTCCCTACTAATACTCTGGTTTCCAGATTGATATAAACTATGATTATGACTATGTGTTAAAATGCTTTACAAGTAAGAACAGGAGAGCTGTTAGTTGTAGTGGGCAGAGTACCAATGTTGGACTATGAGATTGGCTTCCAGTGGTGCATGCTGTGCACTGTCAACTTGAAGCCATTGTCTCTATGCCTCTTTTTCATCTGTGATAGAGGAAAAGTGATACCAGTTGCCTCAGTGGATGTGATTGTCTTAAGTTGTGTGAGGTGCAAATACAATAATGTGTAAAACCATTTTGTGAACAATGAGGTAAATGTCATGTCCACATCACGTCATTAAAATAGTTTAAAAAAAATATGGCCTGTTTGTAAAATGCTCTGTGTTCTGTCTGCAATGAGCTAGCAGCAGTAGTGAAGTCAGCTCTGTCTTGTTCAGGAATTGGATCTTACCTTTAGAGGGCAGTTTTAACAACTTTCAATTTTAAAATGAGGCCATTTTACTTCAGTGATGAGTCCTCAGTTTGTTTGTTTCACTAAGAAATTTGTTATCTTACGCATGTGGAGAATGTTCAATGTTAAATAACAAGAAGCCAAACTAAAACATTAGCATAAAGAGTTTTAGAGAGTTTTCCTCATCCTTTCTGCCTTGAAATGGTTTAGCATTAATAGATTTAGAAAACTATTGTGTTAGACTGTTACCCTATGACAATTCTAGTCTGGTTTTCGTGGCCTGGGCCTTGCCGGGGTGCTGGCTAGGCCCCTATCAATGTTCCCATCCGACTTGCTTTTGAAATGCAGTCGTCCTTCTAGACTGGCTGGAACTGGCTCATCTAAGTGATAAATATTTTATTAGAGCATATTTGTTTATACTACTCTTTCCTTTTTAGAGAATATATATTTTATGAGGTATTATTGCTTTTTTATGATTTGAGCATGTTTTGGATGACTATTGTTTTCTTGATAAAATTGTCTAAAGAGTAGTATTGCTAGTTCCGGCTGTGGTTTTAAAACCAGTTTGGGTTTTGAGACATTAACAATTTAAAGGTGGCGTGCATGAATGACAAGTGTAATCATTAATGTACTGCATAGCCCTGTGTTACATTAATGTTTGCATCTAAACTTCACAACAAAATCTTTTTAACTCCTCACTCAGTTGCCACCAGCACAGAAGGGCAAATTCCTCTAAGAAGACTTCTCATACAAGTGGCAGTTGAATCACAATTCAGAATTTTCACATTCTTATTTAGGGATTATATGTCATTTTAATAGGATGTCTGGGAAATATATTCTGATAAAGGGGAGACTTTCTCCTTGATGCTTCCCTTTTCTGGCTCTTAATTCTTCCTTTCACTTCTAACTTCAGTTATATGTGTTCTCATTTTTCCACATTCTTTTCTCTTGTCTTTTCGTTTTCATCCTGCTTTTTATTTTCTTTACTCTTTTTCGTGTGGATGGTGTATACGACTGTGCATGTTGCATGCTTGTGTATTTTAAAGAGCACTCTTAGCCTAATTCACCTCGTTGATATTTCAGAATTTACTAGTTTTTTTAGGGTTAAGTGTTTCCTCAAAAATCCTGTGAGTTCTATTCTTGATAAAGAAATAATCCAGAACTGTGAAGGATTGACTTACCTTTCTTGGAACTAACTTTGTAGCATTCTTTTTTGTCCTTTTTGCAGAGAGAAATGGATTTCATTTACTTATCCCAGAAGTAGCCAGAACAAATGAAATAAACTAACAAAAAATTTAAGAGACTAGTAAACTTTTATTTCTCTGTTTTTGGAAAATTGTTTCTTGAGTACTGCTATCAATTATGCTTTTCACGTGCGACTTTTTACATTTGGTTGTTGCCCATAGGTATCACTAAGTCAGGAGAGCACTTTGGGGAGTTTACATTTCCAGTGCTTGGACAGACATCTTTATGGTCAGAGAGGTGATTATAGTAGTTGAACATCTCAGGCTTGTTTTTCTTTCTTAAAACATTTTTTTGAGCAGAACTTAGTGGTTTTCCTCATTTGAACTTTGTCTGAATGAATGGTTCTGTCTAGTTTGACATGGCTGACGAGATACAAATGAATTTTATATCCATTAATTATTATTAAGTGACTTCACTGTGGTGGCAAGCGAGGGCTTTTGCTCAAGCAGCCTTGGAGACTTTTTAATCTTGGCAGTGTCCTAAGTGGCAGTGTCATTAGTGGCAGATCTTTATTAAAGTAGTTAGTGAAGGAATCCTCAGTGCATTGTGTGTTCTTCACAAAGACCTTGTACTTTCAATGATCTTTAGAGAGCAAGAATGCAGCTCCAGTGTGCATGGGAAGTTCTGATCTCATACTGTTCACTTCTAGCATTCCTTCTAACCTCTCTTATATTTTTATAGTATGTGTAAGTGGAGTTTATGAAGGCTAATCATGATTTTTATGAGAAAGTATATTTAGGAACATTCCTATTTTTAAATTTAGAATTTGGTTTTTTAGAGTTGTTTTATTCCTCCATTTTTAGCAAAAGCTTTCTTGGAGTAATACTTTAAAGGTCTTCATCTAATACTATGCAGAGGTAGCTAAAGGAAAAGTAATGAAACTTCGTTGTCTCTTGAAAACATTCAAATGTCATTCTTCTTCTGTGATTGCCACCAAAGATCCTCCCCATCAAAAGAAAAAAAAAAAAAAAGACTAGGGTAACTAATTAAAAGCACAACTAAAGATGAGTGTGTTCATTGCATTTGAGCATTGGGAAATTGGGAAGTGCCCCCTCTGTTCTCTTTAGTGGTCTGTGTTTAGGGTGGATAGTGTTGCCTAAGGGACATCTGCCAGCCATGTGACCTTGAGTTTCTCCCTGTGTTTCTTGAGGCCTTAGTGTCTCACTGCAAAATGTAGGATTTTATTCATGATCTGTAGAGTTTTATTTCTAAAATTCCAAGTCCCTCACACTTTGTCTCCTCATTAGAATTTATGGTTAAGGATTTCAGGTTTCTTGTCCTTAAAGTTGCAATAGGAAATGAAAATAGCAAGTGGCCATTTTTGTGAAGAGGTTTATAGTGAGATTATTTGAATTATCTTATGAGATAGTACCATATTTTTCTTTAAGTGACATAAGCCAGTGTAGCCTAGTTCTGTTTTAAATCATCTTTGAAGAAAATCCTCATTCCCCCTGTCCCCCATAACTTAGATAGGATCAGATTTTCAGGAGCTATAACTATATTTAAGGTTTCATGTTTTTCTGAATTCTAGTTATAATCTCAATTAGAATCCATGTTAAGATAGCATGGAATAATAAAAGTTGAAAAAGAAGTCCAAATTGATACCTCTTACTAGCTTTTGTATGTTCATACTTCCCATGTCGTAGTATAATATGATAGGGATTTATGTAGAATACACCTTTTTTTCATAGCTAATTGGGTCAAGACTCACTTGCATGCTTTTTCAGTGAACTGAGCTTGAACAAGAGAAAGAGCAGTGTGCCTACCTGTGTCTTCACATTCTTCTGCTGAGTTCTTTGAGGTGCCATTCTATGCCTAGAGTTAACTTCTTATGACTGTCGGATACTCACGTCCCCCAATCTTGGCAAATGATCTGGAATCTAGTAATAGACTTTTTAGGGATTTTGCATGATGGTTATTTTTTAGACCTTCAGAAAATTTCTACTTTTTCTTGACTTCATTTTGACTGTTTCTCCCTTTTGATATTACTGTTTAGAAAATGATTGTAGTAGTATTGGTAAACATGAAAAATAGAAAATTAATATAAAATACTAAGATGGGATGTTAATTTTCTATTTTTCCCTCCGATTCAGATTTTAGTTCAGATACTATAACTTGCTAGGTAAGGTTGGGTCTAAGTATAGCTTTGGAATTTTACTCAGTTTGCTCAGTACTGCAATCAGAACGTTCACAAGAACTTCTCACCTTGTGTAAATGTGGCTCGTCTTATTTCAACACTTTGAGAAAAGTAACCTCAGTGCTTTTATTTCTGAACTTGCTATTGGAGATGGGTCATCCTGCTGAAGGCTTAATCCCTGAAAGACTGAAAGTTTACAGCATGACTCATCACAGATAGTAATGTTCAAAGACCAGTTTAATAAGATATTTTTTAGACACAAATTTCTGGTTTTACACAGGGTGAGAATCTCTTAGGACATTTCCTGATTGCCTTATATTTTTATTTTTATTTTTTTTAAAGCTGTGTTATTTTTTAGTTCTTCATGCTTTGGAAGTAACAGTTGAAGAGAGGTGAGGAAAGTTTGTGAAAATTGTGATCGGTGATTAGCTGCCACCTGCCTGAGGTCTCTTCTGAGAGGAACTAACCTCTTTGTGGTGCTAGAGCAAGGTCACTGGATTAAAAAAGGAACAGGTAACCATCTTATTCCTTGTCTGAAAAGTTGTTTTAAAATTCATAAATGCAAAATGTTCAAAGTAATACAAACTATTATTTAAAGAAAGTTTTAAAATTTTCTCCTCAGAAACTAGCAAAGTGGATTATGTCCTTTTTCAAGCTGCCACAGCCATAATGGAAGCTGTTGTCCGAGAGTGGATCCTTTTGGAAAAGGGCAGCGTGGAGTCTCTGCGCACATTCCTTCTCACCTACGTCTTACAAAGACCGAAGTAAGTGTGGGCAGAAGATGCTGCTAGGACACGTCCCCAAGCTCCTGGGTTCGTTCTTGTGGAAAGTGTTGTTAAGTGTTTTTATGTGGTACTGGGGATTGAGCCCAGGGACATTCTGCCTCTGAGCTATACCTCCAGCCTTATTTTATTCTTTTATTTGGAAACAGGGCCTCACTTAGTTGCAGAGGCTGTCTGAGAACCTGTGATCCTCCTCTCAGCCTCCCAAGTACTGGGATTATAGATGAGTGCCATCATGTCAGCCCTTTCTTTTTTTTTTTTTTTTTTTGGTGGTACTGGGGGTGGAACCCAGAGGCTTTCTACCTCCAGGCTATACTCCCAGAACTATTTTATATTTTATTTGGAAACAGGGTCTCACTAAGTTTCTGAGAGCCTCACTAAGTAGCTGAGGCTGGCTTCGAACCTGTGCGATCCTCCTGTCTCAGCCTCCCAAGCACGGGGATTACAAGCATGCGCCACCGTGCCTGGCTTTTTCTGTATGTTTCAGTGGTTGATCTTTGTAGTTGAGTTCTGTATGGGGCCACATTTTAAAAATGCACACAACATGGGATTATAGATTGTTTTGTACTTAATTATACCTTTTACTTACACTTTAATATTGAATTTTGTTTTCCTGAAAGGATTGCACTGCATATTAGTTTTTTGTCGATGAGTCCTAAAGGATTTCAATATCAATAAAAGTTGATGTTAGACTCAGTTGGAAGGAACTCTTCTGTATTTAATTCTTGTTTTGGTCCTTGGTATAGGGATGGTCATTTCTTTTAATACATATATATTAAAAGATATATATAATATATAATATTTATATATATTATATATATATATAATATATATTCAGGCTCTCAGCAACTGAGACCCTGTTGCCAAATATAAAATAGGTCTGGGAGTGTAGCCCAGAGTTAGAAGGTCCCTGGGATCAATTCCTAGTACCCCCCCAAAAAAATAGTGGTACTAGGATAGAACCCAGGGCCTTCTACCTCTGAGCTATACTCCAGCCCTATTTTTTATTCTTTATTTTGAAACAGAGTCTCACTGTGTTGCAGAGGGCCTCACTAAGTACTGAGGCTGTACCTGAGGCTGTCTGTGAACCACGATCCTCTTGTCTGAGCCTCCTAAATGCTGGGATTACAAGCATGTGCCACACCATGCTTGGCTTAATGGTTTTAAGTGTAGGATGGGGTACTACATAACCTAGCTGAGTATTCTAAGACAGGGGAGGAGAAATTAATTACCATTAACAAATGAAATATTATATGTGTTCATAGAAAATGTTCTATTAAAAAATCATTAAAGTCTTTAAATGTCCTTTGTAAAGGGATCAAGTTTGTAGAATGTGATAAAAGTGAATTTTCCTCTATAATGTTTAAACATCTGTGCACATTTATAATTTTTACACTGTATACATTTATTGCTTATGTGATTTTTTTGTTTGTTTTTTATGGTACTGGGGAATTGAACCCAGGGATATTCTACCTCTGAGCTACACCTCCAGCACTTTTTTTTACATTTTTTATTTTAAAACATGTTCTTAGCGCTGGGTGTGGTGGCGCACGCTTGTAATCCCCGCGTTTGGGAGGCGGAGACAGGAGGATTGTGCAGGTTCGAAGCCAGCCACACTGGCTTAAGAGACCTTGTTTTCAAATAAAAAGTATAAAATAGGTCTGGGAGTGTAGCCCGGATGTAGAAGGGCTTCCAGGAACTCCAGTACCACCAAAACAAAAAACAGAAAACAAGCCGGGCATGGCCGCTCACTGTTGTAATCCCTGCGCTTGGAAGGCGAAGACAGGAGGATCGCTCAGGTTTGAAGCCAGCCTCATTGGCTTGAGAGACCCTGTTTACAAATAAAATATAAAATAGGTCTAGGAGTGTAGCCCGGAGGTAGAAGGGTTACCAGAAACCCCAGTACCACCAAAAAAAAAAAAGTTCAAAATCTTTGCCGGGCGTGGTGACGCATGCTTGTAATCCCCACGCTTGGGAGGCTGAGACAGGAGGATCACACAGGTTCGAAGCCAGCCTCAGCTACTTAGTGAGGCTCTCAGCAACTTAGTGAGACCCTGTTTCCAAATAAAGTATAAAATAGGTCTGGGAGTATAGCCTGGAGGTAGAAGGCCCCTGGGTTCCACCCTCAGTACCACAAAAAACAAAACAAAACAAAATATGATCTTAGCCGGCTGTGGTGGCGTACACTTGTAATCCCCAAGCTTGGGAGGCTGAGACAGGAGAATTGCACAGGTTTGAAGCCAGCCTCAGGTACTTAGTGAGGCTCTCAGCAACTTAGTGAGACCCTGTTTCCAAATAAAATATAAAATAGGTCTGGGAGTGTAGGCCGGAGATAGAAAACTTCTGGGTTCTATTTCTGGCCACCCCAGAAATGCAAAATGAAAAAAAAAAAAGGTCTGGGAGTGTAGCCTGGCCTCTGGGTTCCACCCCCAGTACCACCAAAAAATAACCCCCAAAAAACTGGGTTGCTGATACTCTTACTAAGTTTCTAAGGTTTGTCTTGAACCTCCCAAGTACTGGAATTACAGGCATACACTACCATACCTAGCTGTTATATGATTCTTTAAGGAAAATAATTAGCTATATACATTTTGCAGAAAAATTGATTTGTTACTTTTTTTTTTGCGGTACTGGGGATGGAACCCAGGGGCAGTCTACCTCCGAAAAACAATCCCAGCCCTATTTTTATTCTTTATTTTGAAACAGGGTCTCACTAACTTGCAAAGGTCCTCACTATGTAGCTGAGGCTGTCCGCGAACCATGATCCTTCTGTCTCAGCCTTCCAAATGCTGGGATTATAAGTGTGCACCACCACACCTGGCTCACTCTATTTTTTCTTTGTATTGGAGATTGAACCTGGGGCATTCTATCTCCAAGCTATGCCCCCAATCTTTTATTTTTTTAAATCAGGGTTAGGGCCAGGCATGGTGGCGCATGCTTGTAATCCCTGCGCTTGGGAGGCTGAGACAGGAGGATCACGCAGGTTCGAAGCCAGCCTCAGCTACTTAGTGAGGCTTTTAGCAACTTAGCAAGACCCTGTTTCCAAATAAAATATAAAAAAGGTCTGGGAGTATAGCCCTGAGGTAGAAAGCCTCTGGGTTCCACCCCCAGTACCACCAAAAAAAAAAAAAAATCAGAGTCATGCAAAGTGACTAAGGCTAGTCTCTAAGCTGCTATGTCTTGTCTTAGCCTTTCAAGTACTGGGATTATAGGTGTGTACCACCATGTCCAGTTATTTATGAATTTATTTAGGTCGCTCAAAGACCAGTTATTATTTATTTTTTATTTTTGGTGGTACTGGGGTTCCTGGTAACCTACTTCTACCTCCGGGCTACACTCCCAGACTTATTTTATATTTTTAATATTTTTTTATTTGGAAACAGGGTCTCTTAAGCCAGTGTGGCTGGTTTTGAACCTGCGCGATCGTCCTGTCTCCGCAATTTAGAGAGACCCTGTTTCCAAATAAAAAATGAAGAGGCTATAGTTCCAGTAGTTGGGAGGCTAAGAGAGGAGGATCACAGGTTCTAGGACAGCCTCACCAAGATAGCAAGATTCTCAGCAATCTAGTAAAACTCTGTTTTAAAACAAAAAATGAAAATAAGGAAAAGCCAGCCTGGCGTGGTGGGGCACTGGTGGACAGCCTCAGCTACTTATTGAGGCCCTTTGCAACTCAGTGAGACTTTGTTTCAAAATAAAGAATAAAAAATAGGGCAGGGGATGTAGCTCAGAGGTCACATGCCCCTGAGTTCCGTCCCCAGACCTGCAAAAAAAAAAGAAAACAAAACTAACAAACAAACAAAAACAAAATAAAGAATAGGTCGGGTGTGGTGGCACATTGCTTGTAATCCCAGTGCTTTGGAGGCTGAGACAGGAGGATGGTACCAGTTCAAAGCCAGCCTTAGCTACTTAGTGAGGCTCTTAGCAACTCAGTGAGTTTCTGTTTCCAAATAAAATATAGGTCTGGGAGTGTAGCCCAGAGATAGAAAGCCTCTGGTTTCCATTCCTGGTGCCACAAAAAAAAAAAAAAGAGAGAGAGGAAAAGGGGGAGAGGGGGAGAGGGGGAGAGAGAGAGAGAGAGAGAGAGAGAGCGAGAGAGAGAGAGCGAGAGCGAGCAAGAGCCAGAGCCAGAGCCAGAGCCGGGCATGGTGGCACATGCTTGTAATCCCAGCATTTGGGAGGCTGAGACAGGAGGATTTCAGTTTGCAGACAGCCTCAGTTACTTAGTGAGGCCCTTTGCAACTCAGTGAGACCCTGTTTCAAAATAAAGAATAAAAAATAGGGCTGGGTGGGCGTGTGTAGCTTGGAGGGAGAATGTTTCTGGGTTTCATCCCCGGTACTGCAAGAAGAAAAAGAATAAAAAATAGAGCTGGAGGTGCAGCTCGGAGGTAGAATATCCATTGGTTCCATCCCCAGTACTGCAATAAGTAAATAAATAAATAAAATAAAAAGGGCTGAGAGTGTAGCTTGGAGGTAGAATGCCCTCGAGTTCAATCTCTATTACCTGCTCCCCCAAGAAAAAATTAAAATAAGGAATAAAGCTGGCTGGATGTTTAGCTGTGAGATGAACTGCCTAGCGTTCACTTGCTAGTGCCCAGCTTCCACACAGAATAGGCAGTGTATACTGAATGCCTGCTGTTTGTGCAATTGGATTCTTTAGGTGTTGAATTCCAGAGTAAAAACACTGTCATGTAAGTAGAAGTGCGTTGACTTAGGGATGGCGATTAGTGGTGTAAACTGAGTGAAGCTCGAAGTCAGATGTGGGCTTTCCTGCCATGAATTTGTTCCTCTTGGCTGTTCACATGTGCAGTCTTTGAAGGCATTTTATTTAATAATTAATGATACAATAACAGCACTTAGTTATTTAACATTTTAACTTCCATACAGAAAAATGCATGAGATAAAAAAAAAAGCAACTGTTTTCTTAGGCTTTAGTGGTACAGGTTTGGTGGATGTGTCCTGGAGACAAGGGTATTCCATGTGCATGCAAGGAAAGCATGGCCTGTTTTTCTGATTCATATCCCCCCCCCCTCTTTTTTTGGTGGTACTGGGGTTTCTGGAAGCCCTTCTACCTCCGGGCTACACTCCCAGACCTATTTTTTATTTTATTTGGAAACAGGGTCTCTTAAGCCAGCGAGGCTGGCTTTGAACCTGCGCGATCCTCCTGTCTCCGCCTCCCAAGTGGGGGGGTTACAAGCGTGCGCCACCACGCCCGGCTTGTTTATCTTTTTTATCAAATAAGGAAAACTTCTGGTTTAAAGCCTTTCTTTTCTCTTGTACTCTGGGCTGGTTGATGTTGGTTGGTTTGTTGAGGCCAGTAGTGTGAGACTGGCTTGCCTTTTGTTTTCCATTTGGCAGTGTTTAGCACTTTTTGCCCTGACCCCTCTGCACATGACAAGGTGAGTCCATGTTCACAGACACTTTGACAGCATCAGCAAATGTATGCCGCATTGTTTCCTTCACTTTATTGCAAACATCAAAATTTGAGAATGATGCTAAAATGTTATTTATTTTGCTATTTTTGTTATCCTAGTAAATTCCTTGGAATCAGTTTTTTTTTTTTTTGGGGGGGGTGGTACTAGGATGGAACCCAGGGGCTTTCTACCTCCGGCCTACACTCCCAGACCTATTTTATATTTTATTTGGAGACAGGGTCTCACTAAGTTGCTGAGAGCCTCACTGAGTACCTGAGGCTGGCTTCGAACCTGTGCAATCCTCCTGTCTCAGCCTCCCAAGTGCTGGGATTAAAAGCGTGTGCTACCATGCCTGGCTTGGAATCAGTTTTGATAAAATTGTACTTATGTTGAACAGAGATTGAGGGAAACCTTTGCATAATAAAAGAAAATAAACCATAAAGCATCTATTTTATTAGAAGTTTATGTGTAGGGAAGTATTAGGGATCATGGGGCCCTGAGTTTTGTAGGTCCCCTCTCAAGGATCCCAGCACAGGGAGTTTCCACCTGGCCCAGGCCCCTGCAGGAGTTGTTTGCTGTTGGCAGCCCTCGTTTGGGGACCAGAGCTAAAAGATACCAGTTTGCAACTCATCTTCATGGTGTGTGCGCATGTACCATCTTGTATTATCCTAAAATAATTTTGATCAATTCAGAACCTATGTTACTGTGGATTATAAGGTTCCATATTGAAATACCTTACTTAGAAAAATTTCCCCAAATTGTATTTTATTTTAGTTTTTAAATTTTTTTGGTGGTACAGGGGTGGAACCCAGAGGCTTTCTACCTCTGGGCTATACTCCCAGATCTATTTTATATTTTATTTGGAAACAGGGTCTCACTAAGTTGCTGAGAGCCTCACTAAGTAGGTAAGGCTGGCTTTGAACCTGTGTGATCCTCCTGTCTTAGCCTCCCAAGTGCAGGGATTACAAGTGTGTGCCACCACGCCCGGCTTCCCAAATTGTATTTAAAAAAAATTTTTTTTTTGCAGCTCTAGGAATGGAATCCAGAGACAGTCTACCCCTGAGCTACACCCCAAGCCGTATTTATTTATTTATTTATTTATTTATTTATTTATTTATTGTTGTACTAGGGCTGGAACCCAGGGGCTTTTCTACTTCTGCGCTATACTCCCAGACCTATTTTATACTTTATTTGGAAACATATAAAGAGAGCCTCACTAAGTTGCTGAGAGCCTCACTAAGTAGATGAGGCTGGCTTCGAACCCGTGCGTCTCTCCTGTCTCAGCGTCCCAAACGCTGGGATTACAAGTGTGTACCACCTCGCCCGGCTTTTATTCTTTCTTTTTTTTTCCCCTTCTTTTTTTTTTTTTTTGGTGGTACTGGGGGTGGAACCCAGAGGCTTTCTACCTCCAGGCTATACTCCCAGACCCATTTTATATTTTATTTGGAAACAGGGTCTCATTAAGTTTCTGAGAGCCTCACTAAGTAGCTGAGGCTGGCTTCAAACCTGCACGATCCTCCTGTCTCAGCTTCCCAAGCACGGGGATTACAAGTGTGCGCCACCACCCCCAGCTCTTATTCTTTATTTGAAACAGGGTCTCACTGAGTTGCAAAGGGCCTCACTAAGTAGCTGGAGCTGTCCGCTAACCGTGATCCTCCTGTTTTAGCCTCCCAAATGCTGGAATTAAAAGTGTGTGTCATGCCGGGCGTGGTGGTGCATGCTTGTAATCCCCGCGCTTGGGAGGCAGAGTCAGGAGGATCACGCAGGTTCGAAGCCAGCCGCATGCGCTGGCTTAGGAGACCCTGTTTCCAAATAAAAATGTAAAAATAGGTCTGGGAGTGTAGCCCGGAGGTAGAAGGGCTTCCAGGAACCCCAGTACCACCAAAAAAAAAAAAAAAAAAAAAGAGTGTGTCACCACTCCTGGCTATCTAACATAATTCTAATCCTGTCCTCTGAATTTCCTAATTGTCTTAATATTAAGTATATCCTTTCCCCTCTTTTAGGTGTTTATGTTTCATGTTAGTACCAGCTATTGAGCCCTGAGAATTTTGACTATGAGCTATACTCCTAGCCCTTTATAAATTCTGAAGCAGTGTCTCACTAAGTTACCATGTGTTGACTTTGAACCTACAATCTTCCTGATTTAGCCTCCCAAGTATTCTGTTTATAGACATGGGCCACCTCACCTGGCTTAGTTTTTTAAAAAATATTGCATACTCTCTCTTCCTTCAAATATACTAATATTTGCTTTATTTATTTATTTATTTATTTATTTTTGCGGGTCTGGGGATGGAACCCAGGGGCATTTGACCTCCGGGCTACACCCCCTGCCCTATTTTTTATTCTTTATTTTGAAACTGGGTCTCACTGAGTTGCAGAGGGCCTCACTAAGTAGCTGAGGCTGTCCGCGAACTGCGATCCTCCAGGTCTCAGCCTCCCAAATGC
This sequence comes from Muscardinus avellanarius, assembly GCF_963383645.1. Classification (NCBI taxonomy): domain Eukaryota; kingdom Metazoa; phylum Chordata; class Mammalia; order Rodentia; family Gliridae; genus Muscardinus; species Muscardinus avellanarius. The sequence goes on along the minus strand of NC_137787.1, from coordinate 120,179,538 downwards.
TGGGATTACAAGCGTGCGCCACCACGCCCGGCTCTGCTTTATTTATTTAGATACAATAGATTATTCTTTTTTTTTTGAAATCCAGAATTTAACTATAGACTGTACATTGTATTTAGTTGTCTCTTTAGACTTTTCTTTTTTGTGGTACTAGGGATGGAACTCAGGACATTCTACTTCTAAGCCATACCTCCAGTCCTATTTTTTATTCTTTATTTTGAAACAGGGTCTCACTGAGTTGCAAAGGACCTCGCTAATAACTGAGGCTGTCCGTGAACCGTGATCCTCTTGCCTCAGCCTCCCAAATGTTGAGGTTACAAGCATGCACCATGACCATGCCCAGCTTCTTTAGACATTTTACATCTAGGCTAATTCTGCCCTTTTTTTTGTTTTTCATGACGTTTTAATCTTGTAGAATGCACTACAGCATGGAATAAAGTCAAGTCAAAACTGTTTGAAGCAAGTTATGAGATTTTCATCAACCTAGGGAGACCTGGTTTCAAAATAAAATAGTAAAATAGGGGCTAGGGGTGTACCTTAGAGGTAGATGTCCCTGGGGTCAATCCCCCGTGCCTAAAATAAAATAAAATAAAATAAATGTATTTGGGATACTACACAAGTAGAGTACTACTGGTAGTGTAGTATAGACTTGTGTTCCTCTGTCTAGTTAGTTGTGTGTTTCTCATTACATGCACAGATGCTTTTGTTTTTTCCTCCTAATTGAGGTAAAATTTGAATAGAGATACAGTGCCCTTCCTCCACTTAAAAAATTTTTTTTGTGGGTCTGGGAATGGAACCCAGGGGCTTTTGACCTCCAAGGTACATCCCCTGCCCTATTTTTCCTTCTTTATTTTGAAACTGGGTCTCACTAAATTGCAGAGGGCCTTAACTAAGTAGGTGAGGCTGTCTGAGAACCGAGATCATCCGGTCTCAGCCTCCTGAATGCTGGGATTACAAGCGTGCACCACCACATCTGGCTTGGTTTCCTCCACGTTTGAAGAGGCAGGTGTGGCATTAAAATTAAGAAAAGGATTTGCACTTCTCTTCTGCCACTTAGACCTTGGGCAAGTTATTTTGTACATTGATTTTTTTTATTACTAAATAGAGTAAACAGTAGTAATTAACTCAAGGATTGTTGTGAGCATTGAACGAGTTAATTTTTTTTGTGTGTAGGGGGTACTGGGGATGGAACCCAGGGACATTCTACCTCTAAGCTACACCCACGGCCCTAGTTTTTATTCTTTATTTTATTTATTTATTGGTGGTATTGGGGTTCTTGGAAACCCTTCTACCTCTGGGCTACACTCCCAGCCCTATTTTATACTTTTTTTCTTTTTAAATTTGGAAACAGGGTTTCTTAAGCCAGTGAGGCTGGCTTTGAACCTGCGCAATCCTCCTGTCTCTTGCCTCCCAAGCGCGGAGATTACTAGAGTGCACCACCACGCCCGGCATATTCTTTATTTTTTGAAAAAGGGTCTCACTGAGTTGCAGAGGGCCTCACTAAGTGGCTGAGGTGGTCCCTGAACCACAATCCTCCTGTCTCAGCCTTCCAAATGCTGGGTTTACAGGTGTGTGCTACCATACCAGGTTGAATGAGTTAATTTTTGTGAAGTTAGCAAACTAACTCAATAGAGCCGGGTGTGGTGGCGAACGCTTGTAATCCCAGCATTCAGGAGGCTGAGACCAGAGGATTGCAGTTTGCAGACAGCCTCAGCTACTTAGTGAGGCCCTCTGCAACTTAGTGAGACCCTGTTTCAAAATAAAGAATAAAAAATAGGGCAGGGGGTGTAGCCCAGAGGTTAATTGCCTCTGGGTTCCATCTCTAGACCCGCAAAAAAAAAAAAAAAAAAAAAAAAAAGGATAAAAATCAAATAGGTCTGGAGGGCTGTGATTGTACATTGAAGGTAGAATGCTTCTGGGTTCCTTGCCTGGTACCGCAACAGAACAAAACAATAAAAGAGCTCAATAAACCAGATGTAGAACAGGCCTGTTAATCCTAGTACTTGGAAGGCTGAGACTGGCGGGTCACAGGTTTGAGACAGTCTCAGCAACATTGTGCGACCATATTTCCAAATATTAAAAAAGGGAGGAGCTAAGGGTATAGCTAAGAGGTAGAATGTCCCTGGATTCAATACCCAGTACCACCCCCACCTTAATAATTGCTAGGTGTTACTTATTTTCTAATAAATTCTGACTCTTGCCAGTAGTTATTTAAACTTGCCAATAGAGTTATTTTAGCTTTATATGTTTCTAGTAGTAGTATATATGAAAATGTCCTGCCCCCCTGAAATATAAAATTTTTGCACTTTTGCTTAATGAAAGAAGGATGGTCAAATCTAATTTATTTATTTATTTTTTGTGGTACTGGGAGTGGAATTCAGGGGCATTCTACCTTCAAACTACATGCCGATCCGATCCCTTTTTTTTTTTTTTTTTACAGTAGTTGGGGTGGAACCCGGGCATTCGCATTCACATCTGTGCTACATCTCCATCCCTATTTTTTATTCTTTTTTTTTTTTTTTTGTGGTACTGGGGTTCCTGAAGTCCTTCTACCTCCGGGCTACGCTACCAGATCTATTTTTATTTTTTTTTATTTGGAAATAGGGTCTCTTAAGTCAGCGAGGTTGGCTCCGAACCAGCGCCATCCTCCTGTCTCCGCTTCCCAAGCTCAGGGATTACAAATGTGCGCCACCACGCCCGGCTTCTTTTTTTTTTTTTTTTGAAACAGGGTCTCACTGAGTTGCAAAGGGCCTCACTAAGTATCTGCAGCTGTCTTTGAACCACAATCCTTCTGCCTCAGCCTTGAAAATGCTGGGATTACAAGTGTGCACCATCATACCCGGCCAAGACTTACTTTTCTTTTTTTTATTTTTTAATTTTTTTGTGGTACTGGGAATGGAACCCAGGGGCCTTCTACCTCCGGGCTATAATCCCAGACCTATTTTATATTTTATTTGGAGACAGGGTCTCTTAAACCAGCTGAGGCTGGCTTCAAACCTGCATGATCCTCCTGTCTCAGCCTCCCAAGCACGGGGATTACAAGTGTGCGCCACCATGCCCGGCTAAGATTTACTTTTTTTAAAAAAAAATTCTTGTTTCTTTTTCCTGAGCTATGTCCTCAGGCTTTTTATTTTTATTTTTTTATTTTTTATTTTTTGCGGGTCTGGGGATGGAACCCAGGGGCATTTAACCTCCGAGGCACATCCCCTGCCCATTTTTATTCTTTATTTTGAAACAGGTCTCACTAAGTTGTGGAGGGCCTCACTAAGTAGCTGAGGCTGTCCACAAACTGTGATCCTCTGGTTTCAGCCTCTCGCATGCTGGGATTACAAGCGTGCACCACCATGCCCGGCTAGGTTTTTTATTTTTTATTTTTAAACAATATCTTGCTAAATTGCTGAGGCTGGCCTTGAACTTGCAATCCTCCTGTTTCAGCCTCCCAAATACTGAGATTATAGGTTTGTGCCACCACACCACACCTGGTTCAAATTTGTTTTGAAGGGATATTTTCAGTCTTGACATAGGGAGGCATGTTTATTTATTTGTATAAGTGTCGAATCAATTCACTATTAGAATGGGTGGTTGATGATATGAACTTAACTGGGACCAATAGAGGTAGCATGCTGTGTGGCGTACCTTGGAAGTCCTTACTAATCACTACTGGAGGCAATCTTGGCAGAGGCAATTGAAGTCCAGAGGCCTGGAGTGCAAGAGCATGGAGCTAGGAACTGAAAGAGGGTTGGCATATCTGTGTTTGAGTGAATGTGAAATAGTGAGGGTAGAAAGGGGAGCAGGACCTGGCCTTGAGGGCCTTGTACGTGGGCAACCATAGAACTCCTGTCCATGCTGGGGCAATTTGAGAGCACAAGTGAGCATGGTGAAATATTATGCTGGACACAAGGTCAATAAAGCTAGGGTGGGTCCTGTTGCCTGTAAGCCATGCTGAGGAGGGGCTTTATCAGAAGGAAACATGGTTCTTGTCTCTTTGTGACATTTGAGAGGCTATAATATAAAATTCATGTTTAATGAGCCTGACCTTTAAGAAAAAACTGAGAAGCCAGCCTTGGTGGCACATGCCTATAATCTCAATACTTGAGAGGTTGAGGCAGGAAGATAACAAGTTTGAGGTCAGCCTCACCAATTTAGGCCCTGTTTCAAAATAAAAATAGAAGCCAGGCGTGGTGGCGCACGCTTGTAATCCCAACTTTTGGGAGGCTAAGACCAGAGGATTGCGGTTCCACCATTTGGGATGCTGAGGATTGCAGTTTGCGGGCGGCCTCAGCTACTTAGGCCCTTGCAATTTAGTGAGACCCTGTTTTAAAATAAAGAATAAAAAAATATGACAGGGGGTATAGCTCAGAGGTCGAATGCTCCTGGGTTCCATCCCCAGGCCCACAAAACAAACAAATAAACAAATAAATAAAAATAGAGCTGAGTTATAGCTTATAGGTAGAACACCCATGGTTTCAACCCCCAGTGCTGGGGTGAGGGAGTTGAGAAAAGACATTTAAGTTTCTCTGCCCTTGTGGTCAAATGGACTATGTAAAACACTTCGAATAGGTCCTTATGCCATGGCATGAAAGAACAGAACCCAGATAGAAAATTATTATTATTATTTTTATTTTTTTTGGTGGTACTGGGGGTGGAACCCAGAGGCTTTCTACCTCTGGGCTATACTCCCAGACCTTTTTAAAAATATTTTATTTGGAAACAGGGTCTCACTAAGTTGCTGAAAGCCTCACTAAGTAGCTGAGGCTGGCTTTGAACCCGTGTGATCCTTCTGTCTCAGCCTCTCAAGCACGGGGATTACAAGCGTGCGCCACCACGCCCGGCTTCAGATAGAAATTTTTTTTTTTTTTGGTGGTACTGGGGTTCCTGGAAGCCCTTCTACCTCTGGGCTACACTCCCAGACCTTTTTTTATACTTTTTTATTTGGAAACAGGGTCTCCTAAGCCAGCACGGCTGGCTTCAGACCTGCGCAATCTTCCTGTTTCCGCCTCCCAAGCGCGGGGATTACAAATGTGCACCACCACGCCTGGCCAGATAGAAAATTTTTAAAAATTGTTTTGGATTTTGTATATGTGCATAATATTTTACCTTGAATAGCTAGAATTTTGCCTTTTATGTTATATGATTATGGATTTTGTGATTATGCTGTTTGGAGGTACAGTTTCTTTTAATCTTAGTAATTTCTCTGCCCACACACACTCCCCAGTATTTAACAGAGAATTGACTTTTATGTATTGAATGCTTCCTGAAGTGCTTAGCTTGTATTGGACACAGTCCTAGAAACATTCAGTTCATAGAGGACCCCTCCCAGAGTTACTCTGTTAACAGGTGAGAAAGTGGCCACACAGCCAGGTGTGGAGCCTGCATTTAAGCGGGTCTTCTAGCTTTAGAGTCTTCACAGAATATCCTAATGAGTAACCTCAAGCACAATGAGGAATTTGAGATTATTTTTATGGGAGATTTATATCATTGTTTTTATTAATGATTTTTTTTTGTTGTTGTTTTACAGCCTCCAAAAGTATGTTCGGGAACAGATTCTATTAGCAGTAGCAGTGATTGTGAAACGAGGGTCATTAGATAAATCAATTGACTGCAAAAGCATTTTTCATGAAGTCAGCCAGTTGATAAGTAGTGGCAATCCCACCGTGGTGAGTATGCTATTTCTAAGTATTAAACAGGTTTCTTTTTTCTTGCAAAAATAGGACTATGCCAATAGTGGTATGGAGATTTACATAAAAGAAAAAGTGCCCTAGCTATAAATCAAGCAGTTTTCATTTGTTTAAGTTTTATTTTTTGTTTTTCTTACATATATGCCATGTATACATTGTATACTTTGATTTTTCATTTGATTCTGTGTATCTCCATGTTGCCATAGCATCCACAATCATTTTTATTGTTTATAAAATATCCTTTTTTGTGTGTGGTACTAGGGATGGAACCCAGGAGCATTCTACCTTGTGAGCTACACCTCCAGCCCTATTTTTTATTCTTTATTTTGAAACAGGGTCTCACTGTGTTACAGAGGGCCTCACTAAACAGCAGAGGCTGTCCTTGAACCCAGATCCTCCTGTCTCAGCTTCCCAAATGCTGGAATTACAAGCGTGCGCCACCATACCTGGCTCTATAGTTCTTTTTGAATTTCTTTACATCTCCTGTGAGGGGTGTCCTCTTTATTTTATTTCTACTTTTTGCTGGGGATTGAACCTAGGGCCTTGCAAATGCTTGGTACACTATCACTGAGCCACACCTTTACTGCAGGTGTATGGTTTGAGATGGAGAGGGAGCAGCATGTTTTAGGAGGGTTGTGTATGTGCTCCTTACTTTCTACTTTGGCTTGGGTCTCTCTTTTCACCTGTTTGGCTGAGCACACAGCTCACCGCTCCAGTTACCACCGTACTCTGGCTAGTCCCTAGGCTGCAGTTTTGGGGGTCTGGGCTGAAGAACGCCAGCTCATGAGGCATTTGGACATACTACACAGACACTGTGCTGTCCTGCTGCCCTTGCAGTCCTCCAGTGGCCATGTATTTCAGTTTTTCCCTTAGCAATTTTATTGAGGAGTGGTTTGCATGCATTATTACATCCATCTAAGGTGTACACTTCATTAAGGTATTGTAGTTATACTGTGAGCTATCACCAGAGTCAGTTCTTTGTGCATATTGGACTTTATGTCATTTTTGTGGCTCGCTTCTTCCTTCCACTCCTTCCCTCTCTTCCTTCCTTCCTTCCTTCATACTGGGGATGGAACCCAGGGACATTCTACCTCTTAAGTTATACCCCCAATCCTGTTTTATTCTTTTATTTGAAACAGGGCCTCACTAAGTAGCTGAGGCTGGCTATGAACCTGTGATCCTCCTGTTTCAGTCTTCCAAGTATTGGAATTACAAGCAGGCACCTCCATGCTTGGCGAATTTTTTTATTTTGAAACAAGGTCTCTCTAAGTTGCTGAGGATTTCATTAAGTTGCTGAGGGGGGTCTCGGCCATGTGATCCTTCGGTCTTAGTCTCCCAAATACTGGGATTACAGATGTGTACTACTACGCCTGACTACATCATTCATTAGGGTCTAAAAAAATCTCATTCTAGTGATAGATGTGGTCTTAGTACCTGCTGGGGAGCTTAGTTCATGTGGGCTGCTGCTTCAGTGATGCCTGCATTAGCTATGTAATATCAGCCTTGTCATTTGGTAGGTTTTGGTAGTATTTACTTTCAAACTAATTGGCCATGTGTGTAACCCAATGGTGGCTATCTAGAGGGCTGAGGAAAAAGGAATGGATACAACCAGCAAGGTTGTATCAGAAAAGGTTTGGAATAGAGAGTCTTGCTACTAGTCAGCCTTGAATGCTCCAGTTACATTATTCCCCATAGTTTAGATTTGCTTTAGATGTCTTGACAGTCTTGGAGTAAAGGAGTCCAGCTCATTGTAATAGACAAGACTTAAACTTGAGTGGCTGATGCCTTTCCTGTGCTCATTCCAGCTGAGATTTGGTGTTGAGGTGTACAACCCACAAGTGCCCTTGGCACTGGGACATCAGAAGCAGTGGGAGCCCTGCTTCTCTCAGGAATGTACATGCTTGGCAGCGGAGTGTCTGTTGGATGATTCAACCCAGCACAAAGATCAGTCCATTGCAACCTGACAATTGAAATTTTAAGCCCACTTAGATAACTGATGTTTTTAGAACGACTGGAATAGATGTAGCTGTTTAATTAGAGAAGATTTTGCTGTATTCGCGCATACTGTGAGAATAATTGGACACATTTAACGTCTTCACAAGACATTCCAAAATGAAGATTGTGTGTTTTTGTTTTGGGAGGGGAAACAGGAAATTGAGCCCAGTGTCATTCTACTTCTGAGCTACACCCTCTGCCCTATTTTATTCTTTATTTTGAATCAAGGTCTCACTAAGTTGCTGAGGAGGGACTCGCTGAGTTGCTGAGGTTGGCTGCAAACCTGCGATCCTCCTGGTAAGAGTCCATTTTAAAATAAAAAAATATTAAAATGAAAAGAATTGAGGGTGTAGCTCAAAGATAGAATGCTCTTGAGTTCAATCTCTAGTACAAAAGAAATAAAAAAAATTGCAGCTTTGCCATTTCCTGCTAACCTAACTTTAACCTAACTTAACTTCTCTAGGAATTAGTTCCTTAATGTGTAAACTAGACACAGTAGTGTCATTTCAGGGGATGTTCATTTAGCAAGTATTTGCTCTGTCTCCTACTGGCCTCTCACACCTCTTTTGTAGAATCCTGGGGACATGAACTATAGTAAATTGTCTTTTTTCCCTTAAATAATTTTAAGTATTAAAAACCAAAAGAAAATATCCACAGCTGGGTGTGGTGGTGTACGCTTGTAATCCCAGCATTTGGGAGGCTAAGACCAGAGGATTGCGGCTCAGGGACAGCCTTAGCTACTTAGTGAGGCCCTCTGCAACTCAGTGAGATCCTGTTTCAAAATAAAGAATAAAAAATAGGGCAGGAGGTGTAGCTCGGAGGTCGAACACCCCTGGGTTCCATCCTCAGACCCACAAGAAAGAAAAAGAAAAAAAGAAAAAAGAAAGAAAAAAAAAGAAAATATTCACAAGTAAAAGCTAATTATCTGCCAGGCATGGCAGCACACTCTTGTAATCCCTGTGCTTGGGAGGCTAAGACAAGGAGGATCATGCAGGTTCTAAGCCAGCCTCAGCTACTTAGGCTCCCAGCAACTTAGTGAGACCCTGTTTCTAAATAAAATAGAAAATAGGTCTGGGAGTATATCCTGGAGGTAGAAAGCCCCTATGTTCCACCCCCAGTACCACCAAAAAATTAAAAAAAAAAATCTGTGTATTTTATTTATTTATTTATTTATTTTATTTTTGTGTGGTACTGGGGATTGAACCCAGGGGCATTCTACCTTTAAGCACCCTCGGTCCTATTTTGTATCCTTTATTTTGAAACAGGGTCTCACTAAGTTGCTGAGGGCCTCACTAAGTAGCTGAGGCTGTCGGCGAACCACAATCCTGTCGAAGCCTCCCAAATGCTGGGATTATAAGTGTGCGCCACCACGCCTGGCTCTCTGTGTATCTTAAAAAAGACAAAAAAACCCCCAATGTTTAGCTTTCCCCCCAAATGCCCTGAAGAACATCTTACCATCTTGGTCCCCTGTAGTTTTATGGAATATTATATTTAATTCCTAAAACCTTTTCTAAGGAGATGGCTTATTATTGTCTTCCCTGTATCATGGAGTCTTCTGAGTGTAATCATGCTTGTAGATAATCAAGTGACTTGTCATTCCATGCCCGTCTCTGTGGGCAGGCTGTTTTACCTCCAGGATTGTAACGTTTCTGTGGTAATTTCACCTCAGCTGCTAACTCTCAGACCTGGTTTCAATACTAGATACAGAAACTTTTTCCTCGAAGATAGCAGTACTTTTTAATTTAAAGCTAACACTTAAGCTAAACTTTTAGTGCATTTCATGTTTGTCTTCCTTTGAAAGTAGTAGGCCTGTGCTGAATCACTATAAAGGATGTAATTCCACAGTTAAGCCCTCTTTCCTCCTCTTTGCCATGTGGGAGACAAGTGGGTGAGAAATAACTGTCCGTAGCCTTGCTGCCCCTGGTTGTGATCGCCTGGTTAATCTCTCTTATCACTAAGTCTCATTGAAGTTTGCTTAGAAGAGCAGCTGGACGTCTGCTTTATGTATAGCAACCTTTGTAAAGTTTATTCTTGGTAATAAGGTTTCTGGGGCCAGAGCCAGGCTATTAAAAGAGAGTCCTCTCTGTGAATAAAAGCATTTTATTTTGTCAGCTGGAGTTAGTGTTTGAATGTTTTATGCTTGTGATAGTAATCTGGTAAGGCAAACTTTCTTGGAAGGGCATTTTTTTTACTAGCATGAAATGAATGATTTTGTCTACAAATGAGAATGCAGCTGTATGACTTTTAGTGTAACAGGTGTTGCTTAAATTGTTAGCCAGCAAATTAACATGTGCATTTTTAGTACTTCAGTGAAAAAAAACTTACCGTGAAGATTTTTTTCATAGTACCTCTATCTCATTACTTCATTGCATTCTTCTGTTTGGTTTACTCTGTGTGTGTGTGTGTGTGTGTGTGTGTGTGTGTGTGTGTGTGTGAGAGTGAGAGATGCTGGGGACTGAACCCAGGGTATTCTCCCTCCAAATTACACCCCAGCTCTATATTATTTATTTATTTATTTATTTATTTTTGGTACCGGGGATGGAACCCAGGGCCATTCTACCTCCAAGCTACACCCCCAGCCCTATTTTTTATTCTTTATTTTGAAGCAGGGTCTCACTGAGTTCCAAAGGGCCTCACTAATTAGTAGCTGAGGCTGTCCTCGAACTGCGATCCTCCCATCTCAGCCTCCCAAATGCTGGTATTACAAGTGTGTGCCACCATGCTGGCTTTATATTATTTTGAAACAGGGTCTTGCTGAGTTGCAACAGCCTAAGTTGCTAAGGCTGACCTCGAACCTATAATCCTCCTGTTTCAGCCTCCTAAGTAATGGGATTATAGGAATGTGTCACCATACCCAACTTAAATTTTCTTTTTGAAATTTATAAATAGCTAAGATAAAATGTACTTACCAGGTGTGGTAGCGTACGCTTGTAATCCCCGCGCTTGAGAGGCAGAGACAGGAGGATCACGCAGGTTTGAAGCCAGCCTCGCTGGCTTAAGAGACCCTGTTTAAAAAAAAAAAAAAAAGAAATATATATATATATATATATATATATATATATATATATATATATATATATATATATATATTTAAAAAATAGGTCTGAGAGTGTAGCCCAGAGGTAGAAGGGTTTCCAGGAACCCCAGTACCAACAAATAAATAAATAAATAAATAAATAAATAAAATGTACTTATTCTCTACCTTCTTCTTATGTTAAAATAGTGCTAGGCATAGAAGTAAAAAGTTCATCAGTTTATTTTTCAGGCACTATTTACTGGGCGTCTACATTGCTCTATGCTGTAAAATGGCTGTGTGCACATGTGCCCCCACTTTATCTCTTTTCCCCTTGTCTGTCTGTCTGTCTGTCTGTCTCTCTCTCTCTCCTCTCCCTCTCTCTCTCTCTCTCTCTCTCTCTCTCTCTCTCTCTCCTCTCTCTCCCTCTCTCTCCCTCTCTCCCCCCCCCCTCTCTCTCTCTCTCTCTCTCTCTCTCTCTCTCTCTGTACTGGCAATTATACCCAGAGGCATTCTACCTCAGAGTTACATCCCTAACCCTATTATATTTTTATTTTGAAACAGGATCTCACTAGGTTGATGAGAATCTTACTACTTGCTGAGGCTGTCCTCAAACCTGTGATCCTCCTATATCAGTCTCCCAAGTACTGGGATTACAGGTGTGCACTACCATGCCCAGCTTTGTTTGCTTGCTGCACTTAAAAAACTAAGGTACTAACTCCGTTCTTCATGATCTTGCAGAGGTGCAACATCACTGTTAACTGTCAGAAGTCTAAGATCTAGACTGGTGGCACTCTGTACTGCTCGATGTCCTATTAACTTCAGCATGACAGTCTCAGTCAGCCCCTCTCATGTTGCAAGTGCCTTGCCAGCCACGTTGACTTCTAACACTTTTAAGAGTGAGAGCCACTTCTCCAGCACAGCACACTGTTTAGCTCTGGCTCTGAGGGCAGAGGCAACAGTTAAGCACGAGCGCTAGGAAAGGACTTGGAGGGAATGCACTTAGGGTACCCTGATACCCAGAAGTCTGAGGGAAGCAGTGAGGAGCCTCCAACAAAGGCCAGAAAGACATCAAACTCGTGCTCCCTCCAAGGCCGGTTTGATTCTCCTCTTCCTCTGTCCCGAGAAGGGGCCGTCCTCTGGTTTTTCTCAGGAGTTCATTTTGGCTTGCTTCTCTACAACGATGTGAGAGTAACTTAAATCCACAATTCAATCCAAGGATGGAGAAATATTACAAAGTCTTGGACACTTAGTTCCCTGTGAATAGGGAGGAATTCCTTGTGGATATGTGTCAAGAACATAATCATTGTTTAACTGTTCCTCTCTGGTGTGTAAGTCTCTATTGATTTGGCATCTCTGAGTCAGGCCAGTGTGCAGAATTAGTGTTTACCCTTGTAGGAATTCCAGTTTAAGGAGAGAGTAACTGGTGTCTTTCAGAGACTAGTGAAAATATTTCACTGAGTCTTAGGTCTTTGGAAGCTGCAGATTTCAGGTACACTTAAAAATAATACTTAATTTCTGCATGCAGCATAATAATTTAGTTTTGTGCATTTCTTAAGTCTTTAAGTAGTATATTTGAATAGAAAACACTTGTTTTTAAAGATTTCTCTGTCTTTTTTTTTTTTTTTTTTTTTTTTGGTGGTACTGGGGGTGGAACCCAGGGCTATACTCCCAGACCTATTTTATATTTTATTTAGAAACAGGGTCTCACTAAGTTACTGAGAAGCCTCACTAAGTAGCTGAGGCTGGCTTTGAACCTGTGAGATCCTCCTGTCTCACTTCCCCCTAATGCGGGGATTATAAGTGTGTGTCACCATGTCCGGCTCTCTCTCTCTTTTTTTTTTGGTGGGGGGGTACTGGGGTTGGAACCCAGGGGCATTCTACCTCTGAGCTATACCCCCAGCCCTATTTTTATTTTAATTAATTAATTAATTAATTAATTTTGCCCTACTGGGGATGGAAGCCAGGGGCATTCTACCTCCAAGCTCTACTCCAAGCCTTATTTTTATTCTTTATTTTAAAACAGGGTCTCACTAAGTTGCTGAGGATGTTCGAAAACCCATGATCCTCCTGTCTCAGCCTCCCAAGTACTAGAGGTACAAGTGTGCGCCACCATACCTAGCTTAAGATTTTCTTTTTATGTCATAAATATAGAGTAATAAAGGTAAAATATATAATAAAATATGGGTTGGTTACAATATGTGTATATAAATAATGTTTATGTATTAAGAAATTGGAAAGCATCTGGGGGTGGTGCTTCTAACCTGTACTACTACTTAGAAGACTGAGGCAGGAGGATCCCAGATTTGAGACCATCTGGAGCAACTTAGTGAGACCCTGTTTCAAAATTAAAAAATAAAATAGGCTGAAAGTGGAATTCAGAGGTAGAACGCCCCTTGGTTCCATCCCTAGTACCACCACCAAAAAGAAAAAAAAAAAGAAAGAAATTGGAAAGCTATGGATGACAGAGTTAATAGTTTTATTTTCTTTGTGCTTCTCTATACCTTCTAGTTTTTCTATTTTCATTTTTTTTTCTTTTTTCTTTTCTTTTTTTTTTTTTGCAGTACTGGGGATGGAATCCACGGGCATCCTACCCCTGAGCTACACCCTCTGCCCTATTTTTTATTCTTTATTTTGAAACCAGGTCTCACTAAGTTGCGGAGGGCCTCACTAAGTATCTGAGGCTGTCCGTGAACTACCATCCTCCTGTCTCAGCCTCCCGAATGCTGGGATTATACGTGTGCACCACCATGCCTGGCTTACCTTCTAGTTTTTATCAGATGAAGATATACTATATTAAATTTTTGCAGGATAAAAAATGTAAGAGCAAAAGATTCTTCTATTCAGGGAGTTAAGTCTATAGTGAGAATGCACTTTGTCAAGTAGTAAAACTGTCCTTGCTTTTATGGGAGAATTTGTATGGCATTAGTGTGGAAGTTTGCTCTTTTGGTGGAATGTATTTATTGCTACAATTAAATGCAGTCCCATGCTCCTGAAGCTCTCCATTTGTCTGATGAAGTTTGTAACTAAAGGAGATTTAAGCTGGGCATGAGTACACACACTTGTATTCCCAGTACTTGGGAGGCTAAGACAGGAATTTTTTAGGTTCATAGGTTAGTGGCTAGCCTCAGCAACTTAGTGAGGCTCTCTACAACTTAGACTGTTTCAAAATAAAAAATAAGTGGGTGTGGTGGCGCACGCTTGTGATCCCAGCATTTGGGAGGCTGAGACAGGAGGATCGTGATTGGTGGCCAGCCTCAGCTATTTAGTGAGGCCCTTTGCAATTCAGTGAGACCTTGTTTCCAAAAAAGAATAAAAAATAGGGTCGGGGGTGTAGCTCGGAGGTAGAATGCCCCTGGGTTCCACCCCCAGTACCGCAAAAATAAATAAATAAATAAATAAATAAATAAATAAATAAATAATAAATAAATAAATGGGCTTGGGGTGTTGCTCAGAGGTAGAATGCCCCTGGTCCATTGCTCAGAACCACAAAGTAATAAAACAAAGCACGACCTAAAGCTCTGTTCTGCCGTGAACTGTGGTCGCCCGGCAAGGCTCTTACCTTTCTGCCTTTTCCCTGTTCTTCACTCATATTTTCACACTTTGACCTTAAACACATGGATATGATCTCCAGAAATATCTATTCCATGTGAAAGAAGTTTATTGTGAATATATCATTTTATTTAATCAATTTATTCTTTTGTGCTGGAGAGCGAACCCAGAGGCATTCTACCTCTGATCTATATCCCTAGCCTGATTGTATTTATTTGGAAATAGGGCTTGATGAGGTTGCCTCTTAGAGTGACCTAGAGAGAGAGCCTCACTAAAATTGCAGAGGCTTTGAACCTGCAATCCTTCTGGCTTAGCCTCTGAAGTACTGGAATTACAAGTGTGCACCACCACTCCCAGTTTGAATATGTTGTTTTAATCTTTAGTGATGATTTTCTTAAAAATTGAATATGATCATAGTTTCAAAATAAGCCTTTTTATGAATGAACTAAGAACCAGTCTGTAACAAGCAATAAGTAAATGTGAGACCTTGTTCCAGCTCATTTATGTGTAAGGATGGAAGCTTGTGTTGAGGGATGCTTTGGGATTTTTACTCTTGTGTGTGGATTCTATTTCCTTCCTTCCTTCCTTCCTTCCTTCCTTCCTTCCTTCCTTCCTTCCTTCCTTCCTTCCTTCCTTCCTTCCTTCCTTCCTTTGTGGTACTGGGGATGGAACCCAGGGGCATTCTACCTCTGAGCTACACCCCCTGCCCTATTTTTTTATTCTTTATTTTGAAACAGGTTCTCACTGAGTTGCAGAGGGCCTCACTAAGTAGCTGAGGCTGTCCACAAACTACGATCCTCTGGTCTCAGCCTCCTGAATGCTAGGATTAAAAGCGTGCGCCACCATGCCCGTCTTGGATTCTATTTTCAACAGATCACCACGTCTTTCTCTTAAGACAAATTTTTTCAAAAATTTAGATATTTGTTCTTATATCTTATTCACTTAAGTCTTATTTAGAAAGTTAGTTGAAAAGCTAAGGCTGAGACTTGAGGAAAATACATGATGCTAAAATTGTGTTCATAATCATAAGATCTTTTTTTTTTTTTTTTTGGTGGCACTGGGGGTGGAACCCAGAGGCTTTCTACAGAACTCCGGGCTATATTCCCAAACCTATTTTATATTTTATTTGGAAACAGGGTCTCACTAAGTTGCTGAGAGCCTCACTAAGTAGCTGAGGCTGGCTTTGAACCTGTGTGATTCTCCTGTCTCAGCCTCCCAAGCGCGGGGATTACAAGCATGCGCCACCACGCCCGGCTCTTAATTTTTTTTATTATTTTTTTCACAATTAGAATCTTCAGATTTATTTGTTAGGTCCTTATTAATGTTTCCCCCCTGGTTTCATTAATTGGATTTAATACCTACTTACTACTTTATTTCAGAACTGTTTTCTTTCTTCTTTTTTTCTTTCTTTCTTTTTTTTGTGGTACTGATGATGGAACCCAGGGGCATTCTACCTCTGAGCTGCAACCCTAGCCTAGTTTTTATTCTTTATTTTGAAACAGGGTCTTACTGAGTTGCAAAGGGCCTCACTAAGTAGCTGAGGCTGTCTGCGAACCCAGATCCTCCTGTCTCAGCCTCCCAAATGCTGGGATTACTAGCGTGCACCACCATGCCAGGCAAGAACTGTTTTTTTTTTTTTTTTTTTTTTTTTTGCGGGTCTGGGGATGGAACTCAGGGGCATTCTACCTCCGAGCTCCACCCCCTACCCTATTTTTTATTCTTTATTTTGAAACCGGGTCTCACTGAGTTGCAGAGGGCCTCACTACGTAGCTGAGGCTGTCTGCGAACCGCGATCCTCCGGTCTCAGCCTCCTGAATGCTGGGATTACAAGCGTGCGCCATCACGCCCAGCTCAAGAACTGTTTTCTTATCTATATTAAAAATCATAACGCCGGGCGTGGTGGCGCACGCTTGTAATCCCCGCGCTTGGGAGGCTGAGACAGGAGGATCGCGCAGGTTCGAAACCAGCCGCGTGTGCTGGCTTAGGAGACCCTGTTTCCAAATAAAAATGTAAAAATAGGTCTGGGAGTGTAGCCCAGAAGTAGAAGGGCTTCCAGGAACCCCAGTACCACCAAAAAAAAAAAAAAAAAAAAAAAACAAAAACATATTTTCAGTTGATCTGATATTTAAATTGCTGGTGAACCTGGGTATGATGATGCATTCCTGTCATCCCAGCACCTGGGAGATTGAGAAGGGGATTGTAGGTTCAAAACTAGCCTCAGCAACCTAAGTGAGGTTGGTAGCAACTTAGTGACGGAGACTCTGTTTCCAAATAAAAAATAAAATGAGGCTGGGGATGTAGCTTGGAGTTAGAACGCCCCTGGGTCCAGTCCCAGTTTCCCTCCCTCCCCATATGTCTGTGAAGTTTTGATTGCTGGCATTTTAATAATTGATTACTGTTTTAAAAGGAAGCCATTGTTTAAAGTCAGGCTTTTGTTAACTCGAAAAGAAGGGCATCTTACTTGATAGGTTTCTAAAATCTCTTTAAACTGTAAAATGACATATGTGGTAAACTATTTTCCCTAGGAGAGACTTTTGTGCCTAATTCCTCAGGCCACATTTCTTTCTGTGGATATGCAAAGGCACAGTTAAACAGGCACACACTTCTTGAAGATTTGGGAAGAGGAGGTTTTTATTAACTTTGAGGTAAAATTACAAAGTGTAAGGGGCTGGGGATAAAGCTCAGTGACAGAGCACTTGTCTAGCTCCTCCATCCCCAGCATTGCTTCTGTCCCTCAAAACCAGACCATAGAACACAGGCCAAGCAAAACCCCCAAAGAGTGTGGTTTAAGCTAAACCAGGAGCATTCAGAGAAATTCTATTTTTGTAGAAGGCACCAGGATCCCCAGGAAGCTTGGCATTTAATTCCTGATTTGGGAGAGTTCTGGGAACTTCTTCAGTGAATGAAGTGGTGTGTTACCAGAAGTATTAGCTTTGTGGCCATGCTCATTTCGGTTACAGTTAAGAGGTGAATAGGGATTTCTTTTTTTACGTTTGTATAAAGGGAATTGTCTGATGTATAAAAGTAGATAAATAATAGTATCACCCATGTAGTATCACTCTCCTTCAAAAACTGTCAACCACTGTCAATCTCAAGGGGTTTAATTTTTTATATATTTGCTAAGATTTACCAAGATAAGCATCTGTAGGGTCAAGGTACTAACATCAGAAGCATTTCTGCAAGGGTGCTGCAGTTGGTGGGTGGGTCTGACTGGGTTCAGCTGTCGTGTAAGCTTGCAGAAATAGCATCATCTTGACTTTAATCTTTCGGGTGTTTAGAGGTAGGATGCATATTTCCTTTTATCTCCTGGAAATGTGCCAAAATAAGTTGTAGTCTTATCTCCATCATTGATACCTTGACTCTAAGTAGTCTGTGAATTAAGATCAGTGAGTTGATATTCCTGAGCCTAAAATAAAATCAGAGAGAGAAAAAAAATCTTCACTCTTTAAGAATTTTGGGTACTGCCTGGGTTGGTATTTTGGAGACTATATTTTTGAGTCTTTCATTTTTCATTTGTTTACAAGCTCCAGAACATAGACACACTCGTGTTCAAATTTCAGCTGGTCTTAGGTAAATACTTACTCTTTCCAGAGCTGGGCATGGTGGCGCCTGCTTGTAATCCCAGCATTTGAGAGGCTGAGACAGGAGGATCTGGGTTCGCGGACAGCCTCAGCTACATAGTGAGGCCCTTTACAATTCAGTGAGACGGTGTTTCAAAAAAAATAAAATATAAGGCTGGGGGTGTAGCTCGGAGGTAGAATGTCCTTCAGTTCCATCTCCAGTGCCAAAACAAAACGAAACAAAAAATACCTTACTCTCTCCAAATCTCAGTTCTTTCAAATGTATAGGCTGGTGTACAAATTAAATAAGGTAATGCAGTGGGGCCTGGTGCATGCTATAATCCTACTGCTTGGGAGGATGAGACAGAAGGATCACAAGTTCGAGCCAAGCCTCAGCAACTCAGCAAGACCCTGTTTCAAAACGTAAAAAATAAAGCTGGGCATGGCGCATGCTTGCAATCCTAGTACATGAGAGCCTGAGGCAGATAGGAGGATCACAGGTTTGCTGCCAGTCTTAATAACTTAGTGAGGCCCTCCTCAACTCTGAGACCCTGTTTCAAAATAGGGCTGGGCTGGGGGTATAGCGCAGAGGTAGAGTGCAGCAACACACACACACACACACACACACACACACACACACACACACGGGTTGGGGTGTGGCTCAGATGTAGAATGCTCCTTGTCCAATCCCCAGTAATTCTAATTCCCAGTAATAGCAACAGAATGGTAATATAGTCAACACTGATTATTTTAAAGTATCTGAATCATGATTGAATAATAAGAATATATCCTGAGTTCAAGTCTTAGATGGATCTGTATAACTGGAGTTGAGAAGTATTTCACATACCAGCCTACTTAAAAGGGAGAGTTAATCTTTATTTTGTCATATATAATTTTTTGACTGGTAGTTATAAGCTCTAGAGCTATAATGGAAAAATCTAAACATAGAGAGGAAATGTGTTTGAATAAATATCATATGGGAGAAAAGTGTTGGAACATAATGCCTCACAAATGTTTCTTATCAAATGCAGCAAACGCTGGCCTGTTCTATTCTAACTGCCCTGCTAAGTGAATTCTCAAGTTCAAGCAAAACAAGCAACATCGGGCTGAGTATGGAATTCCATGGTAACTGCAAAAGAGTTTTTCAGGTATTAGCACTTTTGTTCTGTGCGTTCGTTGTTGAGCCATTTAGTTTTGCTTGGTCCTGCTTCAAATGGACGAGAACGGTATTGTGTAGTTGAATGATGCTTGCACCTGAGGGTCTGTGTCGTTATTTCATAGGATAGAGTAAGCGATATTTCTGGTGAATATAGTTGACAGTTTAAAATGACTTACTCAGTTGTAGTCTTGAAATACACGGAAACAGAATACTACTAGAAAGATCCCTTAGGTTATTACTTTCTTACCATGTTTAGATAGAACTGATTCAATTGATGGACTTCTGCTGGCTTTAAAAATAGGATGGGCAGAATGCCAAGAGTGCATGTATTTAAGATGTTGTTGCAGATGGTGTGCCTCTTTGTCTTGTGTGTATTGTTTGGCTCTGAAGTAAAGTTATGTGAGGCACTGGCTTAAAGCCAAGGGATCTGTACTATAGCAACTGACCCCACTCTGCAGCGGTTGTCACCGTGACTCTTCTTTGTGGAGCAGCGTTCAGATCACAGTAGATGGTGTCACTTGAAAGCAACTGTGATGGAGATTCTGAGTAGAGGCCTCAAGATGGAAAATGTTCTGAAAGAAATGGTGTTTTCCAGTGGGAGCGTAAAGGTTGTTTGTTTGTTTTGTTTTGTGGTTCTAAAAGGAAATGTGTTTTGAATAAATTTTCAATACAAAAACACTGATGTATCGATGATAGGAAGAAGACCTACGCCAGATCTTCCTGCTCACTGTGGAGGTCCTGCAGGAGTTCAGCAGGAGGGAGAACCTCAACGCACAGATGTCGTCAGTGTTTCAGCGCTACCTGGCACTCGCCAATCAAGTCCTGAGCTGGAACTTTCTTCCTCCAAACTATATCCTTTTAACAGCTGAAGAGTAGATTTGTGATAATTGTTACAAATGACTTCCTGATGGCACAGGGTCATTTATGCCTGTAGGTTTATGTAGAACATGTCATTGAAGAATGTTAAGAGTTGTTGTTTTTTAACTTATGGAATGAAATTTAATTTGCTTAATCATGCCACAGTTCAGTGGACTATTTAGAAGATTTAAAATTCCAATTACTACTGTATAAAAGGGGGGTAGATATATGGAAACATTTGGTGACTAAAGGGGCTGTTGCTAACTTAGGAAGAGCAACATTCCATGAGAAGGAAGAGGGAAAAAGTGGAAATTTTTATTTTTATTAAGGAACTGAACCGTTTTCTTCTTGTATTTGTAATTATGTTGGATTTTTTGAATGGCTTTCTTTAAGGCTAGTTTGGGCTACTCTAGTCTTTATGTATAATGGTCAGGTATAGGTAATAAGTCAATAAAATGCTTATTCTTAAAAGGCCATAATTTTCATATAATGTTCATATTTTGATTTTCATATAAATAAGAAAGCTATATTATTTAGAGAATTATTAGTCATACAAAATAAATTTTAGTAATATAGGTACATATATCTGCGTTTTTTCCTTTTCTTTTTTTTGAGGGGGGAATTGGGGACTGAACTCAGGAGCATTCTACCTCCTAGCTACATCGCCAGCCCTTTTTTTTTTAACTTTTATTTTTTGTTTCGGAACAGAGTCTCATTAAGTTACTGAGACTGGTTATAAATCTGTGATCCTCCTGTCTCAGTCTCCCAAGTACTGGGATTATAGGCATGCACTGCCATGTTTAGCTCATAAATTTGTTTTTAAAAATCAGGTACTAAGCTGGGTGTGGTGGTGCATGCTTGTAATCTCTGCACTCTGGAGGTGGAGACAGGAGGTTCGCACAGGTTCAAAGCCAGCTGCACTGGCTTAAGAGACCCTGTTTCTAATTAAAAAAAAAAAAAAAAAGTAGGTCTGGGAGTGTAGCCTGGAGGTAGAAGGGTTTCCGGGAGCCCCAGTACCACCCCCTAAAAAAAAAAAAAAAAAAAAAAAAAACAGGTACTAAAGGGGAGAATTTTGTATTTTAGAAATCAGTTCCATAAAGTTTATGATTTACTATTCTAGAACATCTGTTGCCTGTTGATGGAGTAAAGCATTAATATACAGTGAATACCCATTTGTAGCACAGTTAAGCCAAACAGACCTGAATTTAAGACTCAGCTGCTCGAAAATTACTGAACCTTTCTGATTTTTCTAAATGTAAAATGAGGATATGGATTGTGTGAATTAAATGATATGATACATTTAAACTTTTGCGGTTAGCTACTATTTATAGAATGCTTCTTGTCTGGAGTAGAGTGGTTCATCATGTAGCTAACTAGGTTTAGTGCTTCTCCTCTTTCTCTCTCTGTCCATCCCTCCCTCCCTTCCTCCTTTCCTTCCTTCTTTCCTGGAGATTGAATCCAGGGTCTGAGCCACATTTCCAGCTCTGTTTTTATTTTTATTTTGAACCAGTGTCTAAGTTGTGGAGGGCCTGTTAGGTTGCTGAGGCTGGCCTTGAACCTATAATCCTGCTGTTTTAGTCTTCCAAATACTAGGATTCCAGGCATATACCACCATGCCTGGAATCTCTTTCTTGATCTAATATACTTTGTTATGGTATAGAAAATAAATTTGATGTAACCTATTCTAGATGTCTTTAATCAGCCCTTTCTTGGGAGTTCAAGGTTGTTTCTGATTAGACAAAGAAATACTGATAAACTGGGTGTGGTGGTCCATGCTTGTAACCCCTGTACTTGGGAGGCTGAGAAAGGAGTATTGCAGGTTCATGGCCAGCCTCAGCTACTTAGTGAGGCCGTTTGCAATTTAGTGACACCTTGTTTCATAAAGAATAAAATAGTGCTTGAGGTGCAGCTCAGAGGTAGAATGACTTGGAGTTCAATCTCCAGTACCATATGCACACAGAAAAAAAATGATAAACAAGAGATAGCAGGGACTGAGAAGAATCATCTTTATTCCAATCGAGCCAAGAGCTACTAGAGTCATCTATATAGAAGCTTAATTGTGGCTGGTGAAACTAGGGGGTTTAAAGGGTGCTGTGATCAGAACTCTTTCTTCGCCTTTTGTGTCGCTCTATTTGCATGTGGAAAAGCAACTGTACCTGGGCTGTATGGGGAACTGGACGTGGCTCACGCTGAGTTTGTAGTGTCTTCTCTGGGCACTAGCAGTAGCTGGTGCCTGTGAGCAGTTTCCAGACAGCTGCTCACATTCTTCTTTGTCCTTGTTCTTTAATCACCTTTTCCTAACTTCATATCTTCACCGTATTCACTTTCCTTATGGTTAAGAGACATGTTTTCTTTGCCTTTTTTTTTTTTTTTTTTTTTTTGGTACCGGGGACGGAACCCAGGGGCATTCTATTTCGAAGCTACATACCCAGCCCTATTTTTTTATTCTTTATTTTGGAGTAGGGGCTCACCGAGTTGCAAAAGTGCCTCACTAAGTAGCTGAGGCTGTTCTTGAACTGTTTTTTTTTTTTTTTTTTTAAAGTGCCTGTAAGCCGGGCATGGTGGTATACGCTTGTAATTCCAGCATTTGGGAGGCTGAGACCGGAGGATCATGGTTCGCAGATAGCCTCAGGTACTTGGTGAGGCACTCAGTAACTTAGTGAGACCTTGTTTCAAAATAAAGACTAAAAAAAGGGCAGGGGGTGTAGTTCAGAGGTCGAATGCCCCTGGGTTCCATCCCGAGATCCCCATCCCCCCCCCACACACACAAAGAAAACCTGTTTGAGTGCTACATTTTTGCTCCAGGTTTTGTTTTGTTTTACAAGATGGTAGAGACTTTCCTTAAAAGGGTCCATGGGTGTGGGTTTAGAAAGTTTCAGGCCATTTGGATCTATGTTGTATATGTTGTAGCAAAAAAAAAAAAAAAAAAAAATTTTTTTTTTTTTTTTTTTTGTGGTAGGGGAGATTGAACTCAGAGGCATTATACCTTTGAGCTACACTTCTAGCCCAATTTTATTTCTTATTTGGAAACAGGGGCTTGCTAAGTTGATGAAAGTCTCATTACTTGCCGAAGCTGTCCTCGAACCTGTGGTCCTCCTGCCTCATCCTCCCAAGTACTGGGATTACAAGTGTGGGCCACCACCCCTGGTTTATAGCCAGTTTTATTTATTTATTTTTATTTTTATTTTTTTGGTGGTACTGGGGTTCCTAGAAGCCCTTCTACCTCCAGGCTACACTCCCATTCCTGGAAGCCCTACTACCTCCGGGCCACACTCCCAGACCTATTTTTACTTTTTTTTTTTAATTTGGAAACAGGGTCTCCTAAGCCAGCGCGCGCGGCTGGCTTCGAACCTGCTGTCTCTGCCTCCCAAGCGCGGGGATTACAAGCATGCGCCACCAAGCCCGGCTATAGCCAGTTTTAAAGTGTCTGTTTTAGGAGGAAATGTAGGTGGTAGGGAGTAACTATTTTGTAAACAGAAACACTTCTGGGAGTTTGGAAACAAAGTTTGTCTGAAAGATACACAGGTATTATAAAGTCCTTAGATGAAGCTTTGGAGCAGCCTGCCCTGCCCTTTGGCAGTGGTAAGCTCTGTAGCTTGTTGCCAGAGCCAGGTCTAGATTTTTTTTTTTTTTTAATGGTACTGGGGATGGAACCCAGGGGCATGCATATATATATATATATATATATATATATATATATATATATATATATATATATATTTATATAATAAAATATATAAAGAATATATTTTATTCTTTATTTTGAAACAGGGTCTTACTGAATTGCAAAGGGCCTCACTAAGTAGCTGAGGTTGGCTGACAACCGTGATCCTCGTCTCAGCCTCCCAAATGCTGGGATTACAAGCGTGCGCCACCATGCGCTGCTCTTGTGTCTAGATCTTGAGGATGTGCTACTTAATGGCTCTTGAGTATGGGCTCCTGTGATCATAGGTTGCTGTGTAGTTCCATTTGCCGGCAACTGATCTCTAGCTTAGTTTCTTTCTTTGGATTAGCTTTAGGCAGAGGATAAGAAACTTGGCAGAGGCATTAAACTAAGCTACAGTTTGGCACTATTTGGGAAATAAAGGGACCCAATTTATTTAATTTGGGCAGTTATCTGGAGATTTGCCTTTCAATCGGGAAAAAATGAGTAATTTTTTTAGCTTTATACAATAAGAAGGGCACGATATCCTTACTTAGTTTAATTAAAATGTGCAAAGTAGAGCTGGGCATAGTGGTGTACACTTGTAATCCGAAGGGAGGCTGAGACAGGAGGATCACAGGTTTGCATCTAACCTCAGCTACTTAGCGAGGCCCTCTGTAACTTAGTGAGACCCTTTTTCAAAATAAAGAATAAAATATAGGCTGGGGGTATAGAATGCCCCTGGGTTCCATCCCCAGTATCTCCCCCCCCCCAAAGTTGTCTTTTAGATAGGCAAATGAATAGAAAGTAAGCTTTATAAAATATTCATGTATTTTGGGTCAAATAATTTGATCATTTAGAATGGTATCATATTAAAGGAGACTAATTTAAATCATTGTATATAAATCTCTTCCTAAGCCAGGTGTGGTGGCACAGGTTTATAATCCTAGTACTTGGGAGGTTAAGACAGGAGAATTGCAGGTTAGAAGTTAGCACCAGCAATTTAGTGAGGCCCTATTTCCAAATAAAAAATAAAATAGGGCTGGGGGTGTAGCTCAGAGGTAGAACACTCATGGGTTCAATCTCCAGTATCACATGCACACAAAAACTGGCAAATCTCTTCATAAGATTTTGTAATTTTACTTTTTTATTTTTATTTTTATTTTTTGGTGTGTGTTTGGTACTGGGGATTGAACTTGGTTGTATTCTACCCCCGCTATACCCTCAGCCTTATTTTCTTTGAATAATGGGGTCTCAAGTTGCTCACTAGGTAGCCAAGGCTGGCAGTGAACCTGAGATCCTTCTGTCTTAAGTCTCTCAAGTACTGGGATTACAAGCATGTGCTACCATTCCTGGCTGTATCTTTTTATTTTGTTATGATTTCAGACTTAAAGAATAGCTCTGAGAATTCCTGTAAGTCCTTTACTCAGATTTCATAAAAAATTTTTTTTTTTTGCCAGGCGTGGTGGCGCACGCTTATAATCCCTGCCCTTGGGAGGCGGAGACAGGAGGATCGTGCTGGTTCAAAGCCAGCCTTGCTGACTTAAGAGACTCTGTTTCGAAATAAAAATATAAAATAGGTCTGGGAGTGTAGCCCGGAGGTAGAAGGGTTTCCAGGAACCCCAGTACCACCAAGGATGGAACCCAGGGGTATTCAACCTCTGAACTATACCCCCAACCCTATTTTTTAGTCTTTTTATTTTTGAAACAGGGTCTCACTGAGCTGCAAAGGGCTTCTGCAAACTGCAATCCTCCAGTCTCTGCCTCTTGAGTGCTGGGATTATACAAGCGTGTGCCACCATGCCCAGCAGATTTCACCAATTTTTAATATTTTATCTGTTATTTTCTCCATGCACAGAAGCACTATGTTTGTGTTTTTGTGAGTGTGCATGTGTGTGCACATGTGTGTTGAAACAAATTTTTTTCTTAGAATCATTTGAGAATAGGTTAGGTATTATAAATGTTTACTTCTGACTACTTCACTGTAGATTTTTCTACAAAGGGACCAGGAATGTGGCCCAGTGATGAATGCTCTCCAAGCATGTTCATGGCCTTGGACTCAAATTCCAGAAACAAAAAAACAACGAAGGTTTTTTTTTTTTTTCAATTATACTGTATTACTTGTAAGAGAATGTCTTACAAAATCATTGTACAGTTTCCAGCACAAGAAATTTAACATTGACGCAGTGCCATTATCTGATCTGCATTCTTTGTACAAATTTTGTCATTTGTTTCAATATGCATTTGCCTGGATAGTTTATATAACTGAATCATGTAACTCATGTAACTCATGGTTTTTGTGATTGGTTCTTTCATTTAGTGTAACATTTTCAGGTTCATCTATGTTGTGTCTTCTAATCAGAGTACCTGACCTTCTAGACACAGTACACAGCTTCAGTCAGTATCTCAGTCCTCATTATTGCCATATAATATTACATTATTTGGCATAGCATATTTGCGTTTATTGTTCACTAGGTGATGAATAGTTGGGTTGTTTTCTACTTTTTGTCTATTAAGAATAATACTAGCCAGTTATAGTGGCACACATCTATAATCCTTGTACAAGGGAGGCTGAGACAGGAGGATCACAGGCTCAAGGACAAGCCGGTGGTATTTGTCAAGGACAAATTGGGCTGGTGGTATAGCTTGGAGATAGAATGCCTCTGAGTTCAATCTCCAGTAACCCCCATTCCAACCCCCCTACCCCCCACCACACACATACAATAATGCCGCTGCTGGCTGCAGCAGAGTGTTCTATGGTACCAGTTACTCAGGAGGCCAAGATGGGAGAATCACTTGAGTCCAGGAGTTCAAGGCCAGCCTGGGGAACATAATAAGGCACTGTCTCTTAGGAAAAAGAACGCTGTTGTGAATCATGGCCAGGCTGTTTTTAGAGCGATTGTGTTAGTTTATTCCCCACCAGCATTTTTTGGAGCTTCCAGTTCTCCAGTGTCTAGTCAGTTCTTGTTTAATTAGTTTATGTGTTTTCTAACTATTGAGTTGTAAGTTTCTTAATCTAAATACACATCACTTAGATGATTTTTCAAATATTTTTCATTTTACCAAGCGTGGTGGCGCACGCTTGTAATCCCTGTGCTTGGGAGGCTGAGACAAGAGGATCACGCAGGTTCGAAGCCAGCCTCAGCTACTTAGTGAGGCTCTCAGCAACTTAGTGAGACCCTGTTTCCAAATAAAGTATAAAATAGGTCTGGAGGTATAAAAGCCAGAGGTAGAAAAGTCCCTGGGTTTCACCTCTAGTACCACAAAAAGTAAGTAAGTAAGTAAATAAATAATTTTAATTTTGTGGGTTGTCTTTTTACTTTGTGTGGTATACTTTGAAGCACAAAATGTTTAGTTTTTTTGGGGGGGAGGCATCTGGGGATGGAACCCAGGGGCATTCGACTTCGGAGCTACACCCCCTGCCCTATTTTTTATTCTTTATTTTGAAACTGCAGAGGACCTCACTAAGTCGTTGAGGCTGGCCGCGAACTGGGATCCTTCTGTCTTGGCCTCTCAAATGCTGAGATTACAAGTGTGTGCCACCATGCCCAGCTAAAATGTTTAGTTTTGATGGTGCCAATTACCATTTTTAAAAATTGCTGTCATATCTCATAAACTATTGTCTAGTCCACAGTCACAGAGATTTATATTTATGTTTTTTTCTGTGACTGACTTCCTAAATATATCTTTTATTCATTTTGTGCCTTTTTTTTGTGTGTGTGTGTGTGGTACTGGGGAATTGAACCCAGAGGCATTCTACCTCTGAGCTATACCCCCAGCCCCATTTTTTAATTTTTTCTTTATTTTTTTGTGGTATTGGGGATGGAACCCAGGGGCTTTCTACTCCAGGATAGACCCCCAGACCTATTTTATTTTATTTTTTTGCAGTACTGGGGATGGAACCCAGGGGCATTCTACCCCCGACTGACACCCCCAGCCTTATTTTTTTTTTAGGGGGTCTGGGGATGGAACCCAGGGGCCTTGACCTCCAAGCTATACCCCCTGCCCTATTTTGTATTCTTTATTTTGAAACAGGGTATCACTGTGTTGCAGAGGGCCTCACTAAGTAGCTAAGGCTGTCTGCAAACTGCGATTCTCCCGTCTCAGCCTCTTGAATGCTGGGATTACAAGCGTGCGCCACCATGCTCGGCTTTTATATTTTATTTGGAAACCTGGTCTCACTAGGTTGCTGAGAACCTCACTATGTACCTGAGTCTGGCTTTGAACCTGCACATCCTCTTGTCTCAGCTTCCCAAGTACTGAGATTATAAGCATGTGCCACCACACCTGGCTTTTTATTTTTTATTTTGAAATAGGGTTTCACTAAGTTGCAAAGGGCTTCACTAAGTAGCTGATACTGGCCGCAAATCTGAAATCCTCCTGTCTCAGCCTCTCAAGTACTGGGATTTCAAGCGTGCACCACCACGCCCTGCTTTCAGTTAATTTTTATATATGATGTGAGATAATGTTTTAACTTAATTCTTTTATCTTTTTTCTTACTGCAGTACTAGGGATTGAACCCAGGGGCATTCTACCTCTAAGCTACACCCCAACCCTACTTTATGTATGTATGTATGTATATATGTATGTATTTATTTATTTTGCAGAACTAGGGGTTGAATTCAGGGGCCTTCTGCCTCTGAATTATATCCCCAGCCCTATTCATTCTTTCTTTCTTTCTTTCTTTCTTTCTTTCTTTCTTTCTTTCTTTCTTTCTTTCTTTCTTCTGGGGGTGGAACCCAGAGGCTTTCTACCTCTGGGCTATACTCCTAGACCTATTTGTTTATATTTTATTTGGAGACAGGGTCTCACTAAGTTGCTGAGAGCCTCACTAAGTAGCTGAGGCTGGCTTCGAACCTGCACGATCCTCCTGTCTCAGCCTCCCAAGTGCTGGGATTATAAATGTGTGCCACCACGCCCGGCTTTTTATTCTTTATTTTTAAACAGGGTCTCACTAAGTTGTGAGGGCCTCACTAAGTAGCTTAGGCTGGCTGTGAACCTTCCATCCTCCTGTCTCAACCTGCGAGTACTAGGATTACAAGCGTGTGCCACTACACTTGGCTTATTTTTTATTTTGAAAAAGGGTCTCACTAAGTATCTGAGGCTGGCCACAAATCTGTGATCTTCCTATCTCAGCCTCCCAAGTACTTGGATTACAAGTGTGCCACCATGCCTGGCTGCAAGCTTCATTCTTTTACATGAGGATATATGGCGATCCTAGCAAATAACTGAGTGTTGATAAGAAAGGTTAGAAGAGGCTTGTAGAGCCGGGCATGGCGGCACATGCTTGTAATCCCAGCATTTGGAAGGCTGAGACAGGAGTATCACAGTTTGCAGACAGCCTCAGCTACTTAGTGAGGCCCTTTGGAACTCAGTGAGACAGACCCTCATCAACCTAGGGAGACCCTGTTTCAAAATAAAAAATAGGCATTGGGGTATAGCTCAAAGGTAGACTGCCCCTGGGTTCCATACCCAGTACTGCAATAAGAAATGCCTGAGAAAGTATGTAGGTGAGTGGTTGCTTTATCATTGTAACTTCTCACTAACATCGCTTTTCAATTTAAAATAAAAGTGGATTACTAGGAGGAAAAATTACTAACTTGGGCCATTTGTCCATATAGTTAAATAGGCATGCTCAAACAACCTTCATATTTAGTAGCATGAATATTTGTTGAATAAAAAGATGTGGCCATAAATTAAATTGTGTTAGATTTCATGAAACAATTTTTTTTCCCCCCGGAACCGGGGATGGAACCCAGGGACATTCTACCAATGAGCTACACCCCCAGCCCTGTTTTTTATCTTTATTTTGAAGCAGTGTCTCACTGAGTTGCAAAGGGCCTCACTAAGTAGCTGAGGCTGTCCTTGAACCCAGATCCTCCTGTTTCAGCCTCCCAAATGCTGGGATTACAAGTGTGCACCACC
Source organism: Muscardinus avellanarius (assembly GCF_963383645.1). Classification (NCBI taxonomy): domain Eukaryota; kingdom Metazoa; phylum Chordata; class Mammalia; order Rodentia; family Gliridae; genus Muscardinus; species Muscardinus avellanarius. The sequence continues at coordinate 120,150,158 of NC_137787.1, read as the reverse complement.
ACACACCTGGCTGAAACAAAATTTTTAAAAAATTTTGTTACTGGGAATTGAACTCGGGCTTTTTCCCTCTGAACTACACCATTAGCCCTATTTTTATTTTTATTTTTGGTGGTACTGGGGGTAGAACCCTGTGGCTTTCTACCTCCAGGCTATATTCCCAGATTTTATTTATATATATATATATATATTATATATATATATATATTTTTTTTTTAATTTGGAAATAGGGTCTCAGTTGCTGAGAGCCTCACTAAGTAGCTGAGGCTGGCTTTGAACCTACACGATCCTCCTGTCTCAGTCTCCCAAGTGCAGGGATTACAAGCGTGCGCCACCATGCCTGGCTAGCCCTATTTTTATTTTGAAACAGGGTCTCCCTAGGTTGATGAGAGTCTCACTACTTGCTGAAGCTGTCCTCAAACCTGTGATCCTCCTGTCTCAGCCTAACAAGCTGGTTTTGTGGTGATGTCAAGTCTAGATATAAGTAACACAAAGTTTCACTGAAAAGGTCAGATTCTATAGCTGTGGCCCTCCATTGGATATGCTGCCCAACTGGGGCATTCAGCAGTGTCTGGAGACAGGTTGGCGGCCAGTGCTTGGGATGTGCTGCTGGCAACTAGTGGGCAGAGGCCAGGTCCTGCTAAATTTTCCAGAGTACACAGGGCAGCGCTGCAGCAAGTGGGTACCAGGCCCCAAAGTCTTATACTGTGTTATTTATACTAGGCAAAAAAAGGGGAGACAACACAAGTGTTTATTCACTGATAAATGGATGAATTATAAATAGAATATCATTTGTCAGTTAAAAGATGAGGTGCTACAAGCCTGTAATCCCAGTACATGGGGGGCTGAGACAGGAGGATATCAGGTTAATGACCAGCATCAGCAATTTAATGAGTCCCTCAGCAACTTAGTGGGACTCTGTTTTAAAATAAATTAAAACAAGACAGGGGTGAGCAGGCATGTAGTTCAGTTATAGAACATCCAAGTTCTACAGGAAATAAGAGGGAAGCATTGATACATAATACATCATGGCTCAACTTAGTATATAATACTGAGTGAAAGCAGCCATGCACAGAAGACTCACGTCACATAACCTGAGCTATAGGAAACGTTGAAGCACAGCAAGAGATAGAAAGCCTTGTGGTTATCTGGGATGGGGACAGTTGGGAGGACAGCGGAGGTGACTGCTCAAGTGCACAAAGCTTTCTGGGGCAAGAAAATGTTCTAAAATTAGACTATGTTCTAGCTCTGAATATAGCAGCGCCTGTTGAGGTACACACTGGGTGGGTACATCGTGTAGTGTGTGAATCATGTTCCAAGGATACTTTCAAGGGACCTGTTATGCCATGGTTTATCAACTACCCTCTCTATAGGATTGTAGTGGGAAATTGGGGGGAAGGTCACATTTTGGAAGTTATTTCTGTGGCAGGGCTGGTAGTTAAGGAAGTGGGAGAGGTCATCCAAAGAGAAGCAAAAAGGAGCACCGTCAGGACGCTTGGGCGTAATTTAAAAGCAAGAAGCATCAGAAGAGATGAAAGACCAGTAATGACAAGTGAAGGGCCAGGTGTGGTGGCGCACAGCTGTATTCCCAGTATTTGGGAGACTGAGACAGGAGGAACACACATTTGAGGGCAGCCTCAGAAACTTAGCAAGACTCATAGCAACCTAGTGAGACCGTGTTTCAAAACAGAGTAGGAAAAGGGCCAGGGGATGTTGCTTAGAGCTGGAAAGCCTTTGAGTTCAATTTTGGGAAGCAAAGCTAGTGAGTATTTCAAAGAATAAAGGTGATCGATCAGCCAACTGTGCCACCAGCCAGACGTGGTGGCACACGCTGTAATCCCAGTTCTTGGGAGGCTGAGACAGGAGGATTACAGATTGGAGGGCAGCCTCAACAAATCGTGAGATTCTCATAAACCTAATGAGACCCTTTTTCAAATAAAATAAATAAAGTAGGACTGGGCTGTAGCTCAGAGGTAGAAAGCCTCTAGGTTCAATCCCTATTCCCCCCCCCCAAAAAAAAACCCCACAGAATAAAGGTGGTCAACACTGGCTGTCATGGAATGGTAGGGCATGGGCTGTGTGTGGTCTATGTGGGTTCCCCTAGGCAGTCAAGCGCATAGTAGTGTTTCTGTGAACAGTCAGCCAAACCTTGCCTCGCTGTTTGATGCAGAGGAGAGCAGAGAGGACACGTCACGGGCTTCAGCTGTGTTGGCCCAAGGGGCTGAGAGCTTGAGCACAGGAAAGGTTGAATTCTGTACTATGTATTCCAGAGATGAATCTTTATTGCCTGTTGGGAGAAGTCAGGATAGAGGAGAGAGTATATTGTTGTGGTGTCAGGCCAGTGACATGGATGCTGCTAGTGTATGCTCAGGTGAGGGGGGTGGGGAAGAAGAGCAATCCCGTGGTAGTGCTGTCTGCCCTGCATGGCCACTCAGTGCTAATTGCTGAATTTTATGTATGTATGTATGTATCTATCTATCTATCTATCTATCTAATCTATTTCTGGTCCTAGTGATTGAATCTGGGAACATTCTACTTCTCATCTTCACTTCCATACCATTTTATTTATTTTTTATTTTAAATCAGTTTCACTAAATTGTAGAGGGCCTTGCCTAACTGTTTTTGAGTCTCGCCCCAAACCTGCAGTCCTCTTTCCCCAAGGATTACAGGAGTGTGCCACCATGCCCGGCTTGAGCGTCTTGTCCTGTTGTTTTTGGCCCCTTGTGCATCTTCGGAGAGTTTGGGTATTGGGATCTTTTGTCCAAGTACTCACCAGTACTGGGATGGCAGGCATTTGCTGCCACAACTGGCTGAGTTAAGTGTGTATGTGGTGTAAAGTTGAGTTTCACCTTCATTACTTTGCATTGAATATCTTGTTCCAGTTCCGTTTATTGAAAAAATATTATTTTCAAATTACATTGCCTTGGCCCCTTGTAGATTATTTGACTGTAAATTATTTGTGGCTTCTCAGTTCAGTCTGTGGACCTGTTCCCAGTACCACACTTATTTAGCTTTGTTCTTCTGTTTCAAAATGATAATGTCTCCTCTCTGTCCCCCACCTTCTCATGTGAAAACTAAGATCATCTTATTGATTTCTGCAAACACTCAAGGAGGGATTTTTATAGGGATGACCTTGAATTTGTAGAACTTTGTTAAAATTATGGAGTTCTTGGATAAGCTTTTTTTTCCCATGGTACTGGGGATTTGTTGGGAGCCATTAAGGCCTTCCCCTAGATTGGTGTCTCTGACTCAGCTGATTGTCCTTCGCCCAGAGTCAACAAGGTTTGGGGTTATGGAAAGTTCAAAAAGGTCTGAGAAAAGATCAGGTGGTGATGACATGAGGGTACTGATTGACCTATCTGTAATACGTGTTTTGTATTGGTCTGTATTGTATTCTGGTGGTGGTAGCACGAGAATGTTGATTGACCTGTAGCTGTGTATAAATACCTCTGGAAAAACAAGTTGGCGTCGGCGCAATAAAGACGAGATTGAAGCTGCGTTGGCCAGGAGTGTCCGCGTGATAGAGAATACTGACCCAGGCATAGTCTTCGACCCGTAGGAAATATTGACCCACGAACAGGGGTCGACCAGTAGAGATAGTAGGCTGGCGGCTCCCCCACGTTAGGGTTAAAAACTCTTCATCCTCACGCCTCACTTCAGAACCCCTACTCTTGCCGGCTGGCTCCAGCAGGTGGTGGCCCATACGGGGACAAATTCTGAAACTGAGGATCCCGTGAAGGACACCGCTGAATAAAAAAGGAGTGCACTCAAAAGATTTTTGGTAGCGGTGAAACGTGGGAATTTTGTAATATATAATTGGTCACTAAAGCTTTGCGCAAAAGAAACCAAGCTGGCAAATGAAAAGAGAAACAGACAGAAAATGAAGAAAGAAAATAAGATAGAAAATGAAGGCGCCTAAAGTGTAAATAGTAATAGGCAATAGGTCAGAAGTTTAGTTCCTAACGTAAGAGTTGTAAAAATCCAGTGGGTCAAAAAATATACAATGGGTCAAAAAATAAGTTTTTTGTTTTTTGCATATATGTTAGAAGATGTGCTTTGTGTTAAGCTTCCTAAGGAAGAATCTGCTGCTCAGTACTATAGAGATGAGTTGTTTTCTTTAATTTCACCGCTTCAAGCAGCGATAAATCAGACTGCAAAAAACGGAGAAGATACTAGGGGATTTAGAGTTTTCCCGGATACTGAAAACCCCGATGGTTAAGGAAGTGTTATTAGATTTCTTAGATGCTGACAAAACTGGGTCAAGGAGGTGTTATTACAGGACATAGACCCTTTCTTTTCAAACAATCCAGTTACTGAAAATCCTGACGGTCAAGGAGGTGTTATTAGAGGACATAGGCCTTTTCCTTTCAAACAATTAAAAGAATTAAAAATGGCTTGTGTTCAGTATGGACCAAAAGCACCTTTTACTCAAGCCATGTTAGAATCTCTCTCTATGGAGGCTTTGTGTCCTTCTGATTGGAAAGAGATAGCCCGAGCTTGTTTATCAGGGGGTGATTTTTTATTATGGAAGTGAATTTGCAAAACAATGCCAATCCACAGCAGATTTGAACATAGCTCAGGGAATACACATAAATTTTGATATGTTAGCAGGAGAAGGACAGTTTAGGGAGACTGCTCAGCAATTAAAATTTAGTCTAGCTTCTTATGCTCAGACCAATGCTGCTGCGCGTCGAGCATGGAACAAGTTGCCCTCTTCAGGAAAACAAACAGATCTTTCAAAAATAAGACAGGGACCAGATGAGCCATATCAGGAGTTTGTAGCCAGGTTATTACAAACTGCTAGTAGATTGATAGGCAACAGTGAAGCAGGGCTGTTGCTCGCAAAGCAATTAGCAATTAGCCTTTGAGAATGCTAATGCTGTTTGTCAAGCTGCCTTACGCCCTTTTAGAAAGAAAGGAGACCTGTCTGATTATATTCGGCTATGTTCCGATAAAGGACCTGCATATACACAGGGTTTAGCTATGGCTGCAGCATTACAAGGGAATACTGTACAAGAAATCCTTTTCCAACAACATAAATTGGTACCTAAGAATAATATGTTTAAAAGCTATGGGTATAGACAAAATGGTCATTTAGTTAACTGTCCACAGAGGCAGAATGCTAGTAATAGACGAGAGCCAGGCTTATGCCCTCGATGTAGAAGAGGGAAGCATTGGGCTAAGGAATGTAAATCAAGGACTGATGAGCAAGGGAATCAGTTCCTGTCGGGAAACAGAAGGAGGGGCCGCCTCAGGCCCTGCAGCAACAATGTTGTGGGGCACTTCAGACAGCTGTGCCACAGCAGGACAACTCTCAACAAAACAAACTACTCAGGACTCATTCAGAGCAACCCCAGGCAGCGCAGGATTGGACCTCTGTGCCTCCACCTATACAGTATTAACTCCCAAAATGGGAATGATTAATGCTGATGACTTAAACATGGGCTCACGTTCCAGATCATCCCATACTTCATCCAGCTGTTTTGGAGCAGCGGGAAATCTCTGTCTTCAGTAACAACTCGCAATTGCTGGGACTTCTTGCTTTGAATTTTGCACCCGTTGCAGAAACTTTTGTTTATGCGAGACAAAGAACTGGTAAAAATGTCGGGAAGATGGGATGTCTACAGTTGACACCTGTGGTATTGCAGACAAGTACAGAGACATATTTGGGACAGAGAATTGATAGTACAAAGACAGAGACTGATATTTTGGACAGAGAATTGATAGTACAAAGACTGATAGTATTATTTTGGACAAAGAATTGGTACTTTAGTTTATTTTGGACAAAGACTGATAAGTAATTGTGTTATTGAAGGTTTGGTCTTGTGGGGCCCTGGTTACCCAGGGAAAAAAGATAAAAATGTTAGCCCACTAATAACTTGTTTACTCTGTAAAACTGATTCAACAGGTAAAAATCATTGTGTTAATTGGAGAAAATGTCTTACTGAAATGCCTGTCTTACCAATATTCCCAATACCTTGTTTGTTAGAGACTCGGGACAGAGTGTGGTCTCAGGACAAAGTGAGAACATTTTTTCATCAGAAGTGCACAATTTACCTTTGAAGCGTACCCCCATTTAAGAGGCTGGTAGTCAGTGACGGGTAAGATTTCCTTGGGACAAGGAAACCTAAGACAGGATATACAGCTTAGCTCTGTATTATCCAAAGACGGGTAATCCTTGATACAAAAAGGAAACAACCTAAGACAGACACAGTCTTCTTTAAATATAGTAAAAAAGGGGGATTTGTTGGGAGCCATTAAGGTCTTCCCCTAGATTGGTGTCTCTGACTCAGCTGATTGTCCTTCGCCCAGAGTCAACAAGGTTTGGGGTTATGGAAAGTTCAAAAAGGTCTGAGAGAAGATCAGGTGGTGATGATACGAGGGTACTGATTGACTTATCTGTAATATGTGTTTTGTATTGGTCTGTATTGTATTCTGGTGGTGGTAGCACGAGAATGTTGATTGACCTGTAGCTGTGTATAAATACCTCTGGAAAAACAAGTTGGCATCGGCGCAATAAAGACAAGATTGAAGCTGCGTTGGCAAGGAGTGTCTGCGCAATAGAGAATACTGACCCAGGTATAGTCTTCGACCCGTAGGAAATATTGGCCCACGAACAGTGGTTGACCAGTAGAGATAGTAGGCTGGCGGCTCCCCCACATTAGGGTTAAAAACTCTTCATCCCCACAGCCGGGCATGGTGGCGCACGCTTTGTAATCCCCGCGCTTGGGAGGCAGAGACAGGAGGATCGCGCTGGCTTAGGAGACCCTGTTTCCAAATAAAAATGTAAAAATAGGTCTGGGAGTGTAGCCCGGAGGTAGAAGGGCTTCCAGGAACCCCAGTACCACCAAAAAAAAACAAAAACTCTTCATCCTCACGCCTCACTTCAGAACCCCTACTCTTGCCGGCTGGCTCTGGCAGGGATTGAACCCAGGGCTACTCTACCTCTCAACTATACCCCCAGTTCTTCTTACTTTTTATTTTGGAACAGGGTCTTGTAAGGTTGCTGAGAGTACATTGCTGAGGCTGGCTTACAACCTGCGATCCTCCTGTCTCAGCCTCCCAAGTACTGGGATTACAAGTGTGCACCACCACACCTGGCTAAGGGCTTTCATTTCTTTCAACACTGTTTGATAGCTTTCAGAGTAGAGGTTTTATATACTTTAGTAAACTTATCCATTGGTAATTGAATTCTTAATTCAGTTGTAAGCGCAGTATGTGTGTGTTACTGGGCATCGAACCCAGGGATATTCTACTTTCAAGCTACACCCCCAGTCCTATTTTATTTTTACAAGCATGCGCCACCATGCCTGACACTTCTTTTATTTATTTATTTAGTAATGCTGGGGATTGAACTCAGGGGCAGTCTACTTCTGAGCAATACACCCACACCTATTAATTTTTTTGGAAACAGTGTCTCACTAAGTTGCTAAGAGCTTCACTAGAGGATTGAGGGCCTCTGAACCCCTCATTTCTCTTATCTCAGCCTCTCAAGTACTGGGATTATAACTGCACCACCATACCCAGCTTCTTCAGTTTAGATCCCTGCTGTTCATAGAAGGTGCCCTAGTCCTTTATTCCCTGTTAGAATGCCATCGGCTCATTTTTAAGTAGGTGCTTGACCTGGAGTGGTGTCATCTCCTCCTCCCTGTCAAGTGTCGCCTGCCGGCTTGGTTTCTCCCCACGTGGTTCATGGTTCACTCACTTTCTCTCTCTCTCTCTCTCTCTCTCTCTCTCTCTCTCTCTCTCTCTCTCTCTTTTTTTTGTGGTACTGGGGACAGAACCCAAGGGTGTTCTACCTCCAAGCTACACCCCCAGCCTCATTTTTTTTTGGGGGGGGCGGGTCTGGGGATGGAACCCAGGGGCATTCAACTTCTGAGCAACATCCCCCTCCCTATTTTTTATTATTTATTTTGAAACAGGGTCTCACTAAGTAGTGGAGGGCTTCACTTAAGTAGCTGAGACTGTCCATGAACCGCGATCCTCCAGTCTCAGCCTCCCGAAATGCAGGGATTACAAGCGTGTGTCACCACTCCCGGCTCCCATTTTTTATTCTTTATTTTGAGACAGGGTCTCACTGAGTTGTAAAGGACCTCACTAAGTAGCTGAGGCTGGCTATGAACTGCGATCCTCCTGTTTCAGCCTCCTAAATGCTGGGATTACAAGGGTGCACCACCACGCCCAGCGGTTCACTCACTCCTCAGTTGTCTTATTTATCAGCTCATATACTTAAGTGTTACCTGCTGCTTACTTGACATAGCTCCGTGAGGTGTGGCATGCTCTTGCTCGCTGGTAAGGTCCCTGCGGGATGCTTCACAGGTTGTCCTTGTGGTGCATGGACGTGTGCCTGTGCCCCTGCTGTATCTCAGCTCTCGCTTCACCTGGCATCCACAAATACTTTAGGGGTTGACAGTGCCAATCAGGAATGACAGCATCATTTTGTAATCAGAGTGTTTTGCAGGTATGTGTGGTATGTTGGCTTCAATAATACTTCTTTTTTTAGTTTGGTTACACTCTCTTTTATTAAGATTCTATTTTTATGGATCTGAGTTGGTTTTCATAAAATAACGGTTTGTTTTTGTTTTGTTTTTTGCAGAACTGGGGATTGAACCCAGGGGCATTCTACCTCTGACCCACACCCCCAGACCCCAGACCTATTTTTTTTTTTTTTTTTGCAGGTCTGGGGATGGAAACTAGGGGCATTCAACTTCCGGGGTACACCCCAAGCCCTACTTTTTATTCTTTATTTTGAAACAGGATCTTACTAAGTTGCAGAGGGCCTCACTAAGTAGCTGAGGCTGTCCGCGAACCGTGATCCTTGGATCTCAGCCTCCTGAATACTGGGATTACAAGCATGTGCCATCATGCCTGGCTTTTTTTTTTTTTCCCCCTGGTACTAGGGATGAAACCCAGAGGCTTTCTACCTCCAGGCTATACTCCCAGACCTTTTTTTTTTTTTTTTTTTTAAATATATTTTATTTGGAAACAGGGTCTCACTAAGTTGCTGAGAGCCTCACTAAGTAGCTGAGGCTGGCTTCAAACCCGTGTGATCCTCCTGTTTCAGCCTCCCAAGCGCAGGGATTACAAGCGTGTGCCACCACGCCCGGCTGCCTGGCCTATTTTTTATTCTTTATTTTGTAACAGGGTCTCACTGAGTTGAGGAGGGCCTCACAAGTTCCTGAGACTAGCTGCAAAAAAAAGGAAAAAATACTCTCTTTCGGTTGGTTTATGGATCATAAATAGTAATGGAATACTTCTCTGCTCCTTCTGCAGGGAATGGTGCTGGGATCTGATGCTGTAATGTCATTAAATGGGGTTGTTGGTTCTGTGCTGTCCCAGGAAAAGAAATTGCAGTTTTTGGTTTTAGAAAACTTAATAATGAAAATGACTAAATATTTAAGAAAAACTGGGCTCTCCTTCATTCCTGAACCTTTATTTTATTAATGAGGGGGTAAAAAAAGAATATATGTAGATGAACAGATTATTTATTGCTTTTATAAAATGTCCATTGTTGCTACAAGATTTTTTTCCCCCCCGGTACTGGGGATAGAACTCAGGGGCATCCTACCTCTGAGCTATACCCCCAGCCCTATTTATATTATATGTATTTTGAAACAGGGTCTCACTGAGTTGCAAAGGGCCTCACTAAATAGCTGAGGCTGTCCACAAACCCGGATCCTCCTGTCTCAGCCTCCCAAATGCTGGGATTACAAGTGTGTGCCACCACATTCAGTTGTCCTATATGTTTCTAAAGATAGCATTTACTCTCTTCAAGTTAAGATGTGTCCTTGTGCATATCTGTAATCCCAGTGATTTGTGAGCCTGTGGCAGGAAGACCCTAAATTCACGGCCACCCTTGGTAATTTATTGAGACCTTGCCTCCAAATTAATTTTTATTAAGTAATTAAATAATTATTTAATACTAGGGATTGGACCCAGGGGCATTCTACATCTGATCTACACCCCCCAGCCCAATTTTATTTTGAAGAGTCTCACTAGGTTAATGAGAGTCACGCTTTTTGTGGAGACTGGCCTCAAATCTGCAATCCTTCTGTCTCAGCCTTCCTAATACTGGGATTATAGATGTGATCCACTTTGCCCAGCTTCAAATATAATTTTAAAAGGGTTCAGTTGCAGAGGGCTTGTATAAGGTCCTGGATTCAATCCCCAGTTCTCCTCCCCACTCTAAAAAATGTCTATGCTTACTGATAATACTGTCTGTTGTTGGAGAGCCTGAGAGGGAAGACTTAGTAGGATTATCTGTTGATAGTGTGGCGAGCATTGGACAAAGCTTGTCCTTTTGGCTCTTGGCCTGGTGTGTGCTTCTCCTTGGTCACGCACTTAAGAGGATGGACAGGTGGTGCATGTGTGTACTCCACTGATGTCAGGGATGAAAAGTTTTGTCGCTGATAGGGTCTCTGGAGAGGGGAGAGGGAATGGGGTTTCGGTCTTCTCTGTTCTGTGGCGCAGTAGAATTTACACGTAGCTGCTACTGATGTTCTGGAGGATTGAGATGGTGTTGAATTCAGAAGACTGGTTGGGTTTTAGCACCTCTGAGCTGGATCACTTGCTGGAACCATGGCTCAGATCCAGTAAGCTTGTATTTGGTATAATGACAGCAAAACCTTTATACTGTAACGTCTAGATCCTTAATTTAGTTAAATGCGGGAAAAGGAAGGAAGCATTAGATGTGGGTAACACATTTTTTTAAAAGATGTAGGATTTTTGAAATAGAGAAAGCAGTTTTATTTGATTATCTTATTTGTGGGATTGTATTCTGGGGGAAAGTAAGCGAATTATTTCAATACAAAATATAAATTACACTAGTTTAGATGTGACTTTAGAAAATATATACATGTTTTTCTTGGCCGTAGCCCTATAGAAGTCTTGAGTTACTCTGTGACTTGAACTTTGGTAAAGTGATAGCTGTTTAGTGCCAGTCTATTATGGGTGTGATCTCATGAAATCTGTCCAGAGTGTAATACATGTTATAACAGACTGCTTCGTGAATAATCAGTTCATTGTCAGGTTGCTCTGACATTGTTGATTTTTTTTTTTTTTTTTTTTTCAGTACTGGGGATGGAACCCAGGAGCATTCTACCTCTGAGTTACACCCCCAGCCCTATTTTTTTTTTTCTTTATTTTGAAACAGGGTCTCACTGAGTTGCAAATTAAGTAACTGGCTGTGAACCACAATCCTCCTGTCTCAGCCTCCCAAATGCTGGAATTATAAGCTTGTGCCACCACGCCCAGCTGACATGTTTGTTTTTAAAAGTTAAGCAGTAGCGGGGCGTGGTGGCGCACACTTGTAATCCCAGCCCTTGGGAGGCTGAGAGAGGAGGATAACACAGGTTTGAAGCCAGGCTCAGCTACTTATTGAGGCTCTCAGCAACTTAGTGAGACCCTGTTTCCAAAACAATATATAAAATAGGTCTGGGAATGTAGCCCAGAGGTAGAAGGCCCCTGGGTTCCATACCCAGTACCACCAAAAAAAAAGTTAAGCAATATAATGCCTAGATATTGTAGCATGTTAGTGACTATAAACTGAAACTTTGAAAATTTTTAAGGAAACTTATTTTATTAAAACTTATTTTATAACAAAGCCATATAAGTTTTAAATCATTTTTAAAAATGTTCTAAGAAACAGGGTGCTAGATTTCCGAATTCTTATGAGTTAGTGGTTTTGTGTATGTGTATATGCACTGGAGTTTGAACCCAGGGGCAAACTACCATTGAGTTATACTCCTAACCCTTTTTAATTTTGAAACAAGGCCGCGCTAAGTTATTGTACACTTAACTTGAACCTAGAATCCTCTTGTTTCAGCCTCCCAAGTATTATAGGCATGCATCACTCTGCCCAGCTTGTGTGTGTGTGTGTTTAAGTATTCTACAGTAAGAGGTACCTGGGAACCGGGCGTGGTGGCGCACGCTTGTAATCCCAGAATTTGGGAGGCTGAGACAGGAGGATTGCGGTTTGAGGACAGCCTCAGCTACTACTTAGGCACTTTGCAACTCAGTGAAACCCTGTTTCAAAATAAAGAATAAAAAATAAGGCTGGGAGTGTAGCTCAGAGGTAGAATGCCCCTGAGTTCTATCCCCAATCCCACCAAAAAAAAAAAAAAGTACCTGGGGTAGGAGTGGTATTTTGAGATTTCTTACACACACACACACACAGAGAAATATTTGATATCAAATTAAAAATTGAATTTTCTTAGTTCTTTACATTATTTTGTTGTATTGATTTTAGTTCAGATCTGTGTATAACTGTTCTGCTCCCATTGTGATAACAGTTCTAAGTACAAAGTGTTCTTAGTGGCGCTGCCATGTTGGCTGATAGGCAGTTAAGTCTGCAGTGTCATTATTCAGCACAGATTTTTCAATGAAAGTAAGTGCGGCCTCTTACTGTTTTCTACCTGTGAGCTACACCCCCAGCCATACTTTTTATTCTTTTTTTTTTTTTTTTTTTTAGGTACTGGGGATGGAACCAAGGGGCATTGTACCTTCAAGCTACACCTCCAGCCCTACTTATTAGTCTTCTTAATTTTGAAATAGGGTCTCACTGAGTTGCGAAGGGCTTTGCTAAGTAGCTGGGTTGTGAAGGGCTTTGCTAAGTAGCTGTCTGCGAACCCTGATCCTCCAGTCTCCGCCTCCCGAATGCTGGGATTACAAGTGTCCCCAACAACACCCAGTAGTCTTACTGCTTTCTTAACAGAAGGTAAATGTTATGCTAAGACTAGAAACTTTTTTCAGATTTGCTCTTTATGTAGAAAAACAAACTCACACAAACTTTAAAATAATGGTAGGGAAGGGAATTTACTGGTAGGTATCAGACACTGAACTCACAACTCTTCCCACCTGAAGAAATTCAGGTCTCAGCATTCAATTTAGCAGCAGCTTTAAGTATTAGAGATTGAACTCAAGAGCATTCAGCCTTCAAACTCCACCCCAGCCCAGTTTTTAAATTTATTTTGAAACAGGGTCTCACCAAGTTGTGGAGAGCCTAAGTAGCTGAGGCTGGCCAAGAACTATGATCATCCTGTCTCAGCCTCTCAGATACTGGGATTACAAGTGTGCCCCACCATTCCCAGCTTTTATTTTTTATTTTGAAAACAAGGTTTTGCTTAATTTCTAAGGGCCTCACTAAATTGCTGAGGCTGGCCTGTACACTGCATTCCTCCTGTCTGTCTCCCAAGTAATGAGATTATAGGTGTATAGCACCGCCTTGCTGCTTTTTGATATTTCTAAAAGTAGCAAAATTCACACATATCCCCTTCTGCCACTTCAGTTCTTCTGTGCTCGAACCGTCTGGAGTTCTGGAGAGCTTAGCTGCCTCCTGCAGTTATAGCACCTGAAGACTTGCCTCCTCCGCCTCCTCCTGAGGCCACGTTATCTACTGGCCTCCAGAATGGCAGAAGTCTGCCTTGAGGTTAGCCATTCTATTATGATTATGTGAATTTTCTGTCTTGCCTAATTTTTTTGTTTTGTTTCGTAATACTGGAGTTTGAACCCAGTAATGCCAGGGGCATTCTAACTCTGAGCTACACCCCAACCCTTTTTTAAGTTTTTTGTTTGGAAACAAGGTCTCACTAAGTTGTGGAAGCTTACCTTAAACCTGTGATAAATAAAATCATGATATGTAAAGCACATAAAGTATTAATACTGTTATTTTCCCTAGCCGAAGACATTTAGCAATCATATATATTTTGTTACATTTGGATATTTAGGAGTAAAAATTTGGTACCATTATAATATCAGATTGCAGATTCTTAGAAACCGGTACTAGAGTATTATAATTTATATACTTTTGTTTAATATAGTATTTAATACAGCTTAGTAAATACATTTCATTACTGTATAGTTTATATACCAAAAACTACTTTTTAAATTACATAAACAGCACATTGAAAATTAAGGGAAATAAAAACTAGAAAAGAACAGATGGAGCCAGGCGTGGTGACACACGCTTTTAATCCCAGTACTTGGGAGGCTGAGACTTGAGGTTCACAGGTTTGAAGCCAGCCTGGGGAGGCGAGGCTATAACTTAGTGAGACCCTGTTTCAAAATAAGAAAATTCGATTGGGGGTATAACTTGGAGGTAGAATGTCTCTTCCATCCCCAGTACAAAACAAAAAAGAGTAAGCGGAATAGTTTTCTACTATTATGAATTAGAATCAATTGCCTTAGTCCATTTATTTTATATACTAAAATGTTTTCCCCCCTTTATTGTGGAAACTCAAAGATATACAGAAGTGGAATGACTAGCTGATTTCCATAGCTGTGAGTTCACAGGTAGTCTTGTTTCATGTATACTTTGCCAAACCCAGAGCATTTTTAAAACTTTTTTTGTGGTGCTGGGGATGGAACTCAGGGCTTTCCACCTCTGGGCTATACTCCCAGACCTATTTTATACTTTATTTGGAAACAGGATCTCACTAAGTTGCTGAGAGCCTCACTAAGTAGCTGAGGTTGGTTTCGCACCTGTGTGATCCTCCTGTCTCAGCCTCCCAGGTACTGGGATTTCAGGCAAGCACCACCATGCCTGCTACCCCAGAGTATTTTGAAGTAAATTTTATCCATAAATATTTCAGTTTGTTTTTCTAAAGGATAATCAGGCTCTCTGGGTGTGGTGGTGCACGCAGTGTAGTCCGGAGGTAGAAGGGTTTCATTCCCAGTACCCCCTCCCCCCCCAAAATCAGGCTCCAGGTATGGCCATATATGCCTGTAATTCTAGTACTTGGGAGGCTGAAACAGGGATATCAGGTTCTATGCCAGCCTCAGTAACTTGGGTGAAACCCATTTCAAAATTAAAAATAAAGTCGGGCGTGGTGGTGCACGCTTGTAATCCCAGCATTCCCAGCATTTGGGAGGCTGAGACTGGAGGATTTCAGTTCGTGGACAGACTCAGCTACTTAGGCCCTCTGCAACTCAGTGAGACCCGGTTTCAAAATAAAGAATAAAAAATAGGGCAGGGGGTGTAGCTCAGAGGTTAAATGCCCCTGGGTTCCATCCCCAAACTTGCAAAAAAAAAAAAAAAATTAAAAATAGAGCCGGACCTGGTAGAGCATGCTTGTAATCCCAGTACTTTGGAGGCTGAGATAGGAGGATCTCAGGTTTTCAGCCAGCCTCAGCTACTTAGGGAGGCCCTCCACAGTTAGTCAGATCCTATTTCTTTCTTTCCTTTTTTTTTTTTTTAGGGCAAGCTACACCCCCTGCCCTATTTTTTATTCTTTTATTTTGAAACAGAGTCTCACTAAATTGTGGAGGGTCTCACTAAGTAGCTGAGGCTTTCCGTGAAACGCTGTCCTCCAGTCTCAGCCTCCCAAACACTGGGATTACAAGCATGCGTCACCATGCCCGGTTTAGTCAGATCCTATTTCAAAATAAAGAGTGAAAAATTGGGCTTGGGTTGTAGCTCGGAGGTAGAATAGAATGCTTCTGGATTCAACGCTCAATACCGCAAAAACAAAGAAATAAAATTGTAAAAATAAAAAGGGCTCAGATTTAGCAAAGAGATAGAACACCCCTTCAATCCCCAGTATGAGAGAGAGGAAAAAAAAAAAAAAAAAAGGATAATCAGGCCTTCATTTTTCAGTATGGCCAGATATCTGGCATCCAGTGAATATATTACATGAAAACAGGTGCTTCCTAAGAAAATAGACTCAGTGTTAATAATGTTTAGTATTCATTTCACTAATTTTTTTTTTTTTTTTTTTTTTGGTCCTTTTTAAAATGCAAGCTTCCCTTACTTTTGGTTTTTCTTTCCCTGCACCTCCACAAGGGGGCAGATGAAGAGAGAAAAGAAGTTTTAGCTAAACTAAGTTGGGTTTCACTTTTTAATTCATTGAGTTAACAGAGCTGCAGGCATTTGTGGGGAGACGTCACAAATGAGCATTGCTTTCTCGGCATACAACTCAGTGCCTCCTTACTCTTCAAAGACAAATGTCTTTCACATGCTTTCTTAAAAAGAGGGCAAACGGTCTCCTTTTTAGAAATAGTCTCCAAAGCATTGTCAACTTTTAATTTTCTCTGTAAATAATCATTTCTCTCTCAGAATAATGCTTTGCGCTGTCACGAAATGACAACATTGGAATGTCTATCTAATTGTTGCCAGCTGGGGTTTTAAGATTTCTTTCCAGGTGATGTGGCATTGCCCCCGCCAGGTCGCTTGGATTGTGCCCTTAAGTGGCTCTCCACTTCTCACCGCCTCAGTGCTGTGACTGTGTCACTGTTGAAGTATATTCATAAACACCTACAAACATTACACACATAGATGGTGGTTACTTTATTTGCAGCAGAACACTTCTTCCATTTGAAGCATGTTTGTTTTTGAACATCTGATTACCCTGTAAATGGCTTTTTAGTTAGTGGAAAGTTAATTTATTATGTGGTACTTGGGACTGAACCCAGAGACTTTCTAACTTTTAGCTACACCCCAGTCCGATTTTTAAATTTCTTATTTGGAAACAATGTCTTGCTAGGTTGATGAGTCTCACTACTTGCTGAGGCTGTCCTCGAACCTGCGATCCTCCTGTCTAAGCCTCCCAAGTACTGGGATTATAGGAGTGCGCTACCACCACGCCTGGTAGTTGGTGGGAAATTTAAATGAGCATCTGTAAAGTTTTATGTCAGCTGATTAGTTCTTTGTAATGGGCTTTTTTATACTCTGGTCTGGGAGTTTAATTTCTTCTGGATGGCTCCTGTTATATTTAGGGTCTATTTGCATTTTAGACAAAGTAAGAATGCTATTGTTGTTGACCTTGACACCAGATTACTGGGCAGACATTATATTGCCATGTTTGAATCCTCACAAAACGTGCTGCTGAAGCCCACGGAGGCCTGGCGGGAAGCGCTTCTGGACCGCAGAGTCATGGAGCTGTTCTTCACAGTAAGAGCAAGGGCTGGGAAAGGAGGGGTGCCCTTATTATGTTTTTTAGAAGCAACATAGGACAGCTGCTCTTTTCTCTTGCAGCCTTCTTTTCCATCATATGTGTGTTTAAATAGAAACTATAAAAAGGTTTTTACTCGTTTACAGAAAATACTGTGTAGCTATAGAGAGTTTAGTACCTTGGAACTTCCCCGGACCCCCTTACAGTCTTAAAAGTTGACAGCCCCAAAGAGCTTCTGTTCATGTGGTTATAGCTATAATTTATCCTATTAAAAATCCAGGCTGAGAACTTAAAAATAATTTAATTCTTTTTTTGTGTGTGGTACTGGGAATTGAGCCCTGGGGCATTCTACCTCTGAGTGACACCTCCAGCCCTATTTTATTTTGAAACAGGGTTTTGCTAGGCTGATGAGAGTCTCATAGCTGAGGCTGTCCTCAGACCTCCTAAGTACTAGGATTAAAGGTGTGCACCATCATTTCAAGCTTGTTAATTCATTAAAATTTTCTTTTTAATTTTTTATCTTTTTGGTGGTACTGGGGTTCCTGGAAGCCCTTCTACCTCCGGGCTACACTCCCAGACCTATTTTTACATTTTTATTTGGAAACAGGGTCTCCTAAGCCAGCGTATGCGGCTGGCTTCGAACCTGCGCGATCCTCCTGTCTCTGTCTCCCAAGTGCGGGGATTACAAGCGTGCGCCACCATGCCTGGCCGTTAATTCAATTTTTAAACAATAAGAAACCTTTATATACTAAAGAAATGGTAAATAACGCTTTAAGGAACAAATAGTCATATTTTTTAAATGAAAATATTATTGAGAACAGTGCTTTTTTACTTTTTTTGTTTTATATTTCTGTAAGTCTAATATCAGGCTTAATAGAAGACAGATTCCCCTCTCTCCTTTGAATTCAGTTGGAATCTCTTCCTGAGTGGCCTTGGGAAGACTCACTGGGATGCCTGTGTGACAGTGAGAATGGACAGGGCAAATACGAGCTGGACAAGGCTGAGACAAGAGGATCACAGATTCAAGACCAGCCTAATCAACTTAGCAAGACTGCAACCTAGAGAAATCTTGTTTCAGAACAAAAAATAAAAAGGGGTGGGGTGTAGCTTGGAAGTAGAATGCCTCTAGGTTTAATCCTTAGCACTGCTTAAAAAAAAAAAAGATACTATGTTAGTATGAAAACCATTTTATCCTCACTGATAGGGTCTTAGGAACTTGTAGGGATTTCTGATCCACATGCTAGGAAGTGCTGTTTGTTTGTTTGTTTGTTTGTGGTACTGGGGATAGAACCCAGGGACATTCTGCCTCCCAGGTTAAACCCCCAGCTCTTCCTCCTCCTCCTCCTCCTCTTCCTCCTCCTCCTCCTCCTCCTCCTCCTCCTCCTCTTCCTTGTGGGTCTGGGGATGAAACCCAGAGGCATTCAACCTCCGAGCTATACTCTCTGCCCAATTTTTTATTCTTTATTTTGAAACCGGGTCTCACTAAGTTGCGGAGGGCCTCACTAAGTAGCTGAGGCTGTCTGCGAACCCAGTTCTATCTCAGCCTCCCAAATGCTCGCATTACAAGCATGTACCACCATGCCGGGCTGGGAAGTGCTGTTTTTGAGTAGTGTACATTTTACGAGACCCGGGTTGAGTTATATTTTGGGGGGGGGTGTCTGGGGATGGAACCCAGAGGCATTTGACCTCAGCTACACCCTCTGCCTTTTTTTTTTCTTCATTTTTTTATTTTTTGGGGGGTACTGGAGGTGGAACCCAGAGGCTTTCTACCTCTGGGCTATACTCCCAGACCTATTTTATATTTTATTTGGAAACAGGGTCTCACTAAGTAGCCTAGGCTGTCCACGAACCACGATCCCTCCGGTCTCAGCCTCCTGAATGCTGGGATTACAAGTATGTTCCACCGCGCTCGGCTTAGTTAGTATTATTTAATAGCAATTTATTTCACGTATAACTTTAAACCTATTTATTATCGACTATAAGAAGTAAGCAGTGTATTTTCACATTTGCCAATAGGATTACCCCATAGATTCAAAACAGTGTTTGTGTATCTATGTGTGTGTTGGATGTTTGTACCTATAGGATGAGCACACTAGGTAGAATGACTGGGACAGAAGTCCACATAAAGACTAATGAAAAAGAAAAGAAAGTGCTTTGCTTCAGCAACTAAAGTTTAAAACTCTGCTTGCCTGGCTCATTCTACAGGAATTGTTTTGATAAAAATCCAACCTTGATTCTTGTATACTTCACTCATCCCACAGGAGTTGTTTTTGATAGAAATCCAACTTCGGTTTTTTGTATTCTTCACTGAAGCAGTTTTGGAAAGGTGCACACTGGGTAGCAGGGCTGGAAGTGCCCCCAGCACATATGAGTAGCTGTGGAGACAAGCCAGACAGCTGTTCTGTGAACTTGAGCTGCTGCATGCAGGCTTTAGCTGGGAAGTTAACCCTTTTTACTTCATTTTATCGCGCGCGCGTGCGTGTGTGTGTGTGTGTGTGTGTGTGTGTGTGTGTGTAGCGAGTTATTAATTTAAATAGCTCACAAACAATATAGTTTTGTGATTTGTTACCAAAATAATAGTAGCTCATCTTTGTATTTTCATTCCCCTTTTTGTTAAACTGTTTCACTTAAGTGAATTCAGTGCCTAACTTAAAGTACTTTTCCACTGGATAGCACTGTTGTGCTAGATTTTTGTAGACACATGAATGTATTACCTGGGATTATACCTTCAGTATGTTGATCATATCTGAAGTCTGAAATATTTTTGCATTCTGCTCTTTAAAAGCTTAGTAACTTTTTTTGTGTGTGTGGGTCTGGGAATGGAACTCAGGGGCATTCTATCTCCGAGCTACACCCCTTGGCCCAATTTTTATTCTTTATTTTGAAACAGGGTCTCACCAAGTTGCAGAGGGCCTCACTAAGTAGCTGAGCCTCCAGAATGCTGGGATTACAAGTGTGCATCACCACGCCCAGCTTGCTTAGTAACTTCTTGACAATTCTTTTCTCCATAAGGTCTTTTAAAAAGCCAGTCTTCAGTTTTCTTTCTCCTTTTTGACTGATTCTTCTGAATTGTGTACTACTAGTCTCTTCTTTCTTGGCTCATGGTATAAATGCTGGTGATCTTAGTTCTCTGCTTTGCTGACTGCATACACTTTCTTGGGGCTCTCTCTTCCACATGTGGTACTCCAGGCACTGCCTCTCTGTTGGCTACTAAATATGTGTTCAGCACAGGCCACTGTAGATTTTCAGAGCTGCAGAATCCTAGCGCTTACTGGATATTTCAATTTGGACAGCCCGTAGACATTGAACAATCAATGTGTCCCAGTAAAATTTTTTATTTTACTAACATGGTGTTGCTTTATTGTCTTGAGGAGCAGCCTTGCCATTTATCACCCCAGAGGACCTGCTGTCCCTTATCCCCTCTGCCTCTTTTCCATATTTAGGCTATGAATTCAGTTTTTAGTTTCATAATACAATTTCTATAGAACTACATGTGTGTGGCAGAGGAACCCTTGTAGTTCTGACCTTGGAAGAAGGACAAGAATGTATATCATATAAGAATCATTTAAAGCCGGGCATGGTGGTGTATGCTTGTAATCCTAGCATTCGGGAGACTGAGACTGGATGATCGCAGTTCGCAGACAGCCTTAGCTACTTAGTGAGGCTCTTTGCAACTGAGACCCTGTTTCAAAATAAAGAATAAAAAAATAGGGCTGGGGTGTTGCTCTTAGGTAGAGTGCCCCTGGGTTCCATTCCCAGTAATGCAAACAAAGCAAAACAAATAAAAAATTATTTAAGCCAGGCGTGGTTGCCCACATTTGTAATCCCAGCATTTGGGGAGGCTGAGACAGGAGGATTGTGGTTCAAAGACAGCCTCTGCTCCTACTTAGTGAGGTCCTTTGCAACTCAGTGAGACCCTGTTTCAAAATAAAGGATAAAAAATAGGTCTGGGGGATGTAGCTTGGAGGTAGAATGCCTCTGGGCTCCATCCTTTGTTCCCCGCACACAAAAAATCGTATAAGTTTTATGTGGTTCAT
The DNA here is from genome assembly GCF_963383645.1 of Muscardinus avellanarius. Taxonomy (NCBI): domain Eukaryota; kingdom Metazoa; phylum Chordata; class Mammalia; order Rodentia; family Gliridae; genus Muscardinus; species Muscardinus avellanarius. The sequence goes on along the minus strand of NC_137787.1, from coordinate 120,129,238 downwards.
ATTTTAGGGAACATAAATTAAACTTGCATAATATAGGCAGGCCCCAAGAATAGCTATTTCTTTCTTTTTTTTTTTTTTTTCTTCAGTACTGAGGAAGGAACCCAGGGGCATTCTACCTCTCTGAGCTACATCCCCAGCCCTAATTTTTTATTCTTTATTTTAAAACAGAGTCTCACTAAGTAGCTGAGACTGTCCATGAACTTTGATCCTCCTGTCTCAGTTCCCCAAATGCTGGGCTTAAAAGTGTGTGCCACCATACCTGGTTTTCTTTTTCATTTTAGTGGTACTAGGGCTGGAACCCGGAGGCTTTCTACCTCTGGGCTATACTCCCAGACCCTTTTTTTTTAAATATTTTATTTGGAAACAGGGTCTCGCTAAGTTGTAGAAAGCCTCACTAAGTAGCCGAGGCAGGCTTCGAACCCATGCGATCCTCCTGTCTCAGCTTCCCAAGCACAGGGATTACAAGCGTGCGCCACCACACCCAGTGGTTTTCTTTTTCTTTTTAAATAAAATAAAATTTTGTTGTATTTGACCTTGCCAGCATTATTTGTTTCACTGCACCTTCTTTTTTTGTTTTTTTGGTTTTTTTTTTCAGTCAGCACTTTCAGACCAGTGAGGAACAGCCCTCCCTTCTGCTTCCCAGGGGTGGGGGGATACCATGAGAGGCTCTTTCTCTCCCAGGCGGCTGGGAATCCATTAGAGTGTCTCCCTGAATATCATACTTCAATGCTATTTAGGTTCCAAGGCATGAGCAAATGTAGTGTTTTTGTTTGTTTTTATGATACTGGGGATTGAACCCAGGTGTATTCTACCTCAGAGCTACACCCCTACCTCGAATATTATTCCTTATTTTGAAAAGGGGTCTCATGAAGTTGGGGAGGGCCTCATTAAGTATCTGAGGACCTGCAGTCCTATCTCATCCTCTCAGGTATTGGGATTACAAGCGTGGAACACCACACCTGGCTAATTACAGTTTTTATTTTATTTTATTTATTTTTTATTTTTTTGGTCGTACTGGGGTTCCTGGAAGCCCTTCTACACTCCCAGACCTATTTTATATATATTTTTAAATTTGGAAACAGGGTCTCTTAAGCCAGCGAGGCTGGCTCCGAACCAGCGGAATCCTGTCTCCGCCTCCCAAGCGCGGGGATTACAAGTGTGCGCCACCACGCCCGGCTAATTATGGTTTTTAGATTAAAAGTTTTTATGTTCAACATTTCACAAGCCAGAGAGTGTACATATATGAATTTGTGTATTTTTCTTTTAGTTTACTATATAGAACATTAAATATGGTGGAATATACCTTGAAAAATGGGGGTTCTAAACTGGGGATTACTGAATTATTTCTGTACTGGATCAAATCCTGAATATTTGAAGCTCTGTATGTTCTGTGGTAATACTCAATTCTGCCATTGCAGTGCGAACACAGTCCCAGACACTGCACAAATGAATGTGGCCCATGTTCCATCCAAGTTTTATTGATGATCATTAAAATGTGAATTTTGTAACATTTAAACAGCTCAAAAAAGTAGATTTGTCTTTTTTTTCCTACCATGTAAATATGAAAAAATCCATCCTTCCTTCCTTCCTTCCTTCCTTTTCTTTTTTATTTATTTATTTACTTACTTATTTATTAATTAATTTTGTGGTCCCGGGGATGGAACCCAGGGGCATTCTACCTCCGGGCATTCTACACCCCTAGCCCTATTTTTATTCTTTATTTTGAAACAGGGTCTCACTGAGTTGCAAAGTACTTCACTAAGTAGCTGAGGTTGTTCATGAACCATGATCCTCCTTTCTTAGACTCCTGATTGCTGGGATTACTAGTGTGTGCCACCATGCTCAGCTGAAAAAAACATTCTTAGCCCACAATTATACAAAAACAGAAAGCCTAGATTTGGCTGGTGAACTACAGTTTTCCGACCCCTATTCTGGTTCAAAGTGTAATCTTTATAAGCATGTCAGTAGATTAATTAGGCTTGTGAATTGTAGAGCTATTTATAGTGTTTCCAGTTTCTTTACTAGAACCTTAAGAAGCTTAGAGATTAAGGATTAGTGGTCCCAATTAAGATGTACAACTACAATGCACCAATAAAAAAAAAAAGGATTAAGGATTAGTGGAATCAGTCAGTGAACAATGAGTTGTGCTCTCTGTGTCCAGGCAGTGTACCAGTGAACATTTATTTATTTATATTTTTATTTATTTATTTTTGTGGTACTGAGGATGGAACCCAGGGTTTTTCTACCTCTGGGCTTCACTCCCAGACCTATTTTATATTTTATTTGGAAGCAGGGTCTCAGTAAGTTGCTGAGAGCCTCACTAAGTAGCTGAGGCTGGCTTTGAACGTGCACGATCCTCCTGTCTCCACTTCTCAAGTACTGGAATTACAAGGGTGTGCCACCACGCTGGGCACCAGTGAATATTTAAAAGAAACATTCGGACCACATTGATTTGCAGAGTTAATGTGACCATAACCTGAAATAGAGAATAAATGTTCAACATTGTGCAATATTTTCAAAGTTGGGAGTATAGGAAAGAGAAGGGCTAGAACACTTAACTGTTTGTGGAAAGTAGAAAATGGTCACAATAAATATTGGGTGGATTAAGATGAGTAATTGCTATTTAATTTTTCACTATTTTTTGTTATATAATTTTTTTGGTTTTTTCCAGATGGTGCTATTTATTTATTTTTTTTAATTTAATTTTTTAGGATTTATATACAATTTAAAGAATATTTTCCTTAAAATTTCTAGTATTAATTAAGGCAATCCTGGGGGAATCATTGAAAGCATAGGCTTTTATGTTGGTTGGATAAGTGATAGAGTGTCTTGGGACTAAGGCAGTGTAGTGTTTTCAAGGCACGCAACTGTTGATTTGCACTCAGGGAGCAACATCTATATGCTCTGACTGAGCTTGTCTGCTAACTTTAGCAAGGAGTGGCGGTGAGGCATAGCTGACATAGTACAGATGACTTTGGTTGCTGCTGTTTTTAGAAGAGGCAGTATGTCTGACTGGCTGGCATCTGTTTTCTCTCTTTGTCATAACATGCTGGAGACAGTTCAGTTTTCAATATGTAGGTAGCCTTCAGTTAAAAATCAATTGATATGTTCAAAATGACAGTCTATAATGTCAACTGGACTGAGGGGCAGTTTTCAAATTTAGTTTAATTTAGGAATTAATTTTCTAGAAATAACCAGGTACCGTGAATTGCTCTCTTACCTTATTCGGCATGATAGACACGTGACCCTTACAAAAGAAGAATTTATTTTTATGGATTAGTATTTCTTTCTAACAGGTACATCGAAAAATCAGAGAAGATTCTGATATGGCACAAGATTCTTTGCAGTGCCTTGCCCAATTAGCGTCTCTTCACGGACCCATCTTCCCAGACGAAGGAGCACAAGTTGATTACCTAGCACACTTCATCGAGGGATTACTCAGTACTATTAACGGGTAGGTAGATTTGCCCTTTGTAGCTGATAAGGGGGCTTCCTGAGTTTTTTTCTTTGTGTTTAACACTGGAGTTAAAGAAACAAGTAATATATATTTTTTTCCTGTGGTACACTTTGAAGTAAAGCTGTGTGGCTGATTTTAAATGAACATATAGAAGCAGACTGTTAAACGTGAATAGATGGTAATATTTGTGCATTTGGAAGTGAGTTGTGGCTTTTCTCCTGCTGCCACTTGCTCCATCATCATTCCTTTGTTTGTAGAATTGAAATAGAAGATTCCGAAGCGGTGGGGATCTCCAGCATCATCAGCAACCTGATCACTGTGTTCCCGAGGAACGTCTTGACAGCCATTCCCAGCGAGCTTTTCTCCTCCTTCGTGAATTGCCTCACTCACCTCACTTGCTCCTTTGGACGCAGCGCTGCTTTGGAAGAGGTGGTGAGTGTGCTCCTCCAAGATCGTGTCTGTGCTGTCTGAGGACGCTCGTGCTGCCCTCGGGCCCTTCAAGGAAGCACTAGTAACTTTTTAAAATTAGGATTTTGCTCATGTGTACATTTAGTTGGCAACATGTGTTTGGAAACATGACCTTTAAAATTTTGCAGCTCCAAATCACTTTAGGAGATGAAATTATTAGTCTTAAGACTTTAGTTTTGAGGTAATTAGAATAAGATGTTTCTTTTAGAAATAATTTCATTTAAAGCCTGCTTTAGCAACATTCAAGTTTATTAGGGTACTGATATATGTGATATGATTGTGTGTAATTTTATACATGTGGTTATTTGATATTTTTTATTTTGGACTACTTTGGAAATTATTTAAGCATAATTCAGCCCAAATCTCTTTGTAGCCATGTTTCTTTTGATTAATGTGCTCTTTAATTTTTTTTGGTAGTAAGGTTTAATTGTGTGTGTGTGTGTGTGTGTGTGTGTGTGTTTTGGTGGTACTGGGGTGGAACCCAGGGGCTTTCTACCTCCGGGCTATACTCCCAGACCTATTTTATATTTTATTTGGAAACAGGGTCTCACTAAGTTGCTAAGAGTCTCACTAAGTAGCTGAGGCTGGCTTAGAACCTGTGCGATCCTCCTGTCTCAGTCTCCCAAGCATGGGGATTACAAGCGTGCGCCACCACACCGGCCTAATAGTATATTTTGATTGACTGTCACTTGCATTCAAATTAAAGCTAATTATGATACTATTGATGGTTTTTGGTACAGATTTTCAGATGTGTACTTTCTAAATTTGTAATTAAGTTTAGAAAACATAGTTAAAAATTGTAGAGACATGGCTGCTTTTCTAAGTTATTGTGAAAATTATGGAAATAATTGATTTTTCCTACAGTTTTTTTTCTTTTTTCTTTTGCGATACTGGGGATTGAACAGACCTCAGAGCCACACCTCCAGATTATTTATTTATTTATTTATTTATTTATTTATTTATTTATTTATTTTGGTGGTACTGGGGTTCCTGGAAGCCTTTCTACCTCCGGGCTATACTCCCAGACCTATTTTTTTAGGTTTTTTATTTGGAAACAGGGTCTCTTAAGCCCTTGTGGCTGACTTCGAACCTGCGCAATCCTCCTGTCTCTGCCTCCCAAGCGTGGAGATTACAAGCGTGCGCCACCACGTCCGGGTCTATCTTTTATTTTTTATTTTGAAACAGGTTCTCACTAAGTTGTGGAGGGCTTCAGTAAGTAGCTAAGGCTGGAGGTGAACCTGCAATCCTCTTGTTTCAGCCTCTCAAGTACTGGGATTACAAGCATGTGCCACCATACCTGGCTTACAAAGTAGCTTTAAAATTGTTGAATCTAATTTTTCCTTTTATGAATCAAAATGTGGCTTCTTTAAGAAGATTGTAAGTAAAAATAATAGTTGTAGGTATTTGTGGGAATTTCATGTTATATCCTGACTTGTTTTGGCGGGGTCTGGCAAACGTGTCCATTTTTTTGTTTTCCTTTAGAGGCATTCAGAGAATCAAGAACTTCAAAACAAGTCTGTTTATGTAACTTGGCACCTTACTGATTTGATAAGAGGAAAGGAGTTGTTTAGGCAGGGATTTATTTGATGGAAAAATGTAAGTAGTAGAGGAATAGATTTAAAGGCATTGTTTGTTGAACATGATTCTTAGGAGTGTCATTTATGTTCTAAATATGAAAGCCCATGGAAAATTTTAAGTACTTAATCTTTATCCAGACTCATTTCAGATGATCCCAGGTTGTGAACCGCTCAAGTTTCATTGACCATGGCTCATTGTACTTTCCCTTTCCGCCTTGGTTTGTTTATTTGCTCCTCTATGCCAGATGGATTAAAGATTTAGCATGTTGGTCACATATTTAGAAACACAGCTACCTTTTAGTTTCTGTTGGTGGATTAAGAGCAGTACTAACATTTTAGGTCATTGCTGGAAGGTACATGACATTTTCAGTTTCCAAATTTCATGAGCAGAATTTCTTTTGACAAGGGCCTGGCAGGTTGACAGTGTTCTGTTCAGGTTTGATGTGGGAGTGTTGGAATATAAGATGGCCTAGACTTTCAAAGTAGACACACTGTGTGCTTTCTTCACAAGAAGGCAGCTCTAGCAATGATGTGTGTAGTAAGTAGATTTCATTTAAGAAAAGTTGTATTTCTCTTAATCTTTTAATAAATTTCCTTTAATTGATTTAAGAGTTATTTTTAAAAATAATTGTTTGCTTGTTAAAGGACTGAGGGAAATAGTTTGTCTAAAGCTTCACATTAATCATAGGAGCCACACTGGGGTAGACTGAAGCTGAAGGTTGAGGGGCAGCTTCTGACAGTGACTTGCTTGAAGACAAAGCAGATCCACTCATGGTCACTTTGACCTCGGTTTTATAAAATCTTGTGCAACCTGAGTAATGTGCATCTACCACCACAAATTTGTGAACAAATCCAGTCAAAGCAGATTGAACCTTAGGGCACAGTGACAGCTTTCATTTTCTTGGTCACCCAGTGGTCTCAGTACTTGTTTCTAGTACATAGTTGTTACTTTGATATGGAAAAGTGTGTAAATAAATGATCTTTTTAGGAAAGTTTGAAAATTGAGGCACTTAAAGCAGTTGGGAGCCTGCATGGTATGGAAAGATGGAGAGCTTTGGAAGAAGACAGTGCAGTTGTAGCCTGCATGCTCGTGGAATGCAGGAGCTGGGGCAGGCTGCTTTACCTTTTTTGGGTATGGTTCCTTATTGGTAAGGTCAGGATAATACTTCCTTTTGATGTTTTATGGTGTGGATCAGCTATGTGAATGTGCTTGTGTAATGCACACAGTAAAATGTATAAGTGTGTGTGTGTGTGTGTGTGTGTGTGTGTGTGTGTCCTATCTATAGAATTCTACTAACAGCTGCAATACTTGTCTACTAAGTCAATTTCTCGGGGAATTTGAGAAGCTAAGAGCTGTCAGCTGCATAAGTACTCTAAAGTTAAATTAATTTTGTGCTTTAAGGACCTGCTGGAGAAAAATATATAACGAGATAATGGCTTAAATTCAAAGACTTTAACCGGGCATAGTGGCGCACGCTTGTAATCCTCATGCTTGGGAGGCAGAGACAGGAAGATAGCGCAGGTTCGAAGCCAGCCGTGCTGGTTTAAGAGACCCTGTTTCCAAATAAAAATATAAAAAAATAGGTCTGGGAGTGTAACCCGAAGGTAGAAGGGCTTCCAGGAACCCCAGTACCACACACACACACAAAATATCCGAAGACTTTTTTTGTGTGTGTGGTACTGGGGTTTGAACCCAGGGGCATCCTACCTCCGATCTACACCTCTGCCCATCTTTTTATTCTTTAGTTTGAAACAGGGTCTCACTAAGTTGCAAAGGGCCTCACTAAGTAGCTACAGCTGTCTGTGAACGTGGATCCTCCTGTCTCAGCCCCCCAAATGCTGGGATTACAATCATATGCCACCACGCCCAGCTTCCTACTTTTTAGTCTAGCTATTTATTTATTTATTCATTAATTCATTTATTTACTTATTGCGGTACTGAGGATGGAACCCAGGGGGATTCTGCCTCCGAGCTACACTCCCAGCCCTATTTTTAATTTTGAAATAGGGTCTCACTCAGTTGCAAAGGGCCTCACCAAGTAGCCAAGGCTGTCTGCGAGCCACGATCCTCCTGTCTTAGCCTCCCAAATGCTGGGATTAAAGTGTGCACTACCACGCCTGGCTCTTTATTTTTTTTTTATTTTAATTTTTTTTGGTGGTACTGTGGTTCCTGGAAATCCTTCTACCTCTGGGCTATACTTCCAGACCTATTTTTACATTTTTATTTGGAAACAGGGTCTCCTAAGCCAGTGTGCACGGCTGACTTCGAACCTACGCGATCCTCCTGTCTCTGCCTCTCAAGCACGGGGATTACAAGCGTGCGCCACCACGCCCAGCTCTGGCTCTTTTTATTTTTGAAACAGGCTCTTACTGAGTTGCGAGGGGCCTCTCTAAGTAGCTGAAACCGTCCACAAACTGGTATCCTCCGGTTTCCACCTCCCAAATGCTGGGATTACAAGCGTGCTTCACTATTCCCGGCTTTATTCTTTATTTTTAAACAGCATCTCACTAAGTTGCAGGGTGCCTCACTAAGCAGCTGAGGCTGTTGGAGAACCTGTGATCCTCCTGTCTCAGCCTCCCAAGTACTGGGATTATAAATTTGGACCACCACACCTGGCTTAAAAAAGTAATATGTTGCTACAGTCTTTGTGTGTGTGTGTGTGTGTGTGTGTGTGTGTGTGTGTGTGTGTGAGAGAGAGAGAGAGAGAGACAGACAGACAGACAGACAGACAGGTGATTGAAACCAGGGATGTTCTGCATCTCAGCTATACTCCCAACCCTTTTCCTTTTTTATTCTTTGAAAAAAGGTTTCACTAAGTTGCTGAGAGACTTGCTAGGTTGCTAAGGCTGGCCTTGAACCTTGGACCCTCCTGTCTCAGCCTCCCAAGTATTGGAATCCCAGGTCTGTGCCACTGTGCCTAGATTGATAGAGCCTTTTCTTCCTACAGTTAGGATTTTTTGTTTTTTCCTCATCTGTTATTCTTTCAAGTAAGTTTTTGTTTTATAACTCAATTCTACCAGTTGATTTTTTTTTTTTTATTACTTCTATAAACTGACACTACTAGTACACTTCCTGGCAAGCATTCTTTTTAGTGTATCCCAGCTTTTATGATCTCTGGTAGTTGAATTTGTTTTCACACTCAAGTTCTTATAAAGAATAATATCCAGCAGTCATAGTGGTATGCGCCTATAATCCTAGCACTTGGGAGGCTAAAACAGGAGGGTCATGGGTTTGAAGCTAGCTGGCCTCAGCAATTTAGCAAGATTTAATAAAATTAAAAATAAGGAAAAAGATCTGGAGGTTGAGCTCAGTGGTAGAATGCCCCTGGTTTAAATCCCTATTACTCACCCCAAATATACTTGGGCAACCTTAGGTTGGAAAAATAGAACCCATAGTTCAGTAAGGTTAAGGAATTTTTATTTATTTATTTTTTGGTGGTACTAGGGGTGGAACCCAGAGGCTTTCTACCTCTGAGCTATACTCCCAGACCTATTTTCAGCCTCCCAAGTGTGGGATTACAAGCATGCACCACCATACCTGGCCTTTTTTTTTTTTTTTTTTTTTTTTTTTAGGTACTGGAGATTAAATGCAGGGGCATTCTACCTATAAGCTACACACCCAGCCTTATTTTTAATTATTTATTTTGAAACAGGGTCTCACTAAGTTGAGGAGGGTCTGACAAAGTAGCTGAGGCTGGCTGTGAACCTGTGATCCTCTTGTTTCTGCCTCTTAAATACTGGGATTGCAAGTGTGTGACACCACTCCTGGCTTGGTTAGCCTTGATTTTGTAATCTTCCTGCTCCAGCCTTCTGAGTTGCTGGGACAGCAGGTGTGTGCTACTGTCCCTGGCAAATCATACTTTAAAAAATAAACTTATATTACCAGGTGTGGTGGCGCACGCTTGTAATCCCCACGGTTGGGAGGCAGAGACAGGAGAATCGCCCAGGTTTGAAGCCAGCCTCGCTGGCTTAAGAGACCCTGTTTCCAAATAAAAATATAAAAAAATAAGTGTCTGGGAGTGTAGCCTGGAGTTAGAAGGGTTTCCAGGAACCCCAGTACCACCAAAAAAATAACAAAATTTAAAAAATAAACTTATAGACATCGGGCTTGGTGGTGCACGCTTGTAATCCCCACTTGAAGGCAGAGACAGGAGGATTGTGCAGGTTCAAAGCCAGCCTTGCTGACTTAAGAAACCCCGTTTCCAAATAAAAATATAAAATAGGTCTGGGAGTGTAGCCCGGAGTTAGAAGTGTTCCATCCCCAGAACCACCAAAAAAAATAAATAAGTAAATAAATAAATAAATAAATAAATAAACTTATAGCCGGGCATGGTGGCACACGCTTGTAATCCCAGCATTTGGGAGGCTGAGACAGTTGGATTGTGGTTCGTGGATAGCCTCAACTACTTAGTGAGGCCCCTTTGCAATGCAGTGACACCCTGTTTCAAAATAAAGAATTAAAAAAAAAAAGTCAGGCTTGTGGTATAGCTAGTTGGTAGAATGCCTCTGGGTTCTATCCCCAATACTGCAAATAAATAATAAGTAAAAACTCATGTTATGTTGACATATGAAAATATTTGGGTGCTGACGATGTAGCTCAGTGGTGGAACATCATGCCTAGCATGATGTGAAGCCCTGGGTTCAATACCCAGCACCACCAAAATAATTTTTTTTTTTTTTTGGCAGTACTGGGGATTCAGAACATTCTACTTCTGAGCTATAACCTTAACCCCATTTTTTAGTCTTTATTTTGAAACAGGGTCTAAGTTGTGGAGGGCCTCACTACGTAGCTAAAGCTGACAGTGAACCTGCAATCATCCTGTCTCAGCCTCTGCAGTATTGAGATTACAAGCTTGTGTCACCATGCCCTGCAAAAAAAAAATAAAATAAAAATAACATGTATATACTGGGGGTGGAACCCAGGGGCTTTTCTACCTCTGGGCTATCCTCCCAGACCTAGTTTTATATTTTATTTGGAAACAGGGTCTCAATGAGTTGCTGAGAGCCTCACTAAGTAGCTGAGGCTGGCTTTGAACCTGTGTAATCCTCCTGTCTCAGCCTCCCAAGCGATGGGATTACAAGTGTGTGCCACCAAGCCCAGCCAGAAATAAAATAATTTTGATGACCAGCAAAAAGAGTCTTCCAATTCAGAAAAGGCCTAGAGCTGTCATGTTCCTTATTTGCTTTAGGTGGGAAAGGCTGCCTTGGAAAGGTCATACAAGATACCTACTCATCACCATAGTTCCATTGTTGTTAGGGATAGATTTGGAGTTGTTTACAGTATGATAACCAAATTTAGCTGGGTGAGGTGGTGCCCATATGTAAATGCCATTGCTTCGGAAGCTGATACAGAAGATCATTGGCTCGACCATCCTCATTAGTTTAGCAATACCCTCAGCAACTTAATAAGACCCTCTTTTAAAATATAAAATAAAATATGGTTGGGTATGTAGCTCAGAAGTAGAATGCCTTGGGTTCAATCCCTAGTACCACAAAAACAAATAATAAAATTATAATTACCCTACTATGATATTTATCTTGTACACTTTTACAATATCTGATAGATTTATACAGATAGAATTATAAAGACATATTTAGTTTCGTTTGTTTTTGTGTTGCTGGGTATTGAACACAGGGCCCAATACACGCTACACAAGAACTCTACCAGTGATCTATATCCCTAGCCCCAAGAGTATATTTGAGTGGAATTCTAGGTTCACAGTGAAAATACAGATTTTATATCTCCCACACCCATGTGCACACCCTCTTGGTCCCACACCAGAGCAATGAGGGTGGGTATAATCGCTGAACCTGCACTGACACACCATCACTACCCAAGGTCCCTTGTTTCCCTTGACACTCATTTGTGGTGCTGTAAGTTCTATGGATTTGGACACATGTACAATGACACATATCCATCATGACCATGTCATAAATAGTAGTGTTACTGAGCTGGGTGTGGTGGTGCGTGCTTGTAATCCTTGCACTTGGGAGGCTGAGACAGGAGGATCACACAGGTTTGAAGCCAGCCTCAGCTGTGAGGCTTTCAGCAACTTAGTGAGACCCTGTTTACAAATAAAATATAAAATAGGTCTGGGAGTATAGCTCTGAGGTAGAAAGCCTCTGGGTTCCACCCCCAGTACCACCAAAAAAAAAAGTGTTACTGCCTCAGACATCCAGAGTGCTCTGCCTGTTCACCCCACCCTCCCTTAGTTTTAGTGGCCACTGATCTTTTTATTTTCCCTGTGGTTTTGCCTTTTCCAGATGATGTTATATAGTTGGAATCATATAATGTTAGTTTTTTTTTTTTTTTTTTTGGTGGTGGTACTGGGGGTGGAACCCCACGCCTATGTTTTGTATTTTATTTGGAAACGGTCTTACTAAGTTGCTGAGAGCCTCACTAAGCTGCTGAGGCTGGCTTTGATGCCTGTCTCAGTGTCCCAAGTAATGAGATTACAAGTGTGTGCCACTGCGTCAGGATTCATAATGTTAGATTTTAATCTCTGAAATTCTACATGTGGTATGTCAGAAGGGAGGCTCATGAACTGAAAATTTTCTTTCCAAACCTTTACTTGATAGCATTTGCACAAAAAATTAATCACTATTTTGAGATTATACATTCGACATAATTACTAAAGCATAAACACAGGTGTTTTACTCTCTGGGTCTGGAGGGCTGCAAAGCCACTCCTTGGTGCACTTTGAAGTTAATTGTGGCCCTGGAGAGCAGTGCTGGTATCACATTGTGGTCACCTTCTCCACCTCCATGGCCAAGTGGTGGAGAGTGGGGTCAAGTAGCCCCATAAGCTCTAAGCCTCTTTCCAAAGCCTCCCTGGCAGCGGGCCTGACAATACCCTGGGCATGAGCACATAGTTCCCACTTGTCTCCTTAGTCATCTCTGTGCACGTGCTGCTGGCCTGGCTGCCGGGTTTTGGCCAGAGTGGCCATGGAGCAGGGCCAAGGCATTATGAAAAGGCATTAGGTTAGGTTACAGTTCTTATGATGAGATTGAAAGATCTAGTTGCCAATTGTCATCAGCCACGTTCCTCACACTTTGCCTCATGAGATGCTTCTGTTGGCATCCAGGAGGAGCCAGAAGATTTCTTAGGAGAGAGAGAGAGAGAGAGAGAGAGAGAGAGAGAGAGAGTGTGTGTGTGTGTGTGTGTGTGTGTGTGTGTGTGTATTTTTTTTAATTGTCTCCCTAGCCGGGCATGATGATACATGCTTATAATCTCAGTTCTTGGGAGGCTGAGACAGGAGGATCCAGGTTTGTGGCCAGCCTCAGCTACTAGTGTGGCCCTCTCAACTTCGTGAGACCCTGTTTCAAAATAAAAAGAACAAAAAAATAGGGCTAGGGATGTAGCTCAGAGGTAGAATGCCCCTGGGTTCAATCCCCAGTACTAAAAAAAATAAATTTAAAAAAAAAAGCATCTCCCTAGGTTAATGAGAGTCTTACTACTTGCTGATGCTGTCCTCAAATCTGCAATCCTCCTGTCTCAGCCTGGGATTACAAGCATGCGCCACCATGCCCAGCTTTGTTTTTATTTAAATTGATTTCCATTGAGTAGGAACTCTTACATTCTGTCCACAATCTGCTTTGTCTAATATCAGGGCTTTATACGAGGGATTATTATTTGTGTGTGTGTGTGTGTGTGTGTGTGTGTGTGTGTGTGTGTGTGTGTATGGAACCCAAGGGCATTCGACCTCCAAGCTACACCCTCTGCTCTATTTATTCTTTATTTTGAAACAGGGTCTCACTAAGTAGCTGAGGCTGTCCCCTAACTGCAATTAGATTTTTTTTTTATCTATCTATCATCTATCTTGGGAATTGAACCCAGGAGCATTCTACCCCTGGGCTGTACCCCAGCCCTATTTCATTTTTATTTGGAAACAGGGTCCCACCAAGTTGCTAAGAGCCTTACTCAGTTTTTGAGGCTTTCCTCAAATCTGCAGTTCTCCTGTCTCAGTTTTCCAAGTATGGATTATAGGCATACACCACCATGCCTGGCTAGGACTTTATATGTTAAAGATATCTACATTTTATTTAAATTTTTATGTCTGTGACTAATTAAACTATGATAGCATGTATTAGATATAGACTAAAAAACAAGGATATGTCTTAGAAAATGTCCTCCCCCTCTCTCTGGCCTTGTTAGACTCTGTAGGTCAGAGGATGCTATTCTTAAGCTCCTGTTATGATATGTTACCAGTCTGTTTATTTTGGCAAGATAAACTGCTAAGACTTAACAAATGATGGCTGAGAAGCACATGCTTTGTTAAGTATATACAGGCCACAGATGTTTCTGTGGAAGGAAAATATCTTATTCATCTGTCTTCCAGTCTTCAGCTCTCAGCATTTACTAGACTGTATTGAAGGAGTACACCCACCTCCCACTGTTAATCACAAAACAAGCACTGGGCCTGGGCTGCTTACCACGGTTTTCGATCATTTTATAAATATTCTGTCTTTCACTCTCAAAACCACTATCAAGGTTTTTATGATATCATATGTAACATATATGTAGCTTTAAAACATAATGAAATAGCTATGTGTGGACCCAGGACCCAACTCAAGCATTAGCAGTACTTGTTTGAGATTACCAGTGGGCTCTGTCTTGGTCTCCTCCCCCTGGCCTCCCCACTCTACCCCTGGTGCAAAGCTGACCACTGGTCTAAAGCTCATCATTTCCTTGCTTTAGATTTTTTAATCATATTTATGTATCTCTATAAGTTGGGCCATTGTGTGAATATTTACCACAGTTTATCCATTCTTCTGAAATTTACTCTTTTGTCATTACAAGCAAGCAGTGTTGATACGAACTTTCTTTTCTTACTGTGTGTGTGTGTGTGTGTGTGTGTGTGTGTGTGTGTGTGTGTGTGTGTGTTACTGGGTAAAATGCCTGCCCCAGGGCATTCTACCTCTGAACTACACCCCCAGCCTTATTTTTTATTCTTTATTTTGAAATAGAGTCTCACTGAGTTGCAAAGGGCTTTACTCAGTAGCTGAGGCTGTCCACAAACCGGGATCCTCCTGTCTCAGCCTCCCAAATGCTAGGATTGCAAGCATGCGCCACCACGCCAGGCTTTTTTTTTTTTTTTTTTTTTTTTTTTTTTTACAGTTTTGAAAGTGTGCATGATTTTGGGAATCGAACCTAGGGCCACACACATTCTAGGCATTTATGAACAACATCCCTCAACCTTTTTGTTTGTTTGTTTTTGTGCTAGGGATTGAACCAGGGCATCCTATTTCTGAGCTACACCCAGCCTTATTTATTTATTTATTTATTTATTTATTTATTTATTTATTTATTTATTTATTTGTGGTACTAGGGATGGAACCCAGGGGCATTCTACTTTTGAGCTACACCCACAGCCCTTTTTATTCTTTATTTTGAAACAGTATCTCACTGAGTTCTAAAGGGCCTCACTAAATAGCTGAGGCTGTCTGAACTGCAGTCCTGTCTCAGCCTCCCAAATGCTGGGATTACAAGTGTGCGCCACCACACCCGGCTTTATCTTTTCTTTTGAAATAGAGACTCACTAAGTTGTGGAGGGCTTCACCACTGACTTCAATCCTCTTCTCTCTCTCTCTCTCTCTCTCTCTCTCTCTCTCTCTCTCTCTCTCTCTCTCTCTCTCTCGTTGTGTGCCACCACGCCTGGCTTTGTTTTCTTTTAAATGCTGTATATTTTCCTTTCATGATGTTACCATCTCAGAAATTAATCAAGAGGGGATGCAATTTTTTTTGGGGGGGGTATGGATAACAGGATTTTCTAGCAACATTTATTGAACCGCACTTTATTTTCTGACAGTTTTTGCATGTGTAAATGGGTCTTTCTGTCCAGAGGGGCCCGCTGCCTTGCTCTTCAGGAGAGTCTTGAGTGTGTCTAGCACTTTACTCTTCCGTGTGAGTTTTTTCAGTTCATTGTTTGAACTGTGGTTGGGATTGTAGTGAATCTGCATGAGGAGTGAGCATCTCTGTGGTACCAGCTTTACCTGTCCATGATTCCATGATTGGGGTATTTTCTCTATCTTCACTTACGCTTATATATTGTCTTTCCTTAAAGAATTCCAAATATATTTGTTGTTGTTCTTTTTTTTTTTTTTTTTTTTTTTGCGGGTCTGGGGATGGAACCCAGGGACATTTGACCTCTGAGCTATACCCCCTGCCCTATTTTTTATTCTTTATTTTGAAACTGGGTCTCACTGAATTGCAGAGGGCCTCCTCACTAAGCTGAGGCTGTCCACGAACCGTGATCCTCCAGTCTCAGCCTCCCGAATGCTGGGATTACAAGTGTTCGCCACCACGCCCAGCTGACAATTCCAAATATATTTGGTTTACTGCCTCCTTTCTAGAAAAGTTCTTAGTGCTCCTGGAAATCTGCTCTCTACCAGCAAGTGAGTAGGGAGATGCCATGCTAATGTGCTTTTTGGCATTGGTATTTCTTTCCAGCATTGCTCACTTGGGAACCTGTGCTAAACAAAAATTTTTTTAACAACCTTCAGTTTTTGTTATTATTGTACATAGTCTCTTTTGTAAACTTATTTTTTCCGATTGCTGCTGACGTAGATGCAGTTGGTATTTGTGTATTGAGTTCTTTACTAACACTTCACAATTCTTACTGATTTTGATCACTTGTCATTAGAGTCTTTGGTTTCCTATGAAAAATATCATCTGTGAATAGTGGCAAATTTGCCTTTTTCTTTTTAATCTTTATAATTTGTATTTCTTTATTGTACTACTTACTTTTTAGTCCTCTTACTGTACAATAGCGAATGCAGCATTAATAGAAGATGTCTTTTCTGCCTCATCATTAGGAGTAAAGCTTACTTTAGGTTGTCATGCTATTCTTTGTTATAATTGCTAATAGCTGCCAGGCGTGGAAGCCCACACCTGTAATTCTAGTACTTAGGAGGCTGAGACAGAGGAGGTCCAAAGGCAGCCTAAGGAACTTAGATTCTCGGCAGTTAGATGAGATCCTGTTTCCAAGTAAAATGTTAAAATGGGCTGGGGATGTAGTTCACAGGTAGAATGCCCCTGGCTTTGATTCCTATGAGCACATACACACACATCCAAGATCTTTAATAAAAAATGAATGAGTATTAATAATTAAAACCTTGCCGGGCATGGTGGCGCACCCTTGTAATCCCTGTGCTTAGGAGGCTGAGACAGGAGGATCTCGCAGGTTCAAAGCCAGCCTCAGCTGGCTTAAGAGACCCTGTTTCCAAATAAAATACAAAATAGGCCTGGGAGTGTAGCCCGGAGGTAGAAGGCCCTTGGGTTCCATCCCTAGTACCACAAAAAAGTAAAAATAAATAAATAAAACCTTATCTGTTGTACTTGGGAAGCTGAGACAGGAAGTTTGTAAGTGCAAGGCTAGCCTCAGCAATTTAGGGAGATCTTGTTTCAAAATAAAAAACAAATTAGGGCTGGAGCTGTTGCCTGGGTTCAATCCCGTGTGTGTGTGTGTCTCACTCACAGCTTCTCTACTTAATCTATTAATGTGGTAAATTGCATGTCTGGATTTTTCTTTTTTTTTTATGGTACTGCGGATTGAACTCAGAGTACTCTACCTCCAAGCTACACCATTAGCCCTTTTGATTTTGAAACAGTCTCACTAAGTTGCTGAAACTGGCCTTAAACCTGTAATCCACCTCTCAGCCCCCCAAGTACTGGCATTATAGGCATGCCTCATTGTGCCCATCTGTGACTTTAAGACTTCTGATGGCTTGTGTAAAGAATATTTAAGATGAAATAATTTTTAAAACTTGTTTAAGAAGCCGGATGTGGTGGCACATGCTTGTAATCCTAGTTTTTGGGAGGCTGAGACAGGAGGATGGCAGTTTGTGGACAGCCTCACTTAGTTAGTGAGGCTTTCTGCAACTCAGTGAGACCCTGTTACAATATAAAGAATATAAAATAGGAGCCAGGCGCGGTGGTGCACACTTGTAATCCCAGCATTTGGGAGGCGGAGACAGAAGAATCCTGGTTTGTGGCTAGCCTCAGCTACTTAGTGAGGCCCTTTGCAACTCAGACCCTGTTTCAAAATAAAGAATATCATAACTAGGCGGAAACAATATGTCATTTTGCCAGGCTTGGTGGGGCACGCTTGTAATCCCCGCGCTTGGGAGGCTGAGACAGGAGGATCGCATGGGTTCAAAGCCAGCCTCAGCTACTTAGTGAGGCTCTCAGCAACCTAGTGAGACCCTGTTTCCAAAAAAAAGGTCTGGGAGTATAGCCCGAAGGTAGAAAGCCTCTGGATTTCACCCCCAGTACCATCAAAATAAAGAATAAAAAATAGGGCTGGGGGTGTAGCTCAGGGATAGAATGCCCCTGGGTTCCATCCCCAGTACCACAAAAAAAATTAAAAAATTAAAAAATACATACATACATACATACACACACACACACACACACACACACACACACACACATACACACACACACACACACACATATATATATATATATATATATATGGCTAGGGATGTAGCTCAGAGGTAGAATGCCCCATCCCCAGTACTTAAGAAAAACCATGCTGAAGAAACCAGGATTAAAATAAAAGTAGACTGGAAGCATAGAGCAGACCTGTGTAATTGTTAGCTTCCCTCAAGACTCTTACTTGCTGTTTCCGGTGCCACACAGACCTGTGTCTCTCCTGCCTCCGTGCTTCTTGGGACTCCTACATGGGCTGTTTTTTTTTTTTTTGCGGGTCTGGGGATGGAACCTGGGGCATTCAACCTTTGAGTTACACCCCCTGCCCTATTTTTTTTATTTTTTATTTTGAAACCGGGTCTCACTGAGTTGCAGAGGGCCTCACTTAGTAGCTGAGGCTGTCCGCAAACCACGATCCTCCAGTCTCAGCCTCCCAAATGCTGGGATTACAAGCGTGTGCCACCACGCCCAGCTCATGGGCCGGTTTTGGTTTACTGTATTTTATTTTGTGGTGCTCAAGGCCCTACACTTGCTAGACAAGCGCTCTACCATTGAACTACTTCTTGCCATTTATTTATTTATTTATTTATTTATTTATTTATTTATTTATTTATTTATGGTGGTACTGGGGTTCCTGGAAGCCCTTCTACCTCCGGGCTATACTCCCAGACCTATTTTATATATTTTTTAAAATTTGGAAACAGGGTTTCTTAAGCCAGCGAGGCTGGCTTCGAACCTGCGTGATCCTCCTGTCTCCGCCTCCCAAGCGTGGGGATTACAAGCGTGCGCCGCCACGCCCGGCTACTCTTATTTTTTTTTTAAATCAACACTATCATTCGAGGGAAATCTTTCTGGTTTTACAGCTTTAGTTTCTATATGTTGATGGTGGCCAAATTGGTTTTCCACCCCTGACTTCTTTCCAGAAGTATATCAGTTCATTGAACATCCCACTTAAAATTCCTATTTGCACCAGGTGTGGTAATCCCCGTGCTTGGGAGGCTGAAACAGGAGGATCATACAGGTTCGAAGCCAGCCTCAGATACTTAGTGAGGCTCTCAGCAGCTGAGACCCTATTTCCAAATAAAATAGGTTTGGGAGACACACTTGCTTCTCAAACTGAACATGTCCAGAAGAGAACATCCCCCCCCCCATTTTTTTTTTCTGAGGTTGAGTACTAGGCCACTCAACCTCTGAGCTATACCCCCAGGCTTATTTTTTATTCTTTATTTTAAAGCAGGATCTCGTTAAGTTGCAGAGGGCCTCACTGAGTAGCTGAGGCTGGCAGTGAGCCTGCGATCCTCCTGTCTCAGCCTGTCAAGTACTGGCATTACAAGTGTGTACCACGCATGCCCAGCTTTCCCTGTACATTTTATCACATATAATCTTTAGCCTTTTAGGAAATATGCCATCATCTTCCCAGCTGTTCAGGATGAAATCCAGGTTGCCACCATTGTTTTTTCTCTCCATTCCCCTGGAGGTCAGACTCCAGTTCCATTAGTGTCCTGGTCACCCTTCCTTTACAGGGTGTACCTAGTCTGCCTGTTCCTTCATCTCCTGGCTCAGATCACCATCACAGTTACATGCAGGCAGTGTCACTCTCTTTCAAAGAGCTGTCAAGTGTTATCCCCTCTGCCTCAAGCATTGCTGCAGCAGGAAAAAGGTCCCTTGGGACCTCACCATTTATTCCTTGCTTGTCCCCCCATCCTCTTTTGTGGCTGTCACTCTATGCCCCAGGTACACTGGGCCTCTTTGCTGTATGAAATCCTCAGCCCATTTCTGCCTCCTGGCCTTTGCAGCTTTTAAAGATAGAGTGTCTATTTATCAAATTAGCTCTGTCCAAAGAGACTGGTTCCACCAATCACTCTGAAATGGCCTACTGACGAACACTGTCTCCTGGACCTGTTGCTATGAAAATTTCTCCCTTAGTTCTTTGATATAAAACTCAGCAGTAAGCCGGGCGTGGTGGTGCACGCTTGTAATCCTCACGCTTGGGAGGCTGAGACAGGAGGATCGCACAGTTTCGAAGCCAGCCTCAGCTACTTAGTGAGGCTCTCAGCAATTTAGTGAGACCCTGTTTCCAAATAAAATATAAAAAAGGTCTGGGAGTATAGCCTGGAGGTAGAAAGCCTCTGGGTTCCACCCCCAGTACCACCAAAAAATAAATAAAACTCAGCAGTAACAGTTCTTGAGCAGGAAAGGGAAAGAAGAAAATTAAGAAATACAAATAACTAATTTGTGTGTGGGGGGGGGTACTGGGGTTCCTGGAAGCCCTTATACCTCTGGGCTGCACTCCCAGACCTATTTTATATTTTTTATTTGGAAACAGGGTCTCTTAGCCAGCGCGGCTGGCTTTGAACCTACGCGATCCTCTTGTCTCCGCCTCCCAAGTGCGGGGATTACAAGTGCGCGCCACCACACCTGGCGCCAAATAACTAATTTTACTATGCTCAAAGGTGTATGTGTGTGTGTCATTAGGGTCTTGTTAGTGGAATCACCTAGACATAAAGCTTTAAGCTGTAGCACTCTTGTGAAGAGGCCCATGCACACTTGTACTTGGGAGGCTGAGACAGGAGGATCACAGATTCGTAACCAGCCTCAGCTACTTAGTGAGGCCTCCATGACTTAGTGAAACCTTGTTTCAAAATAAAAGAATAAAGAAATAGGGTTTAGGGTGTAGCTTGGAGGTAGAATGCCCCTGGATTCAATCCCCAGTACTGAAAAAAAGAAAAGAAAAAAAACCCCCAAGAAAACCAACTACTGTGTCCATTCATTTCCATATTTATATATAAAGTGTTTGTATTTATTACCTTTCGATGTTTCTCTAATTAAGGGACATTTTTTATATTCTCTAGTATTAAGTGAGTCAGTAGGTATTACATTTTTGAAGATACATAATACTTGTTTGCTGGGTGAAATTTAGTTCTTTTAATTTTTTTTTTGCAGTACAGGGAATGGAAGCCTGAGGCATTCTACATCTGTGTTACACCCCCTGCCCTATTTTTTATTCTTTATTTTGAAACAGGATCTCACTGAGTTGCAAAGGGTCTAAGTAGTAGCTGAGGTTGTCCCCAAACCGTGATCCTCCTGTCTCAGCCTCCCAAAAAGTGGGATTACAAGTATGTGCCACCACGCCCAGCTCATGTCTTGTCCTCCCTCCCTCTCTCTCTCTCTCTCTCTCTCTCTCTCTCTCTCTCTCTCTCTCTCTCTCTCTCTCTCTCTCTTATTGTGGTACTAGGGATGGAACCCAGAAGCATTCTACCTCTGAGCTACACTCCCAGCCCTATTTTTATTCTTTTTTTTTTTTTTTAAATTTTATTTTATTGGTGCACTGTATTCATACATCATAGTGGGATACAAACTTTTGTAGACATACATGCACACATCGCCCAGTCAGCCCCCACCCGATCCCCACCCCATTCTCTCCCCATCCCTCCCTCCCATGCTTGGCTTAGTGGTTGACATCTAGTATTATAGCAATTTATCCAAAATTAAAAATGATAATCTCACATAACAGTTTCATTTGTCTGATACCAAGCTTTTGATGACTTAAAGATAACATTTCAATATTTCTTTTTGCTTTCTTTCTTACCAGAGAATATTTTTTTCTTTTTTTTAGGTGAAACTATCATATATTTATTTTTCAGAAAAAAATCTATCCTGATATGGAATATGGACTCTAGATACCCAAAACAATCTCGAAGCAAAAACAAAGCTAGAAGATGTATATTTTCTGATTTCAAACCATATAAAGCTACAATAATTGAAACAGTGTAGTACTGTTCTAAAGGCAGATATATAGACCATTGGAGTTAAATACAAGCCTAGAGCTAACTTCTTCCCTATATTGTCAAGTTATTTTTGACAAGGTTTCCACGAAGATTTGGTGGTGGAAATAATAATCTTTTAACTAAATATTGTTGAAAAATAATAATTACATGGAAAAGAATAAAATTGGACCCTTACCTAATCCCACATACAAGTATTAACTCAAACTAGATAAAAGACCTAAATATAAATCTTAAGACTATAAACTTTTAGGAGAAAATCTGGGTCATAAAACCTCACAACATTGAAGTTAGCAGTGATTTCTTGGATATGATTTCAATGGCACAGGCAACAGAAGAATATACAAACTCCCTAAAAAATAAAAAAATATTGTATATCCAAAGACAATGTAAACAGAGTTAAAAGTTACTAATAGAATTGGATAAAATATTTCCAAATGCTATATCTGAAGGTATATTAATATTCCAAATAGAAATCCTAAAAATTAACAACAATAAAGGCAAACAATACAATTTAGAGATAGGTAAAAGACTAACAAAAATAATGAATCTCCACAGATAACCAATCTTAGTTGTCTGTTGGATGGAAACTCTTGTTTCTCTGGTTCTGGTGAGTGTTACCTATTTCTTCTTTGTAGTTAATCTCTTTGAGTATTTTCTCTAGCGCTGGTTTTGAAGACATAAATTCCTTCAGTTTCTGTTTGTCATGGAAGCTTCTTATTTCTCCATCTAATTTGATAGAAAGTTTTGCTGGATAGGAAATTTTTGGCTGGAAGTTGTTTTCTTTCAGAGTTTGGAATATGTTACTCCAAGCCCTTCTGGCTCTCATGACTTGGTTTGGGAAGTCTGGAGTGATTCTAATTGGTTTGCCTCTGAATGTCACTTGGCCCTTTGTTTTTGTTGCCTTTAAGATTCTCTGCTTGGCTTCCACATTGGTCATTTTGACAATTATATGGCGTGGGGATCCTCTTCTCGGATCCTGTCTAAAGGGAGTTCTATAAGTTTCCTGGATCTGTGTATCAACCTCTTGCTCTATATTTGGAAAATTTTCTGCTATTACTTCCTTGAAGAGATTGTTGATCCCTTTGGTATCACTTTCTTTTCCCTCCTCTATTCCAATTATTCTTAGGTTAGCTCTCTTAAGATGGGCCCATATTTCTTCAATGTCAGATTCCTGCTGTTGGATATCTTTTTCTAGATTAGAAACTATGCATTCATTTTTGGATTGCTCATCTTCTAAGAGCGAGATTCTGTTCTCCATGTGGTCTAATCGGTTGTTTGTGCTTTGAATTGAGGCCTTTACTTCATTAATTGCATCCTTTATCTCTTTTTGGCTCTCTCTGAGTTCTTTTCGAAGCACCTCTATTATTTCTACAGTTATTTTCCTGATTTGATCTTCTAGAAATCTCTGATTTTCTGTTTTATCAGGTTCTGATGTTGTGGGGTTGTGCACTTTCATTACTTCAGTGTTATTCCTCTTTCCCATGATTTCGGAGGTTTGTGCCTTCTCTGGGTTCTTCCCTTGGGTCACTATGGCTTCACTTAAGGTGCTCTGGATCTCGAGTCTGTATTATCTCAGACCCTACTACTCCTTTACTGGGTTGTATCACAGAGTCTCCGACCCAGGGAGTCGATAGAGGCTGCTTTAAACTATGGGGGGTGCCAGGTTGCACGCTCTCCTATGGTGTGATATATCTGCCACCACCACTCCCTCACTGGGTCAAGTCCCAGGAGGCACAATACTGGGATTTCTCCTCTGTGGCCCGCAATTTGACTCACTGTTCTTGAGTACGTAGATGTAGCTGTACTGGACTCGGTGAATTCACTGCTGCTGCCGCCGCCGGTGGCAATATGGCGCCTCTGCCACGCCCTCGGCCATGAGGCTGGCGTATTTTTTCTTCTCTGGTTTTGATTTTCACTCTGAATCCCTGCAGCGTGTGCTGAGCTCAGCCACTGGGAGCTTTAAATGCTGTCTGCGCTGAAAGATCCCGCCTGGCTGTTCCGCATCGGCTCACCTCGGCTTGCTGTAGCCGTCTGCTGAGTTCGCCACTGCTGCCGGCAGTATGGCGCTACTGCCGCGTCCTCGGGCGCGTGTGTCTCCTCTGTGGCCCTGCGCTCTGTTCTCAGTCCGCTTTCTCTCTGGAGCCTGGTGGTTTTTTTGTTTTTCTGATGATGGTGTTTTCTGGCTATGAAAGGCGCTCTTTTTGTGGTAATGGAGATTGGTTGTTAGCGGGACTCTTAAGCCCCGCTTTTCTCGGTCGCCATCTTCCCGGAAGTCTTTTTTTTTTTTTTTGGTGGAACTCTTAGAGGCTTTCTATCTCCGGGCTATACTTCCAGACCCATTTTATATATATTTTGGAAACAGGGTCTCACTAAGTTGCTGAGAGCCTCACTAAGTAGCTGAGGCTGGCTTTGAGCCTGCGGATCCTCCTGTCTTGTCCTCTTTCAGTCTCAGCCTCCCGAATGCTGGGATTACAAGCGTGCGCCACCACGCCCGGCAGGAAATACATATCTTATTCAGACAGTTTTCTTCTTGACTATAAGTAAATGTTAATACTGTTTTTATTTGAATAATATTATCTTCCATAAAGCACTGAAACAGGTAGTCTTCTAAAATAAACATTAATTCCAAGCCGGGTATGGTGACGCACGCTTTTTTTTTTTTTTTTTTTTTTTTTTTTTTTTTTTTTTTTTTTTTTTTGCGGGTCTGGGGATGGAACCCAGAGGCATTTGACCTCTGAGCTACACCCCTTGCCCAATTTTTTATTCTTTATTTTGAAACCAGGTCTCACTGAGTTGCAGAGGGCCTCACTAAGGAGCTGAGGTGGTCCGCGAACCGCGATCCTCCGGTCTCAGCCTCCCAAATGCTAGGATTACAAGTGTGCGCCACTACGCCCGGCTTTGACGCACGCTTCTAATCCCAGCATTTGGGAGCCTGAGACCGGAGGATCGTGGTTTGCAAACAGCCTCAGCTACTTAGGCCCTCTGCAACTCAGTGAGACCCTGTTTCAAAATAAAGAATAAAAAATAGGGCTGGGGTTGTAGCTTGGAGGTAGAATGCCCCAGGGTTCCATCCCCAGTACCACATACACAAAAAAAATTCGAGATTGCCAAAGAATTATTTAGATTAGAGTTAGAAAGATTTTTAGAAATTTTAATAAAAACTTAATTTCAGTAATAATTGAAAAGCCAGGCGTGGTGACACATCCTTGTAATCCCAGCATTTGGGAGGCTGAAACAGGAGGATCGCGGTTCACAGACAGCCTCAGCTACTACTTAAGTGAGGTCCTTTGCAACTCAGTGAGATCCTGTTTTAAAATAAAGCATAAGCCGGGCGAGGTGGCACATGCTTGTAATCCCAGCACTTGGGAGGCTGAGAAGGAGGATCACACATGTTCAAAACCAGCTTCAGCTACTTAGTGAGGCTCTCAGCAACTTAGTGAGACCCTGTTTCCAAATAAAAGTATAAAAATAGGTCTGGGCGTATAGCCTGGAGGTAGAAAGCCCCTGGGCATCACCCCCAGTACCACAAAAAAAACCCCAACAAAATAAAGAATAAAAAATAGGGTTGGGGTGTGCTTGGAGGTAGAATGCCATCCCCAATATTGCAAGAAAATAATAATAATAAAAATAAATAATAATTGAAAAAATTTTTTCCTGCAGTCCTAGGGATTGAACCCAGGGGTATTCTACGTCCAAGCTACGTGCGCCCCCCCCCTCTCATTTTTTTATTCTTTGTCTTGAAACAGGGTCTTATTGAATAGCGGAGAGCCTCACTAGCGGAGAGCTCACTAAGTAGCTGAGGCTGGCAGTGAACCTGCCATCCTCCTGTCTTAGCCTCCCAAGTACTGGAATTACAAGTGTGTGCCACCACACTCAACTCAATTGAAGGGTTGTGTGTGTGTGTGTGTGTGTGTGTGTGTGTGTGTGTGTGTGTGTGTGTGTGTGTGTGGTATTGGGGATGGAACCCAGGTGCATTCTACCTTCTAGGTACACTCCGCCCTATTTTTTTATTCTTTTTTTATTCATCATTTTTTGAAACAGGATCTCAATGAGTTGCTAAGGACCTCACTGAGAGCTGAGACTGTCTGAAAACCCAGATCCTCCTGTCTCAACCTCTCAAATGCTGGGATTACATGTGTGTACCACCACGCTGGCTCGAACATCTTTTTTAAAAAGAAAACCTAGTGGGACGTGGTGACGCACACTTGTAATCCCCACGCTTGGGAGGTGGAGACAGGAGGATCGCGCAGGTTTGAAGCCAGCTGTGCTGGCTTAAGAGACCCTGTTTCCGAATAAAAATATAAAAAATATAGTTCTGGGAGTGTAGCCTGGAGGTAGAAGGGCTTCCAGGAACCCCAGTACCACTAAATAAATAAATAAATAAATAAATAAATAAATAAATAAATAAATAAATAAATAAAACCTAGCTGGGTGTGGTGGCACATGATTGTAATCCCAGCATTTGAGACAGGAAGATTGTGGTTTGCAGAGAGCCTCAGCTACTTAGCCCTTTGCAACTCAGTGAGGACCTGTTTCAAAATAAAGAATAAAAACCGGGTGTGGTGGCGCACGCTTGTAATCCCAGCATTCAGGAGACTGAGACAGGAGGATTGTGGTTTGCATACAGCCTCAGCTACTTAGTGTGGCCCTCTGCAACTTCGTGAGACCCTGTTTCAAAATAAAGAATAAAAAATAGGACAGGGTGTGTACCTCAGAGGTAGAATGCCCCTGAGTTCCATCCCCAGACCTGCCAAATAATAAAATAAGATAAAAAATAAAGCTGAAGGAGTAGCCTAGAGGTAGAATGCCCCTGGGTTCTATCTCCAGTAATGGGGGGGGGGCTTACAAAACGTTTTATGTATAGATATGCGACTCATGTTATAATTCCAATTTTATTTTTCTGGACATTTGTTTTACAAAGGTTCTTTTCTTTTAGCTTGATAAGGATGACATGGTGTACATGGAAGCATATGATAAATTGCTGGAGTCCTGGCTCACTTTGGTCCAAGATGACAAACATTTCCATAAAGGCTTTTTTACCCAACATGCAGTTCAAGTTTTCAATTCCTATATTCACTGCCACCTAGCAGCTCCAGATGGTACCAGGAACTTGGTAAGTTTTAAACCAGGTGATAATTAAAAATCATCCTAGTCTGTATTTCTTCCAATTAGACATTATCATCATATTATAAATTTTGGGTAGGTGCCCTCTAAGGATTTGTTGAAAGCAAAAGTGGTCTTTGTTTTCTAAACAAGTTCTTGTTATGGGGAATGCTGCTCAGAATCAGTTCTCTGTCTTGCTAGTTGTCTCGTGCTAATGAATGACTTCCTGTATGCAAAGGGCCAGGGCTGTTGAAGATGCCAGATTGTGTACTGGCAAGTGAAATTCCAATGCAGGAGGTAGGTATAACTATAGTCAGTTGTGTTTACCATGTGTACCAGGAAGAGATAGATTACCTCTACTTCTTTCTCTTTTGTGTTGTTCCTTCTTTTGATAAATACTAGGACTTTTTGTTTTGATTAGAAAGGAGTCCTCAAACTGGGCGTGGTGGTGCACACTTGTAATCCCAGCATTTGGGAGACTGAGGCAGGAGGATCTGGGTTCACGGACAGTCTCAACTACTTAGTGAGGTCCTTTGCAACTCAGTGAGACCCTGTTTCAAAATAAAGATTATAAAAATAGGGTTGGGGGTGTCTCAGAGGTAGAATGTCTCTGGGTTCTGTCCCCAGTACTGCCAAAATAAAGGAGTCCTTAAGTTGGGTGTAGGTGGTACACAGCTGTAATCCCAGTAGTTGGGAGGCTGAGACAGGAGGATTGCAGTTTTTGAGGCCACCTTCAGCAATTTAGCAAGACCCTGTTTCAAAAAAAAAAAAAAAAATCAACTGGGCATGGTGGTGCATACTTTTAATCCCAGTGTTTGGGAGGCTAAGACAGGAGAATCCAGGTTTGTGGCCAACTTCAGCTACTTAGTGAGGCCCTTTGCAACTCAGTGAGACTCTGTATCAAAATAAAGAATGGAGGGGGATGCGCTCACTTGTAATCATAGCATCTGGGAGGCTGAGATGGGAGAATCACAGGTTCGAGGACAGCCTCAGCTACCTAGGCCCTTTGCAACTCAGTGAGACCCTGTTTCAAAATAAAGAATAATAAATAGGGCTGGGAGTATAGCTCAGAGGTAGAATGCCCCTGGGTTCCACTCCCCAGTATTGCATAAATAAATAAATAAATAAATAAATAAATAAATAAATAAATAAATAAAATAAAGCTGGGTGTGGTGGCACATGCTTGTAATCCCAGCATTTGGGAGGCTGAGAAAGGAGGATCGTGGTTCATTGAAAGCCTCAGCTACTATTTAGTGAGGCCCTTTGCAACTTGGTGAGACCCTATTTCAAGAGAAGGAATTAAAAAGTAGGGCTAGGGGTATAGTTTGGAGGTATAATGCCTCTGGGTTCCATCCCCAGTACCGCAAAAAAAAAAAAAAAAAAAAAAAAGGATAAATTTTAAGACGGGGTCTTGTTGCGGGATGTAGCCTGGGTTTGAAAAAAGAAAAAAAAAAAAAAGGAGTCACTAGATAGCTGCACTTGAAGGTTGGCTCTGCCCCACTTTCTTCCATAAACAGTACTGACACCATGATATAGGGATTCAGAAAATCATGTCTTGCCTAACAGGATTGTGTGACTACCCGTTGTTTCTTTCTTTCACATGTTATAGACTGCCAATGGTGTGGCCTCTCGTGAGGAAGAAGAAATAAGTGAGCTTCAAGAAGATGATCGAGACCAATTTTCTGACCAGCTGGCCAGTGTAGGAATGCTAGGAAGAATTGCTGCAGAACACTGTATACCTCTTCTGACAAGGTATACATATCCATAGCAACCCTACAGAACAAATACTCTCCATACTTCCTCAGTGAACACTTCAAGTGTTTAAAGCTTTAGACACTCCACCTTGTATTTCAGCACACTGGACTCAATGAACAGAAACATATGCACAATTGAATTCTTTGGCTTACATATTTGGAGCCCAGATACTACAGAATAGATGACAGAGAGATTGTGGAAACACGGTATGAGACATGATCAGACCTATATCAATAAAAACTCGGGAGAACCAGTTTTCAAATGCCTGTTATAAACCTTGATTGTTGGTAAAGCATTGTTTTAGTCATAAGCAATTGTTGAGAATAATATGTACTACAGTTTTTTTTTCCAGTACTGGGAATGGAGCCAAGGGCATTCTACCTCCAAGCTACACCCCAGTCCTATTTTTTAGTCTATTTATTTATTTATTTATTATTTGTGGTGGTACTGGAGGTAGAACCCAGAGGCTTTCTACCTCCAGGCTATACTCCCAGACCCATTTTATATTTTGTTTGGAAACAGGGTCTCACTAAGTAGCTGAGGCTGGCTTCGAACCTATGTGATCCTCCTGTCTCAGCCTCCCAAGCATGGGGATTACAAGCGTGTGCCACCATGCCCAGCTAGTCTTTTTATTTTTTGAAACAGGGTTTCACTGAGTTGTGAGGGCCTTGCTAAGTAGCTGAAGCTGTCTGCGAACATGATCATCTA
Source organism: Muscardinus avellanarius (assembly GCF_963383645.1). Classification (NCBI taxonomy): domain Eukaryota; kingdom Metazoa; phylum Chordata; class Mammalia; order Rodentia; family Gliridae; genus Muscardinus; species Muscardinus avellanarius. The sequence continues at coordinate 120,099,949 of NC_137787.1, read as the reverse complement.
GTCTCTGCCTCCCTATTGCTGAGATTTCAAGCCTGCGCCACCAGGCCCAGCCTGTACTACAATTTTTTAAAATTTTATTTGTTTTGGGGGCACGGACATTCTGCCTCTAAGTTACACCCCAGCCTTATTTTATTTTTTAATTCAAAATGGAGTTTCACTAAAGTGTTGAAGACCTAACTAAATTGCTAAGGATTGCCTCTAACCTGTAATCCTCCTGTCTCAGCCTCCCAAGTACTGGGATTACAAGTGTGCACCACCATGCTTGGCTATTTTTTAAATTTTGAAACAGGGTCTTGCTAGGTTGATGAGAGTCTCACTATCAGCTGAGTTCATCCTCTAACCTGGGATCCTCCTGTTTCAGCGTCCCAAGAACTGGGATTACAGGTGTGTGCCACCGTGCCTGATTTAAAATGGTATTTTTATTTTTCCTACAAGAATATAATAACACTACATCGAGCTTTAGTATTTTTGTATATGTGTTCATGCTAACATCTTAATTTATGTTGCCTAGGATAGGGAAGTATACATTGTTCTACATCTTGTGTATCAGACTTTATGAAACTATTGTTTTTTTCCTCCTCTAGTTTATTAGAAGAAAGAGTAACCAGACTCCATGGTCAGTTACAGCGGCATCAGCAACAGCTACTTGCTTCTCCTGGCTCCAGCACCATTGACAACAAAACTCTTGATGATCTCTATGAAGATATTCACTGGCTCATTTTAGTTACAGGTTGGTAGTTATTTCTTTGTAAAATGTAGTTGATACTAAACAGTTTAAGCTGTAAAATACCTCCAGAAAGTAAAAAAAAAAAAAAAAAAAAAGTAGTTGGTACATGGTATTGGGTGAAATTTGGATGCAGCTGTTATCTGCCACAGAGCTGTGAGTATATTTTTAAGAAAATACTGGCTAATATATCTTCAGTGCCTATTGTACCAGATATTTTCTATGCATCTCCTTATAGCCCATTGAACTAGTACTATTAGGGATGTTATGTTTACCATCATTGTCATTTTTCGCATCTCAAGGTGAAGAGGCTGAGAGTATAAGAAACAGCCCCAGGGCACACTACTAAGTTTTGGAGCCAGTATGCAAATCTAGGCAGCCTGGCCTTTAGAATCTTCTTCCTTAACCACCATACTGTTAGTGTTACTGTATTGTAAATAGGAAAATTTTTGGAAAGGCATTCTTCAGTACTGATTTCTGATATAAATAATAGCAAAATTCCTATTAAATATTTCACAGAATATATTACTAAAATTATTAAAAGGCAGATTAAAAAGCCTTGATTACCACAATGAATTATAAGATAAATGAAAAACATTTGTCTTTTCTCTTTTGGTATATTTCTGAGGATTAATTATGTGAGTAATTGAAAGTTTTTTATCAACTTGAAATTAACAGATTAACCTTAATTATTTACTTTTACATCAATTTATGTGATGTATATAAATCAAATAAAACTGAAAACATTTATAGTGCAATTTGGTAAATGTAGATGTGTTAAGTGTTCGTTTTTAATCTTTTTTAAACTGAAGGCTACCTCTTAGCTGATGATACTCAGGGAGAGACTCCGCTAATACCTCCAGAAATAATGGAATATTCCATTACGCACGCATCTGACGTTGACATTAATACAACACTTCAAATTCTGGGATCTCCAGGAGAAAAGGCTTCTTCCATCCCAGGGTACACCAGAACAGATTCTGTGATTAGGTAATATGACCTCTATAGCTGTGCTCTTGTGACTTATACTGTTTTATAAATTCTGAGTGGATGGGCAGAGGACTGGAGGGATAGGCACGCTGTAAATCGGATTCATGAAAGAAGGAAACTTGGAGAAGCCTTGAAATACACAAGGATGGCGAGCGAAACTCAGTGGATTTAGATAGGACCACTTGAGTGGAAGTTGACAGAAATGTCCAGTACTGAAAAAAAGAAATTACGTTATTCTGAATAGGGACATTCAATCTAATGTACTGTGAACATGGCACTTGTCCATCAGAAAGCACACTGATGTGTGTATGGGCACCTTTCATAAGGGAAAAGGAAGCCGATGAGCAGTATTAAGGATTTATTGTTCATAAACACTAACACTATATTTCAGTGGCTTCCTTAAGGAGAACTGTAATTCTTATAAGATGGAACTATTTGTTCCGAACCTGTGAAACTTAAGAGCCCTGTCAGGGGCAGTCACAAGGCAACCAGAGTACCTCAGATTCACTCTAATATTTCTAATAGTAATGACAGATTTGTCACTGATTCTTAGTGGTGAGATTAAGGAGTATACATGGACAATGTATGCTTTTAAAGTGGATTAGAAAGCAGCATCTTAAATTTCAGTATCTTTAACTCTTATTTAAATTTAGAATGCAGGCAAGGATGTCACTGATAATGTTTGTTTTTGTCAATTTTAAATTCAGTAACTCAAACAAGGTGCTGTCCCTTTTATTCTTTAATGAAAAATGTTCTGTGGACATCATTTGAACCTGTGCAATAGAAAATAGGACTTTTTGAAACTTCAACCAGTAAGCTGATAACAAGAAAATGTTTAGAAATGTATTTCCTTTATTGGTACAGTCTCTCAATTGAAATAAAAAGACAGTACTCAGTTTTAAGTCTTCCTTTGGGATTATGATAGTCTTTAGATTAGTGTCTGTGGAAATCAGTGCTTTTGTTTTGGTTTGTTTAATGGTGAAAAAAAATAAAAGACAGCTCATTTCCGAGTACTGTCATATATTTTTGTTATATTTCTTGCCTGCGTGGTATCATTAGGAATGCTTTCCTTGTATTTTAAGTGCTTTTTCATTTTTTCCAGTCCCAAGTGTCAGTGTGGGAGCAAATCATTTTTATATCTAAGAGCACAGACTATGGAGGGTTGGGAAAAAAAGAAACAAAAAGACCCCCCCCCCCTTTATCCATAGAATTAATATGAAGTTGTGTTGGGCGTGGTGTTCCATGCCTATAATCCTAATACTCTGGGGGCTAATACAGGAGGACATCAGGTTCAAGGCCAGCCTTAGCCACTCAGCAGGATCCTCAGCAACTTAATAAGAACCTGTTTCAAAGTAAGGGCTGGGGGTGTAGCTCAGAGGTAGAGTGCCCCTGGGTTCAACCCCCAATACCACACACACACAGGCGCGCACACACACACACACACATACACACACACACTCATGAATTGATGTGAAATTGACTGTTATATGGGCTAAATACTTTTTATTTAACTAAGAAGTAATTCACATGTTTTAGAAGGAAACTGTCATGTGGAAAATATTTATTGAGTACCTTGTATGTATTACATACTTTAATAGGTGATTGGGATACATCAGTGAACAGAACAAGCAATATTCTCTTTTTGGCTTTTTGTAAGGCAGATATGGTGGGGAATTAAATTATGTGGTATGTTAGAAGACTGTAAAGGCCATGGTAAAAAGCTGAGCAAGGTAAAAGAGCAGGAGCAAAGACTTCAGGGGTAGTTATAGTTTTAAATAGTATGGGAATAGTATGTATTTAGGTGACTTAGGAACAAAGACTTGAACATGAGCTTGGTAATTGAGCTGTAAAGGTATCAGGGGAAGAACATTCCACACTGAGCAACAGCTAATGCAAAGGCCCTGTGCCTGGCATGTTCAAGAACAGCAATGGCGGCGTCTTGGACTGAAGAGTATTTTTGTAAGGGAAAACAGGTAAGGTCGTCGGGCTCTTGAACATCTTCAGCTTTTGCTCTGAGTGAAGTGGGGTGCTATTGGAGGGTTTTGAGCAAAAGAGTAATTTAGGTGTTAAAAAGGCAGGGTAATGGTGCATGCCTATAATCCCAGTATTTAGAGGAGGTTTAGGCAGGAAGATCACAGATTTAAGGACAGCCTCCGGAATGTAGTGAAACTCTCAACAACTTAGACCCTGTTTCAAATCAAAAAGTAAAAAGAGTGGGAAGTGGAGCTCATAGGTAGAATGGCCCTGGGTTCAATCCCCAGCACCACAATAAATAGGTTACTCTGACTGCTGAAAGGAGAATGAATGTTAGAAGTGGGAAGGTCAGATGTAAGGCTAGTTGCAATAATCCAGGAGAAAGAAGATGGCACCTCCAGCAGAGCAATAGCAGTGAAGATCCTGAGGAGTTAGAGCACAGTTTGATTTACTGTGCTGACTTTAAGTTAATGAAATACAAATGTAGTTCAGGATTGCTTTGAGGAACTGAGTGCTATCTAGGATGTCCAGGGCATTTAGATAGCATCCCTGAGGAGTTCAAGTAGCACTGAGCTGGTAACCTTGGAATATCTACAATATAAAAGTATTTGGGCCAGGCATGGTGGTACACACTTGCAATTTTGGTACTTGAGGGACTGAGATGGGAGGATTATAGGTTTGCCACCAGCCTCAGCTACTTAGTGAGGCCTTCTGCAACTTAGGCCCTGTTTCAAAATAAAGAATAAGAGCTGGGCGTGGTGGTGTACACTTGTAATCCCTACTATTTGGGAGGCTGAGGCCGAAGGATCGCAGTTCGTAGACAGCCTCAGCTACTTAGTGAGGCCCTCCACAACTTAGTGAGACCGTATTTCAAAATAAAGAATTAAAAATAGGGCAGGAGGTGTAGGTTGGAGGTCGAGTGCCCCTGAATTCCATCCCCAGACCCGCGCCCCCCCAAAAAAAAGGGGCTGTCTGCGAACTGTGATCCTCTGGTCTCAGCCTCCTAAATGCTGGGAAAGTATGTGCCACCATGCCTGGTCCGAGGGGCATTCTACCCAGCTCTATTTTTATTTCAAAACAGGGTCTCACAAAGTTTCTGAGAGCCTAAATTGCTGAAACTTGCCTTAAACCTGCAATCCTCCTGTCTTAACAGCCTCCCTAGTATAATGTATATTTTTAAGTAAATCCAGAAGACATTTTAGAATACTCTTATAGCCGGGTGTGGTGGCGCACGCTTTTAATCCCCGTGCTTGGGAGGCAGAGACAGGAGGATCGCACAGGTTTGAAGCCAGCCGCGCTGGCTTAAGAGACCCTATTTCCAAAAATAAGAAAGTATTAAATAGGTCTGGGAGTGTAGCCCGGGGGTAGAAGGGCTTCCAGGAACCCTAGTACCACCCAAAATAAATAAATGAAATAAAATAAAATACTGTCTTATGCTCATTAGTAGCTGAGGCTATTCTTGAACCGCGATCCTCCTGTCTCATCCTCCCGAATGCTGGGATTACAAGTGTGCGCCACCATGCCTGGCTAAAAGATGTGTGTGTGTGTGGGGGGGGTACTAGGGGTAGAACCCATGGCCTTTATACCTCCAGGCTATACTTTTAGACTTATAATTTATTTGGAAACAGGGTCTCACTAAGTTGCTGAGAGCCTCACTACGTAGCTGTGACTGGCTACTAACCTATGCGATCCTCCTGTCTCAGCCTCTCAAGTGCTGGGATTACAAGCGTGTGCTGCCACGCCCGGCTAAAAGATATTTTTAAAGAATTAAAATTCATACTTAAATATATACTAAATATTACTAAATTAAAATATATAGTATATGTACTAAAAAACGGGCTGGGGGTGTAGCTCGGAAGTAAAATGCCCCTGGCTTCCATCCCCAGTACCACAAAAAATAATAAATATCTTTTAACATGTAACCATTTGCATCATGAAATATAATGATTGGTAAAATACTTGAACCCATAAATTTCTTATGTTAGTATAATGTTCTATAGGGAAATGGAATTGAAATTAAACAAGAAAATTGTGCTTATATTATGAATGGTGGGTGATGGCTCTGAGAATACAACAATGATGATTAAATTCCAGTATGTAAACACAATTGTTTGACTTCAAATTTTGTTAGGCCAGAAAATTTAGTTGGATGCAGCAGCGCACACCTATAATTCCAGTATTTGGGAGTCTGAGACAGGAGGATTGCAGGTTGGTGGCCAGTCTCAGCAATCTTGTGAGGTCCTCTGCAATTTAGTGAGATCCTATTTCCAAATAAAAAATAAAATAGGGCCAGGAGTATAATTCAGAGGTAGAAAGCCTCTGGGTTCAATTCCCAGTACCACATACAAAAAAATTACTTAATCTTATTAGAAAAATTTGGTGTCTGGCATGGTGGCGCACGCTTGTAATTCCAGTACTTGGGAGGCTGAGACAGGAGGATGCGGGTTTGGGACCAGCCTCAGCTACTTAGTGAGGCCCTCCACAGCTTAGTGAGACCCTGTTTTAAAATAAAGAATAAAATTAGGCTGGGGATGTAGCTCAGAGGTAGTATGCCCCTGGGTTCAATCTTCAGTACCGCAAAAAAGAGAGAAAAAATTTGGTACTTGGCTGGGCATGGTGGCGCATTCTTGTAGTCCAAGTACTTGGGAGGCTGAGACCAGAGAATTAAAGGTTTGAGGACAGCCTCAGCCAATAGTGAGACTCTCATCAACCTCTCAAGACCCTTTCAAAAAAATAAAAATAGCCAGGCATGATGGTGCATGCTTGTATTTCCAGTATTCCGGAGGCTGAGACAGGAGAATCATGGTACAGCCTCAGCTACTTAGCCAGGCCCTTTGCAACTCAGTGAGACTCTGTTTCAAAAATAAAAAGACTAAAAAAATAGGGCTGGGTAGAATGCCCCTGGGTTCCATTCCCCAGTACCGGGGGGGGGGGGGGGAATTAATAAAAGTAAAAATGGCTGGGAGTGCAGCATGGGTGTAGAATGCCCCTGGGTTTTATCCCCAGTACTGAAAAAAATTAAAAAAAAAAAATAGGGTTGGGAGTATAGCTGAGAGGGTTTCATCCCCAGTACTGCAATAAACAAACAAACAAACAAACAAACAGGTTTGGGAGTGTAGCTGAGAGGTAGAATGCCCCTGGGTTCCATCCCCAGTACTGAAAAAAAATAAAAATACAAAAAAAGAAAGAAAAGAGAAGAAAAGAAAAAATTGGTTCCTGAATTTAAATGAAATGTGAGATTATTAGGGGTTTTTGTTTGTTTGTTTGTTCATAAACCTACCCCTAAAATAAATTTTGAAAGTTTGTGTACCTGTGTATAAGGCATTCGTGGATGGTGGAAAGAGGGTCTAGGGTAGAACTGTAAAACGTCACGAGTTAAAGAAGTTGAGAAGAAGTTGCCATAAAGACTAGGAAGGAGCGAGCCCTTGGCCAGGGCATGTGGGGCAGGGGATGGCGGGGAAGCAGTGCTTTGAGCAGCCTGAGGGCCCCTTGTGCATGTACTCCAGAGTCAGCAGAGCTTGGATAGCACTGAAGCAGGTCCCTCCAGTTTCAGTCTTTGTGAGAGCGATGAGGAGTGTGCAGAAGCCTGAGCACAGGCCAGAGCTCAGGGGTGAGCACCAGAGAGTGCTGTAACTCCCTGTTTAGAGAGTTAAGGGTCTCTTTCATCTTAACCTTTGCTTCTTTGCCTTTTGGCCAAAGTCAAGTTAAATACTAAACTTGTTAATCCCCCCCCCCAAAAAAAGCTGTTTTTTACCTGTCGATATGTCACACAGCTATGTAAATTCTACAGTGTGGACTTAAGTAGGTAATCTTTCTAGCGAGATTTTTATTGAAAAGGATGTTTAGGAATGAAGTTCATTGGGAATATCAAGAGTCAGATTTGGAGCCAAGGCTCAGCCCTCTAAACATTCTAGAGATAAGTAGATCATGGTGTTTTATGATATAAATTCACAGACTGCCTACCAGGGGAATTTAATTTAATTTAATTAATTTATTTATTTATTTATTTTTGGTGGTACTGGGGGTGGAAGCCAGGGGCTTTCTACCTTCGGGCTACACTCCCAGACCTATTTTATATTTTATTTGGAAATAGTGTCTCACTAAGTTGCCGAGAGCCTCCCAAGCGTGTGCCATCAAGCATGGCTACCAGGGGAATTTTAAATGTGATAGAGTGTTGAAAGAACTTGGCATGCACTCCAAACTTATACAGTTATTGTTTCCACATTTTCCATCCTAGACAGGAGTGCTGAAATTTGCATATGCAGTTCACCCTCAACAGCAGGATGTCTCTAGTGCTGACCCTTTTCCTTCTCTTTGGCTTGTCTTCTGCTTTGTGAAAGACTACGCAGGGCATTTGTCTACAATCCTGTTGATGGGATTTTCGAGCGTAGTCTGGCCTACATCCAGAGAGTTAACAACAGGAAAAAATGGTTAAGGAAAAAAAATATGGATAGACAGCCACCAATCCATGAAAGAATCAGCGGCTTTTGTTTTCTACCTACAGGCTGTTATCTGCGGTTCTAAGAGTTTCAGAAGTTGAATCTCGAGCAATAAGAGCAGACCTTACTCATCTACTAAGCCCTCAGATGGGCAAAGACATCGTCTGGTTTCTGAAACGCTGGGCCAAGACTTACCTCCTGGTGGATGAGAAGCTGTATGATCAGGTCAGAATATAAAACGTGGACTTCTTATGGATTTGTGGTGGGGACGTTTCCTCATTAGCATGGAGCTGTGCAGGAGCTGAGACAGCTTGCACACTGACAAGAACTTAGAACTGGAATGCTATTCTAACTTCTCAGAGTGCAGCACTAGGTTCTGTTTATTTTAACAGGTATTAAGGTAGAAATTGCTGTTTGAAAATGACTAATATATGATCTTTCTTTTTTATTTAAATACCATTCTAGAGTCGTTTCAGTATGAGAATAAAGTGGTAGAAGGTCATATTGAGAACCTGAGTGGACTGAGGACCCCTTTTTGGATTTGGGAAATGGACCATTTATAAAGTTGATGTGAAATAAGCACTACTTCATATTTAGATGATAATTTCAGTGCAGTTTTTCTGAGGATTTTTCAGCTTATCTTTCTTTCTGACCTTAGAAAATTTATGTTCTCTCTTAAGATAAGTCTGCCATTTAGTACAGCATTTGGAGCAGATACGGAGGGTTCTCAGTGGATTATTGGCTACCTCTTACAAAAAGTCATCAGTAACCTCTCAGTCTGGAGTAGTGAACAAGACCTTGCAAATGACACAGTGCAGCTCCTTGTTACTCTGGTGGAAAGAAGGGAAAGGTAATATACCTGTGGTTGGAGAGAATGTGTGTGTGTTATGTGTGTATGTGTGAGCTCAACACACATACAACATTCTTGTGTAATATTTCAGCTGACCATAGTCAACTGACTACAGACAGACCCTACTTTTTAGGAGTTGTTTGTTTGTTTGTTTGTTTATAGGTACTGGGGATTGAACCCACGGGCATTCTACCTCTGGGCTATATCCTCAGTCCTGTCTATTGTTTATTTTTGAAACAGTTTCATTAAGTTGTGGAAGGCCTCACCGAGTTGCTGAGTGGGTATGAACCTGTGATCCTCCTGTCTCAGCCTCCAAAGTACTGGGATTACAAGCATGCATCACCATGCCTGGCTTAGAGTAGTCTAATTTTAAAGTTTTCATCACACTGTTTTAACAAGTGCCGGCAAGCTTTCCCATGCTGCAGTTGAAGGTTCCCTTGACTATTCAAATGAAGGTTGTCTTGACTATTCAAAGGTTTGGCATCAAAGAACCTTAGGGGTAACATACAAGTCTTAGTAATTTATAGTCTTAAGAATACTTTTGAACATGTGCAGTGACACATGCGTTTAATCCCAGTACTTAGAAGGTGGAAGCAATAGAATCACAGGTTCAAGGCCAGCAATTTAGCAAAACTGTTTCAAAATGAAAAATTAAAAGGGTTGGGATGTAGCTGAGAGGTATAATAAATATCCTTGGGTTCTATTCCTAGTGCTACACACACACACCCCAAACACTGTTGTAAAATATTCTTGTTTAATTTTTTCAATTGTCCTATTAATATTATCTCCCTTTTAAAGATGAGAATAAATGATACTTAAACTCTTTTTTTTTTTTTTTTTTTTTTTAGTTTGGGGATGAAACCCAGGGGCATTTGACCTCCGAGCTACACTCCCTACCCTATTTTTTATTCTTTATTTTGAAACAGGGTCTCACTAAGTTGCAGAGGGCCTCACTAAGTAGTTGAGGCTGTCCATGAAGCGTGATCCTCCAGTCTTAGCCTCCCGAATGCTGGGATTACAAGTGTGAACCAACACTTCCAGCGATATTTAAACTCTTAATGTCCCAAAGTAAGTTTTTTATTTTTTGTTTCTTGTCTTGTAGTATTGAGGATAGAACCCAGGGGCAGTCTACCTCCGAGGTATACCCCCAGCTCTTTTTTTTTTTTTTTTTTTTTTTTTTTTGGTGGTGGTACTGAGGATGGAACCCTTCTAGCTCTGGGCTACACTCCCAGACCTATTTTATATTTTATTTGGAAACAGGGTCTCAAGCCAGTGAGGCTAGCTTCGAACCTGCGCCGTCTTCCTGTCTCCGCCTCCCAAGTGTGGGGATTACAAGCTCCCAGCTCTATTTTTTATTCCTTTATTTATTTATTTATTTTTTTGCGGGTCTGGGGATGGAACCCAGGGGTTTTGATCTCCAAGCTACACCCCCTGCCCTATTTTTATCTTAATTTTGAAACTGGGTCTCACTGAGTTGCATAGGGCCTCACTAAGTAGCTGAGGCTGTCCACAAACTTCAATCCTTTGGTCTCAGCCTCCTGAATGCTAGGATTACAAATGTGCGCCACCATGCTTGCAATCCAATTCTTTATTTTGAAAGAGAATCTCACAGAGTTGCAAAGAGCCTCACTAAGTAGCTGAGGCTGTCTGTGAACCATGTTCCTCCTGTCTCAGCCTCCTGAATGCTGGGATTACAAGTGTCCGCCATCACGCCCTGCCCCCATAGTAAGTTTTTGAGTGCTTTCTACTGCAAGTTTTGGAAACGTTGTTTTCCATACTATATAGGAGTATAACCATTGTTGTTATTACCATTGCCATTAGCTACTAATTATTGAATATTTATGATTTGCTATGTTCTATTATAATTACTTTATATATAGTATCTCATTACATGCATGAGATTGAGGACTCTTATAATTACTATTACCCCAGCTTTGCAGATGAGAAAACTGATAATTAAGAGAGATTAAAAGAATTCTATACTGTCAAAGGACTAAGGATAATGAGTGCCAGCTTGTGTGACCCCAGAGCCTATCTTGAGTTTACTGTGCTGTTATTTAAATATTAATTCAATCTAGTTGAGTTTGGTCACATGATCTGTAGCCCTACCTACTCAGGAGGCTGAGGCATGAGGATCACTTGAGTTCACAAGTTTAAGACCAGCCTGGACAACATAAGGAGACTCCACCTCCCCCCAAATATTTTTTTAATTAAATCTAGTTATCTTCTGTGTGTGTGTGTGTGTGTGTGTGTCTGTCTGTCTGTCTGTCTGTCTGAGAATTGATCCTAGGGGCATTCCTGTTTCTGAACTACATCCCAGCCCAATTTTATTTATTTTGAAACAGGTCTTGCTAAGTTGCTGAGGCTGGCTATGAACCTGTGGTCCTCTTGTCTCAGCCTCTCAAGTACTGAAATTACAGGCATGTACCATCGCTTTTGGTTTCTATTTTTGTTTTCATAATTGTATACATATAGTGAAGATAATACTTTTTATTATCTACCTGTAGGGCGAACTTAGTAATTCAGTGTGAAAATTGGTGGAACCTTGCCAAGCAGTTTGCCAGCCGTAGCCCGCCTTTGAATTACCTGTCAAGTCCTGTGCAGAGGACACTGATGAAGGCTCTTGTCCTTGGAGGCTTTGCTCACATGGACACAGAAACCAAACAGCAGTATTGGACAGAGGTAACCATTCTCTCTAGGTTGATTGTGCCCTCTGTACTGGCTTTTTTCTTGTGTTGACATAAAATAGTCTGTGGAGATAGAGTATTTCAGTCATAGCTTTGTTGGTAGTTTTCTCCTAATAAATATGCTGAAGCTTACTTATTATTTGACAGGTATTGTTTTACGATATGTTTGTACCTGTTTCTGTGACAACATTAAATACTAACAAGAATTCTATACGTTAGGCATATTTTTCCAGCTCAGGTGAGGGCCTTAACTGGTCTGTTAAATCTATATTAAGAATTGTTAGAAGCCAGGCGTGGTGGCGCACGCTTGTAATCCCCGTGCTTGGGAGGCTGAGACAGGAGGATCATATAGGTTCGAAGCCAGCCTCACTGGCTTAAGAAACCCTGTTTCCAAATAAAAATATAAAAAATAGGTGTCTGGAAGTGTAGCCCAGAGGTAGAAGGGTTTCCAGGAACCCCAGTACTACCCAAAAAAAAAAAAAAAAAAAAAGAATTGTTAGAGCTGGGCATGGTGGTGTACACTTGTAATCCTAGCATTTGGGAGGCTGATAATAGGAGGATCGTGGTTTGAGGACAGCCTCAGCTACTTAGTGAGGCCCTTTGCAACTCAGTGAGACCCTGTTTCAAAATAAAGAATAAAAAATAGCACTGGGGGTGTAGCTTGGAGGTAGAATGCCCTGGGTTCTATGCTCAATACTGAAAAAAAAGAAGCCAGGCATGGTGTGCCAGGTGTTGTGGCACACGCTTATAATCTCAGCGCTTGGGAGAATGAGACAGGAGGATAGCACAGGTTCAAAGCCAGACTCAGCTACTGAGTGAGGCTCTCAGCAACTTAGTGAGACCCTGTTTCCAAATAAAGTATAAAAATAGGTCTGGAAGTATAGCCCGGAGGTAGAAAATCCCCTGGGTTCTACCCCCCCAGAACCCCCGCCACACACACACACACGCACACACAAATAGGGCTGGGGGTGTTGCTCAGAGGTAGAATGCCCTGGGTCCCACCCCAGTACTTAAAAAAAAAAAAAAAAAAAAGAATTGTTAGCCACCAGGCGTGGTGGCGCACACTTGTAATCCCAGAATTCGGGAGGCTGAAACAGGAGGATCCTGGTTCATAGACAGCCTCAGCTACTTAGTGAGGCCCTTTACAACTCAGTGAGACCCTGTTTCAAAATAAAGAATAAAAAATAGCACTGGGGGTGTAGCTTGGAGGTAGAATGCCCTGGGTTCTATGCTCAATACTGAAAAAAAAGAAGCCAGGCATGGTGGCGCACGCTTGTAATCCCCACGCTTGGGAGGCTGAGACAGGAGGATCACACAAGTTCAAAGCCAGCCTCAGCTACTTAGTGAGGCTCTCAACTTAGTGAGACCCTGTCTCCAAATAAAATAGAAAATAGGTCTGGGAGTATAGCCCAGAGGTCGAAAGTGTCTGGGTTCCACCCCCAGTACCACCAAAAAGAAAGAAGAATTATAGCAAGCCAGGCATGGTGACACAGTGCTTTTCTAGCAGGCACAAGGGTATGGATTAGAAAACCAGAAGCAGAGCCAGGCTTGGTGATGCACGCCTGTAATCCCAGTACTTGGGAGGCTCAGATAGGACTATCACAGGTTTGAGGCCAGCCTCAGAAACTTGGCCCTCCACAACTTAGTGAGACCCTATATAAAAAATAAAAATAAAATAGGGCTGGGTAAGCTGGGCATGGTGGCACATACTTGTAATCCCAGCATTCGAAAGGCTGAGACTGGAGAATGACCGTTCATGGACAGCCTCAGCTACTTTGTGAGAATCTTCACAACTCAGTGAGACCCTGTTTCAAAAATAAAAGACTAAAAATTAGGGCTGAGCTGGGCGTGGTGGCACCCGCTTGTAATCCCTGCGCTTGGGAGGCTGAGACAGGAGGATTGCACAGGTTTGAAGCCAGCCTCAGCTACTTAGTGAGACCCTGTTTCCAAATAAAATATAAAATAGGTCTGGGAGTATAGCCCGGAGGTAGAAAGCCTCTGGGTTCCACCCCTAGTACACCCAAAAAAAAAAAAAAAAAAATAGGGCTGAGGGTGTAGCTCAGAGGTAGAATGCCCCTGGGTTCCATCCCCACTACGGGGGGACGGGGGGGGGGGGAGTTAGGCTGGGGTTGGGTGTGTAGCTTGAAGGCAGAAAGCCTCTGCGTTCAATCTCTAGTACCACATACAGATACACAAAAGGAAAAACAAACTGAAGGAATTTTGGCATTAGGAATCAGTGAGCTATTTCTGTCCTGAGCAAGCAGGTACAGACTTACCACTGCATTGTTTCCTAGGGTCATGCCAATTTGTTTTGGGGATGTAGCTTAGAGGTAGAATGCTCCTGGGTTCAAACCTCAGTGACACCAAAAAAAAAAAAAAAGTTAACTGACTCCTATAGTTCTGGACTCAGATGTTATTTCTTTACTTATGCCAGAAATGATGATAACCCTTGCATGGGAACTGTAATAATGTGTGGTTCATATAGTCTTGTTTTGTATCCTGGTCTTGCCTACACAATTAGAAATGTTTGGAAATAATATTGATTGAGTTGAAGTAAATACCATGTTTTGAAAGTCCATGTTGTATTTTATAGGTTCTTCAGCCACTTCAGCAACGATTCTTAAGAGTAATAAACCAAGAAAACTTCCCGCAGATGTGCCAGCAGGAGGATGTGAAGCAGGAGATCACTGCCACGCTGGAGGCCCTGTGTGGCATTGCCGAGGCGACCCAGATTGACAATGTGGCCATCCTCTTTAATTTTTTAATGGACTTCCTTACCAATTGCATTGGGTTAATGGAGGTTTACAAAAATACCCCAGAGACCGTCAATCTCATCATAGAAGTTTTTGTTGAAGTTGCTCATAAACAGATATGTTATCTGGGAGAGGTGAGCATTTTCAACTTCCACCCCTAGGATTAAAACTGCACAGCTCTAAAAATGTAGTAGAGATTCCAAACTTTATGCATGTTATCAAAGTGTGTGCGCGTGGGGAGGTACTGTTGATTGAACCCAGAAGCATTCAACTTCAAAGCTGTACCGCCAGCCCCCTCTTTTATGGTAGTGCTGGTGATGGAACCCAAGGCCATTTTACCTCCGAGCTACACCTCTAGTCCTGTTTTTTATTTTGAAACAGGGTCTCACTATGATTCAGAGGGCCACAGTAAGCTGCTGAGGCTGGCTATGAACCAGCTATCCTATCTCAGCCTTTTGAGTACTGGGATTACAAGTGTGTGCCACCAAGCTTGGCTTTTTTTAAATTTTGAAATAGGGTCTTGCTAGGTTGATGAGAGTCTCACTATCTGCTGAGGTCATCTCCTATCCTGCGAACCTCCTGTCTCAGCCTCCCAAGGACTAGGAGTAGGTGTATACCACCAATATTTTTATTCTGTATACGAGAGCATAATAAATTATTTCAAGTTCTTTTTCTTTTTTTTTTTCTTTTCTTTTTTTCTTTTGTGGTACTGGGGTTCCTGGAAGCCCTTCTACATCTGGGCTACACTCCCAGACCTATTTTATATATTTTTATTTGGAAACAGGGTCTCTTAAGCCAGCGAGATCCTCCTGTCTCCGCCTCCCAAGCGCGGGGATTACAAGCGTGCATCACCACACTTGGCATATTTTTATTCTTCTAAGAGCTCATTCAAGAAGACTTAAAAAGAACCCGTGATTCAGAAGTCATATTGAATAAGTAAAATTTAGCCCTAAAATTTTATTAGAAAAAGGCTCATGTTTTAAATATAACTGTCTTTTTTGAGGGGGACAGTACTGGGAGTGGAACCCAGGGGCATTCTATTCTACCTCCCAGCTGCAGCCCTATTTTTTATTCTTTTTTTTTTTTTTTTTTTTTTTTGTGGTACTGAGCATGGAACCCAGGGGATTTTCTACTTCCTTCCGGACTATACTCCCAGACCTATTTTATACTTTATTTGGAAACAGGATCTCACTTAGTAGCTGAGGCTGGCTTTGAACCCATGTGATCCTCTTGTCTCAGCTTCCCAAGTGCTGGGGGTACAAGTGTGAGGCATCACGCCCAGCTATTCTTTATTTTAGAAACAGGGTTTCTCTGGGTTTCAAAGACCCTCACTAAGTATCTGATGCTGGCCACAAACCGCAATCCTCCTGTCTCAGCCTCCCAAATGCTGGGATTATAAGTGTGTGTGTGTGTGTGCGCGCGCGCGCGCGCTACTCGGGATTGAACCCAGGGGCATTGTACCTCCAAGCTACACCACCAGCCCTTATTTTTTATTCTTTATTTTGAAACAGGGTCTCACTGAGTTGTAGAAGGCCTCATTAAATAGCTGAGGTTGACTGGGAACCTAGATCCTCCCTTCTCAAATATGGACTTTTTTATTATTGCAAAGATATCCTCCTCCTGCCCCCCCCCGCCCCCCGGCTTTTTTTTTTTTTTTTTTTTTTCCATTTTCTTTTGCAGTACCAGGGAGAGAGCCTAGGGGCATACTTCCTCGAGCTACACCCAGCCCTATTATTTTATTCGTTGTTATTTTGAAACAGGGGTTTGCTGAGTTGCACAGGGCTTCCCTAAGTAGTAGCTGAGACTGAGACTCAGCCCCAGCTCTATTTTATATTCTTTATTTTATGATAGATAGGGTCTCAGTAAATTGCAGATGACCTCACTAAGTAGCTGAGGCTGGCTGTGAACCTGCAATCCTCCTGTCTCAGTTTCTCAAGTACTGAGACTTATAGTACGCACCACCATGCCTGACTATGTATTTTTTTTTTTTTTTTTGGAGGGGGGTGGTGCTGGGGTTCCTGGAAGCCCTTCTACCTCTGGGCTACATTCCCAGACCTATTTTATATTTTTTATTTGGAAACAGGGTCTCTTAAGCCAGCAAGGCTGGCTCCGAACCAGCACGATCCTCCTGTCTCCGCCTCCCAAGCCCAGGGATTACAAGCGTATGCCACCAGGCCTGGCCCCATACTTGTTTTAATATTAAAACAAGCCAGTCCTGGAGGCGCACATTTGTAATCCCAACGTTTGGGAGGCTGACACAGGAGAAAAACGATTCAGCTACTTAGGGCCTTTGCAACTCACTCAGACCCTGTTTCAAACATGAAGAATAAAAAAAAAGGGTTGGGGGTATAGCTCAGAGGTAGAATGCCCCTAGATTCCATTCCCAGTACAAAAAAAAAAAAAAAGGATGAGGATGGGTATGGTGGTGCATGCCTATAATCCCAGTACTTGGGTGATTGAGACAAGAGGATCAAAGCTTCAATGAAGGCCAGTCTCAGCAACTTAATGAAACTTCTTAAGAAAAAAAGTTAATAAAAGGGCTGGAGGGCCAGATATGGTGGCACATGCTTGTTACCTGTGAGGTCTGAATGCTTCCATGTTAAACAACCAGGGCTGCCCCTCCTCTCCCCAAAAGAGAAAGCATTAGAGCTAGTATTGGAATTGGAGGAAATCCAAACTTCTTTAACGTCTCCAGTTTCCTGTCTTATTCTGCCGTGTCGTGTAATTTATGCATGTTTTCTTACAGTCTAAGGCCATGAACTTATATGAAGCCTGCCTTACTTTGCTGCAAGTATATTCTAAGAATAATTTAGGGCGGCAAAGAATAGACGTTACAGCAGAAGAGGAGCAGTACCAAGACCTGCTTCTCATTATGGAGCTTCTGACCAACCTTCTTTCTAAAGAGTTCATAGACTTCAGTGACACAGGTAAAGTGGAATGTGGTAGTTTTTAAACTTGTTATTGATTTTTTTTTTTAGGGGGAAAAATGGAAATAGTTTTATTTATTTGTTTGTTTATTTGTTTATTTGGTAGTACTGAGGTTCCTGGAAACCCTTCTACCTCCGTGCTACATTCCCAGACCCATTTTATACTTTTTTATTTGGAAACAGGATCTCTTAAGCCCGTGCACTGGCTTCGAACCTGCGCAATCCTCCTGTCCCCGCCTCCCAAGCGCGGGGATTACAAGCGTGTGCCACCACGCCCGGCTGAAATTGTTTTCTTTAAATGAAATTCTATGAAGTTCAGTTCACAAAACATATGAAAGTTGATTTCTTTGGTTGGATTTAGGCAGGGACTAAGAACCCTTTCTGCCCATCTTTTCTTCCATGAGCATTCTGTGCTGTCTAGCAACTCAGGAGGCAGACAGCTTTTTTTTTGTGTGTGTGTGTGTGTGTGTGTGTGTGTGTGTGTGTGTGTGTGTGTGTGTGTGTGTGTGTATTAAACCCAGGGGCTTTCTATCATTCTACCTCCAAACTACATCCCCAGCCTGATTTTTTATTCTTTATTTTAAAACAGGGTCTTGCCGGGCGTGGTGGCGTATGCTTGTAATCCCCGCGCTTGGGAGGCGGAGATAGGAGGATCGTGCTGGTTCAGAGCCTGCCTCACTGGCTTAAGAGACCCTGTTTCCAAATTTTAAAAATATATAAAATAGGTCTGGGAGTGTAGCCCGGAGGTAGAAGGGCTTCTAGGAACCCCAGTACCACAAACAAAAAAATAAAACAGGGTCTCACTATGTTGTGGAGGGCCTCACTAAGAAGCCGAGGGTATCCCAGAACCCAGATCCTCCTGTTTCAGCCTACCAAGTACTGGGATTCCAAACGTGTGTCACTATTCCTGCATAGGCAGACAACTTGATCGTGGAAGTTCAAGGCCAATCTGGACAACAGAATGAGACGCTGTTTCAAATAAGGAGGGAGGGAGAGAGATCAAAACCAGGCATTGTGTGGCACAAGCCTGTAATACCAGTATTTGGGAGGCTGACAGGAGAGTAGCATTTTTGAGGATAGCCTCAGCAAGTAGTGAGATTCTCATCAACCTAGTGAGACCATGTTTTAAAAATAAAAATAAAGTAAGGCTGGTAGTGTCACTTAGAGATACAATGTCCCTGAATTCCATCCCTTGTACCACAAAAAAGAAAAAAGGGGGCCTGGGGATATAGTTCAGGGGTAGAATTTCCCAGTACCCTCCTCCCCCCAAAACACAGATATTATTAACTTATTAATTTAGTTACTAGGGAATTGAACCCAGGGCATTCTGTCTCTGAGCTAAACCCTCAGGCCTGTTTTATTATTTTTTTAAATTTTTATTTATTTATTTTAATTTTTGCACTACTAGGGATGGAACCCAGGGTCATTCTACCTTGAGCTATACCCCCAGCCCTATTTTTTATTCTTTATTTTGAAACATGGTCTCACTGAGTTGCAAAGGGCCTCACTAAGTAGCTGAGGCTGTCCATAAACTGAGATCCTTTTGTTTCAGCCTCCCAAATCCTGGGACTACAAACATGCACCACCACGCTTGGCTTTTCCCTGTTTTATTTTTTATTTTGAAACAGAGTCTCATCAAGTTGCCAAGGGCCTCACTAAGTGGTTGAAGCTAGCCATGAATCTGTGATCCTCCTGTCTTAGCCTCCCAAGTACTAGAATACTGGTGTGTGCTACCACACTTGGCTTTTTTTTTTTTTGGTGGTACTGGGGTTCCTGGAAGCCCTTCTACCTCTGGGCTACACTCCCACGGGCTACACTCCCAGACCTATTTTTTTAAATAGTTTTTTTATGTGGAAACAGGGTCTCTTAAGCCAGCGCGGCTGGCTTCGAACCTGCTCGATCCTCCTGTCTCCACCTCCCAAGCCTGGGGATTACAAGCGTGTGCCACCACGCCCGGCTCGGCTTGGCTTTTTATTTTGAGACAGGGTTTCACTGAGTTGCCCAGGCTGACCTTAAACCTTTGGTCCTTCTGCCTTAGCTTTCCAAGTACTGTAATGCTTACAGTTGTGGGCCATCAAGCCCATCGTCTACATCTTATTATATACTTTGTTTCCTTAATATTGGGCATGTGCATCCCAGCATTTGGGAGGCTGAGTCAGGAGGATCAGTAAGATTAGCAGACAGCCTCAGCTACTTAGTGAGGCCATTTACAACTCAGTGAGACCCTGTGTTTCAAAATAAAGAATAAAAATAGGGCTGGGAGTGTAGCTTGTTGGTAGAATGCTCCTGGGTTCCATCCCCAGTACTGCAAAAAAAAAAAAAAAAAAAAAAAGTGCTGTTGATTTATAATTGGAATGAACTTTTTTTTTTAAATTAGATTCAAGGTTTTTTTTTTTATATTAGATTCAAGGTTTCCTTGAATCTATTCATGAATGTTGCTCACTTAGCTATTTGGGTCTTAATATTCTCATGAACTTATCTCTAGATATAACTATATATAATACGAATAATAATCCTTCATATAGGTTGCTCCTCTTTTAAGAGAACTACTCTTTTTTTGTAACATTGTCATTTCCATATTTTCTCTCAACGTTTTGAGCTTTGAAAGATTCCATACACATAAGACATCAGTGTTAATATAGGAATGATTTACCCCTTTACCTCATAGCATGGCAGGTATCAGTAGACCCTTGTTTCATTTTATGTTAGTTTAATCTTTTTTTTTGTTTGTTTGTTTCCTTTTTCCGAGTCTGGAGGTGGAACCCAAGGGCATTTGCCCTCTGAGCTACACCCCCTGTTCTATTTTCCTTCCTTCCTTCCTTTCTTTCCTTCTTTCTTTCTTTCTTTCTTTCTTTCTTTCTTTCTTTCTTTCTTTCTTTCTTTCTTTCTTTCTTCTATTTTGTTTTTTACAGGTTTGGGGATGGAACCCAGGGGCATTTGACCTCCGAGCAACACCCCCCTGCCCTGTTTTTTATTCTTTATTTTGAAACAGGGTCTCACTGAGTTGCAGGGGGGCTCACGAAGTAGCTGAGGCTGGCCATGAACCGGGATCCTCCAGTCTCAGCCTCCCGAATGCTGGGATTTCAAGCATGCGTCACCACACCAGGCTTATGTTAGGTTAATCTTTAGTGTTACTTTTATTTCTAGACTGTCGCCTGCTTCCACCTCTCCAATACTGCTGCACCAAATCCTCAGATTCCCTGACAAATAAGACATAAAAGGATGGAATGGGGCTATGCCTGATCATAGTTCTTCATTATCACTCACGGGTTAATTTGGGCCTTGAATTTGTTTTCATAAAAGCAGAATATGAACTTGGGAGACTCAGCAATTTCATGATAAGACTGTTTCTGCTTTGGTAGATGAAGTCTTCAGAGGACACGAGCCAGGTCAAGCAGCCAGCAGATCTGTGTCAGCAGCTGATGTCGTGTTATATGGGGTGAACCTCATCCTGCCCTTGATGTCACAGGATCTTTTGAAGGTAACTAAAGAAAGGGAATGTGAGCAGTAATACTATGAACTGTCAACATTCAGAGATGCTCTAGAGAACAACATGCATCTGATTTTTTTAAGGAATTACATCTGTTTATGAAAGTAAGGAAATATATCTGTGCATGAAAATAAAATTTTTGCATTCTGTTACTTGTCTTATTTCTGTTAGTTCCTAGTGTCTTTACTCTTAGTGACTGGATTGTTTATTTTTGTTGTTGTTATTTTGACTTTTTTTTGTGTGTGTGTGTGTGTGTGGTACTAGGGGTAGAATCCAGTGGCTTTCTACCTCTGGACTATACTCCCAGACCTATTTTATACTTTATTTGGAAACAGAGTCTAAGTTGCTGAGAGCCTCACTCAGTAGCTGAGGCTGGCTTTGAACCTGCGCAATCCTCCTGTCTTAGCCTCCCAAGTGCTGGAATTAAAAGTGTGCACCACCACGCCCGGCATGTTGTTATTTTGAAACAGGATTTTGCTAAGTTTCCCACACTGGCCTTGAACTGTAGACCCACCTGTCTTAGCCCCCCAAGTGTTGGGATTGTAGGCGTGTGCCACTTCCTGATCATGCTTTTTATATTATGTATATGGTTTGGTATTTTATTTTTATTTTTTCAGGTCTGGGGATGGAGCCCAGGGGGATTTGACCTCCGAGCTACACCCCCTGCCCTATTTTTTATTCTTTATTTTGAAAAGTCTCACTGAGTTGCAGAGGGCCTCACTAAGTAGCTGAGGCTGTCCGCCAACTGCGATCCTCCAGGTCTCAGCCTCCCAAATGCTGAGATTACAAGCATGTACCACCGTGCCCAGCTTTTATTTATTTGTTTGTTTTGTTTTGTTTTCCTGGGGATGAAACCCAGGGACATTCTACCTCCAAGCTACACCCCCAGCTCTCTTTTTTATTTTGAAACAGCGTCTCACTAAGTTGCGGGGAGCCTCACTAAATAGCTGAGGCTGGCTGAGAACCTACAATCCTCCTGTCTCAGCCTCCCACATATTGAAATTATAAGTGTACACCACGAAGCCCAACTCTTTACATGGTTTTTTATTACTTATTTATCTTTTTTTTTTTTTTGGGGGGTGATACTGGGGTTCCTGGAAGCCCCTCTACCTCTGGGCTACACTCCCAGACCTATTTTATATTTTTGAAACAGGGTCTCTTAAACCAGGAGCTGGCTACGAACCTGCAGGATCCTCCTGTCTCCGCCTGGCTACATGGTTTTTTAAAGAAAAAACTACTTAGAACCATATACTACTTAGAACCTTGTTGGTTACTTTGTTGCTTTAATGAAAATAAGAATTAAAGACTATTGAGCATCTAAATATTTAATATTTATTTTTCAGTTTCCAACCCTTTGTAATCAATACTACAAACTAATTACGTTTATCTGTGAGATTTTTCCTGAAAAAATACCACAGCTTCCTGAGGATCTGTTTAAAAGTCTGATGTACTCCCTAGAACTAGGAATGACCTCATATCCTTTAAAGAACATTGTTGTCACTGGTGGGAAGTTGTTACTTAAAAGTTTTTTAAATTTGTAATTTTCTTTTCTGGTTTAGTTTTATATCTCCCAAAGTTGTCGTCTCTAACTGCTCAACTTCTGTGTTTCTGTTGTTGATTTGCCTCATCTTGTCCTCTATTCATAGGTCCCTGAGGCCTCAGGCCCTTCATCTCAAAGTCTCTTCTTCATTGGCAGTGCCATATGTTATTTCTGGGTCTCTGGTCTTAGCCCCTAATATCAGAGAATGCTATGACCTCCCACCAGCTGTATACTATACGTCATAAGCAAAAGCAAGAAAGGCATCACTCGTCCCAAACAAAACTCTTACAGGTCATCTCAAAAACAGTGGAAATCTTTTTTCCCTTCATAACTCAGTTAAGGTATATTATTTATCATCTGCTCATACATCTGTGCTCATTTCTAGAGCTTGTTGTGCCTTCAGAACTAGCTGTAATTGTTTGTATTATAAGTCAGGTATCAAAAACAAAACAAAACAAAAAGTCAGGTATCTCTAGTCTGGTTTGTTCCTTGACCTTTGTGATCAGAATGAGCTCAGAAGTATGCCAGCTCTGCCTGGAGGCCTTGACGCCACTAGCTGAGCAGTGTGCAAAAGCCCACGAAACAGAGTCTCCACTTTTCCTAGCAACACGGCACTTTCTTAAGGTAAGGTGTTTGCTCTGTAGGTAAAAAAGTCATATACTTTGACAAGTGTAGTCAGTGTAGGTAATTCTTGATTCAAATGAAGGAATCCGTGTTATTTCAGAAAGGAGGGAACACTTGCTTCCTGTGTTTTGGAAGCCTAATTCTTTAGGAACATGTCCTCACCCACTTTTATTTTGTGTTCTTGAAAATTTATATGGTAAATGTAATGGGGAATTTGATAGTTTGATTATTCAGATATCAGCAAGTATTAAGAGCAGCAGGTTATCCTTGGATTTTTTACAAACCAGTTTAATTTTGAAATCAATGCAGTAAATAGAAGATAACTGCCATTCCTCTTTGTGTTTTGGACTGGGAGAAGACAGAAGAATATATGACAATCCAATATTTTTGTATGTCATTCCAGCTGGTTTTTGACATGCTGGTTTTGCAGAAGCACAACACCGAGATGACCACTGCGGCTGGGGAAGCTTTCTACACGCTGGTGTGCCTGCATCAGGTACTGGGCACACCTTCAGTCAGGGGTGATGGCTTACCTGCATTTGGTTTTACAGGATCTGTGATGCACAACTTCAGCTCTATCTAGTTCAGTGAAGCAGTATTTCTTAGCTTCCTTATTAGCGCTAAATTTTTATTTTGTGTTCATCAACCATGCTGTTTTTTAGCTCAAAAGTGTTTATTTTCCCTGTGTACCATCTTTTGTACAAATTACTGCCCCAAAGTTAGTCCTTAAACAACTGTGCTAGAAGCCAGGTACACAGCATGAGTGATAACAAGTATACAGTCACTGTCCTTGAGGAATGCAGATTTCATAAAGGTGACACGTGAACAAGATTGGGGACCAGGAGAGGTTTGCTTCCTGAAAGTATAAAGAATAGTATATTGAGGAGCCGGGCGTAGTGGCACAGGCTTGTATCCCAGCACTCTGGAGGCCGAGACAGGAGGGTCGTGATTCGCAGACAGCTTCAGCTACTTAGTGAGGCCCTGTTTCAAAGTAAAGAATACAAACAAGGCTGGGGTAAATTGGGTGTGGTGACGCACGCTTGTAATCCCAGCACACAGAGGCTGAGACTGGAGAATCCTGTTTTGCGGACAGCCTCAGCTACTTAGTGAGGCCCTCAGCAAATTAATGAGACCCGGTTTCAAAATAAAGAACAAAAAATAGGGTAGGAGGTGTAGCTCGGAGATCAGATGCCTCTGGTTCCATCCCCCCCCCCCCCACACACACACATACCAAAAAAGAAAAAAATAGGACTGGGAGCCAGGCATGGTGGCACAGGCTTCTAATCCCAGCATTCGGGAGGCTGAGACCAGAGGATTGCGATTCGTGGACAGCCTTAGCTACTTAGTAATGCCCTTTGCAACTTAGTGAGACCCTGTTTCAAAATAAAGAATAAAAATTAGGGCTGGCAGTGTAGCTTAGAGGTACAATGCCTCTGGGTTCCATCCTCAATATTGCAAAAAAGAAGAGTATATTATTTTGTTTTATATTATGGAAAACAGCATTTTGTTTTGTTTTGGAACCAGGGATTGAACATAAGGACGTTCTACCTCTGAGCTATACTCCCTACCTTTTTTTTATTTTTTATTTTGAAACAGAGTCTCACTAAGTTGCTGAGGCTGGCCTTGAACCCTGCTATCCTTATATCTCAGCTTGTTTTATTTTGTTGAACCTTTAAGATTCTGGAGTGTCACTGACACTAATGTAGCAGAAGAATATTATGCTAGCTCCCCTGGCTCCATTTCTTGTTGGGTAGATGCCTATCGGTCTATAAGAAGGACTGCATTGGGTCACGAACTGATGCAGCTTCTCTTGCCCATCTCATACACAGAGAGACCCCCTGGCATGGCAAATGATTGGCTAGAGAAGCTTTGCATCTTAACTTCCCTTTCTAAACATGGTAGGGATTTTGAGGCAAGCCCCTTCCTCTGGACTTCTTACACCCTGAGCTGAAGATGTCTGAGATTTCATTTCTCCAGCTCCAGCCATTTTCTGCAGGCCCCACTTAGATTTGTGGTCTTTCTCTGTCATATGACTCCCTTGATGCTTATTAGGAAGTTATGCCTCCTTTTCCCATAATTTGAAGCTAGTGCATTCTGAGAGACTTTCTTCCCTGTCCTTTTTGGGTTTTTGTTTATATTATATATTCACACCCTTTAGAAAGAGTGCATAAGCCGGGCATGGTGGAGCATGCTTTTAATCCCGATACTTGGGAGGCTGAGACAGAAGGATCGTGGGTTCCGCTACTTATTCCCTGTTTGAAAATGAAGAATTAAAAAATAGGGCTGGGAGTATAGCATAGAAGTAGAATGCCCCTGAATTCAATCCCCAGTACCACAAAAACATCAAATAAAGCCCCATTCCTGCCCTTTCTTGAAGGACTGCTGGGCACAGTGCTGGCTCAGAGCTTTCTGAATATTCTGCCTCTACCTTAGAGGCAGCTCTGAGCCCTTCCTCTACTATATTCGTCCTCAGACACCTGTGTGCATCTGCTGGCCTAGAACTGGTAGCTGCAATTGTCACTACTAGCCTCTGAACAGCTGTTGAGAATCACACTACAGACTCAGGTTACATGTAAAGTGCAAAATAAATAGGAATAATGTGGCTTGAAAACACAGATGCAACCACACCAGTCACCAATGGTCATGGCCCAGGCTTGCCACATAGCCCCGCACAGTCTGGAGGTGGTCCTTCCCCACTTGTGTGGAAGAGCCTCCATCTGTAATGGGAACATACAGTACTGACCTCACCACAGTATGATGTTCAGTAAATGAATTTATTCACAAGAAAGTACCTCAAGTTAACATTCAGTAAATGCTATTAAAAAGACTTATCAGGTCGGGCTTGGTGGTGCACGCTTGTAATCCCAGCATTTGGGAGGCTGAGACAGGATTGCAGTTGGTAGGCAGTCTCAGCTACTTAGTGAGGCCCTTTGCAACTCAGTGAGACCCTGTTTCAAAATAAAGAATAAAAAATAGGGCTGGGATGTAGCTTGGAGGTCAAATGCCCCTGGGTTCCTTCCCCAGTACCGCAAATAAATAAATAAATAAATAAATAAATAAATAAATAAGAGTTGTCAGAAGCCGGGTGTGGTGATGCAATGCTTGTAATCCTAGTACTTGGGAGGCTGAGACAGGAGGATCCAGGTTCATGGCCATCTTCAGCTACTAAGTGAGGCCCTCTATAACTTAGTGAGACCCTCTTTCAAGATAAAGAATAAAAAATAGGGCTGAGGGTGTAGCTTGGAGGCAGAATGCCCCTGAGTTCATCCCCAGTACCACAAAATACCCTGCCTCCCAGAACCCCATGGTGTAGTCACCTCTTCAGTGCTCTGAGGATGAAGCACTCTCATGGGCATCCCATCTCTTCTACAGGCCGAATATTCTGAACTGGTGGAGACGCTGCTGTCGAGCCAGCAAGACCCGGTCATCTACCAGAGACTCGCAGATGCCTTCACCAAGCTTGCTGCGAGCAGCACTCCTCCCACGCTGGATCGGAAGCAGAAGATGTCCTTTCTGAAGAGCTTAGAGGAGTTGATGGCCAATGTTGGAGGCCTCCTCTGTGTGAAATAACAAGACTCCTTGCTTAAGTGAGAGCCTCTATGAACAGTGCACTGAATTGCCGAAAATTGACTGGAGTCTTGTCTTGTTCTGCGTTTCCTTTGGCCATTTTGGGTTTTTGGAGAGCCTGAAACTTCAAAACAAAATGCAGTGTAATAGAAAAGGTCAACTCTGAGTCGGCTTCTGCTGTGAGGGTTAGCCACAGTCTGTCATACACATGTCCTATAGATGTTGAGTGGTGGTGTGAAATTTCCAACATACAACTCCATATATGTGCAAACAGATATGGGCACCATGAAATGCATATTCAGTGCCTTGTCCCCTCTTATCAAAACAGGTGGCTAGCCAAAGTGAGAATTTTTGTTACCAACCATTAGGTAGGTGTGTTTTAGGCAATCTTCTCAAAATATTGCCAGGAGCTCACCTATACCATGTGAGGAGCAGGCTGAAAGGAAGAGTCTTGGGCCCAACTGTGGGCCTTCGTTCAGAATCTCTGGTTCTTGGACCCCAGAGTCTTCATTTTAGTAAGTTCCTCCCCTTCATTACCCCCAAAATTTTGAATCAATGCAAGAAACAACAAAAACTCTTTAAGAGGTTTTGTGCTTTCCAACATTTCCTCCCTTCAATGATTAGGTAATTCAGCAGGAAGAAAAATCATCAGGTGTTTGTTGGCTTCTTTTTCGTTCATGTCTCTCTCCCTGTTTCTCTCTCTCTCTCTGTCTGTCAACCCAGTGTTGCAAGTTTTGTGTAATTAGTCTCTGATCATCCTCTGATGCCTGAACTTGAGGAGGAAATATGTGTATATTTTTGTTCCGTAAAAAAGAACTTTAGGAACCGTAGCCATTTCATTGCCTTAATTTTAAGATGAAAAAAAGAGCAGATTTGTTTTAGTAAAAAATCAAGTCTTGATGCTTCAGAGTTGGCTCAGGGCGATTGCTGCTCTGAATCTGTAGCCCCTTGGAGTGCATCTTTGCGTTGGTTTATGAGTGAGACAAAAGGCTCATCCCTGTGTAGTTGACTTTCCTAGTGTGTCTGTCCAGCCACACAGCCCATATCTACTCTGAATGGCTTGCTTAAGCAATAACTATTTTTAAAGGATGTGAATTAGGGATTCACAGTCTATTGCACATCCGGGCATTAGGGGCAATAATTATGCTAAAGTGGTGTCAGCCTCATGCCACAAGAGCCACGCAAATTTAATGTCAGATTTAAACATCCACTTTAGATCCTTTAGTTTGATCTTTCTAATCAGGATTTTTATACTGCTACCATGCTCCCCTTAAATCGATGTGCTAGCTTAAATTATGGAAATGAAGGCTGATTTGTATACCGCAGGCATATGAAACTCCCCTACACTGCAATCCCAGAGTCTTGCAACACAGAAGGGGGTGGGGACTTCTGGCACAGGTACATCTGGAACCATAGGGGAGGGCAGGCTTTCTCCTTCTGCGTTTTCTTGACACCTGTTGCTAAGCCAGCCTGCAAGTATGGTTTTTATATCAGAATTACATGCATATCTGGTTACATCTACCCTGGCACATGCCTTTGGATAGGTGTGAACACAAGGCCTATGGCACCGCTTTGAGCAACATTTCTCTCATTTTGATCGCCATCAAGTAACAATAAAGGTAGAGGAAGAAACCCAGCTTTGTATTTCAGAATACTGTGCAAGATGGTGTCTTTGTAGACTTGTTTTTCTTTAAGGAACTCAGAGTGGCGTGCAGCAGCAACCCCTTTGTTTCATAATGTCTTTGACCTCTGGTATGTCCAGCTCTCAAACTTCTCAGCCATCGTGAGTAGTGTACCGTGTGTCTGTGTGTGATAAGTATGGTCCCTTTCCAAAGGCACCAGGACACACAACTGGATAGGTCTGCTGGCCAGAACAAAGCTTTAATCAAGTTATTACTGAAGGCAAAGCTGGATAGGAAAAGAATGCCTTGGTAAGTAAAAAAGGTATCTACCCCTAGTATTTAGGAGGCTGATAAAGGATTGGCTCAAGTCCAGCCTCAGCAATTTAGCAAGACCCTGTTTTAAAACAAAACAAAACAAAAAAAGGGTACATGTTTGAGGTAGACTGTCCTTGGGTTTAATTCCCAGAACCAAAAAAAAGGCATCTGCGTTTATTTAATAACTTTGGGGAGATGGAAACATTTGCTAAATTTGTCTAGTTCCTATCATACTGCATTTAACAAGATGGAAACATATTTTCTAAATTTGCCCGGTTCCTATCATAATACTCTAATGTTATTAGGCCAGTTTTAATTCAAACAAGATCTACTTCAGATTGGACCAAATAATACTTAAGAGATCAGAATGTTGATTCATGGCAGATGAGGGGATGGGAAGGTAGGGAATGCCATCATATTATGGGTGAGGGAGATATCGCTTGCTTTAGGGCATTTGGGTATGCGTTTGCCTGACTAGGTGTTTAGTCTGGGTCTTAGTTTGTCCAGTTTTGTCTTCAGCTATGCTTTTTAGCTCTTCAAATCACGTTGTATTTTGTTCAGTGTTCTTGGCCCAATGGCTATCAAGGACACTTGCTTAATTGTAGTAAATTGGGTTTTTCCAATTAAAACTGACTGTTGTTAAAAGGTTTTTTAAAAATAAAAACATTATTTGTACCCTTTTTATATATGTTTAAGGAACATTGTCAAGCATTTGATTTTTGGATTTTTGTGTGGTATTAAATTTCTGTTGTTCATATAGTATCCTTTAACCTCTAGTTTCCCATGCGCTCTTTGTTTAGTTTAAGTCTCATTTTATGTTCTTGATCCATTCGTTTCCCAAGGCACTATCACTCATGAGTCCCATGCACAATTACTAAGGACTGTGTAAGCTCACAGTTGTGTTAATGTCATGGCACCTGTAACTCTGTACTTGTAACTGTTCAAAGGGGTGGTCTGATTCATGGTCCTTGTGCTGGATGGTGGCTGCATAGATAGCTAAACTACTTTTCGGTATTTGCCGCTATCCTTCCTAACTGAGGCGTGGGCACTGGGTCTTCCTGCCTGGCTTTCTCTTGCTTCCTTGGCAGAGTGGCATGTTAATATCACTGCATTGGGCTTTTTGTCTGGTATCAAGTGTGACATTTTATGTAAACAAGTCTTGCAGTTTTTTACAACTAATTTTACAAATTCAATCTTTATTTTATTGCAATTTTATTCAGATGAGATGACTACTTCCCTACCCACAATTTTCATTTCAAAACCAATCATCTCTGTAATTCTCCCCATGCTTTGATTGAAATCTCTTTTACCAAAAATTTCAAGTCTTTATAGTCCTAACTTTACCATGTTTCCCATTTCTGTTAACACTCCTGTGACCCCCTTGAATGTGGAAGGGAGACTCTGTCGATTTCAAAGGTCTCAAGTATGAGTCTCTTGCCAGGCAGTGTCTTTGGACTCGAGGTTATTTTCCTGTCCCCGTTCTTGTCTTCTGCTTGCCACCTCTGTTATTAGAGATGGTTGTCATTGGAACTTAAACTAAGTTAGCTGTCTCTGACAGGTAATTGTCAGTCATTGGTTCCTGAGTAAAATATTAACCTTTTAAATCAGAAGAAACCTCACACTTCCTTTGGGGTTTTGTTCATTTATTTTTCAAACCAGAGAATAAGGAACTGATTCAGATATGAGGTTCTAACAATTTTTTGTAAAGTTTTCCATAAAATAACATAGATGATTTGATGCTATAATAATGTCTTAAATTATTTTTAAATGTAAGTGGCTCTTCTCTGACTTGGTAGCTATATTCTAAAAACACTACATTTAAGAATTATTTAAAAATCGATTCTCTAAAGTTGAAAAATGTTCAAAT
Organism: Muscardinus avellanarius; assembly: GCF_963383645.1. Lineage (NCBI taxonomy): Eukaryota > Metazoa > Chordata > Mammalia > Rodentia > Gliridae > Muscardinus > Muscardinus avellanarius. The sequence goes on along the minus strand of NC_137787.1, from coordinate 120,069,580 downwards.
TAGGCACCTTGCTGAGCTCAAATTTGAAGTGCCATGGTTCAAGTTGAACTTTAAGCTTTTTAATGTAGGAAATGTGAAGTATGTCTGATTATGATGGGAACCCATGACATGTAGCCAAAGAATACAATTGGTTCAGGTAAAGACAGACACTTCATAATGGGTATCCGTTCTGTTTTGTTTTAAAGATGAATGAAGAAATCTGTGTCTAGCCTGTAGCTCTCTGTGTGCGAGTCTATGTGTGGACTGGAACGTGCTAAGCCAGCCCAGGTGGTGATGCCCTCGTTCCGGCTGGGAGGTGTGGCCCAGGAACCAGATAGCCTTCCAGCCACTGCGGCTTGCTCCTCGCCTGGCCTCAGTCCTTCTCAGCAGTAGGCGGGTGCTTTGCTCTCAGTCTGTGTTCTTAGACCCAAGAGCTATTAGGAGCTCTCGGTGTGTGCTGACAGGTGACTTCCCTTGCCTGAAGTTAACGCTGTACCTGTGCCCTATGCCTGCTGGGGATCTGACCTCAAGTGAGTCCCGAACCTGGGCTTCCTGCTGTGGTGTTCTCTACCACGAGATTATGACAAATTGCAAATACTGGGATTGTGATTTGATTCTGTGGATGAAGAAAGAAGCTCTATGCAGTGACTTTGTGGTTTGATGGTCACAAAATGTTAGCACTGCTACCATTCAGCACGTGTAAAATTTTTTAAATTTATAAATATTAAAATTTTAAACTTACACTAAGACTTTTCAGTTTTTTTTTTTTTTTCCTCAAAGAGATCCAGGGATGAGTGTACGGTTTAAAAATTTACCTCTGTTAGCAAAATGAAGCTATAAACTTACATTTAATTTTTCAAAAGATGTGGTAGTATGATTTGAAAAAATAGGTCAAGGCTATGCATTGAGACATTTACAAACTAAATATCAAATTGATATATTATTTGTATTTTTAAAATCCACAAATGGGAGTTAAAAGTTGTTATTTCACTAAATATTTTTATTACATTTTTGCTTTGACCATGTGTGATTTATTCCTGGGTACTTAGCCAGACTGTTTAATGAAAAGTGTAGAAATGGGGTCGCTCACTTGCCATCATAGGATCGCTGGCACGGAGAACGCCATGCAGTCCTGAAGTGGCTGTGATGAAAGACATGTCTGTACATGAAAATCAAGACTCACTCCCTTCTGCGAGAAGCCCGCCCTCAGGACATGTCCATGCTCAGAAAGAAAATCGAGGTATTTCACCTCAGCCCGCAGTGTTAGAAACAGTTTCAGAGTTATAAGTTAAATCATTAGATTGGGATAATTTGTAGTAAATATTTTTAGTAGTTGAGTCTGGAAAACAGAGTGTTACTATTCTGCTGTGTGCTAGATAGGCTTTTACCCTTTACCCAATTTTAAATCTTGTAAACATAGCAGTGAAAATTAATTTTAAAATAAGGCATTTTAAAAATTATTAATTTTAAGCCATTTGCTTTGAATATTTATTCCTTTATAATGTTTCTTAAATCATACTGAGATTTGATTCTATTGTAAGTATATAAAGAAGAGTGGTTTAATAGGGATAAGTAGAGTGCTGTATTTTTTTTGTGTGTGTAGTACTAGATATCAAACCCAGGGGCTTTCTACTTCTGAGCTACACCCCAACCCTATTTTATTTCTATTTTGAAACAGGTTCTTAATAGCAAAGTACCTGACTGAGTTGCCAGGGCTACCCTTAACCTGTGATCCTTCTGCCTCAGCTTTCCAAGTACTGGGGTTACAATCGTGCACTACCTGCCTGGCTAATAGAGTGCATTTTGAATGTTTGTTTTCCCTCATTACTAAGGACTGAAATATAGCAAAGGCTAGTCATCTATCATTCCAGAGCCATAGGTGATTTTAAAGCTTTCTAATAAAAAACTGGTATTGTTTCCTTTTTTTTTTTACCCAGGGATATTCTACCTCCAAGCTACACTCCCAGCCCTGTTTTTTTATTCTTTATTTTGAAATGGGGTCTAAGTTGCAAAGGGCCTCATTAAGTAGAAAATGTTATTGTTTCTTAAAAGACATCTTTAGCTGGGCACGGTGGCGCATGCTTGTAATCCTAGTTCTTGGGAGGCTCAGACTGGAGGATCTCAGGTTCAAGGACAGCCTCGGCAATTTAGTGAGGCTCTCAGTAACCTAGTGAGATTCTGTTTCCAAATAAATAAAATTAGTCTGGGGATGTAAGGGGGGGGGTGTAGAATGCCTCAAGGCCCAATTTCTTGTACCACCAAAAAAGAAAAAAAGTAACGATGCTCTCCAAAAATGAACCAATTAATGTTGAGTGGCTTATGACTGATGCCTTCGGTGTGCTAATTAGATTACAGAACGGTGTTAATGTCCTAAAAGTTAGGATCCCAGATTGGCTCCTTTGCCTTCTTTTTCATCTCAAGTTCAGTTAAACTCTAACTCTAACTCTCTCTCTCTCTCTCTCTCTCTCTCTCTCTCTCATTCTCTCTCATTCTCTCATTTTTTTTAATACTGGTGATTAAACCCAGGAGGATTCTAATCTTTGAGCTATACCCCCAGTCCTTTTTAATATTTGTTTTGAAATAGCATCTCACTAAGATCCTGAGAGCCCCACTAAGCAGCTAAGGCCACCCTCAAGCCTCTCAAACCTGCAGTCTGACTTCTCAGCCTCCCAAGTCCTAGGATTACAGGTGTGCCTGGTTCAGTTAAATTTACTTTATTTTGTGTGTGTGTGTGTGTGTGTGTGTGTGTGTGTGTGTGTGTGTGTTACTGAGAATTGAACCCAGGGCCATTCTACCTTGGAGTTACACCTTCAGCCTTATTTTTTATTCCTTATTTTGAAACAGGGTGTCACTGAGTGGCAAAGGATCTCACATAGCTGAGGCTATCCACGAACTGTGATCCTGTCTCAACCTCCCAAATGCTGGGATTACAAGTGTGTGCACCATGCTCACCTAAATTATTATTATATTTTTGCGGGTCTGGGGATGGAGCCTAGGGGCACTCGACTTCTGAGCTACACCACCCCACCCAGCTATTGCTTCCTACATGCTATTAAGGCAGTGGAGGCTTTGAAAGCTTAAAAAGATCTGCTGTCTCAAACCAATGAAGATTTGCTGTTGCATAAGTTTTTCTATGAAATTATACATCACATCTGTCTCTTATGTATGGAATACTACCTCTGTAAAAAAAAAAAAATACACCTCCATAAAGTTGGTTATTGTTTTCTGGTTTACGTTAACTGGTTTTATTTAACATATTTGTCTTTCGTGCCCCTTTGCTACATTCCACCTGGTTTTGAAGTACTTCCCTTAATAGACTTTGGTTCAAAGGAAAGTCAAAATGAAGCATGAGTTACCATCCACTGGAAACAACACTTAAAATGGAAACTATGGCGCACCGTTATAAACTGCTGCTGTGTGGGCTTGTTACTGAACGGCGGCATCTGGGGACTGCACAACTCATTTATAGCAGACAAGATTTAAAGCTGCTCAGCAGGACAAGACAACTTAGCAAGACAGTGAAACTGGTGAGGAGGAAGTGAAAATGGAAGAGAGGCAGCAACATAGTATCATAGACCTACAGCCCCGGTTTGAATGTTACCTCCCCCTTCCTTGTGCCTGCCAAGGTGAAGGGAGCCTGGTCTAAGGGTCCGCACTTGCCAAGAGCTGTCTGAGGCGGTGCGCCTGACAAGGCCACATAGATTAGGGAGCTGTTTGTTTCAATACATATGAACCAGTGCACTCCGCACTTAAGGCTCTGAAAGACTAACGCAGTTAAAAGCTTCCCTCTAATCACACAGGTTTGAAGCCAGCCTCGGCTACTTAGTGAAGCTCTCAGCAACTTAGACCCTGTTTCCAAATAAAGTATAAAAACTAGGTCTGGGAGTATAGCTCGGAGGTAGAAAAGCCCCTGGGTTCCACCCCCAGTACCCACACACACACACGTTTCCATCTAATTCTATCGATGCTATAAACCTTATTTTAATATTTTAGCTTTTCGATTATTAGAGGAAGCTTTGCAAAACTCTGCCTCTCGTTGCAAAATGTGTGCGTTCAACTCGAGTCCAATTAAAATGAATGTCTTGCAGGGCGTGGTGGCGCACGCTTGTAATCCCCGCGCTTGGGAGGCGGAGACAGGAGGATCGCGCAGGTTCGAAGCCAGCCTCGCTGGCTTAAGAGACCCTGTTTCAAAATAAAAATATAAAATAGGACTGTGAGTGTAGCTCGGAGGCAGAAGGGTTTCTAGGAACCCCAGTACCATCAAATAAAATGAGTGTCTTCACTTTCATGCTCGGAGGTATCTTAATAGACACAGCCTGAGGGAATGGTGTCCCAGCAAACTTCAGCCTCGGTGGTTCCTGCAGATAGCTTGAAAAGCTGGAGCCAGCCCGCGGCACAGACTTTCTGCTCAGCCGGACTCAGCGCATGCGTGGTAGCTCCCCGCCTCCCCCTCCGCTAGCCAGAGCGGCTGCGCACCCAGAAAGGTGAGAGGACCGCGCGCGCATGCGCGGCTGGCGAGCGGCCCGCTTGCGCGTGCGCGGTGGCTTCCCGCGCTCCTGCTCACCTGGGCTACCCCCGCACCGCACAGGTGAGTGGCGGTGGGTATCGCTGCTGCGCCCCAAGCTCCGGTAGGGCCTTGGGTCCTTAGGTGGCTCCCCACCCTCCGTCCAGCGCGGTCGCGGAGGCGGGGCGGTGGCCCGGGCCGTGAAGGGAGGGGCGGCCCAGGCCTGGAGGCGAGGTCCGGGCAGTCTCGCAGGCCTGGCCCCGCGGCGCGCACGACGCAACCCCGCAGGGAACGTGGCCGCCTGCTCTGTCCGCGTGAACTTTACCTTCGTTTGTTTTGTTTTTTTGGTGCTGGAAATGGAACCGGGGGGGGGGGGTTCTACCTTCGAGTTACACTGCCAGCCCCTTTTTCATTTTTGGAGTTTTGAAATAGGCTCGCCAAGTTCCTGAGAGTCACACTACATCGAACCAGCGATCCTCCTGTTTCAGCCTCCCAAGTACAGGGATTATAGATAAGCGGCCCCGAGCCTATTTTACCATAGTGCTTTTTGTTTGTTTTGTTTTAATTTAAAGTCCAGGTGGTGGTACTTGCCTGTAATTCTGGTACTTGGGAGGCTGAGACATCAGGAACCGCAGTTGAAGGCCAGCCTCAGCTTCAAGATAAAAAAAGTAGACTTGGGATGTACCTCAGAAGTAGAATGCCCCTGGGTTCAATCCCTAGTATCACAAAATAAGTGAAAATACAGGATAGAGTTTCAATTACGGTTTATTCATTTGTGGTGCTGAGGATCCGACCAAGGGATCATAAACAAAAGCACTCCAGCCTGGCGCAGTACTTGGGAGGCTGAAACAGGAGGACCACAGGCTGGAGACCACTCTCAGCAACCTAGTGAGAGCTTGTTTCAGAACTAAAAAAAAAAAAAAAAAAAAGCCAGGTGTGGTGGCACACACTTGTCATCTCAGTACTTGTGAGTACAGGAGGATAGCAGGTTCAGGGACAGCCTTAGCAAGAAGTGAGACTCATCAACCCAGCAAAATCATGTTTCACAATAACAATAAAATAGGGCTGGGGGTATAACTCGGAGGTAGAATGCCCCTGGGTTCAATAAACATAACACAGGAAAGAAAGACAAAAAAGAACATAAAGAAGGATAATAGCTTTTTTTTTTTTTTCCTTTTCTGGTACCGGGGTTGGAACCCAGGGCCATTCTACCTCTATACCCTCAGCCTTATTTTATTCCTTTATTTTGAAACAGGGTCTCAGTTGCTGAGGCTGGCCAGGAGCTTGTGGTCCTCCTGTCTCAGCCTCCCAAGTACTGCGATTACAAGCATGTGCCACCACACCTGGCTTAGCACATTTCATTTCAAAACAATGCAGTAAACAGATCCTGTAAGTGTACCTTTACTGAAAGAAAACACTGTCGATGTAAAATCCTATGCCAAAGTCAAAACATACATTTCCGACTACAAATACTAGGTGAGCTGGCACACACCTGTAACCCCCGTACTTGGGAGGCTGAGGCAGGAGGATGGTGGGTTCGAAGCTAGCCTTAACAACTTACTGAGACCGTGTTTCCAAATAAAAAGCTCCCATCAAGCTTTGGGATCTGTGCCACCTAGAACTGCAGCCTATGTTAGTATGAAAAAAAGGACAGCTCATATATATATAGAGGACCTGAATGTGGGAGTCATTGAAATCAGTACATTAAATTGGTTTGAGAGAAAAAAAAAAAGTAAAGTAGGGCCAAGGTGTAGCTTGGTGGTAGAATGCCCCCTGGGCTCTATCCCTAGTACCACACAAAAAAACCGTGTTACTTGGTGGGGAGGGGAAACAAAGTCCACAGCACACCGTTACTCCCTGTCTGCAGGTCAGGCGGAGGCGAGATGAGTGACCTGGGAGACGACGACGATGCCCCCCAGCTCTCTTCTCATACCTTAGCAGCGCTCCAGGAGTTTTATGCTGAGCAGAAGCAATATGCTGACCTGGGTGGGGATGATAAATACAACGTTGGAGTCATACAAGAGAACTGGGTAGGCAAATGCATTCCAGGTTCATCTGGGTCCTGGTGCACAGCCTGTCTTGTGCCAAGTCCACTGTTTGGTTCTACCAAAGTTTGTATCACCTGTGCTTCTCGTCAAGGACAGAAAGCAGTTCATGGACGTCGTAGCTCAGTGTATGTGCAGACTCTCTTGGTTCTGACCATGAGCTGGCTGGCGGCGGT